>NC_069682.1:68933376-69548376 GCF_023699985.2 Odocoileus virginianus | reverse complement strand
TCTGTTTGGTAAGGTAGGGGCACATTGGGGTGCCTGAGGGTCCAGGCTGAACCCTGGACCTGCTCTCCTGAGGCAGTTAGGGTTTGAACATGGATAGGAAGCCTGGCTCCTCTGTGGCCTCTTTTTATCATCCTTACAATGGAGGTAAGTGTCTTTATCTCTTATCAGGGCTTCTCTGATGGCTCAGCAGGTCAGAATCTGCCTGCAACGCAGGAGACACAGGGATGCCTGGGTTTGATCCTTGGGTCAGGAAGATCCCCTGGAGGAGGAAATGGCAACCTGCTGCAGTATTCTTGTCTGGAGAAACCCATGGAAAGAAGAGCCTGGGGGGCTCCAAAGAGTTGCAAAGACTCGGAAATGAACGATCGACTAAACACATGCATGCAAGGACATTTATTTCGTAGAGTGATAAGGCAGTGTCCTTTCTCGGTACTGTAACAGAATACTGCAGACTGGGTGGCTTATAAACTACAGACATTTATTTCTCACAGTTCTGGAAATGGGGACATCCGAGATCAAGGTGCCAGAAGATTGAGTGTCTGGTGAGGGCTTGCTTCCTGGTTTGTAGACTGCTCTCTTTTTGCTGTGACCTCATGTGACAGAAGGCCAACAAGGGCTACTTGCCCTTAAGAGGGCTCCAGTCTCTTGACCTAATCACTTCCCAAAGACCCCACTTCCAAATACTCTCACTTTGGGTATTTGGTTTCAACATAAGAATTTTCGGAGAGTATAAGTATTCAGTCTATCCCGTGTAGTTGATGCCGATGCCAAGTTGCTTCAGTCATGTCCAACTCTGTGCAACCCCGTAGACGGCAGCCCACCAGGCTCCCCTGTCCCTGGGATTCATCAGGCAAGAACACTGGAGGAGGTTGCCAATTTTCTTCTCTAATGCATGAAAGTGAAAAGTGAAAGTGAAGTTGCTCAGTCGTGTCTGACTCTTCCTGTCCCCATGGACTGCAGCCTACCAGGCTCCTCTATCCATGGGATTTTCCAGGCAAGAGTACTGGAGTGGGTTGCCATTGCCTTCTCCAGTCATGTAGTTGAGAAGAAATGTATATAAAAAGCTTGTACAAAACCTGCCAAATAATGCCCAGCAGCTTATAGTGTTATGCCCAGCACCTTGCTGATCAGATTCCCTCCCACCTCTCTGATGTCTGGTAGATGTCACTTGTTCGCTTATAAATAGATTCAGTACACATTGAGTCAGTCTATACTATCTGGCATTTGGGCATCCAGGGGTGAGCAGGGCAGTCACGGCCCTTGGTCTCATGGAGCTCAGCCCCTGATATGAGACACAGGAAATAATCATAAGTGGACAATAATAAGCACCAGTCACAGTGAGTGCTACGAAAGGAATGAAAAGCGAGGGAAAGAGGAGGTGTCATTTTAAGTTGGAGAACTGAGAAGCAGCAGCTGGCTGTTGGGTGCAATGCTAGGAAGAGGGAACTGCCAGGGCAAGGCCTGTGGGGCGGGGCTGGGCTTGCTTTTTTCAGGAGGTGAAAGGTCAGTGTGGTTGGAGATGAGGGATGGGGAAGGAGGGTAGTTCCAGTTCAGGTCTAGGCTTTCCGGGAACCTCCAGGGCCTCTGTCTAAGGCTTTATTATAAGTGCAACAGGAGGCCTTTAAAGCAGGAGAGACCTGGTTGGGTTTTCATTTTAAAAAGACCTTTCTGCTGGTGTGTGAAGAATGGCTGAGGAAAATGTAGAAGGTGGTAGGCCAGTTGAGAGGCCCCTGTGGCAGGCTGGGCAGGGAGTGACCATGGCTCAGACCTGGAAAAGTGGCAGAGTCGAAGTACTTTCTGGGGGAAAAAAATTTATTTACTCTTTTTGGCTGTGCTGGGTCTTCATTGCTGTGTATGGGCTTTCTCTGGCTGCGGCAAGGGGGAGCCACTCTAGTTTTGGCGCTCGGGCTTCTTTTTTGTGGGGCACCAGCTCATGGCAAGCAGGCTCCAGTAGTTGCGGCAGAGGGCCTCAGCAGTTGTGGCTCATGGGCTTAGTTGCCCCAGGGCATGTGAGATCTTCCTGGACCAGGGATTGAACCCGGGTCCACTGTATTGGCAGGCAGATTCCACTGGACCACCAGGGAGGTCCTTGAAATTCTCCTGAAGATGGAGCTGACAGGCCTGGTTAGCAGATGTGGGTGATGAGGAAGAGGAAGTGTCAAGAAGAATGCTGAGTGTCTGGCTGGTGCCTTTGGGTGATGGCCGTACTCTTTACTGAGAAGGGGACAACTTTGGGAGGAGAAGGTTTTGGAGCGAAGATCCAGATAATGGCCTTAATGCTGTCCCTTTTGGCTCCCTTAATGTTGTCCCAGAGGCTTCCCTGGTAGCTCAGAGGGTAAAGAATCTGCCTGCAATGTGGGAGACCCAGTTTCAATGCCTGGGTTGGGAAGACCCCCTGGAAAAGAGAATGGCAGACCTTTCCAATATCCTTGCCTGGAGAATTCCATGGACAGAGGAGCCTGGTGGACTACAGTATGTGGGGTCGCCAAGATTTGGACACGACTGAGCCAATCTCTGTCTGTCTTGGGTCCCTTATTTCCCCTCTCCCACTGCGTGAAGGTTGGCCCCTCCCGATCCCCCCTGAGCCTCTGTTTTGCTTATTAGGACATATGCATCATGTCCTTTTGTGTGGATCAGGGGCGTGGGCTCCATGGGTGTTTGGGCCCCCCTTTCCTGAAACCTCCACACTGTTTGTATAGCTGAGAGAGCTAACACAGCAGGTCCAAGGTTAACATTCCCAGAAAGGCCTGCTCACAAGATTGGCCTTGGCTGACTTCTGGGAATTTGGATTTTCGAGAGAGTTCGTGCCACCCTAACTATTAACAGAGGTATGGGCTCGGCAGAGAGTGCCGTGTGACCAGTCCCCAGGAAAACTCTTGAGTCTGCAGTGGGTTCCCCAGTAGAACGCCACTTCACCCGCGTTGTCACAGCTTCATGCCAGAGGAATGAAGCCCATCCTGTGCGACTCTCCTGGAGGGGGCTCCTGGAAGCTTGCCCCTGGCTTCCTCTGGACTTCGCGTCATATGCCTCTTCCCGTTGGTGGTTTTGCTTTGTATTTTTGTGCTGTTGTAAATCATGGCCGTGTGTACACCTGTATGCTGAGTCCCGGTGGATTGCCAAAACTAGGACTGGTTTCGGGAGCTCCAGGCACACACTAGTTTATTTGTAAGTTTTCCTAACCCCTAAAGCTGTCTACTGCTCGGTCTTTTGGCAGAAATGAGCTGAGTCCTAGTGCTTGTTGATTTGTTTTTAGGTGATCCTTGCAGAGTGTAGGGGATTGTAATGATGTGGGTTAAAGGGCATTGGACCGAGTGTCAAAGCTGGGGGTTTGGGGCTCAGTTCTGGGACCATTGACTTCAGGCTGGTCTCTCCCCCTTCTGGATGTCTGTCTGTCTATTTACAGGAGAAGAAAGGAGTAGGTTTGAGGACTCAGGGCCCTTCTTGGCTTAAGAAGTTTTGACATGTCACTTTCCTGCCAGCAGCTGGCGTCTTTCCCTAGTGGAAGGTTGGAGCTGGAGCAGCGGTGGAGACTCAGTGAGTGAGTGTTTCTGGGCTTCAGCTTTCTATTCTGCCTTTCTGGTGATAGCTTGGGATCTTGGGATTGGGCGTATCCAGAGGCTAGATTGACCATCCCTGTTCTGGCTGTCATTTGTATTTCTCACCCTGATTCCTGCTAAGATAACTGAGGTGACTAGAAACCATGTGATAGGAGGAACTGAGCTCAGCTAGCCTGGCAAAGCTGAGACAGTGAAAGGCAGAGGATGTCTACAGAGGTGACACAAGCTGTGATCTTACCAGGTGTCTGGGGATAGGTAAAGGGCCAATGGAGAGAAATAGACTTCAGTTGAGTATAAAGAAAGACTTTCTTATCTTTAAGGCTGTCTAGCTTAAATATAAGGATGGCTGGCTGTAGTCGGGCTTGGAGGTAGTAAGGCTCCCTTAATTCCAGCTCTCCTAGCTAAGGATGGGGATTGCTTGGCAGGGATTCAGGCATCAGATAGGGTGTTGGACTGGATGGCCCTACTGGGCGCTGGTCCGAAGGGATATATTCTGAGCCTCAGGACTCCAGCCTATCCTCCAAGGGTCCCTTTGTTGCTTCTGACAGTTGATAAATCCCCAGGGAACTCAAGGAAGTCTGGCCTGGGAGACAGTAGAGCTTTGGTGTCTATGCCTGGTCCTGGGGAAGAAAGCAGTGGTAGCCCGGTGCTCCTGGCATTGGTTACTTCAGAGTCATGGGTGTGCGCTCAGTCGCTAAGTCATGTCCGACTGTTTGTGACCCCATGGACTGTAGCCTCCCAGGCTCCTCTGTCCGTGGGATTCTCCAGGCAAGAACACTGGAGTGGGTTGCCATTTCCTCCTCCAGGGATCTTCCTGGCCCAGGGATTGAACCCGTATCTCCTCTGTCTCCTGCATTGGCAGGCAGGTTCTTTACCCCTGGGCCACCTGGGAAGCTACTTCAGAGTCAGGCCCAGCAAAATGGTGAAATTTGGGAAGTTTGAGACTCTAGGCCTCCACTCTCTAGGGTACAAGGTATAATTTGGTGAGACGTTTATGTTGCTGTTTTTTTTCTCTTTTGGGGAGATTGTTTTTATGCTCAGTCTTCTCAGCCTTGGGGATAAAAGACTTTGTTCCTTGTCAGACGGATTTTGGTGTTTGTCAAACAGGTGGGGAGGTGTGGGGAGAGACATGTGGTGATGAACAGTGATCATATTTTCTGAATAAAAAAACCAAGACACATAGTTGTAATATGGACTGAAATGGCGTGAAATAGGGGCTATTTAGAAAATCTAAGGATACTAGGTTATTATACCTTGGATTGTTCAGCTGTACGAGGTTTCCCAGATGGCTCAGTGGCAAAGAATCTGCCTGCTAATGCAGGAGATGCAGGAGACTGGAGTTTGATCTCTGGCTGGGGAAGATCCCCTAGAGGAGGAAATGGCAACCTGCTCCAGTATTCTTGCCTGAGAAATATCATGGGCAGAGAAGCCTGGAGGGCTGTGGTCCATAGGGTTGCAAAGAGTCAGACACGACTGAGCGACTGAGCATGTGCACATGTTTAGCTGCACGCATTCTCTCGGAGTCCAGCACGTGCTTTTCCCATCATGTCAGGCTGCCCAGAGCCAGCTGTGTCCAATCATATGTATATGTTCTTTCTCAGAGGCACTGGGCCAGTCCTGTCTTGGTTTTCTACAAAGCCTTAAATGGCCTGTATCTCCCCTCCATTTAGAAAACTTGAACACCGAGAGGAGTGAGTCACGGTTGAGTGGGTGTGGTTTGGATGTGACGTCTTGGGTGTGCCTGCCCTGTGGACCTGGCCCGTTGCCCACCTGTCTCAGGGGTGGTGTAGTAGGAAGAGTGCTTCACTACACACTGAGAGGCTGAGTTTCGTCCTGCTTTGCCGCTGACTCACTCTGCGGTTCTGGGCCAACAGCTTCTCTTCTCGGAGTTTCAGTGTCTGTCTAGGGGCTGTGAACATGTCCCCTGGAGAAGGGCATAGCAGCCACTCCAGTATTCTTGCCTAGAGAATCCCATGGACCGAGGAGCCTGGCGAGCTGCAGTCCATGGGGTCCCAAAGAGGCAGACATGACTGAAGCAACTGAGCATGCATGCATGCACACGCGCTGCTGGCGTCGTACTTGCTGGTGTCTTGTCGGTCAAAGCGTCACCCAGTCAAGCCCAGAGACAGTGGGGAGGGGGCTACCCGTGGGCATGCGTTCAGCAGCCAGCAGTGCTGGTGTCAACGACAGTAAGCACGGAGGGAGGACGAATATGGGGGTGGCAACTGGTGTGTTTGTCACAGTGTGTTAGACCTCAACCGTGCTTTTCAAACTGAATCTGGATATCAACTTCGTATTTTGTGGCCAGCATTAAAAAAAAGAAGACATAGAATAAGAAGTATCATCATTGAATATACATGAATGCACATAAATATACACACGTTAATCATGAATATTTATGATATACACACAGGACACAATGGAAAATATGTCGTTTTCCGTTACATTTTTGTTTGTACATTTTGTGCTGGAGTCCCAATGAAAATAACTGGCAACACTGGGCTGGGGTACCTCTGAGCCCCAGTGTTCTGTTTCTGTGGCAGAGTCTGGCGGTGAATGTCCGGCTGACCCCCTTCCGTGTGAAGAGCTGTGTGATGGGGACACATCCTGTCCCCAGGGACATAAGTGCTGCAGCACCGGCTGTGGCCATGCCTGCTTCGGAGACATTAAGGGAGGTATGTCAGCTCTTTGGGGAAGAAATCCTGGGCTCCTGGGCTCCCAGAGCTGGTTAGGCAGGGAGCCATCTGTGGTCTTCTCTTTGTTTGTTGGGGGAGTCAGAATCCTTATCCTTCCAGTCCTCATACCCCGCCCCCCTCCAAGCCACGGCAACCCTTCTCCTGGATCAAGGGGCCCATGTTGGCATTGAAAGAACTAGAGGAAGGCCATGGCAGGGGGTGGAGAGTAGGAAGCCCAGGCACCAGGGGAGAGGGTAGTGGTGTGGGAGCCCTGCTTCTGCACCCCACCTAGGCCCACCCCAAACCCACAGTGATATCAAGTCCTGAAGTGAAAAAAGAAAAAAGTGAGTATTCATTGCTCAGTCGTATTTGACTCTGCGACCCCAGACTGTAGCCCGTCAGGCTCCTCCATCCGTGAAATTCTTTAGACAAGAGTACTGGAGTGGGTATCCATTCCCTTCTCCAGGGGAGCTTTCCCAACCCAGGGATTGAACCCAGGTCTCCCGCATTTGCAGGCAGATTCTTTACCATCTGAGCCACCAGTGAGGTACCTCTAGGGAACTCCTTGTGAGATACTATTTGGAAATCATTAATCCAGATGCTCTCTTAGGGCCCTGCGGGGGCTCAGATCCTCTAGCTTCAAGGTGTCCCAGCCAGATGTTTGATTAAGATCCAGTCAGAATCAGGGATGGATTCATCTGAGCCTCTGTGTCTAAGTCCCAGATGGGATCCCACCTGGAGTCACTGGAACTTAACCGTCCTGTCTCTATACCTTTGCCTGTTTATCCCCCAGGGTGGGGCGGTGACTGTCCAAAAGTCTTAGTGGGCCTGTGCATTGTCAACTGCATGATCGATGAGAACTGCCAACCGGGGGAAAAGTGCTGCAAGTCAGGCTGTGGCCGCTTCTGTGTCCCATCCAGTCCCATCACCCCAGCGGGCCCCGAACCCCACCTGGACCATTAGGTCTGACTCTGAATTAGGTGAGTACAGTCCCTTGTTATCAATAATAACAGTCTTCACTGCTGTGATGCTTAGCATGCTGGGTGGGAACTCCAGAAGGGCAAGGCAGTATTCACCCTGGAGAGTCTAGTTAGATTCTGTTTCACAGGTCAGGACCCTGTATAGGCCGAATGGGCATACAGGTGAGCAGATAAGTGTGGTTCCTTGGGAGGGTCCTTCTCCTAGAAGTAGGATTTGATCTGGGCCCTGAAGGCTAGGCTAGATGTGACCCAGCGAGGAGAGCAAGAGAACAAGCTGGACGGGTGGCCTGGTGACCAAAGACACAGAGGGTGGGTTGTATGTGACATGTTTGGGAAACTGAGATGGGGGTGATATGAGAGAGTGGGTAAGGGGCCAGATAGGCTGTTTTTACAACAGGAAATATAAGGTTGGTCACTGCGTGATAAAGACTCTTCAATGCCAGTTTAGCCCGGATTGTTTGAAAAGCAGGTAGCCATTTAAGGCCTGTGAGAGCAATCTTTGCCTAACTTCTCCAGTGTAGAAGGGGAAAAAAACATGCTGGGGAGCTGGAGCCAGGAGGGTGCAATTATGACCTGATGTTTCTTCTTCTTGCAGAGGCCCCGGTGCCCTTGTCGATCTGATGTGTCCTGAACATCGAGGGGGCTTGTCCTGGCAGCCAGGAGAGGCTATTGTCCTGGGGCTTGTGACACCCCTGGGCACTCTCATTGCCCTCGGCACTGTTTCTGTTCCGATGGCTGCCTTGACTGTGGGAAACCCGACCCTGGGCCTGGGCAGTGGGTGTGTGGCGCTTCTTTTCCCCAGTAAAGGCTGGTGCTGACCCTCTTGTCTGTGCTTTTTGAGGGCTAAGTTGAGGAAAGAGAGCAAAGGGGTCCGAGTGTGCCTGTGGGTTCTGGGATTGACTTGTTTAGGAGGGATAAGCGATCTATTCTGAGAACACCAAAAAATGGAGGCTGGTTGGGTGCAGCCAAGGGGGAGATGGGTGGATGCCAAACCCAGGGTGACTTGCCATAGCCATGTGTCTCAGCTCCAGGAGAGGGACAGTCAGGCCTCTTTTTGGACTTGCTGACTTTTCTTTGGCTGGAGAATGAGGGTTGGGGTGGAACTGGGCTGAATGGCTAGTTTCCTGAGTCGCTTGGATGATCCCACCATGGCCCACCTTACTTGGGGGCCAGCCCTTGGCTTCAAGACAAGTGTTTTGTCCCCTCCAGGAAAATTTGCTATATATTTTATGGATCAGATTCTGTATCTTGGAGATCTTTTATGCCATCACATGCATTCTTCTAATAGAGCTCCATAAAAATAACTGGGGTTCCCTGGTGGCTCAGATGGTAAAGAATCTGCCCGCAGTGCCTGGAGACCCAGGTTCAATCCCTGGGTCAGGAAGATCCCCAGGAGAAAGGAATGGCCACCCACTTTAGTATTCTTGCCTGGAGAATTCCATGGGCAGAGGAGCCTGGCTAGCTACAGTTCATGGGGTCACAAAGAGTTGGACACAGCTGAGCGACTCACACACACACATTAAAATAACTAACCAATTATCTCTTGTTGGACATTCTTTAGGTTCTTTGGACCAAGATAATTTTTTAAAAATTCTATTTTTATGGATCAGATTCTATATCTTGTAGATCTTTTATGCCATCATATACATTCTTTTAATAGAGCTCCATAAAAATAACTAACCAGTTATCCCTTGTTGGATGTTAATATATTTGCAGAGAATTCCCTGGTAGTTCAGTGGTTAGGGCTCCATGCTTCCACTTAAGGGGGCACAGGTTAGATCCCTGGTTGGGAAGCAAAGATCCTGCTTGCTGCTCAGTGTGGTAAAAAAAAAAGGGTCTTAAAATACTGTAGGATGGTTTTCTGCCAGGTGGGGAGCAGGACTGGAGAGGGAGGTGTGAGCTCCAGGTGCAGCTCAGGCGGAGCACTGGAAGAGGAGGCCTTCCAGACCTTCCGTCCTCTGCATCTGGGCCAGCCCCTCCGGTCTGCCTGGAATGGCGGGGAGGGGGCGGGGGAAGGGGGAAGCAGAGGCAGACAGGAGGGGGAGAGGGGAGGGGGAAAGGGCTGAAGGGCTGAATTTGAACTGGGGTTGTGTTGGGGCTCAACCATTGGCGGTCAACAACTGAGACCAAATTTCATTTTTGAAATTGAGGCCAAATTTCACATCTTGCACCCTACCTGCCTGCCCCTTCCCCCAAGACCTTTCTAGGCAGCTTTTCCTATTGTTGGAAGAAATAAAAACTAAAACTGGCCCATTTTCAAGGACAACTAGCCTAGTGACAGCCTGCTAATGTGTAATAGCCCTTAGGATGCTTATGGGAAAATCCAGGCAAAGGGAAAGTAATAAACCCAGGTGACTTCCTCGGGAAGATTGTTAACCCCGTAGTACTCAGCCAAGGAGGAACTGGGGGAGGGACTTGGGAGCCGAGAGAATAAAAACCCCATTATGATGAACCTGGGTGTGCCTGCCCACCAGACGCCAGATATTGCACTTCTCACTGCACCTCGTGTCTCCAAGTTCATTCCTTGGGTTTGGGCCGGTGGGCTTTATTTCCCATGTTATAAAACCAAAGAAGTCATCAGAACTATTCCTTTCTGAGGGTTGAAGGCCTCCGTGGACCCTGGTCCCATTTCGTAAACTTGTACCCTGAAATTAGCATCTGACCAGGTAGAAAAGCCACACACTTCCCACTCCCTAACCCTCAAACTTCCACCTGGCTCACCTTGAGCACTTTAGGTGAAATCTGAAACCAACCCCTTGTAGAGGGCACTCGGAGGGAGAGAAAAAGAGGCGGCCACTTGGATTGGTAGGTGGGAGTTCTAACATGTAAGGCAACTTACATGTTTGTCTGGGGTGGCCCCAAGGCCAGCAGATCTCTGCACCAGGCTTCAGAAACTGAAAAGGTTTATTAGGAGGTCTTAGCTGGGTTCAGCTGCATATACAGTACAGATGCACCTAACAGCATCCCTCTCTTAAGGCTGTATCGTTAGAACTCCTGCTGTGGGGACAGTGGGCACCTGGTCTATTCCAAAGACAGGGGAGGGCTGGAGGAGCCTCTGATTGCCTGGGTTCAACGCACGTGTCAATCAGCAGTCACATCCTTTCGATGACCTCCCCTAAAAATTCGTGCTGAGCAGGATTTCCTGAGGCTTTGACACTTGCCAGTCCTCCAGTGTGGGTCAAGCAATACCCGTTCTTTGACCAGACCCAGTGTGTCTTGTGAGTCTTCCTTCTCCCATCCATTTCCTGACCATCAGGTGTTAGAAATCCGTGGCTCCACAGGTGACCCGAGAGCACGTGGACCTCTGCATCCTCTCCTTGTCATCCTTCTGGATTTCACTACTGTCCCGTAAGGCGCAATGTCTTCGGTGAGCGGGGTACATGGGGTGAGAGGGGCAGGAGGCTGAACCCATGCCCGTGGGCAAGGGACCCTTCTGACAAGTGAATCAGTGCAGAGGACAGCCTCATCTAGATTCACCAGCATCAACAAAGAATGAAGAAGCCCCCCCACCCCCCTGCCCCCACCATAGGAGTTAACAGGTAACACTTTGAGTGCTGACTTCATCCCATTCAGGCACTGAGCTAAGAACTTCCCATGCACCATCTCATTGAATCCTCACAGTGGGCTGTGTTTTTCTGATGGGGAAACAGAGTCAGAAAGTTAATTTTTTAAATTTAAAAAAAAATTTGTTTTATTGATTGACAGTATGTTAGTTTCTATTGTGACTAGCTCAGTGACTCAGGTACACACATGTATACTTTTTTTTTCAAACTCTTTTTCATTATGTTTTATCACAGGATATTGAATATAGTTCCCTGGGCTCTACAGTAGGACCTTGCTGTTTATCCATTCTCTATGTAATAGTTTGCCTCTGCTAACCCCATACTCCCAATCCATCCCGCCTCCATCCTTTCCCCCGCTGGCAACCACACATTTGTTCCCTCTGTCTGTGAATCTGTGTTTCATAGATGTGTTCATTTGTGTCATTTTTTAGATTCCAAATACATGATATCATCTGGTATCTGTTTTTCTCTTCCTGGAGGGTCAGAATGTTTATATAACTTGCCCAGAGGTCCCAGAGTAAGTCGGAGGGCTAGTTCAAACCTTGGTCTGTTTGACCTCAAAATTCTAATTTTGATATTCTGATCTCTCTCATTATAAACTAGAGAAAGGCTAGTGGCTTGGGATCCACTGTGATAGTCTGGGAAGTAAGAAAAAGAGGGACAGGCAAGGGTAACTCTGCATCATATTCTCCCTTTCATACTTCCTCATTTGTACTCTACCATCACATTCTTATGCTTTGACCATCAGACTCTCAGGTAACAGCTCTTGAAGCAGTTTGTGAGGGTGATTATCCAGACTGGAGATGAAGAGGGTGTGTTCAGTGAGGGGTCAAAACCTATTTAGAGTGGTGGTGAGGTTCAGCTCCTCCCCTGGGACCCCAGGCTTAGCTGTGCTTTGGGGTGTGGAAGTGTTGAGTGCTAAGAATTCTTTGCTGGTGCTTTTATGCTCGGGGCCACCAGAGGGCAGCAGAGGTCTGCCATAGACCACTTCTGAAGCCTCGTTCCATCTCCCGCAGCGTTTGACTCCTTGGGACTCCAAGGACTGCAGCACCTTAGGCCTCCCTGTCTCTCATCACCTCCCAGAGTTTGCCCAAGTTCATGTCCATTGATCAGTGATGCCATCCAGCCATCTCTTTCTCTGCCGTCCCCTTCTCCTTCTGCCCTGAATCTTTCCCAGCATCAGGGGCTTTTCCAATGAGTTGTCTGTCCACATCAGATGACCAAAATACTGTAGCTTCAGCTTCAGCATCAGCTTCTGAAGCCTAGTTAAGACTAAAGTCAGAGTTAGTCCCACCTTTTTCAATTGACTTTGAGAAAACTTACATAGCTGAATCTATACTCCAGATCCTTACTGAATTACATGTAATAAAGTAAGGCTTAACCTTATGAATTTCCTTTTCATATGATATGGAATGCTTCCAAACTTCTGGTAACATTTATCTTGGGGACATTATCCGTTATGTTGTATTGATGTTTCCTTCCTTCTTTCTTTTTTGGATGTGGACCATTTTCACAGTCTTTAACTTGTTACAACACTGTTCCTGTTCTGTGTTTTGTTTTTTGGCTATGAGGCATTTGAGATCTCTGTTCTCTGACCAGCGGGTCAAACCTGCACCGTCTGCATTGGAAGGCGGAGTCTTAACTACTAGACCTCCAGGGAAGTTTCCCTGGATTTTTTTCCGATACAAAATACTGCATTGCTGGTT
The DNA here is from genome assembly GCF_023699985.2 of Odocoileus virginianus. NCBI lineage: Eukaryota > Metazoa > Chordata > Mammalia > Artiodactyla > Cervidae > Odocoileus > Odocoileus virginianus. The sequence goes on along the minus strand of NC_069682.1, from coordinate 69,535,895 downwards.
GGTTGAATCAAAGGATATTGTACTATGGATTGAGAGGAAATGTGGATACAGAGGATCTAAGGATAGGGAAGACCGACTATAAGTTATATTCAAATTTTCAACTGTGTGGAGGATTGGTTCCCCTAACACTGGCCTGATTCTAGGGTCATCGGTACTCAGGTGAGCTTTCTAATGTGCAGATTTCCAAATCTCATCCCAGATATTTTATTCAGTAGGTCAAAGCTAGGGCAGACCTGAAGAAGCTGTTGTTTATTTGTTAGTTGTTGTTGTTTGTGACCCTTTAGACTGTAGCCCACTAGGCTTCTCTGTCCTTGGGATTTTCCAGTCAAGAATACTGGAGTGGGTTGCCATTTCCTGTTCTAGAAGATCTTCTTGACCCAGGGATCCAATGTACATCTCTGTGTTGGCAGGTGGGTTCTTTACCACTGAACCACCAGAGAGGCCTGTATTTATTAGTAGGTATTTTAAAAAAGCTCCCCAGGGGATTCTAATAGGTGATCTAGTTTGGGGATCTCTGAATTAGAATTTTGTGAAAATTAAACTGAGCAGGACCATGTGGGGCTTCGGGCACGGAAGTGTTTCTTGGGAGTAGGCTCCTGCCTCCAAGACCTTCCCTGGGTTCCAAAGGGCAGATTCAAACAGTTGCTAAGTGAAGAGGAACTAAAGAGCCTCTTGATGAAAGTGAAAGAGGAGAGTGAATAAGTTGGCTTAAAACCCAACATTCAGAAAACTAAGATCATGGCATCTGGTCCCATCCCTTCATGGCAAATAGATGGGGAAACAGTGGAAACAGTGACAGAATTTATTTTCTTGGGTTCCAAAATCACTGCAGATGGTGACTACAGCCATGAAATTAAAAGACACTTGCTCCTTGGACAAAAAGCTATGACCAACCTAGACAGCATATTAAAAAGCAGAGACATTACTTTGTTGACAAAGGTCCGTCCAGTCAAAGCTATGGTCTTTTCACCAGTCATGTATGGATATGAGAATTGGACTATAAAGAAAACGGGCCAAAGAACTAAACAGACATTTCTCCAAAGAAGACATACAGATGACTAACAAACACTTGAAAAGATGCTCAACATCACTCATCAGAGAAATGCAAATCAAAACCACAATGAGGTACCATCTCACGCCAGTCAGAATGGCTGCTATCAAAAAGTCTACAAACAATAAATGCTGGAGAGGGTGCAGAGAAAAGGAAACCCTCTTACACTGTTGGTGGAAATGTGAACTAGTACAACCACTATGGAGAACAGTGTGGAGATTCCTTAAAGACCTGGAAATAGAACTGCTATACAACCCAGCAATCCCACTGCTGGGCATACACACCGAGGAAACCAGAATTGAAAGAGACACGTGCACACCAATGTTCATCACAGCACTGTTTACAATAGCCAGGATATGGAAGCAACCTAGATGTCCATCAGCAGATGAATGGGCAAGAAAGTTGTAGTACATATACACAATGGAATATTACTCAGCTATTAAAAAGAATGCATTTGAATCAGTTCTAATGAGGTGGATGAAACTGGAGCCTATTATACAGAGTGAAGTAAGTCAGAAAGAAAAACACCAATATAGTATATTAACGCATATATATGGAATTTAGAAAGATGGTAATGATGACCCTATATGAGAGACAGCAAAAGAGACACAGATGTAAAGAACAGACTTTTGGACTCTGTGGGGGGAGGCGAGGGTGGGATAATTTGATAGAATAGCATCAAAACATGTATATTATCATATGTGAAATAGATTGCCAGTCCAGGTTTGATGCATGAGACAGGGTGATCAGGGCTGGTGCACTGGGATGACCCTGAGGGATAGGAGGGGTAGGGAGGTGGGAGGGGGGTTCAGGCTGGGGAACACATGTACACTCATGGCTGATTCATGTGAATGTATGGCAAAACCACCATAATGTTGTAAAGTAATTAGCCTCCAATTAAAATTGAAAGAATATTGTTAAAAAAATAAAACTGAGCACTGAAGAATTGATGCTTTTGAACTGTGGTGTTGGAGAAGACTCTTGAGAGTCCCTTGGACTGCAAGGAGATCCAACCAGTCCATCTTAAAGGAAATCAGTCCTGAATATTCACTGGAAGGACTGATGCTGAAGCTGAATCTCCAATATTTTGGCCACCTGATGTGAAGATCCCACTCATTGGAAAAGATCCTGATGCTGGAAAAGATTGAAGTCAGGAGGAGAAGGGGAGAACAGAAGAAGAGATGGTTTTATGGCACCACCGACTTGATGGACATGAGTTTGAGCAAGCTCTGGGAGTTGGTGATGGACAGGGAAGCCTGGTGTGCTGCAGCCCATGGGGTTGCAAAGAGTTGAACAAGACTGAGCAACTGAACTGAACTGAATCAAGGAAGGAGGGGATGCAGAAACAAGGGAGAAGCATCAAGAAACAATAGTGTAGCCTTGGGGCAGTTTTCTGCAAGGAGATCCAACCAGTCCATCCTCAAGGAGATCAGTCCTGGGTGTTCATTGGGACTGGTGTTGAAGCTGAAACTCCAATACTTTGGCCACCTGATGCAAAGAGCTGACTCATTTGAAAAGACCCTGATGCTGGGAAAGATTGGGGGCAGGAGGAGAAGGGGACGACAGAGGATGAGATGGTTGGATGGCGTCACCGACTCAATGGACATGGGTTTGGGTGAACTCGGGGAGTTGGTGATGGACAGGGAAGCCTGGTTCATGGGGTTGCAAAGAGTCGGACACGACTGAGGGACTGAACTGAACTGAACTGAGAGCTCTTCTGCAGAACTAAAATCTTCAGGAAATGGAAGACGAACTATTTAATGAAGCATTTTTCATTCCAGAGAGAAGGTCATAGCTTGATAACTTTGACAACTACAAAAGTTCATCAGGAAACCACTTGAGGCTGGATTAAAGGAAGGCAGGACCTCTGTAAAACCTGATCCTTATCAGCATCCTGACCCTTGAACCATTGCTATAAAACTCCGCTGGCAAAATAATAAAGCTATTCCTTTTTTTTTTTTCTTGGCAGTGTCACATGGCTTGCAGGATCTTAGTTCTCCAACCAGGGATCAAACTTGTACTCTCGGCAGTGAAACCAAAGAGTCCTAACCACTGGACCACCCCAGAATTCCCTAAAGCTGTTTTTTTCTACTTCCCCCAAAACTCTTATCTTGCAATTCCATTTGGCACAGGGCTGAGTTGTCAGCATCAAAATCCCCTCTCAGCCTCAAGGGTCTGTGAGCCTAATTCAGTAATCTTAAATGTTCATCCGGCCTTTACTATTCTCTTGTTTTTCTTTTCTTTCTTTGTTTTTTGACCACTCAGAGTGCAGCGTGTGGGATCTTAGTTTCCCATCAGGGATTGAACCCGTGTCCCTGTTGCAGTGAAAAGGAAAGAAGAGGAATGAGTTTTTCTGTTTCCCTTTCCTAAGAACAAAGAATTTAAAGAGAACAGTGAGCAGGCCTGAACATCCCTTTTTTTTTTTTTTTTTTTTACTTTAACTGCTCTTAACTCTGCATGTCTGTAACTAAATTTGCCTTTCTGTCCACTTCACACTTCACACTTATTTTCCTTTGACTCCACGCTAAATACATCCCTTATCTGATGCTCACTCTTACAACACTCTTTCCCTTGTAGTTAACATATCAGAAAGGAGGCTACAGAGCCCCCTGAACTGCCAGACTCAATGACTGGGTTACGGATGCCAGTTGATGACTGTCTTTGAAACAATGCAAGAGGAAGAAATCAAGATCCTATCACCTTTGCTCCTCATCAGCGAGCCGGTGACTTACATAAGCCCCTAGGTTCCTCATGGAGGTGGGGGGCGGGGCACAGTCCTTGAGGTGTGAGCCTACTGTGTGCCTCTCTCCTCGGGCTGAGAATAAAGGTCATCTATCTATTTCCTCAACACTCTGTCTCCGTATTTTTCATTCGACTTTGGTGGGCAGGGAAGGCCAAGGTTTTGGCCAGCAACATTCCCTGCATTCAGAGTTCAGTCTTCACCATTGGACCGTCAGGGAAGTCCCTCTCTTGTTTTTCTTCTTCAGGTTGCCCATACTTTCAGAGCTGTTTATATACTTGGGATCACCCAGTCTTTCTGTTTTTACTTTTCTCCTTTCTCTCCTCCCCTTCTTCCATCTCCTCTTCCTTTCCTGGTTTATTATCTTTTTATTTTCTTCAAACTTTAAACGTTTTATTATATATTGGGATATAGCCTCTTAACAACCTTGTGATAGTTTTAGGTGAACAGTGAAAGAACTCAGCCATACATAAACATGTATCCATTCTCCCCTAAGCCCCTCTCCCTTCCAGTCTGTCACATAATGTCAGGGGAAGCACGCTGATTGAAACCGCCCACCCGGGCCAGGTACCATAGTAACCATCTGCATGAGTTGTTTTAGGACAGGAGGTCCTGGTAAGGAACAGGGAACTAATAAGCCTCCACCAACCGGAAGAGTTCAGGAAAGGTCAAAAGGAGACACCACCTGTCCGACCACCTCCCAGAATCCTTCTCTCTGGCATCCATTTTGGCATAACAAGGCGTGCACCACCAGGAAGGACTCTGAGTCAGAATGATTGGCTAAAGACCACCCGGAAACTAATCCCATCACCATAAAACCCGAGACCGCAAGCCATGTGACAGAGCCGTTCTCCTGGGCTCCCTTACCCTCCTGCTCTCCCCACGGGTGCCCTTTCCCGATAAAAATCTCTTGCTTTGTCAGCATGTGTCTCCTCGGACAATTCCTTTCTGAGTGTTAGACAAGAGCCCGGTTTTGGGCCCTGGGAGGGGTCCCTGCTCCTGCAACAATAGCGCTGCATAGAGTTCCATGTGCTGTACAATAGGTCCTTGTTGGTTATTCATTTTGAATACAGCAGTATGTACGTGACCTTCCCAAACTCTCTAACTATCTCCTCCCACTGGCAACCTTAAGTTTATTTTCTAAGTCTGTGAGTCTCTTTCTGTTTTGTAAGTAAGTTCATTTGTATCACGTCTCTTTAGAGTCCACAGGTAAGGGCTGTCATACGATATTTCTTCTTCTCTGACTTACTTCACTCAGTAGAGAGTCTGTAGGTCCATCCATGTTGCTGCAAATGGCATTATTTCATTCTTTTTAATGGCCAAGTGATACTCCTTTGTATATATGTACCACATCTCCAGGTTGTTATCTCTTAAAAAAGCTGCATAATCACTGTTAAGATACCCAAACATACCGAAAATTTCAAAGAGGAATCTCTCCTGGCCCGTAGATAATCTTTGCTGGTGTTGATATGGGTAGCAATCAGCCAAAGTGCCTGTGATTCTTTTGTCATTCAACAGTATGTCACAGATACATATTTTTTTTATTGCTATTCTGTTTTTTAAATAATCAATTAATTTTTTTTTTATTTAGCAAGGCTTTTGTTCTATTTCCAATGGTTTCAAAGGCTTTTACTTTCAATTTTATTTCAACAAAGCCAGCAAGTGTTTTAGATGACAAAGCTTCTATCTTTTTTCAATACTTCTCGAGCTTTCAGATAGATTGCTATTGATTTTTCTTGATAATGAGTGTTTGTGATTTCAGGGTTAAGGTTCTTTTGCTCTATCATGATCCATTTCATATGGAGTTTATGTGTTTCCATTTTTAGTGTTCTCCCAGTTTAAATTTTTTTACTTTTCTTTTTAAATTAAAAAATAATTAGCCATCTATTACTTATCTCTTTTTAAAAAAAATGTTTGGTTGTACATCATGGCATGTGGTAGCCTAGGTCCCCAGTTGAGGATCGAACCCACATCCCCCGCATTGGAAGGCAGAGTCCCAACCACTGGACTGCTGGGGAAGTCACTCTTTAAAACAATTTTAAAAAGGTCCCTTAAAAAAAGTCAATTCTGCTTCATTGACTGTGCTTAAGCCTTTGACTGTGTGGATCACAACAAACTGGAAAATTCTTAAAAAGATGGGAATACCAGACCACCTTATCTGCCTCCTGAGAAACCTGTATGGGGGGCAGGAAGCAACAGTTAGAACCAGAGATGGTTAGAACCAGAACAGTTAGAACCAGACAACTGACTAGTTCAAAGCCAGAAAAGGAACATGACAAGGCTGTATATTGTCACCCTGCTTCTTTACCTTAAATGTAGATTGCATCCTACAATGCCAGACTAGATGAGTCACAAGCTGGAATCAAGATTGCGAGGGGAAATATCAACAACCTCAGATATGCAGATGATACCACTCTAATGGCAGAAAGTGAAGAGGAACTTAGGGAGCCTTTTGATGAGAGTGCAAGAGAATAGTGAAAAAGCTGTCTTGAAATTCAACATTCAAAAAACTAAGATCATGGCATCTGATCCCCTCACTTCATGGCAAATAGAAGGGGAAAAAGTAGAAGCAGTGCTAGATTTTATTTTCTTGGGCTCTGAAGTTACTGCAGACAGTGGCTCCAGCCTTAAGATTAAAAGATGCTTTCTCCTTGGAAGAGGAGCTATAACAAACCTAGACAGCATATTAAAAAGCAGAGACATCACTTTGCTGACAAAAGTCCACCTAATCAAAGCTATCATTTTTCCCGTAGTCATGTACTGATGTGAGAGTTGGACCATAAGGAAGTTTGAACGCTAAAGAACTGATGTTTTCAAATTGTGGTGCTGGAGAAGATTCTTGAGAGTTTCTGGACTACAAGGAGATCAAACCAGTCAATCCTAAAGGAAATCATCACTGAACATTCATTAGAAGGACTGATGCTGGAGCTCCAATCCTTTGGCCACTTGATGTGAAAAGTTGACTCACTGGAAAAGACCTTGATGCTGGGAAAGACTGAGGGCAAGAGGAGAAGGGGGTGGCAGAGGATGAGATGGTTGCATGGCATCACTGAATCAATGGACATGAATTTGAGTAAACTTCAGGAAATAGTGAAGGACAGAGGAGCCTGGTGTGCTGCAGTCCATGGAGTCACAAAGAGTCAGACATGACTTAGCAACTGAATAACAAACAACAATTTGTGAAATGAGAATGCCCATCAACAGGGAGTCTTCCCTCCCTGCAGTGTGAAGGGCAAATCTGGGCAAAGAAATTAGTAAGAAATCGGAAAACCTTCTTGCAATATAGCCTAATTTATTTACTCAGAATAATTTGGGCATAATTCTTCATAAGGAATATTTCTTTTCCCTTGTTTCTTCCTTCTGTTGTGTTAACTTGCTTGCTCCTCGTTAGTGTTTTCTTTTTCTCTGTCTCTGTTAAAAAAAAATAAACAAATTTAGTGATTCATACAGACATTGGAAGAATCCATGAATCTTTCGAATGTTAGCAGAACTTCATAGCTATTCTTAAAATGCTCCTATCTCTCCTGATCCATGTATCTATTCATAAAATATTAATGAGCAACTAAAGTGCTAGACCCTGAGGATAGACAAATTAATGAAGTGATGGCTCTGCTCTTGAGCGCAAGTCTAGTGTTTGGACATTCACTATGGATACTGAACCACCTACTCTTCTGACACTCCCATTAACTTCTCTTCTAGCTGTGCAAACATAAGGAGTTGGACAGAATCTCCAAGATCTGAGGCCATCATGGTAGTAGAGACACACTGGGGCTGGAAGTCAGAGGGTCTGGATCTATGTCCTTCTTCCAAGTTGTTAGCCTCCCTGGGCATCAATTTCCACAGTTTTGTTTTTTGGCCATAAAAGTGGCATGCAGAATCTTAATTCCCCGAGTGGGGATGGAAACCAGGCCCCCTCCAGTGGAGGCATAGATTCTTAACCACTGGACCACTAGGAAAGTCCGTCAATTTTCACAATTTTGAAAGTTTCATCAGGACTAAATGACTTGAGATGTTGGAAATTGGTGCCTGTGACTGACTTTTCCCAACCCAAGTAAAATATCTCGTCACCCTTGCTCCATTTCTCCTGACCTCTTCCTTGATTTTTCTGGAAAAACCATGGTTCACTAATATTTGGTGTCACTGGAAGTGGAGGAGAGGGGGCTGAGAGATTTACCTTTCAGGAAGACAGAATTTTTCACAGATATATTTTTGTTTAAAGTTGTTTCTGTTGCTTCCACAGCCACTGAAGATGAAGGGCTCACAGTTAAAGGTCAAAGTGTCGTAGTAGTATCTGGTCAAAGCTAATTTACAGGTGCCCGACACAGGAGGGTAGTTGCAGTAGTCTGCAGGAGAGTCCGGGAGTCAGGTTTTCTTTTCCGGGGCCAAGTTGGCATCCTCCTCCTCACAGGCTCAGCCTACTGATGCCCATCAGCCCGTGTGAATCTGCCTGACCCTGTAACACTGGGAGAGTCCCTTGAGCCTGAATTTCACTATGTATTGATACAGAGCAAGGATTCTAGTCTGTAGCCTGGGTCTGTGACCCAGATCCACAGCTGGAGAAGGACAGTAAGGGAGTTCTGCTACCTTAGAGAGGAAAGAAGGAGAGACCTGAGGCTCCCTGAATTTACCCCAGTACTCCTTCCGGATTTTAAATCTATCCCATTTCCTGACTCTCCATGTCACCAGAGGTCAACATCTCATCTGTTCGCACAGGGACACGGGTCAGAGCACTGAGTATCCCCTCCATAGAGTGCAGACACATAAGCTAAAAAGGCCTTTGGCTCTCTACATCTCCTCCTGAAGGATAGGCTTAAAGTGCTCCCTGGCACCCTCACCAGAGTCTGGGTCCTCTCCCATCCTGCACACCCCGCTCCCACCCCCTCACCACCCCCCCCCCCACTTCCCCACCCACCCCCGCCACCCGCCTTTGGGCCTAGCCATTCAGACTTACTTGGCCTCACTGAGACCATGGAGATCGGTGGTTAGAGCAGGAGAAATGATGACCATATTGGAGACAAAGGAGGAGTTAATGTCAGTCTTCTTGAAGTTCAACCACAGCCCTTACCCACAATGGGGAATTTGCTCTGTTTACTCCAAGTATTTTTAATACACGTCCATTAGAATGTGAATTGAGGGCTTCCCCAGCGGTATAGTTAATCTGCCTGCCAAAGCAGGAGATATGAGTTCGATCCCTGGCCCCGGAAGATCCCATGTGCCGTGGAGCCACTAAACCTGTGTGCCGCGACCACCGAGCCCATGTGCTGCAACTACTGAGGCCGGCGCGCCTAGAGCCCAGGCTCCACAACCAGAGAAGCCACTGCAATGAGAAGCCTGCGCACGCGGCAGCCACGGAGTAGCCCCTGCTTGCCACAGCTAGAAAAAAGCCCGCATGCGGCAATGAAGACTTAGCACAGCCAAAAAATTAAAAAAAAAAAAAAAAGGAATGTGAATTGAGCAAATTAATTTAAATAAGTAGAATGTGAGTGCCCTAAATCTGTGAATGATGACTTCTGCATCCCTGTATCTGTGGAATGTAACACAGTGGTCCTGGATGTATGTGTTAAATAGAATTGAGTTCACCTGACACACACACATTCATGCACACATATATTCACACCAATGAAAGAATTTCCTGGACACTCCTGATATCGATCCGATGTTCATAGTCCCCATTCTTCTCACACTGAAATCTCTTGGAAAAAACTTAACTCGACTGTACTTTCTGTCTCCCTCCTTCTCTCATCCTCAGGCAGAACGTAATGGAAAGCCCAACCTTTGATACTCTAAGAGCCATGCTGTTTGAGACGGAAGGAGGGCTTGATTCCTGCTTATTGCCAGCAATGTCTTCCTGGATGCTGGCTAGATCCCCTTTTCACAGTGCACTCCTAGGTTACCCCTTCTATCTTGCATTACCTCCAAGATATCCGATTTCACACAAGGTTCTTTTGAGAGCTGGAGAAAACACGAAACCGGAACGTGTGTGGAGGGGCATGGAAAAGATGAGGCCCAGAAAAAAGTGAATCCATCCAGACTTCATGGTGCTGCAGATAGCAGATAGGAAGAGTCCTGGATGGGGCTGGTGTTATATACTGGGGGTGAAGCTCCTTCTCTCAAGGGGAATTGATCCATCTCTGATTCCATCTCCCTAGGCCCCATGTCAGGGCAGGGTTTTGGTGCAATCAGAATCAGCCTAGTGTGTAGGACAGTAGATTCTTGGCTACCCAGCCATGAAGCTTGCAAGGTCCTGTTTTGTCAAAGCCCGGTGGTGAACTCCAGCTTAACCATTTCTCATCCACGTCTAGAGGTCATATCTATTTCAGGATATCGGCATCACATCAACATCTTCATAATGAACAGCTGTAAATGAATTGTTATCAGTGCTTTAATATATAAATGTAACCATTGGGAATCTTCGCTGGTGGCTTGGATGGTAAAGAATCTGCCCGCAATGCCGGAGACCTAGGTTTGATCCCTGGGTCCAGAGAGCCCCTGGAGGAAGAAATGACAACCCACTCCAGTTTTCTTGCCTGGAGAATTCTATGGACAGAGGAGCTTGGCAGGCTGCAGTCCATGCAGTCACAAAGAATCAGACACAACTGAGTGACTAACACATACAAACATTGGAGAAATCAGTTAATGTAGCCCTGAACTTAAACTGGAACCAAAATAGCAAAATAAATATAAAATAAAGTAGACAAAATAGATAGTAGATGAGGGTAGTGATGGAAAAGAACAAATTAAAAATGGAATCACTAAAACTGCCAAATAACATGAGAAGTTTCTACTCTAAAACGCCATTAAGATGACAAAACTTTGGCAAGCATGGTTAAGAAAAAGAGAATAAATAAGTGTCTTCAATAAAAAAGAATGTGAAAAGTATAGAACTCAAACATGGAGGAGATGAAAATTCACTAGGAAAAGTTTATGTGTTTTTATGGTTTGTTGTTGCTTAGTCGCTCAGCTGTGTCTGACTCCTTGTGACCCCATGAACTGTGGCCTGCCAGGGATTTCCCAGGCAAGAATACTGGAGTGGGTTGTTATTTCCTTCTCCAGGGGATTTTCCCAATTCGGAGATCAAACCCCTATCTCCTGCATTGGCAGATGCATTCTTTATCACTGAGCCACCAGGGAAGCCTCATTTTTATGGTTAAAAGTATAAAAATCTCCATAAAATGGAAATATCAAACAGACTGTATGTTGCAACATGCCTGAGGTCATTAATAAACATACACGCAATTTACATAAATGCTGACTTAATTGGTGAGATGATTATACTGGTAAGTTTGGTGAAACATCTGTTAACCATTTTCCATGCCTTTTAAACCTTACTAGAGGGGTTTCCCTGGTGGCTCAGTGGTAAAGAGTCTGCCTGCCAATGCAGGAGACACAGGTTTGATCCCTGGTCCGGGAGGATCCCACATGCTGCAGGACAGCTAAGCTTGTGCACCACAACTGTTGAGCTTGTGCTCTAGAGAATGAGAAGCACAGTTACCGAGTCCATGTGCCACAACTACTGAAGCCCACACACCCTAGAGCCTCCAACGTGACGGAAGTCCCTGCAGTGAGAAACTCGAGCACCACAACTAGAGAGTAGCCCCTGCTTGCTGAAACTAGAGAAAAGCCTGCTGAGCAGCGACCATCTAGTACAGCCAAAAAATAAATATATAAATAAAATTTGAAAAACTTTAATAGAAGAATATTTAAAATTTACAGATGAAATGAAAAGATTTCTATCCTGATCAATTTCTTTACTGACCTGAAGAAAGTAAGTCACTTCTCTCCGCCCCTCCATCCAATCTCCAACTTTCCCCCATATGCTTAGAAACCTATTACTTGGTTTTAGCATTCTTTGCTCCTCCAAATGCCAGAATCATCCTTCTGAGGGTAAATTATATTTTTAACCTTCTGCTACTTGTGCCTCCCAAGGTGGGAACAAATTATTCAGTTTACTTTATATAGGAAATAGAATGCCACTTAATTAATTAAGTGTGTTTCATTAAGAGAGCTTCTTTTTTTTTCTTTTTTTTTTTATTAGTTGGAGGCTAATTACTTTACATCATTACAGTAGTTTTTGTTATACATTGAAATGAATTAGCCATGGATTTACATGTATTCCCCATCCCAGTCCCCCCTCCCACCTCCCTCTCCACCCGATCCCTCTGGGTCTTCCCAGTGCACCAGGCCCGGGCACTTATCTCATGTACCCAACCTGGGCTGGTTATCTGTTTCACCCTAGATAATATACATGTTTCAATGCTGTTCTAAGAGAGCTTCTATCTTATTTAAAAGAAAAATAAAGACATAATTGAAATCATACTACACAGATGCATCTGGGACTTACTTTTATCCTTAACATTATATTGCTGAGCTTTTAAAATAACTACATGGATTACATCATAATTTACATCATTTAAGCATCATAATTTACATAATTATGTATTTACATATGTCTTTATATATTACATTTATGGTAACATTTACAAAATAATTACATCATTGAAGTATCATAATTTACTTAAATTTTTGGTATTAATAGCCAATTAAATAGTTTTTTAATTTTATTGAAATACAGTTGATTTTCAAAGTTGTGTTAATTTCTGTTGTACAACAAAGTGACTCAGTTTTTAAAATAAACATAAATATAAAAGAATATATATATTTCTCCCAGAAGAATTCTTCCAGAATATATATATTTATTCCCCCTCAACATTTTAAAGGTTCATCCATGTTGTAGCATGTATCAATACTTCAATGTTTTCTATGCTAAATAATATTATGATATATGAATACAGCACATTTGTTTACCCATTCATCAACTGATGAACATTTGGGTTACTTCCATTTTTTTGCTATTATGAATAATCCTTTTTTCTCTTTTTGACTTGGCCACACAGTTTGTGGGATCTTAGTTCCCCAAAGGGGAAACAAACCTTTGCCCCCAGGCAGTGGAAGCATGGAGTCCTAACCACTGAATTGAATTGCCAGGAAATTCCCTGAATAATACTTATTTGAACAATTTATATATAAGTTTTTGTGTAGACACATGTTTTCATTTCTTTTGAATGTACACTCTGGAGTGGAATTGCTGGATTGTAAAGGAAATCAACCCTGAATATTCATTGGAAGGACTGACGCTGAAGCTGAAGCTCCAATAATTTGGCCCCCTGATGCAAACAACCAGCTCATTGGAAAAGACCCTGATGCTGGGAAAGATTGAAGGCAGGAGAATGGGGTAACAGAGGATGAGATGGTTGGATCGCATCACCGAGTCAATGGACATGAGTTTGAGTAAACTCTGGGATATGGTGAAAGACAGGGAAGCCTGGTGTGCTGCAGTTCATGAGGCTGCAAAGAGTCAGACATGACTTAGTGACTGAATTACAACAGCATAGTAACTGCGTGTTTAAGTTTTTAAGGAAATGTCAAACTGCTCTCTAGAGCAGTTTCTCCACTTGACAATCCTGTCAGCAACATATGAGGGTTCCAATTTCTCCATTCTTTCAACCCTTGTTATTGCCTAACTTTTTAAAAAATTATAGCCATCCTAGTGGATGTGAAATGGTATGTCATTGTGATTTTTTGAAAAAATAATTTTGTTTATTTATTTATGGCTGTTCTGGGTCTTTGTTGCTGCTTGGGCTTTTTTTCTCTTCAGTGTGGCAAGTGGGGCTTTCTCTTTGTTGTGGTGTGCAGGCTTCTCACTGTGGTGGCTTCTCTTATTGCAGAGTACAGGCTCTAGAGCGTGAGGGCTTCAGCAGCTGTGGCATGTGGATTTAGTTGCTCCCTTCCTGGACCAGGAATTCAACCCGTGTCTCCTTCATCGGGACGCAGATTCTTTACTACTGGGCCCCCAAGGAAGCCCTCATTGTGATTTTGATTTGCATTTCTGTAATGACCAAGGGTGCTGGGCATCTTTTCATGTATTTATTGTCTGTATATCTTTGAGGAAATGTTTACTGAAACCCTTTGCCAATTTTAAGATTCAGTTCAGTTCAGTCGCTCAGTCGTGTCTGACTCTCTGTGACCCCATGGGCTGCAGCTTTTTAATATGCTGTCTAGGTTGGTCATAACTTTCCTTCCAAGGAGTAAATGTCTTTTAATTTGATGGCTTCAGTCACCATCTGCAGTGATTTTGGAGCCCAAAAAGATGAAGTCAGTCAACACTGAAAAATGTTTTCAGTGTTTCTCCACCTATTTTCCATGAAGTGATGGGACCAGATGCCATGATCTTTGTTTTCTGAATGTTGAGCTTTAGCCAACTTTTTCACTCTCTTCTTTCACTTTCACCAAGAGGCTCTTCAGTTCTTCTTCACTTTCTGCCATAAGGATGGTGTCATCTGCATATCTGAGGTTATTGATATTTCTCCCGGCAGTCTTGATTCCAGCTTGTGCTTCATCCAGCCCAGCATTTCTCATGATGGACTCTGCATATAAGTTCAGTTCAGTCACTCAGTCATGTCTGACTCTTTGCAACCCCATGAACTGCAGCATGCCAGGCCTCCCTGTCCATCACCAACTCCCAGAGTCCACCCAAACCCATGTCCATTGTGTTGGTGATGCCATCCAACCATCTCATCCTCTGCCATCCCCTTCTCCTCCTGCCCTCAATATTTCCCAACATCAGGGTCTTTTCCAATAAGTCACCTCTTTGCATCAGGTGGCCAAAGTATTGGAGTTTCAGCTTCAACATCAGTCCTTCCAATGAACACCCAGGACTGATCTCCTTTAGGATGGCCTGGTTGGATCTCCTTGCAGTCCAAGGAACTCTCAAGAGTCTTCTCCAACACCACAGTTCAAAAGTATCAATTCTTCGGTGCTCAGCTTTCTTTATAGTCCATCTCTCACATCCATACATGACCACTGGAAAAACCATAGTCTTGACTAGATGGACATTTGTTGGGAAAGTAATGTCTCTGCTTTTCAATATGCTGTCTAGGTTGGTCATAACTTTCCTTCCAATGAGTAAACGTCTTTTAATTTCATGGCTGCAATCACCATCTGCAGTGATTTTGGAGCCGCAAAAAATAAAGTCAACCACTGTTTCCACTGTTCTACCATCCATTTGCCATGAAGTGACGGGACCGGATGCCATGATCTTAGTTTTCTGAATGTTGAGCTTTAAGCCAACTTTTTCACTCTCCTCTTTCACTTTCATCAAGAGGCTTTTTAGTTCTTCTGCTTATTTAACTTATATGCATTTTAAGATTAGGTTGTTTTAATTATTGTCTTTTCATTTTTACTTTTGAGTTATAAGAATTCTGTATACATTCTGGCTGAAATAAAATTGAAAGTGTCAGTTGCTCAGTTGTGTCCCACTGTAGCCCACCAGGCTCCTCTGTCCATGGAATTCTCCAGGCAAGAGTACAGAAGAGGTAGTCATGCCCTCCTCCAGGGTATCTTCCCGACCCAGGGATCAAACCTGGGTCTCCCATGTTGCAGACAGATTCTTTACTGTTTGAGCTACCAGGGAAGCCTCTATTCTGGCTACTAGTCCTTTATCAGATATGTGATTTGCAAAATTTTCTCCCATTCTGTGGGCTGTCTTTCCACTTTCTATTTTTTTTTTTTTTTGGCCACACTGTGTGACCTGTGGGATCTTAGTTCCCTGGCTAGGGATCGAGCCTGTGCCTCCTGCAGTGAAGCATAGAGCTCCTAATCTTTGGACCACTAGGGAATTCTCTCAACATTCTTGAGAGTGCCCTTCAAAGTTCAATTTTTAAAGCTTTGATGAAATATAAGCTAGTGGAGGTGATGGAATTCCAGTTGAACTACTTCAAATCCTAAAAGATGATGCTGTGAAAGTGCTTCACTCAATATGCCAGCAAATTTGGAAAACTCAGCAGTGGCCACAGGACTGGAAAATGTCAGTTTTCATTCCAATCCCTAAGAAAGGCAGTGCCAAAGAATGCTCAAACTACTGCACAATTGCACTCACCTAACACGCTAGTAAAATAATGCTCAAAATTCTCCAAGCCAGGCTTCAACAATATGTGAACCGTGAACTTCCAGATGTTCAAGCTGGTTTTATTTATTTATTTTTTTCATTTATTTTTATTAGTGGGAAGCTAATTACCTTACAATATTGTAGTGGTTTTTGCCATACATTGACATGAATCAGCCATGGATTTACATGTGTTCCCCATCCCGATCCCCTCTCCTGCCCAAGCTGGTTTTAGAAAAGGCAGAGGAACCAGATATCAAATTACCAAACATCTGCTGGATCATTGAAAAAGTCAGAGAGTTCCAGAAAAACATCTATTTTTGCTTTCTTGACCATGCCAAAGCCTTTGACTGTGTGGATCACAATAGACTGTGGAAAATTCTGAAAGAGATGAGAATACCAGACCACCTGATCTGCCTCTTGAGAAACCTGTATGCTGGTCAGGAAGCAACAGTTAGAACAGGATATGGAACAACAGACTGGTTCCAAATAGGAAAAGGAGTACGCCAAGGCTGTATGTTGTTACCCTGCTTTTTACACTTATATGCAGAGTACATTGTGAGAAATGCTGGGCTGGATGAAGCACAAGCTGGAATCAAGATTGCCGGGAGAAATATCAATAACCTCAGATATGCAGATGACACCATCCTTATGGCAGAAAGTGAAGAAGAACTGAAGAGCCTCTTGATGAAAGTGAAAGAAGAGAGTGAAAAAGTTGGCTAAAGCTCAACATTCAGAAAACTAAGATCATGGCAACTGGTCTCATCACTTCATGGCAAATGGATGGTAAAACAGTGGAAACAGTGGCTGACTTCATTTTTTTGGGCTCCAAAATCACTGCAGATGGTGATTGCAGCCATGAAATTAAAAGACGCTTACTCCTTGGAAGGAAAGTTATGACCAACCTAGACAGCATATTAAAAAGCAGAGACATTACTTTCCCAACAAAGGTCCATCTAGTCAAGGCTATGGTTTTTCCAGTGGTCATGTATGGATGTGAGAGTTGGACTATAAAGAACACTGAGCACCGAAGAATTGATGCTTTTGAACTGTGGTGTTGGAGAAGACTCTGAGAGTCCCTTGGACTGCAAGGAGATCCAACCAGTCCATCCTAAAGGAGATCAGTCCTGGGTGTTCATTGGAAGAACTGATGTTGAAGCTGAAATTCCAATACTTTGGCCACCTGATGTGAAGAGCTGACTCATTGGAAAAGACCCTAATGCTGGGAAAGATTGAAGTCGGGAGGAGAAAGGGAAACAGAAGATGAGATGGTTGGATGGCATCACTGACTCAATGGACATGATTTTGTGTAAACTCCAGGAGTTGGTGATGGACAGGGAGGCCTGGTGTGCTGCAGTCCATGGGATTGCAAAGAGTCGGACACAACTGAGCGACTGAACTGAACTGAACTGAGTGTATCTATTTGTTTTATTTCACAAAACTTTAAAAAATGTTTTATTTTATTTATTTTATGGCCACATAGCTGGTAGGACCTTAGTTCCTTGACCAGGGATTGAATCTGTGCCCCCTGCATTGGAAGTGTAGAATCTTAACCAGGCAAGTTAAGATGATTCTTAACTGAATTACCTGAATTGCCTGAATCACCAGGCAAGTTCTTCATGTTTTCTTTTGTTACTTGTGCTTTTAGTGTCAGTTTAAGGAGTCATTGCCTAACCCAAGGTGACTAAAATTTGCCTCTGTTTTCTTCTAAGAGTTGTAAGGTTTTAACTCTTATATTTAGGTCTTTGATCCATTTTGTGATAGTTATTGTATATGATGTGAGGCAGGGGTCCAATGTCCCTCTTTTGCATGTGTATGTCCAACTGTTCCAGCACCACTTGTTGAAAAAAACTATTGAATTCCCCATTAAACTGTCTTGGCCCCTTTGTTGGAAATCAGTTGATCGAAAATGCAAGAATTTATTTCTGGCTTCTCAATTTCATTCAACTGAGTCTATCAGGAGAAAATAGAGTTAACGTTGTCACAATAGGGCGAGTGAAGCATATGAATGGGGTTTCTGAAACACTGAATTGTACCACTGTATTATGCAGTAAAGTTTAATAGAAGATAAAAAACTGGAAATATAGAAACATGAGGTAACTAATCAGGCCTATCCCACCCTTCAGCTTTATCAAAGTTCAGTTGATAATTAAAAAATTATATTTAAGGTGCACAGCATGATGTTTTGATAGATGTATACTCTGGGTTGGAAAGATCCCCTGGAGGAGGACATGGCAACTCACTCCAGTATTCTTGCCTGGAGAATCCCAGAGGAGCTTGGCGGGCTACACCCCATCGGGTCACAAAGAGTTGGACATAACTGAGGGACTTTCACTTTCACTTCAAAGCGATAGCAAATTAATATATTGATCACTTCATATAATTACCATGTATGTGTGTGTGTGGTGAGAACATTTAAGATCTACCTGCTGCTGCTGCTAAGTTGCTTCAGTCATGTCCGACTCTGTGTGACCCCATAGACAGCAGCCCACCAGGCTCCCCCGTCCCTGGGATTCTCCAGGCAAGAATACTGGAGCGGGTCGCCATTTCCTTCTCCAACTAAGATCTACCTAGTGGAAGCTAGATTCTATTTTTTTTTTTTTTTTGTATGAACCATTTTTAAAGACTTTTCTGAATTTGCTACAATATTATTTTTGTTTTATGTTTTGGTTTTTTTTGGCCAGGAGGCATGTGGGATCAAGGTTCCCGACCAGGGATCTAACCTCCACCCCCTTCATTGGAAGGTGAAGCCCCTTCACTGGGCACCAGGGAAGTTCCCAAAGCTAAATTCTTGATGTCTATCCCTCATTGTTGGGTCAGGAGTCTGAAGGTGCCTTGCTCCATGATTGCAACAGAGTCAACATTTTTGCTTAACTCGCTAACTAACCCAGCTTTCAATAAAAAGAAGCCTGGGTGATGGCAAAACTAATTGGAATAGGACCCGTGGTGGCTCAGTTGGTAAAGAATCCGCCTGCAATGCGGGAGTCCTGGGTTCGATCCCTGGCTTGTGAAGATCCCCTGGAGAAGGGAATGGCTACCCACTCCAGCATTCTGGCCTATAGAATTCCATGAACTGTATAGTCCATGGGGTCGAAAAGAGTCGGACATGACTGAGTGACTTTCACTTTCACTAGGCTATAATGAGTTGAAAAAATATCTCCAGGATGCTGGATAACTTGGTGTTTTGCATGAAGTATCTCTCTAGTCATGTGTGGTGAACGTCATGTACTGCATGTCACAGGGGGGAAGAAAGTGAGATGTTCCATTTCAGTGGAAGTCATATAGTGCAACATTTCAGATGAAAGAGATAAGAGGCAGAAAACAAGAAGGGTCATTAAATTTCCTGTATTTATTTTTTGGCATTTCATTTTCTGCTCTGTCTAGTAGAAAACTAATAATGGAAGTTTCTTGAGAAATGCTTGAGGGACTCACGCATCCAGTAGCATTCCATTAGAGAGAAGAAAGAGTTTGTATTTGGCCAGACAATTTCATTGGATGTATATTTCACTTCTGGCTATGCCTCATTTTTCTGTGGTCTAACAGCTTCCTTAACCCACATTTATGGCTTCAATTGGAATTCTCTTGCACTTGGCAAAGCAAGAAAAGGAGGATTATATTTTTACCTAAAGTGAATGAGCCTGACTATCAAGGGGGGATATGGTTAATGCTTCACTTAAAGGACTCTGAAGCCCTAGAGCATTATTGTATTGAGGTGATCATGAAATTAGAAAGCCTGAAAGCCTGAAAGAGGGAAAGATTAAAAACTGTCCAGAAAGTCCCACCATGAGCTCACATTTCTTCTGTCTAGAATGTTAATTTGGGCTACCCAATTTGTAAAGAGCTCAGTTAAACAGAGTTTCTGGACAAAGGTGGGGCAACATGGAACGTATTTGGAGGAAGAATATTATTAAAACTAGCTACAGCAAGAGTGTGATGGTAAAGTGGTAAAGAATCCGACTGCCCATGCAGGGGACATTAGTTCGATCCCTGGTCCAGGAAGATCCAACGTGCTGTGAAGCTGCTAAATCTGTGAGCCTCAGCTACTGAGCCTGTGCTCTAGAGTCCGGGAACCACAACTGTGGAGCTCATGTGCCCTGGAAGAAGAGAAGCCACTGCGGTGAGAAGCCCAGGCACCACAACTAGAGAGGAGCCCCTGCTCGCTGCATCTAGAGAAAATCCCATGCAGTGATAAAGACCCAGCACAGCCAAAAATAAAATAGATGAAATTACATATATATAAAAAACCTAGCTACAGTACAAACAGGCTTCCCAGGTGGCACAGTGGTAAAGAATCCACCTGCCAATGCAGGAGATGGAAGAGGGTTCGATCCCTGGGTCGGGAAGATCCCTGGGAGGAGGAAATGGCAACCCACTACCAGTATTCTTGCCTGGAGAATCCCACGGACAGAGGAGCCTGGCGAGTTTTAGTCCACAAGGTTGCAAAGAGTTGGACACGACTGAGCATACACATAGCACAGACATGGTCTCTTTTCCATTTTACCTATTATTTTATTTAAGGTTTGTTGGTTGATGTTGAAACTTGCCATTTGATACACTGGTTGCAGAATTTCCTGGCAGGATTCAGGTCATGCTAAAAGATAAGAGACTTTACCTGTAAAACCCTAGCCCTGAAGTTAGTTGAGGTAGGGAATGAGACTGCCAAAAGTCTCTTTTTGGGTTTTGTTAAATGTTTCTTTATGTTTGTTAATCATAAACCTTAAAAAGTTTGTGATTGGAAAACAGTACATATGAGTTGAAAAGTCAAGGGATGGGATGTAGTGAATATTTTTGGTTTTGCTTGCTATCCTCCACTTGGTAACAGCATCCCAAGTTTTCTTTGCAGAACTTTCCCTCCACATGCTGGACTCTCAGTCATGATGTCTTTTCTAAAAGTGTGGGCAGAAGCAGCTCATGAATGGGAGAATTGGGATCTGTGAGTATCTGGTTAAGAGTCAGAGCTTCCCTGGTGGCTCAGTGGTAAAGAATCTTCCGTGCAGGAGACCCAGGTTTGATCCCTGGGTCAGGAAGATCCACTGGAGAAGGAAATGGCAACCCATGTCAGTATTCTTGCCTGGGAAATCCCATGGACAGAGGAACCTGGGGATTACAGTCCATGGGGTTGCAAGAGTCAAACACGACTTAGTGACTAAACCACCACCATTAGAGAATCCAAGCTTTTAACGTTCAGGGATTTTTGTTCATACTGAGCAAATCTTTATCTATAATCTTATTGGTGCCAGGATTTTTCTTTTTGCTAAGGGCATTAACTTTTTTTTGGACTTGGACTTGAGTAAGAAAGGATTAAAATGTTTTCGCTTATAATGCATAGACTATATAAATTCTGTTACATATTATGACTCCATATCTCCATGTGATTAATAATATATATTTTGTGTGGCAACAAATATAAGCAACCTTGATTTAGATCTAGGTAGGATGCTATTTTTGAAAAATGTTAAACTTACATTTTAAATTTTTCGGTAGCCTTTAAATATTTTTGCATACTTGAGTTCTAATGTGTCATTATAATCCAGCCCTGTGCTGATAATGTAATCAATATACAATTACATAGTTTCTCTGCTCTTCTAGGTCATATACTGTTTGAGGAAGCCAAATGAGACAAAATTCCTTTCTTTAAGGCTTTCATAACTAAATTGTATGGGGCTGCCCAGGTGATGAAGTGGTAAAGAATCCTCTTGCCAATGCAGGAGACACAAGAGACTCAGGTTCTATCCTTGGATGAGGAAGATCCTCTAGAGTAGGAAATGGCAACCTACACCAGTATTCTTGCCTGGAAAATTCCTTAGACGGAAGAGCCTGGTAGATTGCAGTTCATGGGGTCACAAAGAGTCGCAAAAAGAAGGGAGGGGTCGCAAAGGGGACATAACTGAGTGACTGAGCATGTACAATTAAATGGTATAAAAGACTTGGCATCTAATTTAATAGTCCATGGGTAGAGGCTAACTGTCTTGTGTTGGCTGGAGTACATTCTCCACAGCATGGAGTAAGATCAGGGCCAGCAGCTGCAGTAAAAGGAATGTGAAAGCTTTGGTTCTATAGTTTCAACAAGACCAACATCTTTGCTTGGCCTGGTCACCAGCTCTATTGTCCTTAGTAGGACAAGGCTGAATAGTGGCTGGGCTGGGAAGGAGAGGCCCTAGGCTATGATGAAGGAATAAATATGCTCCAGAGTGCTGAATGCCTTGTATTTCCCCCCAATGTGCTCAGTAGACAGGCGACGTATTGGCACTGTTATTTAAATATTGGGTTCCTAAATCGCTGCAGATGGTGATTGCAGCCATGAAATTAAAAGACGTTTACTTGCCCCAACATTCGAATCATAGGAGTCCCAGAAGAAGAAGACAAAAAGAAAGGCCATGAGAAGATACTCGAGGAGATAATAGCTGAAAACTTCCCTAAAATGGGGAAGGAAATAGCCACCCAGGTCCAAGAAACCCAGAGAGTCCCAAACAGGATAAACCCAAGGCGAAACACCCCAAGACACATATTAATCAAATTAACAAAGATCAAACACAAAGAACAAATATTAAAAGCAGCAAGGGAGAAACAACAAATAACACACAAAGGGATTCCCATAAGGATAACAGCTGATCTATCAATAGAAACCCTT
The DNA here is from genome assembly GCF_023699985.2 of Odocoileus virginianus. Lineage (NCBI taxonomy): Eukaryota > Metazoa > Chordata > Mammalia > Artiodactyla > Cervidae > Odocoileus > Odocoileus virginianus. Next base: position 69,513,532 of record NC_069682.1, on the reverse strand, counting down.
CAGGCCAGAAGGGAATGGCAGGACATACTTAGAGTAATGAAAGAGAATAACCTACAAGCTAGATTACTCTACCCCACAAGGATCTCATTCAGATATGAAGGAGAACTCAAAAGCTTTACAGACAAGCAAAAGCTGAGAGAATTCAGCAACACCAAACCAGCTCTTCAACAAATGCTAAAGGATCTTCTCTAGACAAGAAACACAGAAAGGTGGTATAAACGTGAACCCCAAACAACAAATTAAATGGCAACGGGACCATACCTATCAATAATTACCTTAAATGTAAATGGGTTGAATGCCCCAACCAAAAGACAAAGGCTGGCTGAATGGATACAAAAGCAAGACCCCTATATATGCTGTCTACAAGAGACCCACCTCAAAGCAAGGGACACATACAGACTAAAAGTGAAGGGCTGGAAAAAAATATTCCACACAAACGGAGACCAAAAGAAAGCAGGAGTCGCAATACTCATATCAGATAAAATAGACTTTCAAATAAAGGCTGTGAAAAGAAACAAAGATGGACACTACATAATGATCAAAGGATCAATCCAAGAAGAAGATATAACAATTATAAATATATATGCACCCAACATAGGAGCACTGCAATATGTAAGGCAAACGCTAACGAGTATGAAAGAGGAAATTAATAGTAACACAATAACAGTAGGAGAGTTTAATACCCCACTCACAACTACGGATAGATCAACTAAACAGAAAATGAACAAGGAAACACAAACTTTAAAGGACACAATGGACCAGCTAGACCTAATTGACATCTATAGGACGTTTCACCCCAAAACAATCAACTTCACCTTTTTCTCAAGTGCACACGGAACCTTCTCCAGAATAGATCACATCCTGGGCCATAAATCTAGTCTTGGTAAATTCAAAAAGATTGAAATCATTCCAGTCATCTTTTCTGACCACAGTGCAGTAAGATTAGATCTGAATTACAGGAAAAAAATTATTAAAAATTCAAACATATGGAGGCTAAACAACATGCTTCTGAATAACCAACAAATCATAGAAGAAATCAAAAAAGAAATCAAAATATGCATAGAAATGAATGAAAATGAAAACACAACAACCCAAAACCTATGGGACACTGTAAAAGCAGTGCTAAGGGGAAGATTCATAGCATTACAGGCCTACCTCAAGAAACAAGAAAAAAGTCAAATAAATAACCTAACTCTACACCTAAAGCAACTAGAGGAGGAAGAAATGAAGAATCCCAGGGTTAGTAGAAGGAAAGAAATCTTAAAAATTAGGGCAGAAATAAATGCAAAAGAAACTAAAGAGATCATAGCAAAAATTAACAAAGCTAAAAGCTGGTTTTTTGAAAAAATAAACAAAATTGACAAACCATTAGCAAGACTCATTAAGAAACAAAGGGAGAAGAACCAAATTAATAAAATTAGAAACAAAAATGGAGAGATCACAACAGACAACACTGAAATACAAAGGATCATAAGAGACTACTACCAGCAGCTCTATGCCAATAAAATGGACAACTTGGAAGAAATGGACAAGTTCTTAGAGAAGTATAACGTTCCAAAACTGAACCAGGAAGAAATAGAAGATCTTAACAAAACCATCACAAGCAAGGAAATCGAAACTGTAATCAGAAATCTTCCAGCAAACAAAAGCCCAGGACCAGATGGCTTCACAGCTGAATTCTACCAAAAATTTAGAGAAGAGCTAACACCTATCTTACACAAACTCTTCCAGAAAATTGCAGAAGAAGGTAAACTTCCAAACTCATTCTATGAGGCCACCATCACCCGAATTCCAAAACCAGACAAAGATGCCACAAAAAAAGAAAACTACAGGCCAATATCACTGATAAACATAGATGCAAAAATCCTTAACAAAATTCTAGCAAACAGAATCCAACAACATATTAAAAAAAATCATACACCGTGACCAAGTGGGCCTTATCCCAGGAATGCAAGGATTCTTTAATATCTGCAAATCAACCAATGTAATACACCACATTAACAAATTGAAAGATAAAAACCATATGATTATCTCAATAGATGCAGAAAAAGCCTTTGACAAAATTCAACATCCATTTATGATTAAAACTCTCCAGAAAGCAGGAATAGAAGGAACATACCTCAACATAATAAAAGCTACATATGACAAACCCACAGCAAGCATCACCCTCAATGCTGAAAAATTGAAAGCATTTCCCCTGAAATCAGGAACAAGACAAGGGTGCCCACTCTCACCACTACTATTCAACATAGTTTTGGAAGTGTTGGCCACAGCAATCAGGGCAGAAAAAGAAGTAAAAGGAATCCAGATAGGAAAAGAAGAAGTGAAACTCTCTCTGTTTGCAGATGACATGATCCTCTACATAGAAAACCCTAAAGACTCTACCAGAAAATTACTAAAGCTAATCAACGAATACAGTAAAGTTGCAGGATATAAAATTAACACACAGAAATCTCTTGCATTCCTATACACTAACAATGAGAAAACAGACAGAGAAATTAAGGAAATGATACCATTCATCATTGCAACAAAAAGAATAAAATACTTAGGAGTATATCTACCTAAAGAAACAAAAGACCTATACATAGAAAACTATAAAACACTGATGAAAGAAATCAAAGAAGACACAAACAGATGGAGAAATATACCGTGTTCATGGATTGGAAGAATCAATATTGTAAAAATGGCTATACTACCCAAAGCAATCTATAGATTCAATGCAATCCCTATCAAACTACCAACGGTATTTTTCACAGAACTAGAACAAATAATTTCACAATTTGTATGGAAATACAAAAAACCTTGAATAGCCAAAGTAATCCTGAGAAAGAAGAATGGAACTGGAGAAATCAACCTGCCTGACTTCAGACTATACTACAAAGCCACAGTCATCAAGACAGTACGGTACTGGCACAAAGACAGAAATATAGATCAATGGAACAGAATAGAAAGCCCAGAAATAAATCCATGAACCTATGGTCACCTTATCTTCGACAAAGGAGGCAAGGATATACAATGGAAAAAAGACAACCTCTTTAACAAGTGGTGCTGGGGAAACTGGTCAACCACCTGTAAAAGAAACTAGAACACTTTCTAACACCATACACAAAAATAAACTCCAAATGGATTAAAGATCTAAACGTAAGACCAGAAACTATAAAACTCCTAGAGGAGAACATAGGCAAAACACTCTCCGACATAAATCACAGCAGGATCCTCTATGACCCACATCCCAGAATTTTAGAAATAAAAGCAAAAATAAACAAGTGGGACCTAATGAAACTTAAAAGCTTTTGCACAACAAAGGAAACTATAAGCAAGGTGAAAAGACAGCCCTCAGATTGGGAGAAAATAATAGCAAACGAAGCAACAGACAAAGGATTAATCGCAAAAATATACAAGCAACTCCTCCAGCTCAACTCCAGAAAAATAAATGACCCAATCAAAAAATGGGCCAAAGAACTAAACAGACATTTCTCCAAGGAAGACATACAGATGGCTAACAAACACATGAAAAGACGCTCAACATCACTCATTATCAGAGAAATGCAAATCAAAACCACAATGAGGTACCATTACATGCCAGTCAGGATGGCTACTATCCAAAAGTCTACAAACAATAAATTCTGGAGAGGGTGTGGAGAAAAGGGAACCCTCTTACACTGTTGGTGGGAATGCAAATTAGTACAGCCACTATGGAAAACAGTGTGGAGACTCCTTAAAAAGCTGGAAATAGATCTGCCATATGACCCAGCAATCCCACTTCTGGGCATACACACCGAGGAAACCAGATCTGAAAGAGACACGTGCACCCCAATGTTCATCGCAGCACTGTTTATAATAGGCAGGACATGGAAGCAACCTAGATGCCCATCAGCAGATGAATGGATGAGGAAGCTGTGGTACATATACACCATGGAATATTACTCAGCCATTAAAAAGAATTCATTTGAATCAGTTCTAATGAGATGGATGAAACTGGAGCCCATTATACAGAGCGAAGTAAGCCAGAAACATAAAGACCATTACAGTATACTAACACATATATATGGAATTTAGAAAGATGGTAATGATAACCCTATATGCAAAACAGAAAAAGAGACTCAGATGTATAGAACAGACTTGTGGACTCTGGGAGAAGGCGAGGGTGGGATGTTTCAAGAGAACAGCATCGAAACATGTATGTTATCTAGGGTGAAACAGATCACCAGCCCAGGTTGTATGCATGAGACAAGTGCCCGGGCCTGGTGCACTGGGAAGACCCAGAGGGATCGGGTGGAGAGGGAGGTGGGAGGGGGGACCGGGATGGGGAATACATGTAAATCCATGGCTAATTCATTTCAATGTATGACAAAAACCACTGCAATGATGTAAAGTAATTAGCCTCCAACTAATAAAAATAAATAGAAAAAAAAAAATAAAATAAAAGATGTTTAGTCCCTTGGAAGGAAAGTTATGACCAACCTAGATAGCATATTAAAAAGCAGAGACATTACTTTCCCAACAAAGGTCCATCTAGTCAAGGCTATGGTTTTTCCAGTGGTCATGTATGGATGTGAGAGTTGGACTGTGAAGAAAGCTGAGCACCAAAAAATTGATGCTTTTGAACTGTGGTGTTGAAGACCCTTGAGAGTCCCTTGGACTGCAAGGAGATCTAACCAGTCCATGCTAAAGGAGATGAGTCCTGGGTGTTCATTGGAAGGACTGATGTTGAAGCTGAAACTCCAATACTTTGGCCACCTGATGTGAAGAGCTGACTCATTTGAAAAGACCCTAATGCTGGGAAAGATTGAAGTCGGGAGGAGAAGGTTGTGGCAGAGGATGAGATGGTTGGATGGCATCACTGACTCAATGGACATGATTTTGTGTAAACTCTGGGAGTTGGTGATAGACAGGGAGGCCTGGCATGCTGCGATTCATGGGGTTGCAAAGAGTCGGACATGACTGAGCAACTGAACTGAACAGAAAGTTCCCATATGGTCATGTGCAAGTGTGAATGTTCTGAACTTTAGGTCCTCAGGGAGAGAAGATGAAACTTTCCATTTCAGTGTGTGGGGATCTAAGATAGTGGGTGTAAATTTGTAGGGTGGAAAACAGTGGGGGTCATTAACTCCTTGCTTTGCCTGGAAAAAGGCTTGCAAAAGAAGGGTGTTTGAGAAAAGCTTGGAGTACTTGGTAAACCCATTGAAAGTCCTTTTAAATAAGGAAGGAGTCTATATTAGACCAATTATGACATGGTCCCAAGGCACAAGTAAATTTTATGAGCAAGCAATTTACACTCTTAACCTATGGAATATCCTCTTCCTGTTGTGTTGTGCTGTTACAGTATTTGAAATCCACACTTGAGGTTTCTTCAGGGATAACTAATGGTGAAAAAATTGTCTGATTTGCACAATCCTTCCATGGATGTGTGTTAGGACTGATTGAAAACAACTGCTTCAGCATTTATAACTTCATTACCCTGAAGAACAGTGAGGAATGATGGCTAATTCATTTCAATGTATGACAAAAACTACTGCAATGATGTAAAGTAATTAGCCTCCAACTAAGAAAAATAAATGGAAAAAAAAAAAAGAACAGTGAGGAATGAAAATTTTCTGAGTGGGCAGATCTTGAGGAAATATCTGTCCTTGTCCACTTTACCTGGAAGCAAAGACAACCTAATTCATGGATTTATGGGAAATGATAATGGTCTTTCTTTATTGCAAGGGTAGTGGAATAAGTAAGATTAAAAATTGGTGAGAACTGGGACTTCCCTGGCAGGGGAACTCCGTGTTCTCAACGCAGGGGCACAGATTTGGTCCCTGATTGGGCAACTAAGATCTCACATGCCTCATGGCACAGTGGTGAAAAATCTAAGAAAAAATTTTAGAGAAGGAAATGTGAACAGAAATTTTATTATGACACATAATTGTTGCTCAAGAGTAACTTATGAAATAAATGAACCCATAATGTGAGACCATTCATACTCATTACAGATCATCAATATGGAAGAGATTCCTAATAGTCAAGTGGACCAGATATGTCACTTTGTAAATATCATGATCCTCTTGCTTGAGTAGCCCATCACCTGGTTAATAGACTCACAATAATCACAGCTGTAATTTTAGATGTAGAAGCTTTGTTGTTGTTCAGTTGCTAAGTTGTGTCCTACTCTTTGTGATACCATGGACTACAGCACACCAGGTTCTTCTGTCCTTCACTATCTTCTGGAGTTTGCTCAAATTAATGTCCATTGAATTAGTGATGCCATCTAACCATCTCATTCTCTGCTGCCCCCTTCTCCTTTTGCCTTCAATCTTTCCCACCATCAGGGTCTTTTCCAGTGAATAGATATAGAAGCTACGCATAAATTTAACCAAAGAGACATCCAATTTCCCTGTGTCCCATTTGCTATGATATTAATCTCTTATGATTCTTACAATAGGATCAAATACTAGATCATTTTGGGACATAAGTATACTGCTATAATGAACTTAGATTTTTTAAATTATGGTAAAACATATGTACCATAAAATTTACCATTCTAACCACTTTTAAGTGTACAGTTTTGTGAATTAAGTACCCTCATGTTGCTGTGCAGTTATCATTACTATCCATCTCCAAAACGGTTTCATCATCCCGTTAGATTTGATTTTTTTTTTGTCCATTATATTTTTGTCAATACCAACCTTAATGGACTTAGTGAAAGCTTTATAGTTTTCCTAGTAAGTAATATTACATTGTTCCTGACTATTTTAGGAATTTATATCCCAATACAAGAAGTAATGAAATATAATAATGCCTGTCAATTTATTTACTTTATGTTTTCCCATCTCTAGAGGCATCTTGTCTTCTTAAAACTTCTTCTTACTCTTTCTTCCCCTAACTTATGGAATTTGTTTTTTAGTCTGTTAAACCTGTCACTTTCTCAATCATGACATTTTTAGAGATGGTATTGTCTCTTCTATTATCTCATCATTCCTCTGTGTCATCCATTAGGTTTTGGCTCAGTTGTGATTCCTTCTGTTAACCTTTCCATGGCTTCACTGATCAGGGCAAGCCCTCTTTTCTATAATTTTATAGCAATATGTACCTGTCATTGGTAACACTTATAAAAGCTGTACTTTTATTTATGTTTATTATTTATATACTACTTGATTGTTATACTATTGTAACTATAGTTATAATACTATAATATACCATAACACTATAGTTAGTAGTATGGCTAATATCACTAACTAATTATTTGATTCGATCTCATCTACTAGAATGGAACTTTGAGAAATGATGATGGTTTCACTAGCTGAAAGTCTTTGCAATTGAGGACATATTTCCTTGTTTTTTTTTTTATTTATCAACCTCAGAACATTGAGTAATTCCTTCCAGACATGCTGATTGTTATGATTTAATCTTGACGGGCTATGTATGTCCTAGGTCTAGAGGAAAAGAGAAAGGGTAGAGAGACACAGAAGACTCAGATGACATGGTCTCATCACTCATGAACTCAAAATTTGGCTAAGAGAAGAAAATCTGTTTATCTATAAGAGATATGTATCTTGTTCATCTTGCAGTTTATTGTACTTTTTGGATATTTATATTCATATCTTTCACCAAATTTTGTAAGTTTTCTGTCATATTTCTTAAAAAACTCTCTCTCCCTTTTCTCTCTCACTTCTCCTTCTGGGACTCCCGCAATGAGTATTTTGATATATTTTTATAATGTACCACAGATATTTTTTTGTTTCTGTTCTTCAGACTTGATAATTTCTATCATCATTCAAGTTCACTGCTTTTTTATTCTGCCTGCTTAAATCTGCCTTTGAATCCCTCTAATGACTTTTTCATTTCAGTTCCTGTATTTTTCAGTTCCAGAATTTCTTTTCTGTTTGTTTTTAGTTAAAAAAAATCTCTTTATCGATATTTCCATTTTATTCATTCATTGTATTGACTTTCTTCAAGTTAGTTCCTTGAACTTATTTATTTTTTGCATCCAAAATCTTTTTAATAACAAGGTAGACTCTTGGGTTAGTTTTTGCAGCCAAGTCTGGCTCGTCGGCCTCTGGCGCGCTCGAACTTCCGGCCCTTGGAGCGGACATAGGGTTTGGGGTGGCTATGCCTGGTTACTGGGGCCTTGCCAAAATGCCTTCTACACCTCTCGGCCCTTGTGAGGACCAGAGAGGAGGACAGTGCCACAGCCCTTGGGAGAGGCCAGGGCCAGCTGGTCAGAGGTGAGGATCTTGTCCCCTGCCTTGAGGATGTGACTCTGGGCGCGGCTGCTCACTCGCAGAGCACACAACCTTCAGTTTGGGCATCTCCTGGACACAAACCTGATGCGAAGAGCTGACTCAATGAAAAGACCCTGATACTGGGAAAGATTGAGGGCAGGAGGAGAAGGGGACGAAATAGGATGAGATGGTTGGATGGCATCACCGACTCAATGGACATGGGTTTGGGTGGACCCCGGGAGTTGGTGATGGACAGGGAGGCCTGGCGTGCTGCGGTTCACGGGGTCACAAAGAGTCGGACACGACTGAGCGACTGAACTGAACTGGGCTGAACTGGACATGAACATCGTCGGTTACAGTCCCCACGGCCACAGCTGTTTTGCCTTCCCGGCCAGGAAGTTTCATCTTCCGGATCATCCGGGTAACCATGGTGGCCAGTGGGTGTGGCTTGTGAACAGTCTCCTCAGGACGACCTAATTGAAGGTGGAGTTGGTTCCTCCGGCCAGAAACCCGTACAGTTTGACCAACAGCCCCAAGAAAATGTCCTGGCTCTTGGGCTCCTTGCGTGGAACCGTTTGGTCCTTGTTGTGGCGAATGTCAACTCCCATGATGGCGCCTCCTCCTTAGCCAGGTCCAGAAAGCTCTTTGAGCATCTTTAAGACAGTTGTCTCAAACAATCTTTCTCTAGAAGATCTTCCATCAGATCTTCTTCAGGGACAATTATTATTGATTTATTAAAAAAGCTTTCATATTTCTTTGTATGCCTTGTGACTTTTTTCTTTTTTTTTTTTTTTTTACAAAAATTGGACATTTGAATCTAATAATGTGGTAACTCTGGAAATCCATATCTCTACCTTCCCTAGGGAGTGATTTTATTTTGTTGCTGTTTTTGTGAGTGCTGTTTTGTTTTTGTTTGTTTTTGATTGCTTTAGTCTGTCCCTATGTTGAGGATCAGTCTGAAATGAAAACTTACAATATTTTCACATTTTTTCTGAGCCCTTTCCGGACATGCATTCTCACTTTCTAACTTTTCCTATATACGTAGTTATTTTTTACATGTCTGGCTCCCAGAAAGAGAGAAATGAAGTGTAGGGAAAAGGGCACTGGCCCTCGAAGTCACTTTGACCAGAGGGGGAAGGGCTTGTAACAATGAGAGGAGGTGCTTCTTTATGAGATGAGAATTGCCAGGCAGAGCATAGATCCCTGATATTTGGAGAACAGAATTCTTTTTGCCCAAGTCAGCTGCCACAGCTGTGTTTAAACTTCTCCAGGAACACGTGCACAGTTGTCTGTCATGTGGCTGGGGGTGGAGAATACATAGGTGCTACTCCCCTAAGGGCTGAAATTGACTGAAATTAATTACAACTATTATCCTCCCCTGTTTTTTGCCCTGCCTTATTTAGTACTCCAATGCCAAACTTACCTGTTACTCCAGGTATCTCTTGATTTCCTGTTTTTGCATTCCAGTCCTCTGTGATGAGAAAAACATCTTTTTTTGGTGTTAGTTCTAGAAAGACTTGGAGTTCTTCATGGAAGCATTTGACTTCAGCGTCTTTGGCATTAGTGGTTGGGGCATAGACTTGGATTACTGTGAGGCTGAATGGTTTGTCTTGGAAACAAACCGAAATCATTCTGTCATTTTTGAGACTGCACCCAGATACTGCATTTCAGACTCTTTTGTTGACTATGAAGGCTGCTTCATTTCTTCTAAGGGATTCTTACCACAGTAGTAGATATAGTGGTCATCTGAATTAAATTCACCCATTCCTGTCCATTTTAGTTCACTGATTCCTAAAATGTTAATGTTAGGTCTTGCCATCTTCTATTTGACCACATCCAATTTGCCTTGATTCATGGACCTAACATTCCAGGTTCCTATGCAATATTGTTCTTTACAACATTGGACTTTACTTTCACCACCAGACACATCCACAACTGGGTGTTTTTTCCACTTTGGCTCAGCCTCCACATGGAACAGAAAATTGGTTCAAAATTGAGAAAGAAGTACATCAAGGCTGTATATTGTCACCCTGCTTATTTAACTTATATGCAGAGTACATTATGTGAAATGCTGGACTGGATGAACCACATGCTGGACTCAAGATTGCCAGGAGAAATATCAATAACCTCAGATATGTAGATGACACCACCCTTATGGCAGAAAGTGAAGAGGAACTAAAGAGCCTCTTGATGAAAGTGAAAGAGGAGAGTGAAAAAGCTGGCTTAAAACTCAACATTCAAAACACTAAAATCATGGCTTCTGGTCTCATCACTTCATGGAAAATAGATGGGGAAAAAGTGGAAATGGTGACAGATATTCTTTTCTTGGGCTCCCAGATCACTTTGGATGGTGAATGCAGCCATGAAATCAAAAGACACTTGCTCCCTGGAAGAAAAACTTTGACCTAGACAGTGTATTAAAAAGCAGAGACATCACTTTGCCAACAAAGGTCTGTCTAGTCAAAGCTATAGTTGTTCCAGTAGTCACATATGTACGTGACAGTTGGACCTTTGGTGCGTATAGGAAGAAGACAAAACAATAAACTCTGTGTCTGGTTAGTCCAATTGCATCAGTTTTTTATTTTATTTATTTATTTATGGCTGCACTTGTTCTTCGCTGCTGCATGAGGACTTTCTCTAGTTGAAGCAAGCTGGGGCTATTCTCTAGTTGTGGTGTGTGGGCCTCTCACTGCAGTGATTTCTCTTGTGGAACGTTGGCTCTAGGGTGCATGGGCTCAGCAGTTGCGGAAACATGGGCTTTGTTGCTCTCTAGCATGTGAGCTCTTCCTGGACCAGGGATCTGAGCCTGTGTCCTTTGCATTGGCGGGCAGATTCTTAACCGCTGACCACCAGGGAAGTCCAATTGCACTTGTTTTTATACACACCTTACTCTAGCTGGGCGCTGGGGCCACACATGTTATCTCAGTTGCCCTTGTAGTATCTTGGCGCTGTTACTGCTTTGCCAAGGAGACAAGGGAAACACTGACAGACTCAGATTTTTGTGTTGAGAATAACACAAGTTAAAAGCCGTCATCCAAGTAATTCTTCCACTTTTGGTGCCCATGTCTTGGGCATCAAAATATCCTTTCCTCCCCAAGGTATAACTGCCCTCTTTCCTCAAAGGATTCTTAGTCTTGAGTTTAGTTATTAATATTTACACACCTTCCCCCCCCCCCCCCCCCCCACTTCTCTGGCTTTTCCAGGAGTTGACTGGAAGAGGAAGCAGACAGTCTAAGGGAATATGTTGTACATTTTTGTACCCAACAAACCTTCTACTCTGGGACACCCAGTTTCATGTCTCACAATAGGAAAATCTCAGAACTCTCATTTATGTGGACCAATCAGATTAGCCCAGTGCCTATATTTCAGGCTCCATAGCATGTCTCCTATAGCTGATGGGGTTCAAGAATGATTTGTAATTCTAGAGTCTTTACCTAAGTTGGAATGTGCATATATTCAGAGTAAACCCTGTCTGGATGAGAGTCTCATCTTGAAGTAATCAGAAGTTTTGCAGAAAATGGTCTCAGTTTAGCGGACTTGTTTTCTTATTCTTAAGACTGAGCAGAGACCCAAACTTGCATGTCTAGTGACAAGATTTCGCTGGTTCATAATGCCCCCGACATTGGCACGAGCAACTGGTGCTACAGGATGTGATTCACAGTTGAAGGATTGGACTCCATCAATAAGACAGACAGGGAAGGGGTTCACAGAAGGGATGCCTAAAGAAATTCAGAAATGAGATGGCTAAGCTGAGTGTCCTGCAGCTGGGAAGATCATGGTCATGTGGAACCTTGTAGCATTGTGTTCAGAAGACTTGGCAAACAGTGTCAGGATGGTCACTCTCTTGGGAGCTAAAGCACACTCACTGAACTGAAGCTGAGAGTTCTTTTCTTAGGACTGAGAATAGCCAAGTCAAATGTCAGTGATGGAGGCACTGAAAAATGTCCAAGTATTCAATAACCGTGATAAATAGAGATGATATCAGGAAGATAGTTAAACAAATTGGGACTCCTGGCTTGGTGAATATGAATCAGAAGACACTGCGAAGAAAAATTTGTTATGAGTGCAAGAACATTTCATTTGAGTTTCAGGGTCACTGCTTGGTTTGATTTCAAGGACAAAGAGTAGTGTAGATTTGGTACTTTGGTTCTACTAACTACTCAACCTGAGAGGTGAAGTGATACAAACCTATCCAGATTTGGCTCATCACATCTCCAACAGTGTGAGCATTGACTATATGCATGAGGAATGGTTCAGGAAGGAGTGGGGAGTAATAGATTACAACCAGCTCACATTCCAGCTCTGGATAAAGTGGTGGGGGGTAGGGTGGGATATGCAGAGAGGAAGAAGGGCTCACACACAACATTCTTTCATTTTAATGATCATACAGTTATTTCTCAGGAAACACAACACTAACATTAGGAAAACAGTAAACGGATGCATATTTCAAGGATTATGGAGTTTACAAAGATCTTAAAACTGGTCTGATTTTCCCCACAGCTTTGCTTCAGACGGTGTATCAATAAGCTCCAGAATTTTTTATTCTTCCTCAGCAAACCTGTTTAAGCAAAACAAACAAAGAAACAGGTTATAGGTCTTGCAAAGTCTCCCTGTACTACGTTGGGTCGTTTTTATCTCAGGGAAAGCCCAGAGGATGGCATCTCTTTCAGTGTCCCTCTACTTCCACTGATTAAACTTTCATTCTTCATTAATCTCTCTTTCATTCCCTCAAAACTTAGCCATTGTCTTCTACAAAGAGTGCTACAAAGAGTCACTAGGGATATTAAATGAATAAATAAAACAAATTTTCTGCTTTTGAAGTATTCATAAGGCCATGTTCCATCTCACTTTCCTAGAGATCACCCACACCGTAGCCCTGTTAGCTCTGAGGACCTCCTTCTAGTTTTATGACTGGGCAATGGTGAGGTGTGGGCTGGGAGCTTAGCTCTATAAAACAGCATGTTGCTATGGGAAGTTCACAGGTGTTGGAGTTCAAGGTTTGGGTCTAGGTGATTCTGTGCATGTAAGATGATTCAGCCCTGGATGATCAGATTTGGTTAGAAACCTTGCCATGCCATTTATTAATGTGATCTTGGGCCAGTTAGTTACCTCTATTGGACTTTGTTTCCTCATCTGCCATATAAAAATAATGATACACACCTATCTTAGGGTGATTTTAATTTTAAATTCTATCAATATATGTAATTACTTAGTGTAGTACCCAGCACTGGTGGTAAAGGATGGCTGTAATTTTCTCTCTGGACTTTTGATTTCCTAACTGGAAACTGACAAGTGATTATGAGATCCAACCCAACTGTTAAATGTTTTGATTATGACAACCATTCCACCTCCCCTCCCCAGCCAGGATTTGTCCTGGGATCTCAGAGCCTCTCCTTTTCCACTCCCCAATAACCAAGGATAACATTAAATTCCTTACATTTTGAAATCTTTCTCACAGGCTAGTTGACATTCTATTTTAAGTTTGTAGTTGTTAAGATTGCCATCACAGCCAGAGTAGACAAAACTTTCACATAATTTGGAGGTTTTGTTGTAGAAATATCTGAAGTGAACTTCATAGCAGCTGCCAAATTTGATCGACATCGAGCAGGGATCTGCGTGAGAGGTTCACATTGAATTAGGGGGAATTAAAGAGCTTGTCTTCACAGGCCTTTACACATTTGCCACGGTAGTCTGGAAATACCCTATTCAAGGTCACTGAAAGACATTTGGGTTTCTCTTGGAATTAAGATCACCTGACAAGTTTGCCCTTGGGCATGCAAATTGATTAAAACGCCAGTTTCTGGTCTTCAGCGGTGATTTGGAGAGATGGTGAGCCATGAAAAAGGAGGTTCTACCAGTGGTGGTAGTGGTGACTGAGTCACTAAGTCTGTCTGACTCTTTGCAACCTCATGGACTGTAGCCTGCTAGGCTCCTCTGTCCATGGGATTTCTCAGGCAAGAATACTGGAGTGGGTTGCCATTTCCTTCTCCATGGGGTTTTCCCAACCCAGGGATTGAACCTGCATCTCCTGCTTGGCAGGTGGATTCTATAACACTGAACCTCCTATGAAACCCTTTACCATTATCTTGTGCAAAGTAATGATGTTCACCTTTCACATCTTACATTATATTAAAGCACAATCTCCTTCTCATCTTTCTCACCTGTTAACTGCCTGGACAGGACATACAATGCTTACCTTCCAGTTTTCATAGACTCACTATACTAACCATGTCCCCAATTTAAGTTAACTGTGCCTGCTTCTCAAACAGGATACATACCAAGATACATAATCTTGGAGGTAATACTCTTTCACCCTCACACCCTGTCATCTCTCCCCTTGTCCCCTTCCCAGAGGCAAACCTTCTGCTCTTAGTGATAAGAATAACACTTGTGGCCACAGCAGGGGAAGGAGAGGGTGGGATGAATTGAGAGAATAGCACTGAAATATATACATTACCATAGGTAAAACAGATAGCCAATGGGAAGTTGCTGTATTGCATAGGGAGCTCAGCTAGGTGCTCTGTGACAAACTAGAGGGGTGGGATGGGGTAGGAGGTGGGAGGCAGGTTCAAGAGCGAGGGGACATATGTATACTATGGTTCATTCATGTAGATGCGTGGCAGAAGCCAACATGACATTTTAAAGCAATTATCCTCCAATTAGAGATAAATAAATTTAATACAAAAATACCAAAAAAAAAAAAAAAAAGAATCACATAGTAAGTGGTCCAAGCAGCTACAACATGGTTGTACTGGCAACCCAGAGATTGTTGTTCATTCTACTCAAGCAACCAGACTGGAATTTATTCCTTGGTAAAAGTACCTATTTAAATGTAGTGACATGCACAAGCTTATTTTATACATACATCCTCTGATACAGGCATTCTTCTGATCCACATTTTATACAAGTGAAACTGAAGCTAAGGGATGGTATGGGATTGAGTGTGGACTAGTGTGCATATTTGTTAAATGACAAAGCTGGAATTTGGGGTGTCTGACTTACAGTGTAGACTTTTCCTTACACTTACAGTGTTACTTTCCCCCTATGTTCTGGAAGCACTTGAGCCTGTACATAGTACCTGCGAAAGAAAACTTCATTGTCTTTTATGTCTACATTGTAAGCTTCTCTAAACAGTAACCATATGTTCAAGTATTCTCTACTTCCCCAGAGCCTGTGGTGGTGCTAAGTCGCTTCAGTCACGTCCAACTCTTTGTTACCCCATGAACTGTAGCCTACCAGTCTCCTCTGTACATGGAATTCTCCAGGCCAGAATACCAGAGTGGGTAGCCTTTCCCTTCTCCAGGGCCTCTTTCCAATCCAGGGATTAAACCCAGGTCTCCTGCATTGCAGGCGGATTCCTTACCATCTGAGCCACCGGGGAAGCCTGGTTTGATTTCTGGTGCAATGCAGGAGACCCAGGTTCAATTCCTGAGTTGGGAAGTTCCCCTGGAGAAGGGATAGGATACCCACTCCAGTATTCTTGGGCTTCCCTGGTAACTCAGATGATAAATAATCTGCCTGCAAGGCAGAAGACCTGGGTTCGATCCCTGGGTGGGGAAGATCCCTTGGAGGAGGGCATGGCAACCCACTCCAGTATTCTTGCCTGGAGAATCCGATGGACAGAGGAGCCTGGCAGGCTACAGTCCATGGGATCGCAAAGAGTTGGACATGACTGAGCAACTAGGCACAGCATAGATAGCTGATTCACAGTGCTGTGATAGTTTCAGGTGAACAGTGAAGGAGCTCAGCCATACATACACGTGTATCCATTCTCCCCCAAACTCCCCTCCCATCTAGGCTGCCACATAACATTGAGCAGAGTTCCCTGTGCTGGACCATAGGTCCTTGTTGGTCATCATTTTAAATATAGCCGTGTGGACATGTCTATCCCAAACTTCCTAACTATCCCTTCCTCCAGTTCTTCCCCCTGCATGCCCTTGAATGGTCTGGAATTTTTGAAATTTACCGTGAAACCCATAGTTCAGAATACTTTTAGTCCTTTGCACTTCCTACAAAAGAGAATCCCATTTGGAAAGGACTTATTTGCATCACAGTTTGTTTTTTCTCATCAAACATCCACAGGATGCCTAGAGTAGATGCCCCAGCTCAAGGTAGTCAGAATTTATGGGTATTGATACTAAAGGAGGACCTTCTTGGACCATCTGCATATCAATTTTTTTTTCTAATTCTTTCTTCCTCATTCTTAATTGGTCCTTGGATTTATTTTCTGCTTCAATTTCATACCTTTGAATTTTCCACATATCATGTCAGTAATCCTAGTCATACCACCCATTAATGGAGTAGTCAGCAAGGAGAAGGTGAAGAGCCCCAGAAGAAATCCCAGCTCGATCAATTTCATGGTGCAGCCAGTAGCAAGTAGGAGAGTTTTGGTATCAACTGATGTTATATTCTGGGCCTGATACTTGAGAGGGCTGGGCCCATTTACCCCAAGGGCCAGGACTGGGCATTTCCTAGTGACAAGTTGGACAGTGAGTGCTTGGGTATCCAGCCATGAAGCTGAAGGTCCCAAGCTGATTTAGACCCCTGATAGTGAGTCACAAGTTTATCTAGAATGCAGGGCTTCTATGTATGTTTAACCATGGAGGGTAGAACCATCAGAACACTGAATTAAAGAGATTACTTCCTTTCCTCACCTTAACCTTCTACAGCAAAGAAGAGACTTATCCTGGTGCAACAGAAAGAATGTAATAAATACAACAGTAATGATAGTAGCTGTATGATCAGGTTACTCAAGATGGCTGTTCTATTGTTCTCTGTACATCCCCTATTTGACCAGTGCTGCTTCTCCTACTCACATGACTGACTTTCCTATGTACTTGCCTCAGTATTCAGCTAATGATTGTTATCAAAAGGGTGGTGAGAGGCATGTCCTTTTACTAGTTTCCCTGGTGACTGATGAGACAACCTGATGTCAAGTTCCCCTTTAACTACTACTGATCTCTGCCCCCTCAATCTTGCTGGCCTCCAGAATGAAGTCTGCTGCCATGTCCTGTCCACTGTCTGCTGCACACAGTGAAGTGTCCTACAGATTCTCCCATCCATTAAAACTTTGATGTCTCTGTTGATGACTTTGGGCTCTTTTTTGGTCTTGAAGCTGGACAAGTACAGGCCTTGCAGGCCTGCTGGGTGCAACCCAACAGTAACTAAACTTGATAGCAATTTCTTCAAGAAAAGCACTGCTTAATTGAAACGTTATATCTAAGTCTGTATCTACATCTATTTCTATCTCATTAAATAATCACATGCACCCCATGAATTAGGTGCACTTGTGATCATCATTTACAGATGAAGATACAGGCTGAGGTTAAGTTATATGTACAAAGTCACATGGCCATTATGTAGTGAACACAAGATTTGAACTCACAACACTCTATTACCTAGGAATGTGGGACATATTGGTTCTGTTTTCTTGTAAGACTTTTACACTTGATCTTAGCCAAAAGGCCAAGAAGCGATTCTTGTAAGACTTTAGAAATTTTGACCTTCACATTTGCACCTCTAAGCCACCTGTTGCTGTTGTTCAGTTGCTAAGTTGTGTCTGACTCTTTGTGACCCCCTGAGCTGCAGCATACAAGCCTTCCCTGTCCTTCACTGTCTCTCTCAAACTCGTGTCCATTAAATCAGTGATGACATCCAGCCATCTCATCCTCTGTTGTCCCCCTCTCCTCTTGCCCTCAACCATTTCCAGCATCAGGATCTCTTCCAATGAGTCAGCCCTTTGAATCAGGTGGCCAAAGTATTGGAGCTTCAGCTTCATCATCAATCCTGCCAATGAATATTCAGGGTTGATTTCCTTTAGGATTGACTGGTTTGATCTCCTTGCTGTCCAAGGGACTCTCAAGAGTCTTCTTCAGCACCACAGTTCAAAAGCAACAATTCTTTAGTGCTCAACCCTCTTTATGGCCCAACTCTCACATCCATACGTAACTACTGGAAAAGCCATAGCTTTGACTATACAGACCTTTGATGGCAAAATTACTCTAAGTTTGTCATAGTTTTTCTTCCAAGGAACAAGCGTCTTTTGATTTCGTGGCTGCAGTCACAGTCCACAGCGATTTTGGAACCTGAGAAATTAAAATCTGTCATTGTTTCCACTTTATCTCCACCTATTTGCCATGACCTTGGACATGGGGTATCTCCTCTCGGCTGCTTGCTGCTCCAGTGCTGCGCAAAGAGTTTTGCCAAGAGAATGCACTGGTCATAGCAAACACCCTCTTCCAACAACACAAGAGAAGACTCTACACATGGACATCACTAGATGGTCAACACCAAAATCAGATTATATTCTTTGCAGCCAAAGATGGAGAAACTCTATACAGTCAGCAAAAACAAGACCGGGAGCTGACTGGCTCAGATCATGAACTCCTTATTGCCAAATTCAGACTTATATTGAAGAAAGTAGGGGAAACCACTAGACCATTCAGGTATGACCTAAATCAAATCCCTTATGATTATACAGTGGAAGTGAGAAATAGACTTAAGGGACTAGATCTGATAGACAGAGTGCCTGATGAACTATGGATGGAGGTTCGTGACATTGTACAGGAGACAGGGATCAAGACCATCCCCAAGAAAAAGAAATGCAAAAAAGTAAAATGGCTGTCTGAGGAGGTCTTACAAACAGCTGTGAAAAGAAGAGAAGAGAAAAGGAAGGGAGAAAAGGAAACATATACCCATTTGAACGCAGAGTACCAAAGAATAGCAAGGAGAGATGAGAAAGCCTTTCTCAGTGATCAGTGCAAAGAAATAGAGGAAAACAATAGAAGTAATGCTCAAAATTCTCCAAGCCAGGCTTCAGCAATACGTGAACCGTGAACTTCCAGATGTTCAAGCTGGTTTTAGAAAAGGCAGAGGCACCAGAGATCAAATTGCCAACATCTGCTGGATCATCAAAAAAGCAAGAGTGTTCCAGAAAAACATCTATTTTTGCTTTATTGACTATGCCAAATCCTTTGACTGTGTAGATCACAATAGACTGTGAAAAATTCTGAAAGAGATGGGAATACCAGACCACCTGATCTGCCTCTTGAGAAACCTGTATGCAGGTCAGGAAGCAACAATTGGAACTGGACATGAAACAACAGACTGGTTCCAAATAGGAAAAGGAGTATGTCAAAGCTGTATACTGTCACCCTGCTTATTTAACTTATATGCAGAGTACATTATGAGAAACGCTGGGCTGGATGAAGCACAAGCTGGAATCAAGATTGCTGTGAGAAATATCAATAACCTCAGATATGCAGATGACACCACCATTACGTCAGAAAGTGAAGAAGAACTGAAGAGCTTCTTGATGAAAGTGAAAGAGGAGAGTGAAAAAGTTGGCTAAAGCTCAACATTCAGAAAACTAAGATCATGGCAATTGGTCCCATCGCTTCATGGCAAATAGGTGGGGAAGCAGTGGAAACAGTGTCAGACTTTATTTTTTTGGGCTCCAAAATCACTGCAGATGGTGACTGCAGTCATCAAATTAAAAGATGCTTACTCCTTGGAAGGAAAGTTATGACCAACCTAGACAGCTTATTAAAAAGCAAAGACATTACTTTGCCAACAAAGGTCCGTCTAGTCAAGGCTATGGTTTTTCCAGTAGTCATGTATGGATGTGAGAGTTGGACTGTGAAGAAAGCTGAGCACAGAATTGATGCTTTTGAACTGTGGTGTTGGAGAAGACTCTTGAGAGTCCCTTGGACTGCAAGGAGATCCAACCAGTCCATCCTCAAGGAGATCAGTCCTGGGTGTTCATTGGAAGGACTGATATTGCAGCTGGAACTTCAATACTTTGGCCACCTGATGCAAAGAGCTGACTCATTTGAAAAGACCCTGATGCTGGGAAAGATTGAGGGCAGGAGGAGAAGGGGATGACAGAGGATGAGATGGTTGGATGGCATCACGAACTTAATGGACATGAATCTGAGAAAACTCAAAGTTTGTGTAAGCTCCGGGAGTTGGTGTAGAACAGGGAAGCCTGGTATGCTCTGGTCCATGGGGTCACAAAGAGTCGGACAAAACTGAGTGAATGAACTGAACTGAACTGAACTGATTTGCCATGAAATGATAGGACTGGATGCCATGATCTTCATTTTACCTAAAATTTATTATTTTTGGTAAAGTATAAAATAAAGGTACAGTTTCTTTTTTTCAGTGCCTCTAGACCCGTTTATTGGTGACTTCCTCTTTTGTCCAGTTCCTGAACTATTTATTTTACTCTGCTGTATATTCCTGCTCCAAAATCATGCTTAATTGCTTGCATTTTGTATTATTTTAGGGTTTTGCATTTTCATACACATTTTATTTATTTATTTTGGATTAGAGAAAAGTTTATTGTGGGGCCAAACAAGGAGAACTGGTAGCTCATGCTCAAAAACCCCAAACTCCCCAAAGGTTCTGAGGAGAGGAGAAGTTTTCATAGGCAACATTTGGGGTGAGGGCTGCAGGGTATGTGACTTCCTTCTGATTGGTTGGTGGTGAGGTTATGTGGGTTGTCCTCCAGGAATCTTGTGCTCATCCTGAAGTTACCATCATCTGCCTGAGTGTAGGCCTTAGTTCCGAAAGAAGAACTCAAAGATACTGTACATGTTCCTCAAGGAGGAACCAGGACTCTGTCCCAAGTTTGCACTATTTTTCTTGACTGCTCCTACCTTGTTTCTGCATCACTTCCCTTCCCTGATTAGCACATGTTTGAATCTGTTCATATACATTTTATTTTATTTTTTTAATTTTTGATTGCACTCTTTGTTGCTATGCATGGGCTTTCTATAGTTGTGGTAAGTGGGGGCTACTCCTCATTGCAGTGGCTTCTAGCACAGGCTGCAGTTGCAAGGGCTTCAGTAGTTGCAGCATATGGGCTCAGTAATTGTGGTTCATGAGCCTTAGAGCATGGCTTTAGTAGTTTCAGCACACAGGTTTCAGCTGCTTTTGTGGCATGTGGCATCTTCCAGGACCAGGATGTGTCTGCTGCATTGGCAGGTGGATTTACTCATATACGTTTTAGAGTCTGTTAAGTACTTCAAAAGACCCATCTTGGATATTGTTTTGAATTGCATTGAATTTACAGACCACTTTGAAGAGAATGATATCCTTACAATATAATCTTCAGTATACAGTTCATCTATACAGGTTTTCATTATTACCTGCCAAGAACGGTTTATGGTATTTACCATACAGGTCTTGCAGTCTTAATTATATTTTTGATATTATTGTAAAAGTTACCTTTAAATGATGCATTTTTCCTGTTTCTGATGTACAAAATGTTATTCATATTATACATTAATCTTGTGTCCAGCATAAACATTTCCTTAATGAGTAGTGATGTTGGTGATCTTTCCATATACTTACATCATACACTTATACTTATGTTCATTCTTCTGTCTTCTTGGATGAATGTCTAGTCAGGACTTCGTCCTTTTTAAAATAAGATGTTTTGGCTTTTCCTCCTTAATGCATTGTATGATTTCCTTATATATTTTGAATATAAACTCTTTACCAGATATATGGTTTACAAATATTTTTTCTCATTCCATAGGTTGACTTTTCGTTTTGTTGCAGGGAAGAGCCAATTCTTACTCCATGTTGGATCTGTTTCTTTGACTTTAACCTTTGCTTTTGTTATTATATTCATACACAATGGCCTGTCTCAGGGAACCTAGCCCGTCTGCTTGACTATTAAACTAAAGTGCCTTTATTCAGCTCACAGATAGACAATCTGAGCCAGCCCACCCGTGACAGGCTGCAGAAAAGAAGACATTAACACATACCCTCCTATTTTGCAGGATAAATGGGTTTTTTACTTCCCTTCCTCCCTCCCTTTCTCTCTCTGTTTTATAAAAGAAAGCAGCATCCAGACCAAGACAAGATGGTTATTTTGATACACGAGACTGCTGACTTTCTGGATAAAGCCGTGTTCCTTGCCTTAACACCTCCTCCTTCAGTTAGTTGGCCCATTGTGGGGCCAATAGCGTGAGCTTGGGAGCTGGTAACAATTTTGTTGATTGTTTCCTTTGTTGTGCAGAGCTCTTTAATATGGTGTAGTCCCACTTGTTTATTTTTGGTTTTGTTGCTCGTAATTTTGATGTTATATCCAAAATATGATTGCCAAAAACTAGCATCAAGGTGGTTTCTTTTTATGTCTTCTTCTAGGAGTTTCACACTCTCAAGTTTGAGAAATGGAGTATTTCCTGCCATATTGGTAAACAAGGATGTCACAGTAACCAACAGTTGCAGCCACCACGGGTGGTGAGCTAGTGAACCCTGAAGGAACTCAGGTAGGAAAGAACACCTGCCGTCTAGCAGCCGTCAGACTGCAGCCACTCCCCACAGCAAGCCCCGAGGGAACTCATGCGGGAAAACACAGGACACTGGCCCCAGATAGGTGAAGTGCATATCAAAGGAATGATGTTAATGAGCCCAGACTCATGCATCTTCCCAAACATAGAAAAGCAAGGAATTCCTTAACTTGACATGTTTGGTTTCTTTAATTGTCTGTGATCTTTTGGTGTTTCCAACTACCTGCCCTATGTTGCAGAACTCCTCCCCTCACCTCCTTGGAGAAGTTATTACTCAGAAGTATCTGAAAAAAATTTAAAACTTAGGTGAGAATTTGAAATTGAATTTGCAAAAATCTCTTCCGTTTGGTGTGGCAAAGCACACTCCTTCCTGGTAGACATATGGCTCTCCTTCAGTCTCATCAATATAAGTTAAAAAAACAAAACAAAACAAAACTGGAGACCAATATCCTCTCTTGCTAGGGTTTCATTTCTTAAAATATCAAGGTAACAAGGTTTATTATACCAAATGTTTGTATAATTTCTTTTAAAAAGATTATTTATTTGGCTCAACTAAAGAATAAAAGATTCTTTGTTATTTCATTGAAGCAGATGGGATCTCTTTCAGTTGCAGCATGTAGGATCTTTAATTGTGGTATGTGGGATCTAGTTCCCTGACCACGGGTCAAACACCAGGTCCCCTATTTTGAGAGCATGGTGGTCCCAGCCATTGGTCCACCAGGGAAGTCCTGTATAATTTCAGTGTGAAAAAAACTTACATATGCTATAATCAGTGAGATGGATCACAGAGAAAGAGGTGAGGGACTTCGCTGGCAGTCCAGTGGTTAAGCCTCCATGCTCCAAGGCAGGGGGTGCAAGTTTGAAACCTGGTTGGGGTACTAAGAACCCACACACCTTTGGACCAGCCAAAAAAAAGAAAAAGTGAATGATATAAGCTAGTGCCCCAAACAAAGTTCTTCCCACAAATTTTTGATTCCTACAGTGCAAATTTTGTGCAAGTTTTACATTGAAGATGATTTCTCAGATGTAGTCATAAACCCTTCTATCAGATGAGTTTTCAGATCTGTAAACTGGGCAAGGAATTCACAGAAAGAAGTTATTTGCAAATCTAAAGCCCAGGATGGGCTGGGTCAGGCCCTAGTCACCTATTTGCAGCTTTCAGACTTCTTGGGTATCTCAATATATTCAATGTGAAATAAAACAAAGAAAAACCCAGCAGCTATAAAAAAGAATGAAATAATGCCATTTGCAGTAACATGGATGAACCTAGAGACTGTCATACTGAGTGAAATGAGTCACACAGAGGAAAAAAGATATATGATATTACTTATATGTGGAATCTAAAATAATAGTACAGATGAACTTGTTTACAAAACAGAAATAGAGTCACTTGACATAGAAAACAAACTCATGGCTACCAAGGCAGAGGTAGGAATAAACCGGTAGGTTGGGACTGACATATACACACAGCTATGTGTAAAATAGACAACTGGTAACCTATTATATAGCACAGGGAACTCTGCTCAGTACTCTGTGATGACCTATATGGGAAAGGAATCTAAAACACAGTGTTGTTGTTGTTCAGTTGCTCAGTCGTGTCAACTCTTTGTGACCCTGTGGACTGCAGCAAAGCAGGCTTCCCTGTCCTTCACTGTCTCCCTGAGTTTGCTCAAACTCATGTCCGCTGAGTTGTGATGCCATCCAACCATCTCATCCTCTGTCGTCCCCTTCTCCTCCTGCCCTCAGTCTTTCCCAGTGTCAGGATCTTTTCCAATGAGTCAGCTCTTCGCATCAGATGACCACAGTATTGGAGCTTCAGCTTCAGCATCAGTCCTTCTAGTGAATATTCAGGGTTGATTTCCTTTAGGGTTGACTGGTTTGATCTCCTTGCTGTCCAAGGGACTCTTAAGAGTGTTTTCCAGCACCACAGTTAAAAAGCAACAATTCTTTGGTGCTCAGCCTTCTTTATGGTTCAACTCTCACATCCATACACGACTACTGGATATCTATCTATCTATATGGATTATGTATATATATATATATATATATACATAAAGAAGTGGATATCTATGTGTATATATATATATGTATAGCTGATTCACTTTTCTGTACAACAGACACTAACCCTGGATTGTAAATCAACTCTAATACAAATTAATTAAAAAATAAATATCCTAAAGAAACCCCAAACAAACTAAAAAAAACCATCCCAAGTCTTATACCAAAATATAGACTCTGACTTAGAAGTATGGTTTTAGTTTTTTTTTTTTTTAAATAAGGCATTTTGGTGGTGGTGGGGGTGAAGTTTGAGACATAGTTAACACTTATTTTGTCAAGATACCAATCTATAAAGCATATGCTATGTGTCCAAATGCAAAAGGCATCAAAGAACCATAGTATCAGGGGAAAAAAATCTACACTGGACAAAAGATACAGTTAGTCTACATATTTTGAAACTGTAATTTGAATCAAGGGTAAATGCTGAAAAATCACGCTCAGTTTCATTTATTTCTTGCTTTCTTTTTGGCTGTGCTGAGTTTTCTTTGCTGTGAGGGCTCTTCTCTAGTTGTGGGGAGCGAAGGCTACCCTTTTGCAGTGTGGGGGCTTCTCACTGAAGTGGCTTCTCTTGTTGGGGAGCACGGGTCTAGGGTGTGTGAGCTCAGTAGTTGTGGTTCCCGGGCTATAGCGCACGGACTCAGTAGTTGCAGCTCACAGGTTTAGTTGCTCTGTAGCATGTGGGATCTTCCTGGACAAGGGATCGAACAGTGTCTCCTGCATTGGCAGGCAGATTCTTCACTGCTGAGCCATGTAGGAAGCTCCATGTTCTGTTTTTCCCAGAGACAAAATGCACCTTCTCCTATTTCCCGAAATAAAATTGTAGAGCTTACTATTTAATCTTTCCCCGCAGTTTCAGTTTTCTCTCAGTATAAAGCAACAGCTACATACACGTAATGAAATGCCTCTGTGTTAGTGTAATAATTCCCCTGGCTCATCCAACGTGCAGTGAAGGAACACAGTTTCAAAGACCACAACTTGAAGCAAGTATAGAAGGACTGAAAAAAAAAAAACCCCAAACACACCACAGTTCAAGTTTTAAAACTTGCTCTTAAAATCATTCATAGGACATCCAGGTCATTTTAACTTCTTAGAAATGTAAAAGTGTTTGTACTGTCATATGATTATCTGTCCATTATATACATTATCCAGAATGTACATTATCAGATGCCAATTTGAGGGACTAGACATGAGATTTAATAAGTACTCTATTTCTGGACTTCTCTGGTTGGCACAGTGGATAAGAATCCCCCTGTCAGTGCAGGGGACATGGGTTCTATCCCTGGCCCAAGAAGATCCCACGTGTCTTGGAGCAACGAAGCCTGCAAGCCAACAGCAGCTCCTGAGCCTGTGTGCCCCAAATATGGAAGCTACGCACTTCGAGCCTGTGGCCTGCGCTCTGCAACAAGAGTTGAATTGTGATGAGAAGCCTGCACCCTGCAGTGAAGAGTACCCCCCTGCTGAACCCCTGGCTCACTGCAACTGGAGAAAGCCTGAGTCCAATGATCCTTTCAGGGTAAAGGATGATGAAACATATCTTTTTAAAGGAGTCAGTTATATCAGCTAACTTAGGTCATTCAGTCTGCTCTCTCTCTTTTTGGGCCACACTGCGAGGCCTGTGGGATCTTAGTTTCCCAACCTGGGATGGAACCTGGCCCCTTACCATGGAAGTTCAGAGTCTTAACCACTGAGCAACCAGGGAAGTCCTTAATCTGCTCTTAGTCTGCTCTGTTTGTGGGATGTTTGGCAGCGTCCCTTCTCTCTCTTCACTGCATTTTAGTAGAAACCATCTCCTGCTCAATTTTGCTAATCCCAAATTTCTCTCAGTTCAGTTCAGTTCAGTTGCTTAGTCGTGTCCAACTCTGCAACCCCATGAATCGCAGCATGCCAGGCCTCCCTGTCCATCACCAACTCCCGGAGTCTGCTCAAACTCATGCCCATCAGTGATGCCATCCAGCCATCTCATCCTCTGTCATCCCCTTCTCCTCCTGCCCCCAATCCCTCCCAGCATCAGGGTCTTTTCCAATGAGTCAACTCTTCACATCAGGTGGCCGAAGTTTTGGAGTTTCAGCTTCAGCATCAGTCCATCCAATGAACACCCAGGACTGATCTCCTTTAGGATGGGCTGGCTGGATCTCCTTGCAGTCCAAGGGACTCTCAAGAGTCTTCTCCAACACCACAGTTCAAAAGCATCAATTTTTCGGTGCTCAGCTTTCCTCACAGTCCAACTATCACATCCATACATGACCACTGGAAAAACTATAGCCTTGACTAGAATATTCCTTGTGGGGAAAATTGCCCCTGGTTGAGTGTCTTGGCCAGGGACACTGATTTCGAGATCACCTTAATCCAATGGGTCATTGTGATGGTTCAAACCTAAGTTAATATGCCCTGTAAAAGAGTATCTATTTCTATTTCATCTTACTTTTAGAATAAAAGGATTTTGATGTTCATTTCAAAAACTTTGGTGTTCCGTAGAGCCTCCCCTTCCCACCTTAGCAGGCAGGTACGGACAAACATGACGAGTAGGCCAAATCTGCCATGTCATTTATGACTGTAAACGAGGCTTTGCTGGGACGAACTCCACTCGTTCATTTATATATTGTCTATTTGTGTGTGTGTGTGCTAAACGGCAGGCTTGAGTACTTGTGACAGAGATCAGATGGCCTGAAAAGTCGAAAATATTTACTGGCTGATCCTTTCCAGAAAAAGTTTGCCAGCCCTTGAGGTAAACCTTTAGCCTCTATTTAATTATACTTTTATATAAATTGTAATTCTTGGAGACATCATGATGGAATGACAAGGGTGCTCTCCAAGGGATTATAGTCTTCATGTATTCATATTCAGTCTTCTCCAGGGGGACAGAAAGTAGAAAGTAAAAAGACACTTGTCTTTCATTCTGTCCCCCAAGTATCATTATTAACTTGATGTAGCCTCTCCCTGCTGCCCCCCAGGAATTGAGGGCCTATTGATCTGTCACAGTCTCTGCTGGGGGTGGACTGGAAAGAGAATTTCCAGCAGATGTCAACAGTATATTCATAAGTGTCATTGTCTTTCTTGGCCCATTTTATTTTGGCCATTATTGTACCCAAACCCTTGTCCCCCAGCTTCCCAACCCTTACTCCCTCCCCAGGAAAAGCTGGACCAATCTATGAGAGCATCTCCCAAATTCCCCATTCTCGTCACTTCTTCTTTAACACATTCAATCAACTCAGGGAAATCAGTCCTGAATATTCCTTGGAAGGACTGATTCTGAAGCTGAAGCTCCAATACTTTGTCCACCTGATGCAAAGAACCGACTCATTGGAAAAGACCCTGATGCTGGGAAAGATTGAAGGCAGAAGCAGAAGGGGACGACAGAGGATGAGTTGGTTGGATGGCATCATCAACTCAATGGAAGTAAGTTTGAGCAAGCTCTGGGAGTTGGTGATGAGCAGGGAAGCCTGCGGTGCTGCAGTCCATGGGGTTGCAAAGAGTCAGACATGACTGAGTGACCAAACTGAACTAAAACTCAGGCTGGGGTGAAATACCCTTTCAAGAGATTCCATCCTGGAATATTACTCAGCTATCAAAAAGAATGAAATAATATCATTTGCAGCAACATAGATGAACCTAGAGGTTATCACACTATGGAAAGTAAGTCAGAAAGAAAAGGACAAATACTGTATGATATTGTTTATATGCGGAATCTAAAATACAACACAAATGAACAAATCTACAAAACAGAAACAGACACAGAGAATCGACTTGTGGCTGCCTAGGAGGAGACAGGGTAGGGGATATCTATATCTATACATATATATCTACTTATACAAGTATCTGAGTCACTTTGCTGTACAGAAGAAATTAACACTATATTGCTGTATTAACATTATTTACTATAACAAATCAACTATACTTCAATAAAATAAAAAAAAGAAAGGAAAAGAAAAAAAGAAATTCCATCCTGGAAGGTCAGTCCCTTTTGTGTGGTCATATGTCCCAGGTTGTTTTCAGTCCAGCCTTGTCTCTCTTCAAGCAAGTCAAGGTGCTTAGAATGTATTAGTTGAGGAAGGGGGTGATAATCCATTTCCCTTCTTTCTTTTTTAAAATTTCTTTATTTTGTCTTAGTTGTGGCATGCAGGATCTTTGTTTCAGCACATGGACTCTCTAGTTGCTCACGGGCTTAGTTGCTCCACAGCATGTGGGATCTTAGTTCCCCGACCAGGGATTGAACCCATGCACCCTGTGTTGAAAGGTGGATTCTTGCCACTGGACCACAGGGAAGACCCTAACTCTTTGGTCTTAACTTGATAGGCTCTCATTGCATCTCAGTAGCCTCTGATCCATCTCTCCCAAGTCTTCCCCACCCCCCACTGTGCCTGTCCTTGGTTCATGATATGGTCATGAAGCCTTGAAGGCTGGCTCCAAGCAGGTTACTTGCAGTGCCACACCTGATTGAGATTTCTCCTTGAGCTCAAATATGGGATCAGTTTTCCCGGTGAGCACAACAGACTGTCAGTAGGGATTGTCCAGATATGAACACAGTACTACCTTAAGGCCTTCATTAGGGCATGTAGTATTGCATACCGTGCCCCCTCAGCCTCCACCCCTTCACCCTGGGTAGGGACGACACTGCCTGCCTCCATGCTTGGATGAGGACTCCTTCCTGACTCATCCTGGTAGGCAGTGAGCCTTGAGAAGAGCACACGAGTGGCCTGAAGCCTAAGCTGCATGAGGTTCATGGTAAATTAGGCTTTGCAGCCAAGCTCAAACTCTATTTGCAAGTCAGATCATGTTGGGGAGAGTGGTCTCAAATTTATTGCTTCTCTGGAATTCCCCGGTGGTCCAGTGGTTGGGACTCTGTGCTCTCATTGTGGAGGGCTTGGGTTCATTCCCTGGTCAGGGAACTAGGATCCTATAAGTCACAAAGTGTGGCCAAAAGAAAAAAAAACCTATTGCTATCCAATATTTTTCTAAAAGTGGACTAAGAAAAACAATAGTGTGGAGTCTTATGGGGAAAAGGGAGGGGTAACATACCCTTTTTTCCTTCTGGATTCTTTTTTTCTTTGACAGTCAATTTTATGATGTCTTGTAGTCTCCCTTGTGGTTCTGTCATACTTTATTACCCTTATATCTTCTATGCTCCGTCTTCCTTATATCAGCTAAATTTATTTTTAAAAATACAATGTGTTATGAGTCATGGTAAGCTGCCTTAAACCCTTCTGAAACTAGGTTGAATAGGAATAAATAAATGAGTAAACCCATTAGCTAGCTTGAACTCAGTCTTCATAATAAAATTATTTTTATTATTTATTTATTTTATATTTTTATTTTTGTTTGCACTAGGTCTTTGTTGCTGCATGCAGGTTTTCTCTAGTTACGATGCGTGGGGTTCTCATTGCTGTGACTTCTGTTGTTGTGGAGCACGGGCTTTGTTGACCCAGTCTATGGGGATCTTCGAGGACCAGGGATAGAACCTATGTCCCTTGCATTGGCAGCTGGATTCTTAACCACCAGGCAAGTCCCCTAAATTATTTTTTTATAGGGTAACATGCTGCTTGGAATGTGGAAAGGGTGAAAAGGGGCTTTGGAGATTCAAGGTCACCTCCTTGGTTCATTAGCTTCATGGTTGGGGACCTGGCACATCCTGTTCTGCCCCCGTGGCTGAAAGGTAGTGAAGTGGGATGAGTGGGAAGTAAATGCAAGTAGAGCTGCCAAGAATTTACTTAAAAGAATAGTCTCATCTCAGAGAAGCCATCTCCCTCTTTCTCCTAATAGCATCAAGGAGGAGGTTCATCTGAACCCTTCTTTGAGCTTTACTTCCTTCTCCAGATGACTAGAAAAGATGGTAAGAGCAGTAGTGAGATCCCCAGGAGAGGCTATATTCATACCTTAGCCTGTACCCTGAAATAAAGTTAGAAGTGATTCAGTTTTATATATATATATATAACCCCATGGACTGCAGCACGCCAGGCTTCCCTGTCCATCACCAACTCCTGGAGCTTACACAAATTGAGTTGGTGATGCCATCCAACCATCTCATCCTCTGTTATCTGCTTCTCCTCCCGCCTTCAGTCTTTCCCAGCATCAGGGTCTTTTCCAGTGAGTCAGTTCTTCACATCAGGTGGACAAAGTGTTGGAGTTTCAGCTTCAGCATCAGTCCTTCCAATTCTAAATTTCTTATATATGTTGGGGCTTCCCTTGCGGCTCAGCTGTGATGCGGGAGAACTGGGTTTGATTCTTGGGTTGGAACGATCCCTTGGAGAAGGGAGAGGCTACCACTCCAGAATTCTGGCTTGGAGTCTAAGCCATCAGGGAAGTCCATGTTTATGTATATATAACACACACACACACACATTCTTTTTCATTATGGCTTATCACAGGATAGTGAATATAGCTCTCTGTGTTCTGCAGTAGGATGGCTTCCCTGATAGCTCAGTTGGTTAAGAATCCGCCTGTAATGCAGCACACCCCGGTTTGATTCCTGGGTTGGGAAGATTCGATGGAGAAGGGATGGGTTACCCACTCCAGTGTTCTGGCCTGGAGAATTCCATGGACTGTATAGACTATGGTGTTGCAAAGAGTCAGACATGACTGAGCGACTTTCACTTAACTACATTAGGACATTGTTGTGTATCCATTCTGTACATAATAGTTTGCATCTGCTACCTTCAAACTCTCACTCTATCCCTTCCTCATCCTACCTTCTCTTTACTCTTAGTTTTGCTCTTTTGGACTGTAATTTCTTTGGTATTCAATCATTACCATCTCCATGGAGAATACCTTGTTAGCATTCTTTCACATTATTTAAATGATGGGGATCTGAGAAGTACAGCCTTCTTCCTTGTTCTCCAGCTTTGATCTTTCTAGCTTCCCTCTGTCTTGCCCATTGCTTCTATTACAATGTTCATAAACCCTGTTCATACTATCATGCTTTTCTAAAATTTTCTGAATCACTGAAAAGGAATATTTCTCACTTTTGAAATGCAAAGTATGAGTACACTGGATGCATTATCCTTCTGTAGTATTTAAGTTACTCTCTTTCTTGTAAGCCTTATCAAATATAGGCTTTTTATTATACATCTACTTTGGTACAAAGACTTTCAGGTGAACAGACTACTCTCTCTGTGCTTCCTATCTCCTTGACTCTGGACTTGGTTTGTTATTTGCTTTGGTCAAGTGTGAAATGTGCTTGTAGAATTGAAATTTCCTCCTTTGACTTCTGCTTTTTTCCATGAGAAGAATGTTTCATGAGAAACCACTGGTCCCAGAAGAATGAGAAATGTATAGATCAAAGTGGACCCTCTCCTCAGCCTGGATTCAAGCTCAGCTAAACCCAGTTTAGGTAGTCAGATGTCTGTGTTTCTGCTGATACGTGAGAAACTTCTATTGTTGCTTACCACTGAGATTTTCTTAGTGAGGGATGATGTTGCTCAGCAATGTAGACTAAACCACTCATGCAAAAAATTATGATTTAAACATTACATACACACATAGTATAAGATAGTAGGAGATGGGAAAGAACTAACATACATAGACCCATATATAATATTAATGATATTTATATTTATAAACATCCTTGATACAGCAATAAGGAGAATGTTATGGTCCACTTTTCTGACCAGAATGTTGTGGCTGATATTTTTGATTTTTTCCTCATGCTATTCATCCACATTCCCTTTGCTTTCATCCAGCAATGTATCAGTGGGTTTGTGTGTGCTTTTTTCAAAACCTGGTAGAATTCTCACTCCAAATTCTCATATCTGAAGCTTGCGAGACTTTCATGGCTCTGTCTTTATTGGTTGTTGTAATCTTCTATTACATTAGACCTAGAAGTTTCCTATGTTCAAGGTCTAATTCTTACCTTTGTAGTTTAGCAGCAGTAGGCTACCCACTCCAGTATTCTTGCCTGGAGAATTCCAGGGACAGAGGAGCCTGGTGGGCTATAGCCCATGGAGTCACAAAGAGTTGGACATGACTGAACAACTTAGCGTAGCAGTCCTATTTCTTTTTTATAATAGTGATTGACCACTACAGTCAACAGAGAAACCCCTCTTGATTCATTTAGTGAAATGAAGAGCATGAAATGGCCGCTTGGCAATCTTACCCCTTCTTCCAAATACAGTTTTGTGAGCCTTGGTGGAGGAATTCCATCCTGGGGTGTTAAAAACCGCACAACACCCAAGTTGGTAGATCACAGTGGCTATTGCTGGAGACATTCTTGGATCCTTAGAAGAAAGATCTGTGTTAAGACGCAAGGGAAGGCTCTCGCCTTCTGAGATGGGCTGCTCTCTGTCTGTGGATCATGTTTCTCCCAGAGCCATTCTTGCTTTTTAAGATGACCCACATTCTGTTTGTGGACTGTGTGTCTCTCTAAATAAACCCACTCTTTACCTAAAAACAGAAAATCAAAGGAGAACTGGGAGTCCTGGACTGATGAGTCTTTGGAAGCCATTCAGTCTATCTTTCCTCAAGGTATGTCCACAAACGCCGGCGCATTGGTCACAGGAGTGTTTTTCATTTCCAGACTGCAGCCTTCTCTAATGGGGTGGTGAAGGGGCTAAGTCCTTCTGTAATTGCCCCTGGCAACACACCCAAGGAGTCCAGAGCTGGACATCTTCTTGCTGAAGTTCTTCCTAATGCCTCAAGCCTGGCTACTTCTCTGTTATTTCCTTGGCTCACAAGAAATCTGGGGCTTCCAAGTCCTTTCAGACTCTGGAAGACAGTCTTCTTCCATTGCTTCTCACTGTCTAGGTGAAACAGAGCAGGACCCTATGGCCCTGCCACCAGGGTCCTCTGCCTGCCTTTTGTCTGCAGAAAACTTTAGTCAAAGAATAAGTTTAATCAGAGAAATGAGAGCATGTGGAAACGAAGTAAAACAGTCCAATGAGACCAAACAATGAAGATGTACTCATTAGGCATAGTCAAGGACCGTTGGTTCCTTCTCAAAGGATATAGATAATATTCTGAGCCATGTCCTGTGAGCTATCTATGAGACAGCTCACTAAAACGGCAGGTGGAAGATATTAACTACATGATGACAGACTGTACCCACGACATCAGCTGCCACAATTCTGAGAATCGGCCTCAAAGAAATGGGAACAAATGGACCCTGGAACGGAAGATTGCTGCTGCTGCTAAGGCGCTTCAGTCGTGTCCGACTTTCTGCGACCCCATGGGCTGTAGTCTCCTTGCAAGCTCCTCTGTCCATGGGATTCTCCAGACAAGGATACTGAAGTGGTTTGCCATGCTCTCCTCCAGGGGATCTTCCCTATCCAGGGATTGAATCTGTGTCTCCAGCATTGGCAGGCAGATTCTTTACCACTAGCACCATTGGGGAAGCCCTGGAACTGAAGATTAACTGCACCCAAAACAATCAAGAATGACGCTGGTCAGAGCACTGACGACCAGCTTGAAGATGACTGTCAGAGATCACGGTGCTGCTTCTGCATGTAGCCCCGTCCCGCCCCCCCGCCCCCCGCACTTCTGTCTGTAAAAGTTCTTGCTCCACTGGTTCCCAGTGCCAGGGGGGAAGTCAGCCTTTGGAGATGCCCACCCTCCCCCTGAGTTGTCAGCATCTGAAATAAAGCAAACTTCCTTTTCCACCAACCTGGCCTGTTTATTGGCTTTTGAGCAGTGAGCAGCTGGACCACACACCTTTTAATAACACAGGTGAGAGCCTAATGCCTCCCAACTTCAGGGAACACATCTCAATCTCTTCCAAGCATTCTTCCGTGCTCTGCTTGGATAGCAACAGTGGTAGGGAGTCTCATGTCTCTGCAGGTCAGCGTGTGGCTGGAATCTCTTCCCTTCTAGCACAAGTCTTACTACATCTATGAATGGTTAGTTTTTTTAAAAGTCTCTGATTTGGTGTGCTGGAGGGAAATACAGCATGCTAGATCTATGACATCCCTTCTGAAAACATATTCATCAACCCTCTCTATATTGAGGCTCTAAACTTCTCTCTGATGGTTGAAGTTGAGTGATGGTCATTGGACCATCTGACCACTTCTAAATGGCTTCCTCTTCAGGTATTTAATAATTCTCTTTAGAATGAATGGGCACTCTTCAATGATTGTCTTTTTAAAAAAATTGAAGTATAATTGACTTGTATGCAGGTCAAGAAACAACAGTCAGAACTGGATATGGAACAATGGACTGGTTTCAAATTGGGAGAGGAGTACGCCAAGGCTATATATTGTCACCCTGCTATTTAACTTATATGCAGAGTACATCATGCAAAATGCCGGGCTGGATGAAGCACAAGCTGGAATCAAGATCGCCAGAGGAAATATCAATAACCTCAGATATGCAGATGACACTACCCTTATGGCAGAAAACAAAGAGGAATTAAAGAGTCTCTTGATGAAAGTGAAAGAGGAGAGTGAAAAAGTTGGCTTAAAATTCAACATTCAGAAAACTAAGATCATGGCATCTGATCCCATCACTTCATGGCAAATAGACAGGGAAAAAATGGAAACAGTGACAGACTTTATTTTCTTGGCCTCCAAAATCACTCAGATGGTGACTGCAGTCATCAAATTAAAAGATGCTTGCTCCTTGGAAGAAAAGCTATGACAAACCTAGACAGAAAGCAGAGACATTACTTTGCCAACAAAGGTCCGTCTAGTCAAAGCTATGGTTTTTCCAGTAGTAGAGTATGGATGTGAGAGTTGGACTATAAAGAAAGCTGAGCACAGAAGAATTGATGCTTTTGAACTGTGGTGTTGGAGAAGACTCTTGAGAGTCCCTTGGACTGCAAGGAGATCCAACCAGTCCATCCTAAAGGAGATCAGTCCTGAGTGTTCATGGGAAGGACTGATGTTAAAGGTGAAATTTCAATACTTTGGACACCTGATGTGAAGAGCTGACTCATTTGAAAAGACCCTGATGTTGGGAAAGATTGAGGGCAGGAGAAGGGGATGACAGAGGACAAGAGATGGTTAGATTTGAGCAACCTCTGGGAGATGGTCAAGGACAGGGAGGCTTGGTGTGCTTCCATGGGGTCGTGAAGAGTTGGACACAACTGAGTGACTAAACAGCAACAACGACATAATTGACCTACAACACTGTGTTAGTTCCAGGTGTACAACATAGTGCCTCAATATTTCTATACATCACAAAGTCATCAGTCTAGTTACCATCTGTCACATACAAAGATTTTACCAAACCATTGCGTATATTCCATGCTTTACATTTTATCTTTGAGATTCATTTATTTTGTAACTGGAAATTTATACCTTTTATCTTCTTCATCTATTCCACTCATTCCCCCACTGCCCTCCCTGCTGGTAACCACCTGTTTGTTCTGTGTATTTATGAGTCTGTTTCTGTCTTGTTTCATTGCTTCATTTGTTTTTAGTTTAATTTTATTATTTCTTCTTCCAGTTTTGTCAAATTATAATTGACATGCATCACTGTATAAGTTTAACGGGTACAGCAGAATGATTTGACTTACATACATCATGAAATGATTAGTACACTAAGCTTGGTGATGATCCATCATCTCATACAGATACTAAATTAAATGAATAGAAAAAAGATTTTTTTCTTATAATGAGAACTCTTGATTTACTCTCAACAACTTTCACATATAACATAAACAGTGTTAATTATATTTGTTGCGTTGTACATTATACCCCTAGTAATTATTTATCTTGTAGCTGGAAGTTTGTACCTTTTGACTTCATATATGTAAGTATTTGGCTGTGCTGGGTCTTTGTTGCTGTGCAAGGGCTTTCTCTAGTTGAGGTGTGTGGGGGCTACTCTCTAGTGCTGGTATGAGGGCCCTAGGATTCATGGGCTCAGTAGTTGTGGTTTGCCAGCTTAACCACCCCAAGATATGTGGAATCTTCCCAAACCAGGGATCAAACCCATGTCCCCTGCATTGGCAGGCAAATTCTTAACCACTGCATCACCAGAGAAGCTTGATAGCTGTCGCTTGAATGGGTCAACCTTAATGTGAGAGGAGCAGCTCACTAGGTCAACTTGAACACACCTGGTCAACTCACAGTGATAAAGGAGACTGCAGAGTTTTCTGAACAGTTTCCAGTTCTTAGGCAGGGTTTATCAGGGATGTACAAGTAAAGAAGGGTGTCATATAAGAGAGGGGTAGGATATGGAATTGTGATACATTTATCTTGGGAAAAGTTCATTTGGAGGAGATGTGATTGGGGCAACATTGAATCCTGGGACTAGGTGACCACAAATTTCCAAGTTGGTAACATTTACAAGGGACTTGCAGAGAGAAGCAACATCTTTCTTAGTTGCTGGAGATTTAGTAGAGAAATCGAGATCATTGTTAAATTAGCTGAGCTTTTATTTGGTTTAATCACACAGTCTTTCAGGGATGGAGTGCTTTTCATAAATATGCCTTGATCCATCTTAGAAGCTATTTCAAACATCAGACACACGATACTTGTCTTTGACAGCTAACGTATATGGAACCTAGAGAAAAATTTTTTAAGAAACATAAAGTTTAAGGTAGAATGTACACTTTGATTCCTTTATAAAACAAGAGTTTTGGACAAACAAGGAATTGGGATTACTGAATAATAATAGTCACATTTTCCTTAGACTCTCTGCCAGACACTGTGGCATGTTCTTTTACCTGTCTCATCTCATTTTGTCTCATGACACAATTCATCCATTTACTGATGAAGAGGTTGGAGCCCTGAAAATTTGGAGATACCCAGTGTCACCAGGTCAGCAAGCGCAGAGCTGGGCTGAGTTCCACAGCAGCCAGGACCCCTAGCCCTTACTCCCTCCTAGTCCCCCTTATGAACGGGATATTTCCACACTTCTTTTTCGCTTGTTTTTCATTCTATTTCTATCTTCAAAATCAAGTATAAATGAGTCTTTAAGGAAAAGAATTTGCAAAACACCTGAGTCCAGCAGACAAAAATTGAAACAGACAGCTCCATCTGAATGCTTCTGGGCTAGCCGGTGAAGATTTTCTTTGGGAGAGGAATTGATGAAATGTTAGGATTAGACTACACCTTGCCAGCCTGCTTCTCATCCTCATTTGAAGTCAGAATTATGTCCTCACTATGGGCTTCCCTGGTGGCTCAGATGGTAAAGAATCTGCCTGCAATGTGAGAGACCTGTGTTTGATCCCTGGGTCGGGAAGATCCTCTGGAGAAGGAAATGGCTACCCACTCCAGATTCTTGCCTGGAGAATTCTATGGACAGAAGAGCCCGGTGGGTTACAATTCACAGGGTGGCCAAGAGTTGGACATGACTGAGCAACTAACACTTTCACTTTCCACTATGTGCAAGGCATGGTGTTGGGTTAAAGGGTACCATGGCATAGAAATCAGACACAGTTTCTACTTTTAGGAAACTCATATTCTAGACAAAGAAAATACTAAGGTAAACAATTACAGTACAATGTGATAAAGTAGAAGGTAGGGCCAAGATAAGGTTCTGTGAAAAGACAAGAGAACCGTTCTGTCTGGGGTGAATTGGTGAAGCTTCCATGGAGATCTTTTTCTTAATATGAAATTTGAAACATGAGTGGGAGTTTGTTGAAAAAGTGGGAGAAAGACATTCTGGGCAGAAAGAAGAGCTTGAGTTAGAGGATAGCTGGAGAGAGGGTGGCTGGGGCATTGGCAAAAGACCAAGTTTAGTGAGGCAGGTTTCTAAGCCTGAAAGGGCTTAGAAAGGAGTTATGAGCCCGAGTTGATAGCTGGATGGAAAGCATCAGTGGAAACATTCAGTGGAAATAGGAAGTGTGAGAATCTACTCAGCAGAAATGAACTAAATCGCCCACAGCGACAATCCTCTGGGCTTGTCACCCCAAGCCTCGGGTTTGTAATCCAGCTCCACCACTGACCGGTTGGCTAATGCTGAGATTATTACTTTAACTCCGTAATTCTCGGTTTCTTTGTCTGTAAACTGGGTATTATTGTTGCTGTGAGGACCCCGTGAGATGAAGGACATCATGGATAAAAATGTTAGTTCTCATTGACAAAGTTGGAAGCCCTTGACAACACCCAGCAGAGCTCAGGTTTCCTGGAAGACTGTGACGGGATCTGCCTGGTCTATGCTATCCTCCATTCCCTGTCTCCACAGGAAGCTCGACACTGCCTTTTCTGGGAATAAGATCAGTATTATTTTTCAGACTCTCACTGTCACCCCATCTCCTACTTTGCCTGAACTTCCCAGCCAACACCGGGGTCTCCATGGTAGGAATTGTCAGTTGAGGGGAATCATTCTGCAGAGGTTAGGCTGCAGGACTGGGGACAGCAAACACTGTGACACAAGGATCTAACAGA
Source organism: Odocoileus virginianus (assembly GCF_023699985.2). Classification (NCBI taxonomy): domain Eukaryota; kingdom Metazoa; phylum Chordata; class Mammalia; order Artiodactyla; family Cervidae; genus Odocoileus; species Odocoileus virginianus. The sequence continues at coordinate 69,474,709 of NC_069682.1, read as the reverse complement.
TCTGACAGTGAATGCTGCACGGGTCCTGGATTAGGCTACAGTGTTGATGCACTGGTTGCTGGCCAATGTGTGACTCGGGAAGTTAATTATTATAAGGTGCAGAGGAGTTAGCATGGCTGGCTCCTCAGGACCTGAGCAACTGTGGTCCACATGCATTTTAACACCTTCACTGGCCTCTGCTCGCTACCATTTATCTAATGAGTACAGAGTTTCTAAGCTGAAATAACAAGGTTCTAACTTGGAAAATTTGTTGACTTCAGAAGAGCTGTTAGAAGACCCTAAGTTCCTCATTTCCCCCCAGACAGCCTGAAAAAAAATGCTACCAAGATGTGAAGTGAAGTGAAAGTCGCTCAGTCGTGTCTGACTCTTTGTGGGTAGCCGTTCCCTTCTCCAGGGGATCTTCCCAACCTAGGAATAGAACCCTGGTCTCCCGCATTGCAGGCAGATTTCTTTACCAGCTGAGCCACAAGGGATGCTCCCAAGATATGAAGAGTAGCTTTCTTTTGATGGAGGAGTTACAGAAGACTCCATTTTTCTCCCCTTTCTTGTGATATTGGTAAAAAAATAAAGATAATCCTCCCCACCCCCCACACACCTTTTGCTTTGGCCAAGCTGCAAGGCATGTGGGATCTTAGTTCTCTGACCAGGGGTAGAACCCGTGCCTCTTGCAATAGAAGCATGGAATATTAACAACTGGAATGCCAGGGAAGTCCTTCCCCTATTTTTTTTTTTTTTTAAAGAGGAAAAGCCTGGAACCCAGAAAGTGTGAGTTGCTGGCAGCTTCTAACCTATGCAGCATCTTTGCAATAACCAAATTCTTCCATTCCACATGGCCTCATGTAATCCTCACAGAACCTGAGGGACAGATGTTCTCTTGTCTTTCCCATGGGGAAGTTGGTGGTCTCAGAGACATAAGGTGAGCTGACCAAGGCCACATAGTGTGAAGGGCTCAGCTCTACTCCCTGCCCAGGGCACTGTCAACCTGAGGCTGGCAGACCCTGGTCCCTGGCATAGATTCAGATCTGAGTGTCCTGAGTTCACCTTGGGCCATGACCCAGCCTCCTTCGACGTCTCTGTGTTGCTGAACTGACTCTGGACCACATCCTGCCCCAAGGAGTGAGGACATAGCCTCAGGAGGGGAACAATGGAGGCAGGGCCATCAGTGACAAAAGGCTCTTCTGACCTTTTGGGAATCTATGAGTCTCTGGAGAGGCTGGAGAAGGAAAACTGGAGAAAACTTGTCTGGGGAAGCCCAGGTCCAACCGTGATACTTACAAAATGCTCTGGAAAATATGCCTCACTCGCCAACCCTGTTGTTTCTCAAGGTTTTGATTTTGGGTCTGTAGAAGAAAAACATTTTCAAATGTTACCTGATGAGGTTTTTTTCTTAGAGATATCATTTAAAAAATTTCCACTACTTCCATGATTGCAACAAAACCGTGACGCTAGTCTCATGTCATAGGGAAAGTGGAACCTCAGAGAATCCAGAGAGCACAGAGGTTCAGACTTAGGCTTGTGCCTTCCAAGGTGGAGCTTTGAAAGATGTCGAGCTGAATGGTGAGGGCCAGTCTTGAGAGAGAAGTGGTTGTCTCATCACTAAAATTTCCTGAGTAATTATGTGGCAAAGGGCATCCTTGGTGGCTCAGACAGTAAAGAATCTGCCTACAATGTGGGACACCTGGGTTTGATCCCTGGGCTGGGGAGATCTCCTTGAGAGGGGAATGGCTACCCACTCCAGTATTCTGGCCTGAAGAATTTCATGGACAGAGGAGCCTGGCGGCCTATAGTCCTTGGGAGTCACAAAGAGTTGGGCATGACTGAGCGACTAACACTTATACAGAAAGGAAAGAAGATAGAATTATGTGGCAAGCAATGTTTTTAGAGATTGTCTGGGTTTTCTACTTTAATTTCACTTTTGCTGTTTCAGTTTTAAAGATGGGGAAGCTGTGGCCCAAATCACACAGCTGAGAAGTGGTGAAGCCAGGATTTGGGCCCAGAGATCTAGTTCTGGGCTCATATTTGGTCACTCTGGACCAAGGTCCTATGTGGGCTATAATGCTCAAGGCAGGAAATGTAGCAGAGAGTAAGATAGTTTAGAATCTCACTGGTTATGTCTCCTGTCTTATGGCTTTCTTGAGATCTTGTCTATACCTCCATAACCATCTTGCAAGGCTAGAAGAAAAAGAGTCTCCATTTTCTGCATGAGAAAATGAAAGGCAAAAATAGGGAATTGTCCTACTCAAGGTCACAGAAAGACATGGTTGCAAGATAGGATTAGAAACCAGACATTTCATCGGGCCTATAATACCCTTTCTCTCTTCTGGGAATTCTCCCTATTCAGCAGAATTGGGGCCAGTGCTGATGCCTGGGCAAGTAATCAGAGCATCCCTTGTACTGGAGCATCTGCAGAAACCAGGAACACTGGGGGTGGGGGTGGGGGGGGCGGAAATGTGGTGTTTGGTAAAAGAGGGTGAGCAAAACCAGAGAACAGAGTTGCTTCGGGATTCTGGTGATGCAGCTCCAGATGCAAGGTCCCAGAGCATGGATTCAGAGACAGGTCAGTGAATGGAGAAGTTTATCAGTGTGTTCAGAAAGACAGGTACAGAGATTGACAGATATGATGATAGGGAGAGAATGATTATATAGTTCTTGAGTGGAGGAAGGCTCCTTCCATCAGGACATTTATGGTAATTATTCTTGATAAAGAGAAAGAAAATGTTAGAGAGAAAGAGATCCATCATCGTGACTAGTAAGAGACTCTTTATTGAGCTCTCACCAGCGGTGCTATGGTCAGGGCTGGGCAGGAAAGGTCCTTACCTTTCACGGTTTACATGTTTGTTTAATGTACAAACTATACCACAGAAGGCAGAACAACACTGAAATCCTGGTTGGCAATCTTCCTGTAATGTGCAGAACTCGGTACAGTTTTCCGGGTCTGATCGGCAGGGTGGAGGTTCCAAGATATACCCTGGAACACAGAGTAGAAAAGAGAAGACTGGAGTGACGTTCAGAACTCTACGAGGCCAAGGAACTGCCAGGGAACCAGGCATGCTGATCCTCTAGTGTGGTTACAGGGAGGTAGAGTAAGATTTTTGGGCTGAGAACTCTTTCCATCAAAGATGGAGTTTGGGAGAATCCTGTACGCAGGGGTCACTCATCACCCTTGCAGATCAAATAATAAGTCCCCACTGGCCCTGGTTGAGTCTGGTTCATGAGAATGAATGGCATATGTGTGCTGGTCCATTTGTTCTGATTCATTGTGCACACTCAAATAAACAATAGTTTATCCTAGGGTTTGACCTAACATGTTATTTGTGCATAGGAAGAATGAGTAAAAGGGATGATTTTTGAAATGGATAAAGACCGCATAGCACACTCAAGTTATTAGCATCAGAATGCTAGAACCCAAATCTCAAATGAGTTCTGGGGGTGACTTCTTTCATGGGAAGAAGGATGGGTATTTCAGAACAGGGTGCAAAGATCAGCTGTTTCATCTTCCCAGGTCTGTAGCAATTGTGAGGTCAGAGTTCCAGGGTCCCCCACTTTCTATTGTTAAAGAAGAAAAAATATTTTACTTAGGCATTCTTTTACCCCACCTACCAGAAATCAGATCAAAGCCAAGAGCACCTCTACCACAGGATCCTGCCCCAAGGCTCCAGCTCACAATATTCTCTCTGTTCCTGAACTCTAAACCATTAAGAACAAACCCATTAACTCCTTTAGTCAAGACCTGCCAGATCTTAATTTTTGTTCCTTTTGACTTGTCTTTTCTTTGGGGCAAATGTCATAAGAAGAGCATTCTGTAAGCCTTTGTTGGTTTACTGCTCTGCAGGTATTTGCAATTACAAGGGGATCTGTAGGATATCATGCTGATCTAAAAGGAGTAAGTGATTAATGAAGCTGGGGCTATAACAGTAATAGCAAATGATACCAGAGATGGTGGCTAAGAAGCCAAGAACCAGGCTGATGACAATTTGGCAGAAACCAGGGCTTCCCTAGTAGCTCAGACAGTAAAGCACCCGACTGCCGTGCAGGAGACCTGGGTTCGATCCCTGGGTCGGGAAGATCCCCTGGAGAAGGATTTGGCAACCCACTCCAGTATCCTTACCTGGAAAATCTCATGGACAAAAGAGATTGATGGGCTGTACAGTCCATGGGGTCACAAAGAGTTGGACATGACTGAGCAACTAACACACTGTACTCAGTATTCAGCTGTCATTCCTTAGCTCACTGGATCAGTGCAAGAAATTGGGCTTCCCTGGTGGTTCAGTGATTAAGAATCTGCCTGCTAATGCAGGGGACATGGGTTCAGTCCCTGGTCTGGGAAGATTCCACATGCCGTGGAGCCACTAGGCCCTAGCGACACGACTACCGAGCCTATATGCTGCAACTGCTGACGCCCGTGTGCCTAAGCCTGTGCTCCACAACAAGAGAAACCACTGCGAGAGGTAACCTGTGCACTGCAATGAAGAGCAGCCTTTGCTTGCTGAAACTGGAAAAAACCCTCGCGCAGCAATGAAGCCCAACACAACCAAAAATTTAAAAAAAGAAATTGGAGCTGATCTTCACTTTGGAGAGCTTGGTGCTCAGTGGAACACTGTGGAGAAAGAGTCCATGAGCCAGGAATCTCAGAGAGGTTGACCTTCTCAAGTTTCGCTTCCTTTACAGGGTATCTGGTCCTTACCAACCTTTCATAAAGCCTCTGTGTCTCTCTCTCCTCAAATTTTAGTCTCTGGTTCTCCAGCTAGCCCCTATCCTGGATAACCCCATTCTCTTGCAGCTTGTTTAGCCTTCCTTGGTTAACCTGCACTCTCTCTCTGAGAACCCTAACATAGGACCTTGCCTCCCTAAATACATGAGATAGTACACATAATCCTCTCCTGAGCCTCCAATATTCTGAAGATACATCTCCTATGGAGAAGTGCAGGGATAATGAATGACAACTCATTTTCCATTTGGTTTTGATCATCAAAGTAACTGTGGCCAGAGCTCTTATTTGGTTGGAGCTAGGCAACAGTGGCTGCAGAGATGAACTCCACACCTTCCCGTGGGTGCTAATCTCTGATGACTGTGCAGACACCTCTGAGCATTTAACATGGGAAATGAAATGCAACACTTTGTTTCCTTTCCTCGCAAAATATCCTCTGAGGCTGAGATTATGTAGGTCTCAGGTTGAATTCTGCCAATTTAATTTTCCTGTTTCAATGCTTGAAAAGTTGGCCCAAGCATCCGTGAAGAAGCTGGATGATGGAGCTGATAACATTTACAGTATTTAATACTTATCGAGCACTTACCCTGGTTCAGTAGGAGCACTCTATGTTTACATGCATCGTCTCCATTTAGTCTCCCAGCTACCCCACTATCATTCTATCCATCACAAAGATAAAATCCAAAGGTCAGACACTCTACTTAAGTTCACTCAGTGTGAAACAGAGCGGGGGTTCAAACCTAGATCTTGCTGACAATAAAACTTGGACTTTTGAACACAAAACTGTATTTTTTAATGAGATGTACCCATCCCTCGCATCCTCTCATCTCTCCAGATGCTTCTTCCCTCCCCTGGGCCCAGACCCAGCACCTACTCCTAAAATGTTGCTTGGGACTCCCAGACACCAGCTGCGATGCTAAGTGAGTCAACAGCAGGAGCTGGAGAAACAGCGCAGGCTTCATGCTGCTGGTAGGATGGGTAGGCAAGTCCTGGTCAAAGTTGTGACCAGGCACAGCTTAGAACAGAAGGCAAAGTGAAGGCGAGGAGCTGTGACTGCCTTACACCATGTCCACCAATCAGGAGGCTTTGGCAGAAATCTGAGCACCTCCCAACCACGCCTACTACACGGTCAAGAAGCATTTTCAAATCCACACTGTCATCACCCCCCTCATCCTGACCTTGTTAGGTCTCTCATTTATTTCTGTCTTGTTAATATCCTTTCACAAAGTTTTAATAAGTTCTTCCACGTAGAGTTCTGGCTTGTCTTTGTTATATTTATTCCTAGAGGTTTGAATTGTTAACATTGTAAACAACATCCTAGCTTTTTAATTATTCCTTTTCGTTTGTTGCTAATGTAGATAAATGGACTTTTGCGTATTGATTTGTAGCCAGTTATCTTGCTAAACTCGCCCATTGTTTACTGTAATATTGCGATGTGTTCTTTTCAGTGTTCAAAGTATTCAACATCATCTGCAAATAATGACAGTTGTATCAGTTGTATTTTTCCTCTTGGAACTTTATTGCCTTTTTTTTTTTTTTTGGTTACACTCTGTGGCATGCAGGGTCTTATTTCCCCAGCCAGGGATTGAACCTCGTCCTTTGAATTGGAAGGTGGATTCTTAACCACTGGACCATCAGGAAAGTCCCCATCATTTCTTTTAAATGATGATAATATTTAAGATTTATTCTGTTAGGAACTTTCAGGTATATAATACACTAAGATTAGTTGTAACCACTAGGCTGTACATTCCATTCCCAGAATTTATTAATTTTATAACTGAAAGTTTGGACCATTTCCCTAAATCTCCTCTTGTCCCCCAACCTCCAGCTCCTATGAACCACAATACTACTCTTTGTTTCTATGAGTTCAGTTTTTTAGATAACACACATGTGATATCATTTATCTTTTCCTGTATGGCTTTTTTCACTTATCCTAATGCTTCAAGTTTCATCCAAGTTGTCATCAGTGCCAGGACTTCCTTCTTTCTCATGGCTGAATAATATTCCATTATATATACATACATATTTTTTGCAGAAAAAATAGTTTTTTTGCAAAAAGAGAAAGATTAGCTATGAGAGGAGGACCGTCCCTGTAGGAGCCCCAGGGTCACAGGAGTGGGCCGTGGTGAGGGGCAGCCCAGGGCGGGAAACAAGGGCTCCTTGCTCTGCCCCGGCTTGGCCAGGGGAGGCAGCGAGGAGCCCAGGATCACCTCCCCTTCCTTCCCTTCCCCCTCCCCACTCAGCTGTCCAGGGGAGTCCGGGCCAGACGGAGCGCTCACCACTCCGGCCAGAGTCATGAGAACCCAGGCTCTGCTGTCCATCCTGCTCCTCTGCGTCCTGCTGCTGCAGGCCCGGGGAGGGCAACGCAGCCAGAGGATGAACCGTAGGTGATGGGGGGGGGGGGGGGGGAGGGGCGACGTGTCCAGTCTAAGGAGAACCTGGGAATTAGAACGTTCTGAAACATCCTATTTGGACCACGGCACTATGAAGACTCTGGTTCTTCCCAAACCACTGTCCTCCAGTCTCTTTATCTGGCTCTTGGAAGAGTGATGGGGGTGGAGGGGGACCTGCGTCTTTTCATTCCCCATCCCCCAAATCCAGAGACAAGTGGTACCTACAATGGGGCAAGATACACCTGAGCGAGCATCAGGTGAAAACAAACAACTGTTCTTTGGTTTATGCACACAGGTGACAGGTAAACATACCGAGACATTCAGGGGAGTAGGTGTAGAATGAAAGTACATGGGAGAGCAACATTTGGGGTGCAAGGGTCAAGATAAATTTATCTCAGAGGGAGCAGGATGGGGAGAGGGGAAGGGAAACACTGAGGGTGCTGTGTAGCTGGGAAGCGGCAGGGATTGTGCAGACAGTGGCAGTATGAGAGGAGAGAGAGGATGGAGGGGCAAATTCACCTTCCTCTCTGGTCCCTGCAGATCGTGGAGAGTAGGGGAGAGTTAGCAGGTCACCCTCGCCTTTGCGGAGTTCTCAGGGTTCGGGTGCAGGTTCTGTGGAGGTGATTTGGCCAAAGCTATGACTAGTATGGGAGACGGAGTCCTGTTGCAGGATTATGGAGAGAGTCAGAAGTCCAGGCATCGAGGTCTATTGGGGAAGAGTAGGAGGAGTGGGATTTAAGATACTACCCATCACCAGGATCTGGTGAAGGGCAGAGGTGAGTTCCCTGAAAAGTCCAAGTTTCTCCTGAGTAAATTTTGAGGTCTCAGTTCTCTGGGGAGGCTTTCAACTAGAGAGGAGTGTTCTGTGGAGGCTGGTTCCATTGACCCTGCTTCTCCTCCTGTTCTTTTTAGATCTCAAAGCTAAAGCCTGTACGAAGCGACCCAAAGAGTTTACTTGTGAGAACCACTGTTCATACTTCCAGCACTGTCCACAAAATACCGTATGCTGCTCAACCTTCTGCGGGAATGTTTGTATGAACATCCTATGAGTCAGAGAGCAGGGGGCCAGGCATCCTGCCCCCGCCAATCGTCTTCACAGACACTGCCTGCGGCTGAAGACAAGGACCTGACCCTGGACACAGGATGTAACAGGAATGCCACCCTGTCCAGCCAGTACCTGAACAACCTGTCCCTGTCAAATAAACCAGAACAAATGTGGAAGGACCTGCCTGGCTCACTCCCGGTGTCTGTGATCATGGAGGACCCAGCACAGACCCCAGAGGGCTCCCCCTTTCTGGGTCCAGGTCTCTGATTTCTCTCCCCTTGTCAAGCTTCTCTGCTCCCCCTCCCCACCTCCCTCCTGCATCCCTGCCAGGCCCCTGCGAGCCCAGCCCCCGTGTTCCTCTGCTCACTGAACCAGGACTCCCAGGGGGAGGACCCACTCGTGTGCGGCACCTCCTGGTCCTCAGGAGAACATGCCTCGCCTGGAGCCACAAGGGCCAAGTTCAACATGAGATGCCAGGAGGCTAGACCCTGGGGCACAGTTGGGGAGGTCCCCGAGAAGGACTCATCTTAAACTTGGTCCACCCCCATCCCATCCTGCTCATCGTCCTTGAGAGGTTCAGGTCACTGTCTCTTTGCAACGAAGAAAATGAATCCCAAGGAAGTGAGAGGACATGTCCAAGGTCAAAGCAGAGGGAGAAGTCGTGGGCTGCTTGGAGGAGGAGGTTTCCTCTGTGTTCCCTTCTGCGCATCCCAGTGAGACGGTCCGCAGGGGCTGAGTCCTGTGCTGTCCCCGCTCCAGCACCAGCGACAGGCTGCTCGTGGAGTGGGGCCCGGCCTGCGACCCCTGAGACCCCAGCCCCTTCTTTTAACTGCGTGAGCCCAACCTTTCCTTGTGGCCTCATCTTTCTTCTTTTTTTAATCTGGAGGGAGGAACAGTTGGTTCAGGGTGATGTGGCTAGGATTAACTGGCACAGGATACCTTGGGTCTTGCCCCTGATTTCATGGTGAGTCAGTAGAAATTCACCCCTGGGGTCCAGAGTCCCTGCTACTCTGTGCAGTCACCCCTCCTCTGATGTGGTCCCGGGACTAAGTCCAGAGACCCGGGCACGTGTGTCCAGCTGGGACATGGGGTCCTTTGTGAAGCACTCGGGAGGGTAGGCCCTGCTGGAGGCGGGGATGTGGTGTTATGCTCCAGGCCAGTGGTTCCTGCTGAGCATCAGTGAAGGAGACAGGACATGCCTCCATCGACCCAGAGCCTCTGACCCATCTCAGGAGCATCACAGGGCTTCTGGTACTGGAGGGTGTCCTCCACTTCCTCTAAGAGCTGCCCTTGGACAAGGGGGCCTTAGGAAAGAGATCATGATCCACTAGCAACTCAGACATTATTGGAGGTAGTTGGGTGCTAAGGGCATGCTCTATAGGAGTTCTTATGTGGTCCTTCCTCAGATAATCTCACTCTACAAGCATTTTCCCAATGTTTGACAATCCCCTCAAACACCCTGGGACAGACTGTTAGGAGAGGCAAAATCACCTGCCCAGGGCCACATGGTGAATGACCTCCCGTGGACATTGTGTCCTACTTCATTGTTGTATCACAGGTACCAGGCTGACCTATTCCTTACCACTGGTGAACACCATGCACCATGAATTTACTGGAAGCAGCTGCACTTCTCCCTGTGGTGACTGGTACCCTGACCCTCTCTGGACAGTCCATCCTGCTCTAAAGAACTCAGAGGCCACACCTAGAATGCTATGGCTAGGAAAGAGGAGTGCTTGCCCGGATACCACTTCATTTCTGTTTTTATTAGAATAAACAATGGCCTCTTTATTATATAAAAGGGAGGAGTGGGGGGTCCCTTGGAAGACATGGAAATCTGTGGAGACAAAGGAGGAAACCAATGCAGACTTTGCCATGATCTGGGTCTCCAAAAGGTCAAGTCCCTGCCTACAGAAAATCGCAGATCAGGAGTGATCTGTTTGTGACAAACACATGGGCTCGTGGTTGCCATGCCTTATTCATTCATTCATTATCTATTGTCTGTCTGTCTCTCTATATATTTATTTATTACGTGATTTGTTCTCCTCTCAAGTTCCAGAGTTTCCCCTAGCAAATTTTTACCTCTCGTTCCTATCAACCAAGATAATCGGAAGTAGCTTTCTCCCATGTACAGACCTAGCAATAGACCCTTGGTGTCTTACTTAATGACTAATTCATCTCTTTGGGCTTTTTTTCTTTTTTATGATCCCCCCCATTTATTTTTATTAGTTGGAGGCTAATTACTTTACAATATCATAGTAGTTTTTGCTATACATTGACATGAATCAGCCATGGATTTACATGTGTTCCCCTTCCTGATCCCCTCTCCTGCCTCCCTCTCCATCCCATCCCTCTGGGTCTTCCCATTGCACTAGCCCTGAGCACTTGTCTCATGCATCCAACCTGGGCTGGTGATCTGTTTCATCCTTGATAGTATACTTGTTTCAGTGCTATTCTCTCAGAACATTCCACCCTTGCCTTCTCCCACAGTCTAAAAGTCTGTTCCGTGCATGTGTGTCTCTTTTTCTGTCTTGCATATAGGGTTATCGTTACCATCTTTTTAAATTCCATATATATGTGTTAGTATACTGTATTGGTCTTTATCTTTCTGGCTTACTTCACTCTGTATAATGGGCTCCAGTTTCACCCATCTCATTAGAACTGATTCAAATGAATTCTTTTTAATGGCTGAGTAATATTCCATGGTGTATATGTACCACAGCTTCCTCATCCATTCATCTGCTGATGGGCATCTAGATTGCTTTCATATCCTGGCAATTGTAAACAGTGCTGCGATGAACATTGGGGTGCATGTGTCTCTTTCAGATCTGGTTTCCTTGGTGTGTATGCCCAGGAGTGGGATTGCTGGGTCACATGGTAGTTCTATTTCCAGTTTTTTAAGGAATCTCCACACTGTTCTCCATAGTGGCTGTACTAGTTTGCATTCCCACCAACAGTGTAAGAAGGTTCCCTTTTCTCCACACCCTCTCCAGCATTTATTTCTTATAGACTTTTGGATAGCAGCCATCCTGACTGGCGTGTATTGGTACCTCATTGAGGTTTTGATTTGCATTTCTCTGATAATGAGTGATGTTGAGCATCTTTTCATGTGTTTGTCTTTGGGCTTTTGACTTCATAGTCTGAAAAGACTTTGATCCCTTGGTATTCCATGGACCATCACGGAGGATTCATCACACATATGACACTCTGCTCACTGGCCATAGAGAATGGAAATAGCAGGCATCCTAGGTGCTTTAGCACTTGCATGCCAGAGGGTGGGGCAACAGTCCAGACTGACAGTAGCCTGACACCTGACAAGAGTCCAGGACTTGCTCTGCTGGTAACATTTCCAGAGATCTAGCTGTCCAGGCGTATAGGAAAGTCCCTCTGAGGCAGCAGACAAGCTGCTGCACCTTCTGCTGCCCACCGTGAAGAAAGACACAGTGGGGCTCCTTGTTTTGTTGTTGTTGCTTTGGTTTTTGGCCATGACACACAGCTTGCAGGATCTTAGCTCCCTAACTAGGGACTGAACCCAGACCACAACAATGAAAGCACCGAGTCCTAACTACTGCACCACCAGGGATCTTCCTTGGTGGAGCTGTTTGGATTTTGGAGACAATAAAGGCCACTCTGGGGGCACTCTGCTCTCATTGACTTTCTGGGGGAACATAAGGCTGATAGTTTTTTAAGATAATTAATTCATTGATTTTTATTTTTGGCTGCACTGGGTCTTCAGAGCCACACGTGGGCTTTCTCTAGTTGCAGCGATTGGGGGCTGCTCTTTGCTGCTGTGCATGGGCTTCTCATTGCAGTGACTTCTCTTGTTGCAGAGCACTGGTTATAGGCGCATGGGCTTCAGTACTTGCAGCGTGCTGGTTCAGTAGTTGTGGCTCTTCGGCTCTAGAACACAGGCTTAATTGCTCCGCGGCATGTGGAACCTTCCCAGACAGGGGATTGAACCCATGTCCCCTGCACTGACAGGCAGATTCTCATCCACTGGACCACCAGGGGAGTCCAAGGCTGCTAGTTTTGAGTGGAATCCAGATTAAGGAATATTTCTGCAACAGGGCCAGGATATTTTGCAAGTTGCCTGCCCCTTGGGTCTTGCCTCCTAGCACATGCAGTATACAAAGTGTCTGTGGTTGGTTAAGATGCTGACTGGTCTCTTTGCAAGTTCCAGTAGGAGAATCAAAGAATACACACCTGTATTGAGGTCAGACTTTCTCTTCTGTTGTCAGATAGTTTCCATTTTTGAAGCAGCTTTTTCCTTGCTAGCAAACCCTGGTAAAGACCATGTCTAACCAGGGAATATCAAACCACTCTGCAACTGGAAGGTTCCATCACAACTTGGGGGTTATCTGATCTATGAAGTCTCAAAATAGGGGGCAGTGCATAGAGGCGGTTCCCTGGCAAATGGAAATGGTATAAACGAGACTGGGCTTGATCGGCTCCAGAGGAAATGAGTCACCTGTATAACCAGGTGTTTGGACTCTGAGGACCCACTGACTTCCTCTAGCTTCCTTCTTTCCCACGGCCTCTAAGTCCACAAGAGGTCCTGCCGTTTCTGTGTCACTGTTGGCACTCTGAGAAATGGTGTCTTCCTGTGTTTGCCTGTTTAGGGTTTCCTGCACTTGCACCTCTCCTTTTGATTTTCAGGATCCAGGGATCTACTGTAGATGTCAGCCTTGTTCTCAGTATTCCTCTGTTTGCGTTCAGACTCCTTTTCTGAGGGTTATCTTACCTGTGTCCTGTGTGAAGCCCAGTGCCCCTGCCTCATTTCCAGGCATCCCGTCTCTGTGGTCTTCCTATGTCTCCGCTTCCTTGATGGTTCAGCGGGTAAAGAATCCGCCTGTGACACAAGAGACGCAGGTTCGATCTCTGGGTCGGGAAGATCCCCTGGAGAAGGAGATGGCAACCTAGTCCAGTATTCTTGCTTGAAAAATCCCATCGACAGAGGATCCTCATGGGCTACAGTCCATGGGGTCTCTAAGAGTTGGACGTGACCGAGTGACTAAGCACGCACGCACAGACATGGACTCTGACACCGCATCTGCTGAATTGGGGTGTTTATTTCTCTCCTGACAGATTCAAATTTGTAACATTCTCTATTTCCTCACTAGGCTGACGGTTATGTGTGGAGTGATTTATTTGCTCCTTATTGATCTGTATGGATTTTCTGAAAACAGCTAAAATGAGATAGCCACAATTAGGCTGTGTCTATTTACTTACTTAGTTTCTTATTTATTTATTTATATCTTGCCCTTAAGAACTTCAAGGAGTTGCTTAACTCCTCTGTGTCTCAGTTTCTGTATCTGTAAAATAGGAATGATAGTACTAAACTCATAGGGTCATTGAGAGTACTAGCTAATACATGTTAAATACTGACAGTAAATTTGGTATTAAACTGGGTGATGCTTGACACTTCATTGGGTAACACTCTCATTTGTTGATGTAACTAACCTGCAATCACTGCCTGTATTTCAGACATTGGTTCTAAGTGCTTAACAGATAATCATACATGGAACCCTCACAATAACCCTATGAGGAAAGCACCGCTATTAATCCACTTTGTCAATGAGGAAATTGATGCATGGAGAAGATTAGTGACTCACCCAAAGTAAGTGGGAACTAGAATTTGAATCCAGGTTAAGTCTGTGTTGTAAATCTCCGTATTGGGTGGCCTTTCCAAGCTCTCTTGGCAGAGGTCTGTTTTTTCAGTAGCTCAAAACCCACAGGACATTGTGCTCAGGTAGTGTTAGGCTAATGCTAACCGTGGAGAAGTTAACATAGAGACGGATAGGATGTTACAAAAGTCATTACACTAATGTTAGAAAAAAAGAGATACTCAGATCCTTCACTACCCATACAATCACAGACATCCAGGAAATGTGTGTGTTGGGGGAGGGGAGACTCCTGCAGTTCTCCAGTGTTTGACTTTTACCTGCATTACCTGCAGCACAAAGAGACAAAAAAAAGTACTCCTTGAGTACTTTTTACAGAAATTTGGGGACAATGTTCTATATGTACCCAACTTACTGGCAGAACTCCCAGATCTGCCACAACCAGAACCATGATTACATTCTGAACCTTTGAGCTCTGTTCTGCTCATCAGATTCCCCCTGTGCAAGGGTTTGGCAGTTTGCACAGACCAGAAAGAAGAGCCATCAGTCATATAAATACCAGCATCTCCAACTCGAACAACTTCAGAGGTAAGTGAAGATCAGAATCTTGGGGCTGGAAATGTGAGCCTGAAAATGCTTTCATTTGTGGCTTGTGTCCAAATCATGCTCCCAGATTAAAACAACACTATCCCTCTAGAAAAGAAGTAATCGTCCTTGATGTTCAAATGGGGAAAGTAAGAGAAAGATGAGACAGATGGACACTGTGTCACTATGTACAGTCTACAATACACAGGACACTATGTATTGTCTGCAATACATAGGCCATTATGTATTGTCTTCAGAGTAGTCTCAGGGAGAACGTGTGACCTGCACCTAATCATGAAGAAATTAGAAACAAACCCCACATGAGGAATGTTTAATTAAAAGAAAAAATTGTTTAGCGTCGTCAAAAATTTCAACCTCATAAAAGACAAAGGGCATTGTTGGGTGAATTTACACAGTGGGATACTGATGGTAGATTCGATTAAAAGATTTTAGAAATGTTAATTTTAGTGAAGCTGAGAGTTGTACTGTGATCACAGAAGAGAATGTTCCTATTGTTAATACTCATTGAAGTATTATTCCTAAAAAAGGACCATTATTTATCTGCTGCTGCTGCTAAGTCACTTCAGTCATGTCTGACTCTGTGCGACCCCATAGACGGCAGCCCACCAGGCTCCCCCGTCCCTGGGATTCTCCAGGCAAGAACACTGGAGTGGGTTGCCATTTCCTTCTCGAGCGCATGAAAGAAAAAAATGAAAGTGAAGTCGCTCAGTCGTGTCCGACTCTTAGTGACCTCATGGACTGCAGCCCACCAGGCTCCTCCATCCATGGGATTTTCCAGGCAAGAGTACTGGAGTGGGGTGCCATTGCCTTCTCCAATAATGTATCTACTTACCCTCAAATGGTTCAGCTATATATATACACACACACACACACACACACACACACATGCTAGAGAGAGAGAAAGCAATTGGGGTAAATTCTTAAAATAGGTGAATCTGAGTAAATAGTATGTAGAAGTTCTTTGACTAGCCTTACTCTTGTAATTTTGAAATCATTTCCAAATAACAGATTTTTAGAAGTTAAAGGCAACCCAGCTAACAGTCTATGTGCCTCAATTTTTATTTTATTATTTTTTAACAGATTTTTTTTTATGTGGACCATTTTTTAAAAGTATTTTTATTGAATTTGTTACAATATTGCTTCTTTTATTTATGTTTTGATTTTTTGGCCACAAGGCCTGTGGGATCTAGCTCCACAACCAGGGACTGAATCCAAACCCCTTTGCATCAGAAGGCAAAGTCTGCCACTGGACCACCAGGGAAATCCCTCAAATTTTCTATCTTTTCCTATTTTATAATTTGTAACATATGCCAAGAGGCTTTATTTTTTAATTTTTAAAACTTAAATTTTTTTGCTAGTGCTTCATACAGTCAACGCTTGCTATGTGGATATATCATCCGCATATTGTTCAGTCGCTCAGTCATGTCAGACTCTTTGCAACCCCACAGAAGCATGCCAGGCTTCCTGGTCCTTCACCATCTCCCGGAGCTAGCTCAAACTCATGTCCATTGAGTCGGTGATGCCATCCAACCATCTCATCCTCTGTCATCTCCTTCTCCTCCTGCCTTGGATCTTTTCCAGCATCAGGATCTTTTCCAGTGAGTCAGCTCTTTGCATCAGGTAGCCAAACTATTGAAGCTTCAACTTCAGCATGAGTCCTTCCAATGAACATTCAAGATTGATTTCCTTTAGGATTAACTCTTTTGATCTCTTTGTCAGTCCAAGGGACTCTCAAGAGTCTTCTCCAACACCACAGTTCAAAAGCATCAGTTTTTCACGCTCAGCCTTCTTTATGGTCCAACTCTCACATCCATTTACTGGAAAAGCCATAGCTTTGACTATACAGACCTTTGTCAGCAAAGTGATGTCTCTGCTTTTTAATATGCTGTCTAGGTTTGTCTATTGCTGTCTATTGCTGTCTAGCTTTTCCTCCAAGGAGAAAACATCTTTTAACTTCATGGCTGCAGTCACCATCTACAGTGATTTTGGAGCCCAAGAATAATACATCCAGGGAAACTGAGTCTTTGAGAAATTAGATGATTAGCCAAACACATAGCTTATATTAAATGAGGCATGTTGGGGTTGGGAATTCACAGGAATTTGAATCTCTGACTCCAGAGACAGAGAGTCACAGGAATTTACTGTCTATACCACACTGACAGTTTTCAGTGTGGTGTCAAGTGGGAGAGAATTTCCCTCCTAGTGATAAGACAGGATGTATATCCTGTTGGTAAAATAAACCAATTTTTTTAATATAATTAAACATTTTAGAGTTATGTGTCTCTAGGTTCCTTTATGTCTAACTCTTTAAGGGTATGAGAAACCGCAGCTGTTATTGATAACATTAAATTGTACTTAAAAAAATTTGAGGTATAGTCACTTTACAATGTTGCGTTAGTTTCTTCTGTTCATCAAAGTACATCAACTATATATATATATATATGTATATATGTACAGCTCTTTATTCCATTCAGATCATTTAGGTCACCACAGAGCCTGGAGTAGAGTGCCTTGTACTTTTCAGTAGGGTCTCCTTAGTCATCTGTTTTATACATTTATACATGTATCTGTATATATATTAGTATATTTATCAATCCCAATCTCCCAATTCATCCTACCTCTCTTTTCTTTTATTTTTTAAAAATGCTTTTTCAAATTCTTTTCCCATTGTTGCATAATATTGAGCAGAGTTCCCTGTGCTATACAGTAGGTCCTTGTTGGTTATCAGTGTTAATTTTTAAAAATTAAAAAAAACAATCTCTGGCCACAGCATGAGGCATGTGGGGCAAACGGGGTCTTAGTTCCCAGCCTGGGGATCCAACCTGCGCCCCTCTGCACTGGAATCGAGGGATCTTAAACACTGGACCCCCAGGGAAGTTCTTCCACTTTAAATATAGCAGTGTGTATCCGTCAATCCCAAACTCCCTAGCTATTCCCCCCTGGTAACCATAAGTTCCTTCTCCAAGTCTGTGAGTCTGTGTTTGAGAATCACACAAACAGGCAGTATCCTTTGTCCAAGGACCTCCACATCTACAAATGCATTTAACCAAATTTCAGTTGCAAGGGGGTTTCCAATGATATTTTTACCCCCTAAGGAAGAGAAGTCACAAATTTTCAGATGTCTTATGATCCATGGGAAAATATTAATGATCTGTGTTGCTGCTGCTGCTGCTAAGTCGCTTCAGTCGTGTCCGACTCTGTGCGACCCCATAGACGGCAGCCCACCAGGTTCCGCCGTCCCTGGGATTCTCCAGGCAAGAACACTGGAGTGGGTTGCCATTTCCTTCTCCAACGCATGAAAGTGAAAAGTGAAAGTGAAGTCGCTTAGTCATGCCCGACTCTTCGCGATCTCACGGACTGCAGCCCACCAGGCTCCTCCGTCCATGGGATTTTCCAGGCAAGAGTACTGGAGTGGGGTGCCATTGCCTTCTCCAATGATCTGTGTTACTGGTACACAAAACATCAATATTCATTGGGAATGTTACTAGTAACATGTTGAAAGTCTTGTCCTTTGTCCCATTTAAATATATCCAGAAGAGCTACTTCATTTCCTGGTTCTGTATGAGAGCTTGGGTATAGAACTAGACTTTTCTAGTCACTGTTTAAACTTAAAATATAATATATTATATTATATGCCAGTAACATATTATTAGATTTTTCAAAATATAATATAATAAATTTAGAAAAAAGTCTAAGCCGAAGCAATAGTTGGGCTTGGGTTGAAACATTTGTTGCTTGGGTTGCAACAGCTGAAACACTAAGCTTGAATTAAAATGGTTGTTCCCTCCACACCTAGAAAGAGAGTAGGCAGTTTCCTCTCTCTTTCCTCTACTCCCGAAGGTAGCTAAGAGCCATTTTGGAGGTGGGAGCAAGAATAAAGGAGTCAGGACAGCTCTTTCTGGGGGGCAGTGTTGCACTCTTGAAGTCTGTACTTTCTGGACTTAGTACTGCTTCAAGTTGACTGTCATGGGTGGTTTCATAGCTTGAGTTTTCCCCCACCCAACTGATGGGAGTTGCTCACTTGTGGTTGTCTTGATCTGGCTGAATCCATCTCTTTTATAGCTAGTTTACTATGATATCTTTCCCTGACCACTCACTTTCTTTTTTTTTTCTTTTAAAAAATATTCTATTTATTTATTTGGTATTGGGTCTCAGTTGCACCACGCTCATCTTTTGTTGCAGTTTATGGGCTCTCTAGTTGTGCTATGTGAGTTAGTTTCCTGACCAGGGATCAAACCCAAGTTCCCTGCATTGGAAGGCTGATTCCTAACCACTGGACCACCGGGGAAGACCCTGAGTCATTTTTTTAATCAAGGGAAAATAACACACACGTGCAAAAAAAAAAAAAAAAAAAGATTTTCTTGCAAAAGGAAGGCATGAAGCTTGTTTTGTAAGCTAAATTTGAATTATCATTATTTTAAAGATTTATTTATTTATTTCACTGCATTTGGTCTTCGCTGCTGTGTGCTGGCTTTCTCTAGTTGCAGTGTGTGGGCTTCTCAGCATGGTGGCTTCTCTTGTTGGGGAGCACTTGCTCTAGGCATGTAGACTTCAGTATTTGTGGCACTCAAGCTCTAGAGTGGTGGCTCAGTAGTTGTGGCACATGGGCTTAATTGCCCTGCAGCATGTGGGATCTCCCCAGAGCAGGAATCGAACCCATGTCCCCTGTGTTGGCAGGCAGATTCATAACCACTGGACTACCAGGAATCCCTTGAGCTATTTTTTAATCAAGGGAAGATAGCACATTAAAAAAAAAAAAAGGTTTTCCTGCAAAAGGAAGGCATGAAACTTGAGATGGAGAGATACCTTTTAGCAAAGTCAACATCCAGAATTGGTTTATACCTGTGGTTGGGTGGTGGAAGGCAAGGAAGAATAATTAGAGGACAGAGTGTAAAGAAATTCCATGAGAATTTCCTCTTGCTTCCCAGCTCTCTTTATTTGTGTCTTTTGATCTCTAGCAGCAACTGGGACGGAAAGAACTCCTGACAACACCTATTCAGACGTATATATATGGTCAGCATCATGAAGTTCTGGACACCTCTCCTCATGATGTTCCTCTGTATGTTTCTACTGTCTGTGCTGGGAGGAGTGAAGGAAAGATATAACAGGTGATGAGGCTGGATTGAGGGTCAAAAGGGCATGACGGGGCTGTGCTTATTTCTGGACAAATGAAGAAGTATTGTGCCTAATGCATCTGACCCAGGACTCACTTCCCTGGATCACCTGTCGGAGCATTTGTGTATAAATACTTTTCAATAGACAGAGATCCAAGAAATTCCCAAGCTGAGATCCTTCAATGTTTCTTCTTCCAACCTTAAAAGTATCAATGAGTATCTGTCAGCTTTTAGATACATTCCATAAATTATAAGGATATGATATTTTCCCATGTCAGGCTATCTCAGAGGAGAGGGGGCACCAGTCCAGAGCTACCATATTTTCCCATTCTTCCAGAAGCGCTGTGTTCTAACTGTGTGCACATTGATGATTACCAAATGGCATTTCTTGATATATACCCTTAATTTAGTGGAAGGATATTTCAGAAGTCCAATGCAATGGAACGACTGCTTGAGTTAAAGCCAACCATTGGTAGGATATTTCAGAATGTAAAAAGATGGAAAAGAGACATGAGATGGGTCTTTAGTGGAGCAATGTTGGGGGCCATATGATGAGAAAATGAAATCAACGGAGGGGGCCCAGAAGATGAGATGAGAGAGAGAAGAATTTGGAGAGAGGCTGAATTACTTCACTTTTTTTTAAATGGGATGATTTTTTTTTTTTTCTCCAGTTGTGGCATGCAGATTTAGTTGCCCTGAAGTATGTGGGATCTTAGTTCCCCAACCAGGGATCAAACTCATGTCCCCTGCATTGGAAGGCAGATTCTTAACCACTGGACCACCAGAGAAGTCCTGAGGCTGAGTTACATTAAAGGCAGGGTCAGCAAGGAGGGGAAGAAAGTGAGGCAAATCTATTCCTTACTCTACCTGGTCTAGTTTCCCATGCTATGAAATAGGTGTGATAACGAGGGTAGAGGTTATCTCAGACTCTGAGATCTCCCATTATAAAGATGTAACTGTTATAGGAGGGCATATGAATGCTGGGAGTATATGGAGTCCTATCTCTAGGATGCTCAAAGAGGACCCAGAAGTCTGCAACACTATAGGACTTGGGGAGCAGAGAAGTCTAAGAGGTTAGTGAAGATGCGATGGGGTCAGTGAAAATACAATGAGGAGGCTAACGAAGGGGATTTTTCTTAGAAGATAGGTACTTTGGTGGGGACTTGGGGCCAGGATTCTAGGAGGAGCCCCTAGAGGGGCCCTCTAGCTTAACATAAACTGTTAAGCTTATGAAGGACTTTCCTCCCCACACTTGTCTATATGGCCCCATCAATGTCTTACCATCTCATCTCATTTTCAGGGGGGAATTGTTCCTTGAGGAGTGCTGGGGACAGCCAACCATCCGAGACTGTAGCAAGAGGTGTTCTAGAAGCTTTAGATGTGTAGAAATAAATCACACATGCTGCTGGACCTACTGTGGAAACATCTGCTGGGAAAATACAGTGAGTTTGGAGGTGCACACTTGGGTGTGTGTCATCACTGATTCTCACCTTCTTCTCAGATGCTGTTATCCCTAAACAGAGGGATCCCAAATCCTAGGCACAAATGTAGCAAAAGACCATGTCCCCTAAACCTGAAAGCCAATTCACTGGCAAATAGACCAAGATACCAGCTTGGGGCATCTTGTTTCTTTCAATATATAATTAATGCCTGTGATGTCTTCATTCTATATTTCAACAGCTTGGTGTTCTTCTATTTTTTAGTCCAGATTTCTAGCCATAGCATCCATAGTCAGACTTTTCCATGAACCATTTTAGTTTAGCCAGGTCCCATATTTCTACCTTCGTCTATTCAGTGAACTAATACCATCCCCTCCTCCAAATCAGAAGTGGACAATTCCTGTTGTTACATGAAGTATTCTTGTTCCAAGGTCTGGTGAAGATGAATAATATTAAGCTTGGGAATGAATTCTTGCTTCCCAGATTTCCAGAGCCTCTAAGCATCTAACCTTTTTCTTTTGCAGCTAATCACTGAAGAAGCTAAAACTCTACCCTCCCACTGAGACACCAGTTCATTCTGACTGAGAGCAAATAAACTCATATGCCAGCAGCGGTCCTTGACTTTTTTCCCACTCCATTCCACTACCCTTGGATGCCATTGTCACACTCCCCTCTATTGTTGTAGTGTGTATGTAAGTTTCCAACTCTTCCAAATCTTGCTTCCCCATTTGATTACCTTAGAACTAACAGGCTAAATCATGGACTTCAAGAACAGAAGCTTATTTCTCACATGCCATTTTAATGTGGGAAAGTGGCAAGCAGCCGTTTCTTTCAGTTTTTCAGACAGCAGGTCTCTGGTGAATTTGTTTTTCACAGGATGTGGGTAAACAATTCTAAAACTATTTTACAGGTATGAAAGATTGAACAGGTAAGTAACTGGTAGATAAGAGCCAGGTTTCTGTGAGAGAAGTTGGAAATAAGCAAAAAGAAAATGCTAGGATGAACCCTGGGTTACTGGATTAAAATCAGAGATATCAAGATGAACTCATGTTCAGCTATATATATATATATAGTTGGTCAAAAAGTTCACTTGGGTTTTTCTGTAAGATGTTATGGACAAACCCGAATGAACTTTTTGGTCAACCCTATATATACACACACAGGGCCTTCCCTGGTGGCTCAGTGGTAAAGAACTCGCCTGCCAATGCAGGAGACACGGGTTTGATCACTGAGTCAGAAAGATCCCCTGGAGAAGGAAATGACAACCCACTCCAGTATTCTTGCCTGGAGAATCCCAGGGACAGAGGAGCCTGGTGGACTACAGTAGATATGGTCTCAAAGAGTCGGACACAACTGAAGTGACTAAGCATGCATGCACGCACACTCCTACATAATGTTATTTTAGACTTAAGAACATCTCCTTCTGGAAAGAAAATCTTCCTGGAATGGTGCAAGGAACCAATAGACTTGGGCTGATGAGCATTTCTTGGTGGTAAATCTTGCACCCAGCACCTAACCCCAATGTCTGCATTCCAGATATCTTCCTGGAGCTTCTTAATTAGGCATTCTGAGTCTGCTTATGACTCAGAGAGCTATGAGAGGTGGGATGGAGTACACTTGCTGATGAAGGCATCATTATGAACCCACCTGTGAACACTAGGGGCAGTCAAAGCATGGAGCAGGCAGGAGCTGACCACCATTATGATGTATGAGATGAGGAGGATACTTCTAGAGTCCTTTCATATGCTTGACATAGAGAAGAGCAGGAGACGAGAACAAGTCACGCAAAAGTCGTTGCAGCCATGAGGCGATGGGTTGGCTCAAAACAGATCAGCTCTGACTTGCAATTCTCTGCAGGCTGGGACTTGATCTTTTAGAGACCCAAATCAAAGCAGAATCTGCATTTGTTTCTTCCTTTGCCTCCATAAATTTCAAGGTCTTCCAAGGGACCCCCCACTCTTCCTTTTTATGTAATAAAGATGCACACAATTATTTCAATAAAACCAGAAAAAGCTCTGGTGTCCAGGCAAGCACTCCTCCTACCTATAACATTCTAGGTATAGCCTCTGAGTTCTCTAGGGCAGGGTAGACTGTGGAAAGGAAGAGGTCAGCCTGGCACCTATGATTATGATCTCTTTCCTAGGGCCCCCCTGTCCAAGGGCAGCTTTTAGCAGAATTGGAGGACACCCTCCAGTACCAGAAGCCCTGTGATGCTCCTGAGATGGGTCAGAGGCTCTGGGTCGATGGAGGCATGTCCTGTCTCCTTCACTGATGCTCAGCAGGAACCACTGGCCTGGAGCATAACACCACATCCCCGCCTCCAGCAGGGCCTGCCCTGCCGAGTGCTTCACAATTGACCCCATGTCCCAGCTGGACACACGTGCCCGGGTCTCTGGACTTAGTCCCGGGACCACATCAGAGGAGGGGTGACTGCACAGAGTAGCAGGGACTCTAACCCAGGGGTGAATTTCTACTGACTCACCATGAAATCAGTGGCAAGACCCAAGGCCAGTTAATCCTAGCCACATCACCCTGAACCAACTGTTCCTCCCTCCAGATTAAAAAAAGAAGAAAGATGAGGCCACAAGGAAAGGTTGGGCTCACGCAGTTAAAAGAAGGGGCTGGTATCTCAGGGGTCGCAGGCCGGGCCCCACTCCACAAGCAGCCTGTCGCTGGTGCTGGAGCGGGGACAGCACAGGACTCAGCCCCTGCGGACCGTCTCACTGGGAGGCGCAGAAGGGAGCACGGAGGAAACCTCCTCCTCCAAGCAGCCCACGACTTCTCCCTCTGCTTTGACCTTGGACATGTCCTCTCACTTCCTTGGGATTAATTGTCTTCGTTGCAAAGAGACAGTGACCTGAACCTCTCAAGGACAATGAGCAGGATGGGATGGGGGTGGACCAAGTTTAAGATGAGTCCTTCTCGGGGACCTCCCCACTGTGCCCCAGGGTCTAGCCTCCTGGCATCTCATGTTGAACTTGGCCCTTGTGGCTCCAGGCAAGGCATGTTCTCCTGAGGACCAGGAGGTGCTGCACACGAGCGGGTCCTCCCCCTGGGAGTCCTGGTTCAGTGAGCAGAGGAACGCGGGGGCTGGGCTCGCAGGGGCCTGGCAGGGATGCAGGAGGGAGGTGGGGAGGGGGAGCAGAGAAGCTTGACAAGGGGAGAGAAATCAGAGACCTGGACCCAGAAAGGGGGAGCCCTCTGGGGTCTGTGCTGGGTCCTCCATGATCACAGACACTGGGAGTGAGCCAGGCAGGTCCTTCCACATTTGTTCTGGTTTATTTGACAGGGACAGGTTGTTCAGATACTGGCTGGACAGGGTGGCATTCCTGTTACATCCTGTGTCCAGGGTCATGTCCTTGTCTTCAGCCGCAGGCAGTGTCTGCGGAGACGGTTGGCGGAGGCAGGATGCCTGGCCCCCTGCTCTCTGACTCATAGGATGTTCATACAAACATTCCCGCAGAAGGTTGAGCAGCATATGTTATTTGCTTGACATTCTCGGTGATCTGTGCAGGGGATTGTGCACAGATATATTTTGGGTCTTTTCTCACACTGCTTGATTTCTGGGGGTGGCTGCTTTTCTGAAACAGAGCGGAGGAAAGGTCAGTGGAACCAGGCCCCCGAGAATACCTCTCGAAAGCTTAAAGCCTCCTCCAAGACCCCAGACACAGGCCCACTCATGACTCTTGAACTTTTCAGGGAACTTACCTCCACCCTTCACCAGATCCTGGCGATGGGTAGTATCTTAAATCCCACTCCTCCTCCTCTTCCCTAATAGACCTCGATGCCTGGAGTTCTGGACTCTCTCCATAATCCTGCAACAGGACTCCGTCTCCCATACTAGTCATGGCCTTGGCCAAATCACCTCCACAGAACCTGCACCCGAACCCTGAGAACTCCACAAAGGTGAGGGTGACCTGCTAACTCTCCCCTACTCTCTACGATCTGCGGGGACCAGAGAGGAAGGTGAACTTGCCCCTTCCACCTCTCTGCTCTCATACTGCCACTGTCTGCACGATCCCTGCCACTTCCCAGCCACACAGCACCCTCAGCGCTTCCCTTCCACTCTCCCCATCCTGCTCCCTCGGAGGTAGCTGTAACTTGACCCATACTTCCCAAGTGTTGCGCTCTGGAGGTTTTTCACTCTACATCTACTCCCTTGAACGTCTTGGTATATTTAGCCGTTAGCTGTGTGCATAAACCAAAGAACAGTTGTTTGTTTTCTCACCTGATTCTCGCTCAGGTGTATCTTGCCCCATTGTAGGTACCACGTGTCTCTGGATTTGGGGGATGGGGAAGGAAAAGATGCAGGTTCCCCCTCCACCCCCATCACTCTTCCCAGAGCCAGATAAAGAGACTGGAGGACCGTGGTTTGGGAAGAACCAGAGTCTTCATAGTGCCGTGGTCCAAATAGGATGTTTCAGAAAGTTCTAATTCCCAGGTTCTCCTTAGACTGGACACGTCACCCCTCCTGCCCTCCCCGCCCCCTCCCCCATCACCTACGGTTCATCCTCTGGCTGCGTTGCCCTCCCCGGGCCTGCAGCAGCAGGACGCAGAGGAGCAGGATGGACAGCAGAGCCTGGGTTCTCATGACTCTGGCCGGAGTGGTGAGCGCTCCGTCTGGCCCGGACTCCCCTGGACAGCTGAGTGGGGAGGGGGAAGGGAAGGAAGGGGAGGTGATCCTGGGCTCCTCGCTGCCTCCCCTGGCCAAGCCGGGGCAGAGCAAGGAGCCCTTGTTTCCCGCCCTGGGCTGCCCCTCACCACGGCCCACTCCTGTGACCCTGGGGCTCCTACAGGGACGGTCCTCCTCTCATAGCTAATCTTTCTCTTTTGCAAACAGAAGTGTTTTTTTTTTTTCCTGGAAGATGTAATCTATTTCTATTTTTTAATTACAAAATAATTTATAAGAAAAGAGACAAAGAGTGTTAAAAAAGGTGATCATCTCACTGCCTGGAATTAACATAAGCCCTGTTATACTGTCTTTCTAGTTTCTTTGCATATTTACTATGTACAATTCTTTGTCTTCTCACATTTTGAATCATCACGGGTAACTTTTGTTACCCATCCTCTCCACTCTCAATGAATCATGTAAATATTTCACAAAACGTGGTTTCTCATAATTGCACAGCCCTCACTTAACATAAATGCCTATTGTCAAGCATCTGTATTACATTAATTACTGATTATCTGGACAATGTTCTGTTGAACACTTTTATTCAAAAGTCCTGTTTTTTTTTTTTCTCCTTTTCTTTTGAAGTAAGGCAGCTGGAATTTGTGGGTGAGAAAGTGAGTAGGTACATAGTGTTCTTCCTGGCTTAGCAGGAGACACTTCTCATATCAAAGAAAATCCAGGACTTCTGGATGGGTGAATATCAAAGAGGCTGCAATGTGACCTGTATGTTCCTGAGTGGGAATGAAAGATGGGCTGCAACCAAAATCACCTTTAAGTTCCCAGCCTTTGAACTGACTTTCTCTCCTCTTCTGCTCCCTGTTCCAGACCACAACCCCCTGCTACCACCCCCCACCCCACCCCGCAACTCTCCCAGTAGGAATAAGCCAGATAAAAAATTGAGCCTGTTACTGCAGACACTCCATTCAGATACATTCAGAGGTAGGTGGAAGTAAGCGTTTTGAGGTGTGAGCTTTTGTTTGTGGCTTGCTCAGGTGAGTTTCCTGCCCAGTAATGTCAACACTCTTTCTGTTAAATGGGGATTATTGCCTGAAGTACGAATAAGACAGCTGATAGAGAGGGCATGGGGACTGTCTGAAGTGCTCTCGGTAAAAGGAGCAGAGATTAAACAAGATGACAGTATCCTTGACTAGAAAGCCCTGTTCTGTCCTTTAACATCTAGAAAGCCCAGGACCCTGAATTTGGAGGAGGGGGCGGTAGTTTTGTGTCTTTGTGATGCCTAGAGACCATTTCATTGCCACACACCCTATGTCATCAGGGCCAAAAGATTCGTCCAGATCTCTGTATGTGAGTGGTATCCAGCCTGGATGGGATGATATTTTCCCTCCCTGGGATCATTTAGTACACCTGTGGTGTGCAAAGAAGGGGACTGGGCATCCCCATGATCCTGAACAAGCCCTCTAGGGACAAGTGAGAAGCTCAGAGAACAGGATGAAGAATGAGGCTCTTTAAATGAACAGATCTCAAAGCTCTGGCAAACTTGCGTCTAGAATGCTATTTTTGAATACAAATAAACAGCTTCATAGAACCCATTGCTTTGAATTTATTGTGTCTGTCTTCCTCCTTCTGTGTGCAAAAGGCAGGGGTGTCAAGAATCCAGAGGCCTAAAAAAAAAAAGAATCCAGAGGCCTGTCCCATCCATGCCCAACTCCACCCAGTTCTCTTATGCCTCACCCCTGCCTATGAGTGGTTAACAGGGCATCCTCATTGCATATCTGTCTTGCTATGTGCTGCTGCCTTTGGAGGATCAGAAGAACACTGAGCCCGGCCCAAGGACTGGGAATCTTACCACTCTTGGCTGGCTTTCAAGTGCAAAAAAAATGTGAGTGATTTACAGGATTTCTGGAAGCCCACTGTGCTTAAAGAGAGTTCTCCTTTGGCTTGGAGCTTCACCAGTTAGGTTGTATGCTTTGGTATAAATATTGCCCAATGCTCAATGCGTCAGTAGGTGAACTTCACAATTTGCCTTCTCCAGACCCTGCTGAAGCAGGCTGGCAAGAATGTGGGTTCTGAATGGACATGGTTGGAGAGCATATATAAGCATCTGAGTGGAAGCCCCCAGACATCTGATCTTTTACCTTTTCAGTTTTTTGATTGTGCCATGGGGCATGTGAGATCTTAGTTCCCCAACCAGGATCGAACCCATGCTCCCTGTATTGTAAGCGTGGTGTCTTAACCCCTGGACCACCAATGGAGTAGCTCTTTTACCTTTTAAGGGCTTTTTCTTTCCTCTTCTTTCATTAATCTCCTTCTCTTACTGTCTCTCCTAATCTCCTAAATGCAATTTGCCTCTGAGTCAATGCATCTAGGGATTCACATGCCTCAAATGTACAGTTTTGCAACTTCCAAATTTCACGTATTCTGAATGGACAATGAGTTTTCAAAGATCCCTTTGAAAAATTCCACACCTTTTAAATGATCTCTAGTACTAGCCTGGCTTTTAAGCAAAGGCATTTTGTTTCATTCCGAGGAGTGTGGTTTCATAGAATTTTCTGTGATGATGGAGATATTCTACATCTAACTTATCCGATAGAACAGCCACTAGCTTCGTGTGGATATTGAAGCCTGAAATGCTTGGAAACTAAACTTAAGTTTAATTTTTAATTGACGTATAGTTGATTGATAACAGTGTGTTAGTTTCAGGTGTGCTGCATAGGTTGTTTTTTATGGTTATATTCCATCAAGATACTGGGTATAATTCCCTGAGCTATACAGTAAAACTTTGTTGTTTATCTTGCACTTTAGTTAATTTATATAGTCATAGGTGCCAGTAGCTACCATATTGGACAGTGTAGTCTCCTGCTGGATTGGAAACTTTTAAACAAAGACTTTCAGGGAGAGAAACAACCTGTAACCTCTACCTTGTTACTATGTAATTCGTGATATTTTACCCTTTTCTTAGATTCTTTCATTTTTCTTCCTGTTTGGTTTTAAGAGAGCAAGACAGCAGATAAAGGATGAAGGAAGCAGATGGAAGAGGGCGGGGACTTCTAATTAAGTCTCCTCCGCCTACCTCCCAACTCCCTTCACGCTTTAGCTGCCAGTTGTCAGCAGGCTATTTCATCTTTTTTCTGCTTCTTTGTTTTCTCCTGAGTGCTTACTATCAAATATGTATTTCCTTATTCTCTTACTTAACCAGAATGGCAACTCTACAAATGTATGAATTTTTGCCTGTTTCCTTCATGACACAGGGAATGATCATAATATTTATCATTGTATTGTTGGCATGACTTGTGTGATGTGATCATATTATTTTTGTCCCCCCCCCCCACCCTGTTCCGTTAGATTTTATTCAGAATCTGTTTATTCAGAATAGATTTTATTCTATTCAGGAAACAGCTAGTTTTTTCCTTGCTTCTTCAGGAAAACTTTGGTAGCTGCCCACAACTTCCGTGACTTAAGTCACAAAACATTTTCTCAACCTAATCATTAAAATGTACAGGCCCACAAAATTAGCCACAACTTCCTAAATTGTTTAGAACTGTGGATCCTCCTTTTTCTCAGAGGCTCCAGCTGTGGAAGAGGATGTGGCCAACATCTTTCTCTTGGGTTCTTTGTGATTCTGTTCCTCCGCCCACAATTGGTTTAAAAAAGTTTCTGGCTCCTGAGTAGTAGGGGGAGGAAGGACCACTAAGAGAGTTGGGAAAGTTCTTACACAGTAGGTGTGATCACTGGCTGGCATTGGGCTTTTGGTCCCCTTTTATGGGTGATTTCAAGAGTTCATTGGAGGCACAAAATGGCATCAGGCCATTTACAATTCAGACACTTCTCAAACTGTAGCCCTCTTCTCTGCTGCTGCAGGTCACTTTAGACAAATTCCTGGCTCTTCAGAGTTTTCAGTTATGACTGGAATACAAGTCTCCAATGTTGGGGACATACTGGAGACTCGGAGCGACATCCACAGAGCTTATGCTCCCAACTGGGAATTAGAAGACAGCGTGTCTACTTCTCTGGGCAAAGCTTTTGACCAATGAGATATCCTACAACATCCTCTCTTATAACTCCTTCAACTTTGGATCATCTATGCAGATGAAATTTTTTTTTTCGGTTTTTAACAATTTTATTAATTTTTATTGGAGTATAGTTGCTTCACAGTGTTGTGTGAAGGTCTTGCTTCTCAGTTTGGTCAGCAACTTTTCTCAAGTCCTGCTGAGTCATCTATCTCATCCACTCCATCTTAAGGTCTCAACTAAAACTTCCACTCTATCATCCGGTTACCTGTGTTCTTAACTAACAGATCAGATTATTTCAAGTGTTCTTATTTTTCCAATTTTGTAAAATAATGACCACAGCATAAAAGCATACACATTATACAGTTATCTCTTGGTGGTGAAATAATGGATAGTGATTACCCATTTCCTCTCTTTTTTTTTAAATTTGCTGTGCTGGGTCTTGGTTGCTGTGCTGGCTTTTCTCTTGTTTCGGTGAGTGGGGGCCGCTCTCTAGCTGCAGTGCATGAGCGTCCCGTTCCAGCGGCTCCTCTTGTTGCCGAGCACAGGCTCTAGTGCTTGGGCTTCAGCAGCGGCAGCCCCGGGGCTCGGTAGTTTCAGCTCCCAGGACCCAGAGCACAGGTCAGTAGTTGCAGCACACGTGCTGAGTTGCTCTGTGGCACGTGGGGTCTTCCCAGACCAGAGATCAAACTCGTGTTTCCCACATTGGCAGGCTGATTCTTTATACCACTGAGCCACCAGGGAAGCCCTCCTGTTTGTAGTTTTTTGTTTTAACAATACAACCTGAAGATAGATCGCTTTTTGATCAGAAAAAAACAATGCATTAACAAAAAAAAGTTATTTCATAAAGCAAGGGGTAGCTAATGTGAATGGGGAAGAAGTCCAGGGAAGTCATTGGCTAGTTTGCTGTGTTGTTGGGCGCCAGCGGGTGGAAAGGAAAAGTAGAAGAACAATAAAATATTCACAAGCACTTCTCTTTCTTTCCTATTCTGTCCCCTTAATTCCTGTCTATCTCTAGTAGCATCGGGAAAAGACCTGCCTTCTGCCAAAACCTAACCCAAACACACGTAGAAACGACCATGAAGCCCTGGATTCTTCTCCTCGTGCTTCTCACCTACGAGCTTGCGATGTTTCTGCCTGCGCTGGGAGGCCTCAAGGACAAAATTCCCTGTAGGTGGTGTGGCCAGGGAGGAGAGTGCTTTGCCCAGGTCTGGAGTGTTTGGTATAACTGATTCAGAGCCCACATTTCTAGGATCACCCTTTAAATGAAAATAGTCCTCCTTCAAGCAAGAGACATCCAAGAAAGATTATGTTGGCTGTTCCCAAACTGGCATCTCCTCAAGCTTCCTTTCCCAGCTCTGAAAGCCATAGTGGGTACATGGAAAGGGAATGTAGCTTTTGCCCACAGTCCATAACCTAGCAGGTTACAATAGTGGCCAGTGTCAGACCACCTTGGGTAGAGGAAAGACCAACACAGCTTCCGTCTGAGCCCTCAGTTTTCCAATCTGAAAATCGGGTATGGAAATCTGAGCTAGAGACTATTGCAGACCTTGCAATCTAAAGTTATATGGGAACAGACTTGGTGAGGTGGTGTTATCTGTATTGGGGTTGTCCTAGTGAAGGATGTCCCCATCTTTAGGCAACCTGGACAGAACCCGAAGCCCTGCAATGCTGTGGGAACATGTCGTAAGAGGGAAGTCATGCCATATAAGGATGGTCTTCTGTAAAAAGCCACTGGCTAGGATTCACAAAGGGATTCTCTTCAAGGGCAGAAAAATACTATGTGGCTTAGAGCTCAGGGATATTTCAACTTGAGAAAGGGTTTCTTGTCCAAGTGGTGGGTGGATAGACACTGCCAACTTCTACCCTCTTGATTCCAGATGAACCAAGAGATACTGATCAGTGCTGGGTACAGCCTCCATCATTAAGGTATTGTGTAAAAAGATGCACTAAATTAAGGGAATGTTCCTTTCCAAATCACACATGCTGCTGGACTTACTGCGGAAACATCTGCCTGGACAATGAGTGAGTTGCTTGGGGTGGGAAGGTTGGCATGGGGATGCTTCCTTACCGCTGCTAGCCCTAGTTCAGAAGGTGTGACCTGGGACAGAAGACATCATCACCCAAACCCTGGTCAAAGAAACAAGCAGCATAAGGCAACGTCCTCCTGCCTCCACACCTAGACTGCCACTCACTGCAAAGTAAACCAAGATACTAGAGTGGGGGCCAGCCACACATTCTTTTCAATCTCATTCAATTCCCCGCAACATCACCCATCAATTTGTTCATCGTTCCCTTGTCCAAGATTCCAATTATTGCCTCAATCTGGCCTCTCCGTTGGCCCCTTCTCTTAGCCAGGCCCAAGGAGACCAGGTCTTCACTTGTCTGCTCAACCGGCAAATCTCTTGAGAGAAATTGACTAAAAGCAGGTAACTCCTGATCTTCTAGGAAGACCTCCTGTTTCCATTAACTGGGACTAAGGGTGCAGTTAAGTTTGGGAATGGATGCCCCTCAGAATTCTGTGACTTTTAACCACTTAACTTTTCTCTTCCAGGGAACCTTTTAAATTCATGATAAAATCCTAGTTTCTAACTGAGCTCCTCCCAACTAGTGTGGGCTGGAGGCTATGTGGTCAAGAAGAGGGCTGCCTGGTTCTCTGTTGGGATACCCACTCGCTCCATCTGAGGATCTCTGTTCTTCCTTGACCTTTCAATCTTGAGAAGGCTCACGTCTTTACCAAATAAAATGATCCACCAACTTGAGTGTTCTGTGTTTGTTGGTACTTTATCCCTATGACTTAATTTCTTTCATTATAACCCTCAACAGCCCCCAAAGGTGTTCCCATCCCATCATGGGCACAGGCACTCAACTCTGCCTTTCAATTAGACCCATGTGTTAGTCCGGCATGCTCATGGTTGTAGCAAAAATACAGAGTTTATAAAAATCTTGCGGGGCCACGTGCTCTAGATCTTGCATGCTGCAACTACTGAAACCCGCAGGCCTCAGAGCACGTGCTCTGCAACAAGAGGAACCACCACAATGAGAAGCCCGCACAGTGCAACTAGAGTGTAGCTCCTGTTTGCAGCAACGAAGATCCAGCTCAGTCAGAAATAAACAAATAAACAAATAAGTTTAAAAAATAATTTAAAAAACTTATGCGGTCAGCACAGTAAAGTTTATCCTTATTCATAATACATCAGGGTGATCAATGAATGACCCATGTCAAGATTCAAGGACCCTGGCTCCTCCCATCTACAGCTCCATCATCTCCTAGGGCTGCTTCTGCATCCAGCCAGCAGGTGGGAGAAGAAAACTAGGATGCAGGCTCACATGGAAGGCTTTTAAGGGCCAGGCCTAGAAGTGAAGTTTATTATTTCTCTCCAATATTCTATTTGCCATAATGTGGTCCCACCTATTGGCAAAAAAGAAGAAGAATTATAGTCTAGCTGTATGCCCAATAAGAATAGGAAAATGGATTTAGTGAACACACGACAGACTCTCACCTGACTGTTTATGAAAAGCCAGACTCCTGAAGTAAGACCTAAGACCCTGGCCTCCATATATCTCTGGTCCCAGGAGCAAGCACCCTTGATCCCCTCTGCTGTTGGACTTCCCTGGAGGCTCAGACGGTAAAGGATCCACCTGCAATTCAAGAGACCTGAGTTCAATCCCTCAGCCAGGAAGATCCCCGGAGAAGGAAATGGCAACCAACTGTAGCAATCTTGCCTGGAGAATCCCACGGACAGAGAAGCCTGGCAGGCTGTAGTCCGTAGGGTTACAAAGAGTCAGACACGGCTGAGGCGACTTAGCACACTGGCTAGTGCCTTAAAGCTCAGAACAATGGAAAGGGGCAATGGGCCAGGGGCTTGGGGCAACACGCTTCAGGAGTGGGGCTCTGGGGTCCCCACTGTGGAGCGCCCCTGGGGATCTCCCTTCACCATCATAGTGGTATTTTACTTTCTCCTGGCTTAGAGATCCTGTTTCCTAGACCCCACTTCTCTTTCTTAACAACCTCATTTTGGTAATATATATACCCGACAGGGGCTTCCTCAGAGAGATTGTTTGAGAACTAATTAAATGAAGTAAATTAAAAAATTTGAGAGCTTTCATGCCTTCGTTCTAACTTTATCTTAATATATAGTTTGGCTCGGGTATCATTTTGGATTTTCAACTACAGGTTCACAGTGACAGAGGAGAAAATGGTGGCTTAAATAAGAGATGTTAATTGTTTTTCAGGCACAAGATTCAGGATTTAGGTATCCAGAACAAGATCCTCTACCACAAAACTTTAGAAGATCCAGGCTCCTTTTGGTCCACTGTCCTTGTCGTAATGTTTCCATTTTTAAGGTCGCCTCATGATCCACAGGGACTGAGCAAGATGTCAGATATCCCTCTCAACCAAGTATAAAATTCAGGCAGATTAAAAAGTTAAGCCAGAGTAAGAAAATTCAAAGCATAGCAAAACTAGAGGGGATGGAATAGGCTATGCCTTAAAATTTGAGGAGGAATAACTGCAAGGCCTTAATAGTAAAAATGGCACTGTGGTTGTCTTGTTTTTGAAATATTAATCATTAATTCAATCACCACTATATTTTATTTTTATTTTTCACCACTATATTTTAAAAATATATTTATTTGGCTGCACCTGGTCTTAGTTGCAGCATGCAAGATCTTTAGTTTCAGCATGTGAAATGTAGTCCCCTGACCAGGGATTGAACATGGGTCCCGCTGCATTGGGAGCATGGAGTCTCAGCCACTGGACCACCAGGGAAATCCCTATTTCAATCATTATTTCTGCAATTCCTTTTTTTTTTCATCAGACTCTCTCACCATGAAACTAGGGCCTGATTTTTGTCAGTAAAATACTTATAAACAGGTGCAAGTGTTTTGGGGATTAATGAACTAAGTTTTATTTAAAATCTTTTGTGGCTCAGCTGGTAAAGAATCCACCTGCAATGTGGAAGACCTGGGTTCGATCCCTGGGTTGGGAAGATCCCCTGGAGAAGGGAAAGGCTACTCACTCCAGTATTCTGGCCTGGAGAATTCCATGGACTATATCGCAAAGAGTCGGACATGACTGAGCAACTTTCACTTCACTTCACTTCATAGTTGATTTACCATGTTGTAAATCACTGTAAAGCAAAGTGATTCAGTTATACACACACACATTTAAAAAATATTCTTTTCCATTACAGTTTATCATAGGATTACAATTGTTAAAATTTTGGAGTTTACAGCTCTCTTTTATGAAAGATAAAAAGCCCTAGTATCTATCTATATCTAGGTAATGGATAAACAACTGATAATAACTCATTACTCTTCTTCATACTTTTCTGTGTTTTTAAAATTGCTAAAATAAAAATTAATAAAGTACAAAGAATCCATTTCTACAATGAGAGGAGTATATAACGTATAAGAGAAGGCAAGAGCTTCATGAGACATCAATCCCAGCCCAGGAGTGGTGGCTGAAGACGGAGAGGAGGAAGAACCAGACGGGGCACTGAGAGACAGTCACGTGGTCTCCCAACTCCCCACCCTGAAACCCTTCTTGAGCCCCTGCAGAACCTGGCCCAAGTGCCGGCTCTCCTGCCAGGCTCACCTTCACATGTCCAGGCTCAGCATCATGAAGTTGTTGGGTCTCCAGCTGCTGATGCTCTCCTGCGTGGCAATCCTGCCAGTTTCAGGAAGCTGGAAAGAAAAAGTAGATTCTTCCTTTGAACTTCCACCTTACGGTAGGTATTCGGGCTGGGCTTCAAGATGAAGAAAGAATAGGAAACAAAAGGACCTTTCTTGGTCCAATTGCAGAGAAGAACTAGGGTCTGTAATAGAAGCACTGGTTCTTTTTTAAAGTCAGGATACTAGAGGAAGGCTGAATGTTTTGTTCTCATCTTGAGTGTCTTCTGATGCTACAGGTAATGCGATTTAAAAAAAAAATGTGTGTACATAGAGTTTTTGTGCAGGAGGGCACTTAGCAGTGATAAGTTCCACGGGGTCTAGAGCTTAGCTTGAGCTACCAGGAGTTCTTGTTCTCAGGAGTTTCAAGGATGAGCAGCAAACTGGAAAAGGACTGGTAATAATTTCTTGAAATATGCCCTTTGTTTACAGATCTGAGTATTTCAGAACACTGGGTATGGAGAGGAGAAATAAAACACAAGCTCATCTAGAAAAGTGGTACTGATGATCCTAGTTGCAAGGCAGGAATAGGGATGCAGACATAGAGAAGGAACTTGTGGACACAGCAGGGGAATGAGAAGGTGGGATGGATTGAAAGAATAGCATTGACATAAATATAGTACCATGTGTAAAACAGATACTTAGTGGGAAGCTGTTGTATAGAACAGGCAGCTCAAGGTGGTGCTCTGTGATGACCCAGAGGGGTGGAACCGGGGGGAAGTGACAGGGAGGCTCAAGAGGGAGGAGACATATGTTCACATATAACTGATTCACACTGTTATATGGCAGAAGCTGACATAAGACTGTAAAGCAATTACACTCCAATGAAAAAATAAATAAAAGATAGATTGAGAGGAAAACAAGCCTAGATATTCCAAGACTAAAGGCTAGTAAAAAAGTTCTGTTCCATGAAGAGAAATTTAGAACCACTGGTGTAAAAAAATTGAAATCAATAGAATTGAGGTGAATGACTAGTGATAGATGTTTCTAGGGAAGAACTAGGTGTGTAGGGCCATTTCCACCAGAGGTGGAACAGTGGAGTCTCTGCTCTGGGACCCGGTTCCCCTCCCTCTGTAAAACAAGAGTGGGAGACTGGGAGATCTCTTGGGACTCTTTGTTCTGAAACTTGGGTTTCAGGACCCAGGTTCTGTGAGTTTAAATTCCACAGAGGTGACTTCAGGGTGCCTGGGTTTGTTGGGGTAAGGGGTGGGAGCAGGATCTTGGGTCTGGGCACTAGAAAGCCCACCTAGACCCCCGGGCAGGGAGAGGAAGAAGAGCAATGAGTGGAGTGGGTCCTGGGGTCTGGGAGGGGCTGGTAATCCTGAGAACACTCTCCTTCTGGGACTCATGTACTTCTTCTAAGTTGGGCCAAATCTGAAACTGAAGCCCTGCAACAAGAGCCCCACTAACGAGCAGTGTGCCATCAAGTGCAAGCTTCACACGGAGTGTCCGCTCGGCCATTACTGCTGCGGTGCCTTCTGCGGAGGCGTCTGCATGCTTCTGAAGCTGAACGGTAGGGTCTAAGAAGCACCCTTCCTTGCCTTGCCATTTGGTTCTCAAGGGCTATGGACTCCTGGGGCTTCCCCAGCAGTCCAGTAGTTAAGACTCTGCGCTTCCATCACAGGGGGCATGGGTTCGATCCATGATCGGGGAAATAAGATCCCACCTGCCCCAAGGTACAGCCAAAAGGTTTTTTAAAAAAGGAAAACCAGAAGACTACGGATTCCAAATTGTGGGGGGACAGACAGCAGGAGACTCAGCCTCCCCTCCCCCTCCCAGTTCCAATATCTAATCAGACCTGGGCTCCCCTGCCTCTTCATTCATCTGAGTCCCCACTGTCTGCTTGTGGGCCTACCTGATTCATCCAGACTTCAGGAGGTCTGATATTTATATCTCCTTGCTCATGGCTGGCTTAAAACATCCCTGGAGAAGCCTTGTGTGGCCCTTCCCTACACCACAGAACACATCCCTGCCCCTATGGTTTGGGAGGATCTGTTTTCTCTGGATTGTGTGATAACTGAGTATCTACCCCTACTCTCTCCTAGTGAGCAGCAATACAGACCACAAAATCAGCAACATCCTGTCCACCGTTCAGCCCACAAAGCACCCGTGAGAGTCGGAGGATACCTGGGAGGCCTTGGAAGAATGTGCCGTGACCTCCAGTAGGATCATCTTCCTGACTCAGCTCAGGATGGGGGTGAGGAGGGTGGGCCCAGGGCAATGTCCACCTGCCAACCCTCTTCCCTAAGCTATTATGTTATCAGCTTTAATTCCTTGACAAATAAGCTGTGACAGTAAAGGAGACATCTTTTTCTTCTTTCATAATGTCCGTATCATTCTCTGACCATCCCCACCCCACTTTATACAAGCCCTCATCTTCTGCCTCCCAGTTTTGGTTTTTCCTTCTGACCACATCTTGCAGTATGTGGAATCTCAGCTCCCCAACCACTGATGGAACTTGTATCTTCTGCAGTGGAAGCACAGAGGCCTAACCACTGGACCACCAGGGAAGTCCCTGCCTCCCACTTTGGATCCCCCTACCTCCTCCCCCTTAAGGGACTTGATGTCCTTAGCCAAGATTTCTGCATTCTACTCTTCTTTGTCCATGGACCAACCTCCCTGGGATGTTCTTATGGCTGCAGAAAACACTATTCCTCTGAGATTCCCATCACTTGTAGCCTTTCTCCTATAATCTCAGGCCTGTGATTTAATTAGTTCATGAGCTTCCCAGTTGGCACAGTTGGTAAAGAATCTGCCTGCCAAGGCAGGAAATGCAAGAGACTGGGGTTTGATCCCTAGGTCAGGAAGATGCCCTGGAGTAGGAAATGGCAACCCACTCCAGTATTATTGCCTGGAGAATTTCATGGACAGAGGAATTTGATGGGCTCCTGACAGTCCATGGAGTCACAAAGAGTAGGCCACGGCTGAGCACACATGCAAACACATGAAATTACAATCTTACCTAAAGGGGATCCACCAATGGTCTAGGATGAAAGGAAGTACCACTGGCCTCCCCAAGTTCTTTTCCTGAACAATGCCTAATGTGTTACCATTACTTACTCAATCATTTGGCATCTACAGGGATATTTTCATATGTAAATACTCCCAGAAATGGTAAGCAACCTTTGGAGGGTGGTAGTCTACCATTTGCCCAAGATGGTGGCAAGGCTGCTGCACAAATGAGGGTGTCACAAACTCTATCTGTTAACATTTTACCCAAGGAAGGAGGTATGATCCAAACAGGTAGAAACCAGAATGAGACATGACAAGAAGGGGCCAATGGACAGACAGTCAGTGCATTAAAGTACAGAAGACAGGGGAGTTGGTATGGGTAGATGTAATCAGGCTTTCTTCAAGAAGATGTAATCAGGCTTTCTTCAAGAAGAGATTCTTGGTCCTATCTTGAAGGATAGAGAGGAATTGGAATGCCCCAAATGATAGCTATTTTCCCTCCTTGAGTAGATTAAATATAGACTTGGGGGGAGAGGAAAGGGAGCTTGAAAGACTTGAAAGCCTGCTGCCCTATCCTTCCCCTGCCTCCCATAGCAACAGACGAGTTTGCCGAAAGGGTTGGATCATGAATTTGGTATTAAATTCTATGACCCTAGCATTTCTGATTTGCCAACTTTTCCTTTTTGATCTGTGCTGTTACGCCCATAAAGCCTGCAGGGAATAAGTTGTTGTTGTTCAGTTGCTAAGTCGTGTCTAACTCTTTGCGACCCACGGACTGCAGCAAGCCAGACCTCCCTGTCCCTCACCATCTTCCAGAGTTGGCCCAAGCTCATGTGCATTAAATCGGTGATGCCATCCAACCATCTCATCCTCTTTGCCAAAATTAGTAAAGGAGAACAAACAGGCTCTGACAGGTGACTGAACCTATCCAGATTCACTGG
Organism: Odocoileus virginianus; assembly: GCF_023699985.2. Lineage (NCBI taxonomy): Eukaryota > Metazoa > Chordata > Mammalia > Artiodactyla > Cervidae > Odocoileus > Odocoileus virginianus. The sequence goes on along the minus strand of NC_069682.1, from coordinate 69,435,580 downwards.
GCAACTTGATGATGAATGAATATACAGACCCCATTCTCCAAACACCTCTGTACTTGAGTTTACAGAAGTATATCTGTGTCAGGGGACAAAGATGTGCTTCAAGGAAGGGGTCTGGTGGGGAATAGAGTTAGAGAGGGCCACTGTGCAGAAAAAGCATTAAGTGAGATGCATAATGGAGGACAGGTCCTTAATGTTTTCCTGGACAAGCAGGGGTGGTTGCCTTAGGACAAAACCAATGAACTAGTCACTGTTGAGTGATTAGAGAAAAAGAAAGTTGAGAAAAATCTCTGGAATCACTTGTCAGAAAGAACACTCTTATTTCCCCTGGGGTGTGCTAGGAACACACTGAAACAGCCTTTGCACCTGGTTATCTAGCTTCAAAGCGTGGAGTCAACCCACTCTGGAAATGGGTGGTGATTGGTACCCAAAGATGTGTACTGAGAGCCCCCCAGGGGATCTCATTTTGGCTTTACTGGGAGGATTGGTCCTAAGTAAACTGGCCTGCCATGGCCAGAAGCAAGATTGATCAGCAGACAGTTTTTTTTTTTTTTTTTTTGAGGTCTCTCGGCTTTTATTTGCCCACGGGAAGACACAAAATGTCAGTGTCCAAGTCACACGAGCCTTCCCCTGTGTCGTGCAGACCCCTGTCGTTGGCAGTGTCGAGTTTCCACCTGGCTGGCTGGTTGGACTTCAGAATACAGTAGCTCCGTGCAGCATCCCAGGCTCCAGGTACCCTGGGACTCTGGGGCCCTGATGCTGAACGATACGGCGTGGCCCCTCCAAGGAGGGAAGTTCTCAGTCAAGGACAGGATCCTTCCCACGGAAGAGCCCAGCAGACAGTTTTAACATCCTTCTCTCAGTAACTGATAAAATAGGACGATATGTCTGCTCCCTCCCCCACAAAATCAGCAAAGAGATAGAATATTTGAGAGAATGGGGTCTGTATATACAGATAAACAAAAAGTGACTACTCAACTTATATAAAAAAGAATTCAGGACTTCCTTGGTGGTCCAGTGGTTAAGAATCCTCCTGCCAATGCAGGGGACATGAGTTCAATCCCTGGCCTAGGAAGATTCCACATGACTCAGGGTAATTAAGTCCATGTGCCACAACTACTGAAGCCTCTGCACCTAGAGCTCTTCAACAAGAGAGGCCACCACAGCGAGAAGCCTGCTCAACACAACTAGAAAGTAGTCTTCACTCTCCGCAGCTAGAGAAAGCCCAAGTGTGGCAACAAAGACCAAGTGCAACCCAAAATAAATAAGTAGATAATAAAGAATTCAGCATTTCTGTGGAATACACTCTCCCCTCCCCACTAGAGCACGTGCGTGTGTGCTCAGTCACTTCAGGCATGTCCAACTCTTTGCGACCCCGTGGACTGTAACCCACCAGGCTCCTCAGTCCATGGGATTTTCCAGGTAAGAATACTAGAGTGAGTTGCCATCTCCTCCTCCAGGGGATCTTGCCAACCCAGGGACTGGACCCGCATCTACTGTGTCTCCAGCATTGCAGGCAAGGTTATTTACCACTGAGCCACCAGGGAAGCCAGGTGGGAACATTAAAGGATGTCTCAATAAATGTCAATAAATTGAAATCAAACTGACTATGGTGGAAATTCAAAGTGACCACATTTTAGAAGATAAAATGAAATAGCTAGAAAATTATTCATATTAAAAATAAGGCAATTCTAAGGAACCATGGGTCAAAATGAAATCATGATAGGAAATAGAAAATATTTTGAACTGAAAAATAAAAATATGACATATCAAAACATATGGATACAGAATGATGTCAATAAAACAATGACCTAGGAGACCCCCATCTCTGTCCCCCTACAAAGGACAATAATTAGACAGCTATCTGTGAGCAAAAACAGCTCTGGGGGAGCTTTGGAGTCCACTTACAAAATCTGAGCAAGAAAACTTGAGCAACACAATGGAATGGTGTTCCATTCCACCTGAGAGAACCACCTAACAAGAGAAGAGAGCCGTCAGTTTGTTTTCTGTATTTGTGAGCTTGTTTCTGTTTTGTAAATAAGTTCATTTGTGCCATATTTTAGATTCCATATATAAGTGATATCATACGCATAAATATAAATAAAACTGAATCACTTTGTTGCACACCAGAAACTAACATTGTAAATCGACTATTCATTGTTTAGTCTCTAAGTTGTGTCCAACTTTTTGCGACCCTATGGACTTAGCCCACCAGGTTTCTCTGTCCATGGGATCTCCCAGGCAAGAATACTGTAGTGGGTTGCCATTTCCTTCTCCAGGGGGATCTTCCTGACCCAGGGATCAAACAGGGATCAAACCCAAGTCTCTTGTGTCTCCTGCCTTGGCAGGCAGATTTTTTTTACCGCTGAGCCATCAGGGGAGCCCAATACTTCAACAAAAAAAGAAAAAAAATTTTTTTTTTTTTTAAAAAAGGAGAAGGGAGAATGGCTGCATTTTGCTTATGTCATCCCATCCCTGAAGCAATAATTGCTCAGGCATTGCTCAGTACCCAGTACTGAGAGAAATTTTCACAGGTAGAAAGAGTTCTCCTCCCTAGGAAAGAAAGGACAACAGATGTCAGAACTTCAGTTATCGTCCCTGAGGCTCTGTATACGTTTTTCAATATTTTTTTCTCTGTTGTTCAAATTGGATAATTTCTATTTTTCTGTCTTCAAGTTCACTGCTCTTTTCTCTGTCATTTACATTCTGATATTAAGCCCATCTAGTGAGTTTTTTAATTTTGGTTATCATCTTCTTCTCTTAAAAAGTTTCCATTTCAGTCTTCTTTATCTCATCTATTTCTTTGCTGAGGCTTTCTACTTTTCCATCAGTTTCAAGGGTGTTCATAATTGCTTGCTGCAGAATTTCTATAGTAGCTGCTTTAAGGTCTTCGTCGGTGACCTAAATGGGAAGCAAATCTAAAAAGGAGTGGATACAAACGTATATAACTGATCCGCTTTGCTGTACAGAAGAAACTAACACAACTTTGTAAAGTAACTATACTCCAGTGAAAAAATATTAAAAACAACAACAATAAAATTCCTCAATCATAATTACCTTGCCTCTCCCAACTTTATAGAAGAGGGAGCAACTCTTACTGTAAGACTTTTGTCTTTCAATACAAAGTAAGTTGCAGAAATAGGAAAGATTAGGATGTTCCAAAAACATCTATTCTTAGTTGATGAACATTCATCAACTAAGAATAGATGTTTTTGGAACAGTTAAGGTGTGGTCAATGTTTAAAAATTTCGAAAAAATATTAAATGATTTATTTACAGAGAGAAGTTTTTAGATGCATAGAGTAATCTTTGATCTTTACTATGTGAATCAACAGAATGCAGGAGAACTTCCACTCATGTTTTTGCTCTTCTTCAAGAATATCAGTGAATTTGTTGAGAAAATATCACTGGTACATCCATGTATACATGTGCATACTAAATATTTTATTTTTTTATTACTTGCTATCTTATGAAAAAATACCAAAGAAATATAAAAAAAAAAGTCTTTGTCAGATAATTCCAACATTTATTTCATCTTAGAATTGGAGTCTGTGGATAGTCTTTTCCCTTACGAGTTATTATATTCTTTTTCCTTCATCCAGTTTCTAGTTCACTCACTCAGTCATGTCTGACTCTTTGTGATCCCATGGACTGCAGCATGCCAGGCTTCCCTGTCCATCACCAACTCCTGGAGCCTGCTCAAACTCATGTCCATTGAATCGGTGATGCCATCCAACCATCTCATCCTCTGTGGTCCCCTTCTCCTCCTGCCTTCAATCTTTCCCAGCATCAGGGTCTTTTCAAATGAGTCATATCTTCACATCAGGTGGCCAAAGTATTGGAGTTTCAGCTTCAGCATCAGTCCTTCCAATGAACACTCAGGACTGATCTCCTTTAGGATGGACTGCTTTGATCCCCTTGCAGTTCAAGGGACTCTCAGAGTCTTCTCCAACACCACAGTTCAAAAGCATCAATTCTTTGGTGCTCAGCTTTCTTTATAGTCCAGTTCTCACATCCATACATGAATACTGGACAAACCATAGCTTTGACTAGATGGACCTTTGTTGGCAAAGTAATGTCTCTGCTTTTTAATATGCTGTCTAGGTTGGTCATAACTTTCTTTCCAAGAAGCAAGCATCTTTTAATTTCATGGCTGCAGTCACCATCTGCAGTGATTTTGGAGCCCAAGAAAATAAAGTCTGCCACTGTTTCCATTGTTTCCCCAACTATTTGCCATGAAAGGATGGGACTGGATGCCATGATCTTTGTTTTTTGAATGTTGAGTTTTAAGCCAGCTTTTTCACTCTCCTTTTGCACTTTCATCAAGAGGTTTTTCAGTTGCTCTTCACTTTCTGCCATAAGGGTGTTGTCATCTGCGTATCTGAGGTTATTTATATTTCTCCTGGCAATCTTGATTCCAGCTTGCACTTTATCCAATGTGGCATTTCGCATGATGTACTCTGCATAGAAGTTAAATAAGCAGGGTGACAATAAACAGCCTTGACATATTCCTTTTCCAATTTAGAACCAGTCCTTGTTCCATGCCTGGTTTAACTGTTGCTTCTTGACCTGCACACCGATTTCTCAGGATGCAGGTAAGGTGGTCTGGTATTCCCATCTGTTGAAGAATTTTCCACAGTTTGTTGTGATCTACACAGTCAAAGGCTTTGGTGTAATCAATAAAGTAGAAGCAGATGTTTTTCTGGAATTTTCTTGCTTTTTCTATGATTCAACAGATGTTGGCAATTTGATCTCTGGTTCCTCTGCCTTTTCTAAATCCAGCTTGAACATCTGGAAGTTCACGGTTCATGTACTGTTGAAACCTGGCTTGGAGAATTTTGAGCATTACTTGGCTAGCATGTGAGATGCTAAATAATTTTGGATTATATATTGGACATTTTGAATATTGTATTATGGGACTCTTGGATCTTGTTTAAATCCACTGGAAAAGGCTGATATTTTGTTTTTAAAAGTCATTGAAATGGTTAGGTTCAGGTTTAAAAGTTCCATCTGTCTTCTGCGGGTGGTGGTTCCAATGTCAGTACAATTTCTAAAGCTTTGCAGTTCATTCAGTAACTTCCCTGCCCATGTACCACCTAGTGGCTAGTCTGGGACCTAGGGGGTGGTGTATTTGTTCATTTCTCAAGGTATGTTAAATAGGATTCCATACATGCTTAGAGGGGAGACTAGGAGTAACCAAATAACTTTATGGTTTCTCTTTCCTGAGTTCTTTCCCCTTGATCTCCCCAGTATCTTCTGTTTCTTCAAAACACCTGAAAGCTGGGGCTTTGGTTACCCTGCTGCTCTAGCCACTTCCACAGCTGCATCCATATTCAAGGCCAAGTGGCAGAAGAACAAAGAAAGAAATGGAGGACAGCAGGGTCCACCCACTCTCTTAAAAGTACGGCTGTACCGCACGAGGAAGATTTCCCTTCCTTCAGGGTCTTGGCTTCTTCTAATTCCTGTACTCGTTGCAGCTGTCACTAGCATAGAATTTCTTAGGGGCCAGGGTGCAGAAGAACAAAAAAGAGAAAGGAAAAAAATAAAAACAAAAAACCCTGGGGATTTCTGCACCTCTTCTGAATATTGCAAGTTCCCTTTCACATGCATTAAGCCAAAATTAGAAGATTTCTTCTGAAGCTCTGTCTCTCTGCACCTTAGTGCTTATTTCCTGGTTAACCAGGAATATTTGATTGAGGAAAAAAATGCCAGTAAACTCATGATTGGTAATGTGGCCCTCGCAGTCTTTCCCAGTCTGCCGGCTATACTTACTTTACAGCTTTTGTAGCTCTATTCAGTGGGAGACACAAGGAACCAGAACCAGTAAGTAGCTTTTTTACCCCTGGAAATAGGCTCGCCTTTCCGTGTACTAGGCTTTGAGTTTGTGTGAATCTATTTCAGAGCAGGGCTGAGTTTGGGGTGACTGACTGTGGTTACCCTTGAGCGCACCACGAATTTTAAATTCCATCCTCAAAACAGAAATAGTGTCTGTGTTTAGGGTGGAGTTGGGCTTATGAAGTTTTTCCCCCGCAACAACTGCTCCGATTTCAGCTTTGTGCTGGCTCTGAGAATGACACTCTTGCAAGTTGCTTACTGCTCAGTGTTTTTAGCCAGGTGAGGCAGGAGGAGGTGTGGTTGGGGTCCATTCTCTGCCCTTCTGGTTAAAGCCTCAGTCTTAAGTAGATGCGCTGTCCTGAGCCTCAGGGGAGTGGTCTTAGTGATCTTGCCCTTCCCCCACCCCCAGGGACAAAGTTCTGAATCTGGCCAGTATTTCGGCCCCTCCTCCGGCTGCTTTGTGATTTCACTGGTACCCTTAGGGCAACAGCATTGCTTCATTCTCTCTAAATGAAAAGTCCCTCCGGAGGAAGGACAGGAAAGCTTTCAGGTGGAATTTCTTGCCCTTCCATAGTGGGGGCTGCCTCATCTCCCCTCCCCAGTGTTGCCCCATCAGGAGACATTATCAGAACTCTAATTTTTTTCTATGAAGGCCCCATAGGACTCCTGGAGAGAAAGAGGGTGTGGACTCCCCCCTGTATTTGTAGCCTCAGGGACTGTGCTATCCTGCCAGTGCCCACTCAGCCTCCAGCCATTTGCCACCCCTGGAGGTACACTCTTCTTACTGGTGACTGCTGCATGTCTCCAGGTCATCCAGCTCACTGTATCTCTCTCGACAGGCGCCCATGTTTCTCTAGATCCTGGACGGGTTGATTGGTGGGTTTGAGAAGAGCTGTAAAGATTTTTTTCAAGGTAAGTTTGAGAGGTTTATTCAGCTCTCTGCATCTCTGAGCATAAAGCAAGAATCTCTTTCCTTTTATTATTAAAATTATTTGCAATTGTGGTAAAATACGCATATATAAAGTAGACATACACTTGTGTGTTAGTTGCTCAGTCTTATCTGACTCTTTGCGGCCCCATGGACTGGGGCCCGCCAGGTTCTTCCTCTGTCCGTGGAATTCTCCAGGCAAGAATACTGGAGTGGGTGGCCAGTTCCTTCTCCAGAGGATCTTCCTGACCCAGGGACTGAACCCCCGTCTCCGGCATTGCAGGCAGACTCTTTACCGTCTGAGCCACCAGGGGAGCCCAGCTACACAGTTCAGTGGTTTTAAACACATTCATCTTGTTGTGCAACTATCACCATCACCCATATCTACTACTTTTTCTGTTATTTACCATTATGGTTTATTACACGATATTGAATATAGTTCCCAACCCGTTCCTCCCCCTCTCCCTTCCCCCTCGGCAACTACAAGCGCTCACTACTTTTTATGGCAGGAAATAGCTAATTCTTCTGGCTATATCAGCAACATTATGACCCAGTCATCTCTGAAGCAAGGAAGAAATGGCCCTTTCAGCAAGGAAGTTTCTTCACTGAAATGCAATTGGTAGCCTGAGGGCAGCTTCTATTACTCTTTTCATTTTGCAGAACTGGAATTTTGTATGTATTAATCAATGACTCCCCATTTCTCCCTCTTTCTGCTCCTGGAAATCATGCTTCTACTTCTTATAAATTTGACTGTTCTTTGTAGTTCATGTAAGTGTAATCATAGGATATTTGTCTTTTTGTGACTGGCTTATTTCCCTTGGTATATTGTCCTCGAAGATCATCCATATTATAGCATATGCCAAAATCTTCCTTCCTGTTAAAGGCTGAATAACCTTCCATTATATATATGTATTCCATGTTTTATTTATCCATTCAGTAGAGTGGGGAAAAAAGACCCCTACAAGAGTTCTACAAACTAGTTTCCTAGTGACAATGAAGCAGGAATTAGTACATGTGATATAGAGTCCAAGAAATCTGAAGCAATGGGTCTAATTCAAAATAGTTTCAGTTGTTTGGGTAATATGGACAATAAATGAATTTTGAAAATGCTTCCTTAAATACAGCCTTCCAAGAAATTCTACAGATAAAGTACCATTAGAGGTAAGCTTCCGTTAAATATAAGAGCTCACATACAAACACACATAGACATACACATTCACACACAGTTTAAGAAAACAAGAAAATATGGGGGGAAAAATAAAGAGAAACAACAGAGAACATGTATAACAATGAGATTAGAACATTTCTTCACACCACATACAAAAATAAACTCAAAATGGAATAAAGATCTAAATGCAAGATCTGAAAGCATAAAGCTCCTAAAAGAGAACATTGGCAGAACACTCTTTGGCATAACTCATAGCAATGCTTTTTTTTTTTTGGATCTGTGTCCTATGGGCATTAGAAATAGAACTAAAAATAAACAAATGGGACCTAATTAAACTTAAAAGATTTTGCACAACAAAGGAAACCAGCAACAAAATAAAAAGGCAACCTATGGACTGGGAGAAAATATTTCCAAATAATATGACCAACAAGAGGTTAATATCAAAAATAAGTAAATAGCTCACACAACTCAATGTCAGACAAACAAACAGACAACCCAATAAAATATTGGGTTCAAGGCCTGAATAGACATTTTTCCAGAGAAGAAATACAGATGGCCAACAGGCACACAGAAACAAGCTTAGCATTGCTTATTATTAGAGAAGTGCAGAATAAAACAACTATGAGGTATCACTTCACACCTGTCAGAAAGGCTATCATAAAGAAGTATACAAATCACAAATGTTGGATAGGATGTGGAGATAAGGGAACATCTGTGTGCTGTTGGTGGAAGTGTACATTGGTGTAGCCACTGTGGAAAACGGTATGAAGGTTCCTCAAAAACTAAAATTAGCATACCATATGATCCAGCAATCCCACTCCTGGACATAGAGCTGGAAAAAATGAAAACACTTATTTGAAAAGATACACGCACTCCAATGTTCATAGCAGTATTATTTATAACTGCTAAGATGTGGAAGCAAGCCCTGCATCCATCAACAGATAAATGGATAGAAAGATGTGAGATATATATATATATGAATATTAGCCATAAAAAAGAATGAAATTCTGCCATTTGCAGCAACGTGGATGGATCTAGAGAATACTATGTTCAGTGAAGTAAGTCAGACAGAGAAAGACAAATACTGTATGACATAACTTATGTGAAATCTTAAAAAAGTCAAACTAGTAAGTATCACACAAAAAAGACTCACTTGGGGAATTCCATGGTGGTCCAGTTGGTTAGGGTTCAGCACATTCAGTGCTGTGGGCCAGGGTTCAATCCTTGGTCAGGGAACTAAGGTCCCATAAGCTGTGTGGTTGGGCCAAAACAAACAACAAAAGACAGATATGGAGAACTAGTGGTGACCAGTGAGGAGAGGAAAGTGGTGGGGGCGCGGTGGGGGGTGCAGGCGAAATAGGGGTAGAGGATTCAGAGTCAGAAACTAATCGGTATAAAATAAATAAGCTACAAGGATATATTGTGCAGCACAGGGAGTGTAGCCAATCTTTTATAATAACTATAAATGGAGCATAATCAATAAAAATTCGAATCACTATGTTGTACACTTGAAATTAATATAAAACATATAAGTAAATCAACTATACTTCAATTAAAAAAACACACAAGTGCCTTGAAAGGTTGAAAGCAAGAAGATGAAAAAAAGTCAAGGTGTGTCTGGGCTCAGTGGCTCAGGCGTGTCCAACTCTTTTCAATTCCATGGACTGTAGCCTGTCAGGCTCCTCTGTCCATGGAATTTTCCAGACAAGAATAGTGGAGTGGGTTGCCATTTCCTCCTCCAGGGTATCTTCCCGACCCAGGGATTGAACCCGAGTTTCCTGCAGCTCCTGCATTGGTAGGCAGATTCTTTACCACTGAGTTACCAGAGAAGCCCCAAAGTCTAGATAATTGCAAACAAAAGAAATGGTATAGTTTGGTTAATATCAGACAATCAAAAACTCTAAGGTGAATATTTATTTTAGAGAAAGAGAGTAGGTCACTACATAATGACAGAAGATACAATTCACAAGGAATGCATTGTTTCCCTGGTGGGTCAGAGGTAAAGAATCTGCCTGCCAATGCAGGAGATGAGGGTTCAGTCCCTGAGTCAGGAAGATCCCCTGGAGAAGGGAATGGCAACTGACTCCAGTTTTCTCGCCTGGAAAATGCCACGGACAAAGGAGCCTGGTGGGCTACAGTCCATGGGGTTGCAAAGAGTTGGACATGACTAAGAGACTAAAATAGCAACAGCAACAAAAGTAAATAGAGTCAGGATATATTAAACAAACATTAGTGGAATTAGAGGCATAAACTGAGAAGCCTATGGCTGTATTGACAGCCCTCAACACATTTTTTTCAATTACCGATAGGTTAAAGAGACAAAAAATTAGAAAGATTTAAGATCCTTAACACAGTATGGAGACACACAGTACTCTGCATTCCACCCTAGAGACTGCCTTCCCTCAGTATCACAGTGTAGATCGCTAAGCAGGAGTTATTTAGAAGGCTGTGTCTTTGGAAGAGGCATCTACTTACTCTACCTGAGCTTAGGGCGTGTTGTGTGTGTGCTCAATTGCTTCAGTCGTGTCCGACTCTTTGCGATTCTATGGACTGTAGCCCGCCAGGCTCCTCTGTCCATGGGGATTCTCCAGGCAAGAATACTGGAGTGGGTTGCCATGCCCTTCTCTAGGGGATCTTCCCTATCCAGGGATGAAACCCACATGTCTTACATCTCCTGCATTGGCAGGTGGGGGGGTTCTTTACCACCAGCACCACCTGGGAAGCCCATCCACAGAGCTAACTGTCCTTCTCAAAGTCTCCTGTGGGGGACGGAGGCTCAAGACCTGTTACTGTTTGAGTAGCCGGGCAGGAGACACACTGCACCACTGGGATGAAGAAGTCGTGAGCAAGGAGCTCTCGGCCATGGAAACAGGGCTGGGTGTGCTCCCAGTAGGGGAGTTAGAGTGTAGTGGGACATAGTGGAGACGAGGTGGAGCCTTTACCTCTGGTTCCAAAGGTTGTAACCTGGAAATTCACATGTTCCCCCAGCTCCTGGCCATCTGTAGACCTTTCAGTTGCAAAATGCTCCTCAGTCTACTGCCAAGAGCAACCTCAGCCATGCAGGGAAGCTGGGCAAAGAGGTAGGTTCAATGATGAGGCTCTGGGGAAACTCCTGACCAAGCAGGCTCAGGAACCAAGGAGGATGCTGGGCTTGAAAGTGTCCTAAGGAAAGTTGGAAAATAGGAGAAATCTCCCTGTCATCCTTCTTGGTGGCTTAGATTCTTAGGGTTCTAGAATTAAGTGAACTACTTTAATCTCTTAAAATGTTTTACAGTCTTACCACTGTGCATCTATGAGAATTATTAAAATAATAGATACCCAACAAAGACCTACTATACTTATATGCAGAATACATTATAAGAAACGGTGGGCTGGAGGAAGCACAAGCTGGAATCAAGATTGCCAGGAGAAATATCAATAACCTCAGATATGCAGATGACACCCCCCTTATGGCAGAAAGTGAAGAACTAAAGAGCCTCTTGATGAAAGTGAAAGAGGAGAGTGAAAAAGTTGGCTTAAAGCTCAACATTCAGAAAACTAAGATCATGGCATCCGGTCCCATCACTTCATGGCAGATAGATGGGGAAGCAGTGGAAACAGTGGCTGACTTTATTTTTATGAGCTCCAAAATCACTGCAGGTCGTGATTGCAGCCATGAAATTAAAAGACACTTACTCCTTGGAAGGAAAGTTATGACCAACCTCGGCATATTAAAAAGCAGAGACATTACTTGGCCAACAAAGGTCCATCTAGTCAAAGCTATGGTTTTTCCAGTGGTCACGTATGGATGTGAGAGTTGGACTATAAAGAAAGCTGAGCACCGAAGAAATGATGCTTTTGAACTGTGGTGTTGGAGAAAACTCTCGAGAGTCCCTTGGACTGCAAGGAGATCCAACCAGTCAATTCTAAAGGAGATCAGTCCTGGGTGTTCATTGGAAGGGCAAATGTTGAAGCTGAAACTCCAATACTTTGGCCACCTGATGTGAAGAGCTGACTCATTTGAAAAGACCCTGATGCTGGGAAAGATTGAGGGCAGGAGGAGAAAGGGATGACAGAGGATGAGATGGTTGGATGGCATCACTGACTCGATGGACATGGGTTTGGGTAGGCTCCGGGAGTTGGTGGTAGACAGGGAGGCCTGGCGTGCTGTGGTTCATGGGGTTGCAAAGAGTCAGACACGACTGAGAGACTGAACTGATACTGATAGCATAGGGAAGTATACTCAATACTGTGTCATAACCCACACATCTATATCTATATATCTGAATCACTGACTGTACACCTTAAACTGACTTGGCATTGTAAATCAACTATACTTCAATTAAAAAAGCAAAAAAATATTTACAATACTAAGTTCTAACAATTATGTGGAGTAGGTGGAACGCTCATCAACTTCTTGTGGAAATGCAAAATAGTACGGCCACTTTGTAAAACATTTTGGTAGTTTCTTATAAATGTGTGTACATGTTGCTCAGTCGTGTCCGACTCTTTTGTGAAGCCATGGATGATAGCCCCCTAGGCTCTTCTACCCATGGGATTTTTCAGGCAAAAATATTGGACTGGGTTACCATTTCCTACTCCAGGGAATCTTCCAGACCCAGGGATCGAATCTGGCAGGTTAAATCAACTTCAGTACTGGCAGGTGGATTCTTTACCAACAAGCCACCAGGGAAGTCAAAAGATACCTTACATTCATGCAAAATCCTATATGCAAATGTTTGTAGGAAGTTTATTCATAATTGTTTCAAACTGGGAAAATCCAAATATCCTTTAGTGAATGGGTAAACACCTGTGAAACATCCACATAGTGGACTTAGGACTCAGCAATAAAATGGTACAAACAACACACAGAAACATGAATGAATCTCAAATGCATTATGCAAACATGTTGTAAACTTTTTTGGTCATGCCATGAGGCTTGTGGGATTTTAGTTTGTGGATGAGGGATTAGACCCCATCCCTCAGCAGAGAGAACATGGTGTACCAACCACTGGACTGCCAGGGAATTCTCTGTTGTAAATATTAAGTCTTTACAAAAACCCTGCTATGTAACAAATGAATCAGTTGGGGCCAAAATACCATACTAACTTGATATACAGCATCATTCATTTTAAAAATATGTGAAAAGCACTTGAATAGTTGGAAAATTTAAAACACCTCTCCTTGAACTTCTCTTTCCATTGCACTTACCCCACAGACTTTTAATCTGATGAAATATTATTTCATGCTCAAAAGTCTTTTATTCATGACTTTTTCATATTGCTATGCAATGAGAACATGAGTATAAATTAAAATTTGCCTTTTCATTTACTGTGGTCATAAGACTGTAGGAATAAAATGTTTTCTTTTGGATTGATTTTTCATTCCATTTGTTATTTAAATAACATAATAATAGTAATGAATATATAAATAAATACATTGAAATTATGGATAAATAAAATTTATTGATAAACAAATTCCATAGGTAACGCAACTCAATTATATGTAAGTACATGGGATCAAATGGAGTTTTGTTATAGGTATGTCACTTGGTTCTTTGAACTTCTAGCAAGTTGCCCCCCAATCACATAATACTGTGTAATAAAAATTTATTTTAATGATCTAGTTAAATGTTTAAGAAAGTTTTATTAAGCCCTCTTTCAATTTTCATTTAGGCATACAACTGGAAACCTTACCCTTGAAAATAACTTGTTTCCTGGTAATTAGAATACTGATCACAAATCACAAGTGATTTTCTTAATTTCTGGAAAGTTTACCAAAAAGGTTTTAAGGGTATTTGCCAAATGATCAAAGATGTTATTGATTACACCCATTCCTCTTAGACACCTTATATAATCTTATATGTTCTGTAGATGTTGGAAAGCTTGAATACTATTAACCTGATTGAACTTTGATAGCATATTTTCATAAAATGCATTAATCTTAGTGCAGTCTTTAAGTACATTTAAAAAAATATTTGATGCTACAGATTTAATGCACTATATTTGTGGAAAAATGTTAACCAAATTGTCTAATTGGCAAAGTCAGTCCTCAGTCAACCAAATCCAGTTACTTTCTTCCATTAAAAGATTGAATTAATTTTTCAATTGAAATGTTTTAATACACACCCCTTTGGCAACCATCATTCTTCTGAATTCTAATTCTATTGTCCAAACAATTCCCCTTCCAATCAAAATGAATTCATTCTGTTTTAAAGTTTCCAGATATAACAAGTACAAATAAATGATGACCAGTTCAATTTGGGGGGTTCTTTTGGCTGTGCTATACAGCTGAGGGCTGAAGAATTGGTGCTTTTGAACTGTGGTGTTGCAGAAGACTCTTGAAGAGTTCCTTGGACTACAAGGAGATCCAACCAGTCCATCCTAAAGGAAATCATTCCAAGATATTCATTGGAAAGACTGATGCTGAAGCTGAAACTCCAATACTTCGGCCACCTGATGCAAAGAACTGACTCATTTGAAAAGACCCTGATGCTGGGAAAGATTGAGGGCAGGAGGAGAAGGGGACGGCAGAGGATGAGATAGTTGGGTGGCATCACCAACTCAATGGACATGAGTTTGAGTAAACTCCGGAGTTGGTGATGGGCAGGGAAGCCTGGCATGCTGCAGTCCAGGGGGGTCACAAAGAGTCGGACACGACTGAGCAACTGAACAGATTGACACAGCATGCAGGATCTTAGATCCCCAACCAGGGATGGAACCCATGCCCTCTGCAGTGGAAGTGCAGAGTCCTAGCCGTTTGACCTCTAGGGAAGTCCCAACCAACTCAGTTTGAGTGTCAGATAAGCAATGAATAATTTTTGGTGTAACTACAGTCCTTACATTGCATGGGATATGCTCTTAGTAAAAATGATAATTGGACATCCTATATTATATTTGGCAATCTTATTCATCTGTATCCTTCCCTTTACCCCTTTTCAGGAGTTCTGCTTCCTGCTAACTGACTATAGGCTAATCCGATCAACTAACTTTCAAGAGTTAATAGGTGTTACTTCCCTGGTGGCTCAGTGGTAAAGAATCCGCTTGCCAACGCAGGAGACTTGGGTTCGATCCCTGGGTTGGGAAGATTCTCTGGAGAAGGAAATGGCAACTCACTCCAGTATTCTTGCCTGGAAAATGTCAAGAACATAGGAGCCTGGCAGGCTACAGTCCATGGAGTCACGAAAGAGTCAGATCTGACTTAGCAAAAACAACACCACCACCACCAACAGCACACTTTGGCATAAAAACTTTCTCTCTTCCCTCCCCTCTTCCTTTCTGTCTTCTTCCCTTCCTTCTTTCCACCTTCTCTTGCTATTTTTGAAATTTACTCCAAGAGAGGCAATACAGTAAGACATTATCAGTTCTTCACACTATTTAAAAAAATATAGGAAAATACATAGAAAATGGAGACTTAAGTAAGTGGGGGAAGATGTCCATTTATCTGGTTGTCTGGGCATGTCATAGGCTCTCCTAGGCTTGGATAACACCAGAAGGGATAAGAGGGACCCCTTTGTTAACCTCAGGCTTCCTTTGTGGCTCAGCTGGTAAAGAATCCGCCTGCAGTGCAGGAGACCTGGGTTTGATCTCTGGGTTGAGAAGATCCCCTGGAGAAGGGAAAGGCTACCACTCTAGTATTCTGGCCTGGAGAATTCCATGGACTGTATAGTCCATGGGGTTGCAAAGAGTCAGACATGACTGAGCGACTTTCACTTCACTTTGTTAACCTCAGATCAACTGGCATCTTTTTGGCTCTTGGGGCACTAAAACCCAGTGGGATACGCCCAGGCCTCCCTGCAAATCTCATACCATCATCAGTTTCTTGTTCAGTGGACCAAAGAAAAGATTCTCACTAGTGTCTGGGGTTGCCCCAGGACTAACTGTGGGCAAATCAACTTTGCGTTCCAGACAGATCCCTGTGATCATTCATGTGTGGCCTCTCACCTGGGAGCAAGACGATGGGCAAGTGTCTGGGTAGGTAAGGTACAGCCCCCAGCAGAGCGTGGGGCCCCTGGGAGGGTGTTGGGGCTGAGGGACCTGCCCTGCTTGCCACGTGACCGACCCCACGTGATGCGCCTGGGTTTTCTCCTCTGTGAACTAAGGGAACTGGTGGATCAGCTCCAAGGTTCATCTGCAGATGCTTGTGTCTCTCTGGCTTCTGCCTGATCCCTGCCCTCTTCTCTTCCCCTTCCACAGGCATGTTCCTCTCCACAGCTCCATCTGCTCCTGGAGGAATGTCGCCCTCTGGCTGCTTTTCTTCCTCTCTTTGGAGCAGACATCTGCCTCACCAAGCTACAGAGCCAAAAGTGGGTTCGGAAAAGCTGCAGCTGCTCTTCTTTAGAAGGCAATCTTGGGGGCTGAGGATTAGACACGAGGCCAGGACTTGCGTCAGAGGAGGCCACTGTGATGGTGGCTTCAGAGAACTAGCCTTACTCACCTGTCCTGAGCCCTTTAAATCCTTCCCTCACCTGCTTCCCCCCAAATTATTCCCCGACTTTTCCTGATACATGTCTTTTCCAAGTTTAATTTTTGAAAACGTGTCAGTTGCTAGGCAGGACTCTGAGGGCAGAAGACGGATGAGGAGGCTGGTGCAGTAGTTGAAGGGGGAGATGGGAGAAGGTTGGGCTTCCCTAGTAGCGAGAGTGGTGAAGAATCCACCTCCCAAAGTAGGAGGTGCAAGAGACAGAGGTTCAATCCCTGGGTTGGGAAGATGCCCTGGAATAGGAAATGGCAGTCCACTCCAGTTTTCTTGCCTGGAAAATCCCATGGGCAGAAGAGCCTGGCAGGCTATAGTCCACGGGGTTGCAAAGTGTTGGACGTGACTTGGTGACTGAGCACATAAAGCGCACGCGGGAGGTCAGATGCTGACCTGAGGAAGTGGAGCAAAGAGTTAGAAGAGACGGGATTTAGGAAGTTGAACTGACCCAAGTCCATGACTGGTAGGATGCTGGGGGTGATGGCAAGTGAGGGAACTGAATCTCAGGATTCTAATAACAGAATAGGGGGCTGTTGATGCCAAATATCAAGATGGACACAGAGAGAAGGTGCTGTTTGGACATGGGGAGATGCTAGTTCCATTTTGTCTTCTTATTGTTCTTTTAACTGAAGTTTAGTTGATTTACAAAGTTGTGCCAATCTCTGCTGTACAGAAAGATGATTCATATATACACACACATATATATTCTTTTTAATATTCTTTTCTATTATAGTTTATTCCAGGGTATTGAATATCTTTCCCTGGGCTATATATTAGGATTTTGTTGTTTATCCACTCTAAATGTAATAGTTTGCATCTACTAACCCCAAACTCCCACTCCATCTCCTTCTTTTCCTTCTCTTCCTTAGCAGCCATGGGTCTGTTCTCTATGCCTATGAGTCTGTTTCTGTTTTGTAGATAAGTTCATTTGTGCCATATTTTAGATTCCATGTGTAAGTGATTAGTTCCATTTTAAATATGTTGGAACAGAGGTGTTTATTAGATGCCCAAATGGTGTTTCCCTCAGGCTGTTGGATATAAAGTGTCTTAGCTTGGAAGAGAGGCTAGGTCTAGGAGCTATAGGAACCACTGCTGGGATTGTGGGAATGGATGTGATCTCCTGGGAAGTGTGAGTGAAGGAATGACAGGAGAGGGCTGATACCATCTTCTTTTCTTGGCTTCAGGCCATCCTTGGAGAGTGCATTAAGTATAGCATGAAGGGGGGATATCCCTGGTGGTCCAGTGGTTAAGACTCTGCACTTCTGATGCAAGGGGCATTGGTTCAATCCCCGTTAGGGCAGCTGAGATCCCACATGTTTTGAGGCTTGGCCAAGAAAATAATATATAAATACATCTTTTTAAAAAGGGTAGTATGAAGGGCAAGAATATATTTGGAAAGCACTAGAAGTCTCAGTGGCCAGTCCTCACCAAAGAAGTGGGTCTCCTGGAAAAAGCCATGGATTGGAAGTCCCAGATCTGTCCCCAATTCACTGTATTATTCTACGTGACCTCTCTTTTTCTTATTTTAACCTATTAGATTAGGAAGTTGATATCAATGATAAATATGTTTTTTCTAATTCTAAACTTCTGTAATTCCAAGATTCAGTAGTATCCAAAAGAGTCATGTCTCTCTGGTCAGATTCCACCAGAGAGATGCTCAGTTTTGATACATGGAGCCACAATAAATATTGTATCAGTTATCTTGCTGCCTAACAAATTACCTGTACGTTGGAAGTCTGGCATGGAGTGTTGAGGTTCTCTGCTCAGGTTCTCACCAGACTGAAATCAAGGTGTCCATCAAGGCTGCCATTCTTATATGGGACTCAAGGGTCTCCTCCCATCTTATTGGTTGTTAGCAGAATCGTTCCTGGCAACTGTTTAGCACTGAGGTTTCCTTTCTGGTTGTCAACTTTTAGCAGCCACCCTCATTCCTAGACAATTAGCCTCTTCCATCTTCAAAGCTACAAATAGCAGGCCAGATTCCTCTTATACTTCGAATACTTCTGACCTCTTCTCTACCAATCAAGAAAAAACCTTCTTTGTAAAAGACTTAACAGATTGGGCTGAACTCTAGTTGCTCCTTGCCTCTCTGGGAGGCTCTCTACAATCAGCAGGGAGTTCTGACCTTGCCTCCTTTCAAATCACTGCTTCTGCCCTGGGTCCCAGAGCATGTGAGATTTTGTGTGTGCCCTTCAACAGTGGAATCTTTTTCACAGCCCTCTGCTTCTCCTGAAAGTAAGCCCCACTGGCCTTTGAAGTGAAGCATTCTGGGTCTTGTCTTCCTGGTATAGGACTCCTGTGTTGGGGAGCCCAATGTGGGACTCAGATCCCCTCACTTCCTGGTGATAATCTCTGCAAATTGTAATTATCCTTCTGTTTGTGGGTTGCCCACCTGGGGTATAGGTCTTGAGTAGACATCTCTGTCCCTCCTACCCATCTTGTTGTGGTTCCTTCTTTGTATGTTTTGTTGTAGATGATCTTTTCTGTTAGTCTTCTGGTCTTTCTCATGCAGAGTTGCTCCATGAAGAGTTGTAATTTTGGTGTGCCCATGGGATGAGGTGAGCTCAGAGTCTTCCTACTCTGCTATCTTAATCCTTCTAAACAGCCTATAAAGTAGAGGTTGTAATTCTCCTTTCATAGATGGGAAATTTATAACTCAGACAAAGGAAGACATTTCCCCCAAGATTATTTAGCTGTTGTGTAGAGTCAAGCATCTAAGCCAGAGTTGTCTTATTTATAGTGATTCTTCCACTTCATAATTTCTTCTCCCTTAGAGATAACTGCAGAGTCATATAGTGGAACTCAGATTGGTCTTGAATTCACAAGGAGTCAGGAACCAAAATCAGGGCTCCTGACTCCTACATCCATGGTATTTCCACCACTCCTCACTAATTAATTTCCCTTATCAACTAAGATACAGGAGGCAGAGGAATTAGGCATTAAAATAATCAGTTTTAAGAGGAGAAAGGAGATCCCGAATTTAAGACTAGGGTCTTGATCCCTATAAAACCCCCTGCCCTGGAATCTGAATGGATAAAGAAAATGTGATATATGTATATGTATTATTATTACTCAGCCATAAAAAGACTGAAATAATGCCATTTCTGGCAACATGGATAGACCTAGAGATGATCATGTCTTGTGAAGTAAGTCAGAGAAAGACAGATGTGATTTTGCTTATATGCAGAATCTAATTAAAAATAATGTAATGAATTTAGTATGAAACAGAGACAGACTTACAGATTTTGAAAGGTGCTTCCCCTTTGGTTCTACCTGGACACAAATTCCTGATTCAGATCTACCTAAATGTGTGAAGAGTGGTGAGAGGCAGACCCTGAATACAAGCAGAGTGACAGCTAAGAATTGAAGGTAGAGTATAGGACTGAAAGAGTCTCACTATCCACTTTTTTCCATGGGCCAATAAGAGCTGAAACTCTCAAAAGATATGAATTTAGACATTTCTTTCTTACAGAGAAGCCAGGAGAGTGCCTCCAAGAAAGGATCACCTGTAATTCTAAAGCCCCAGACTTATGCAAAACAGATTTCAATTGCGATGAACACCTCAAGTGCTGCTCTTTCGCCTGTGGGAAGAAGTGCATGGATCCATATGAAGGTAATGCCATCCAGGCTGAGAGCAACTGTGTCTTGTGAGGTGTCCTATTTCCTACCCTGTCAAGATGTGGTGGAATGATTCCCTTGAACGTTGAGATAGGGAGGCCAGGGTTCAAGCTTTTTGCCTTTTCTAATGAGACTCCCAGCCCTCAAGCGCAAACAATGAGTCTAGGCATGGTGGACATCAACTGATGCTCTTGAAGCTACTCTTCTTTGGTCCAACGTCCAATCACTTCCAGTAACTAATGCTTGCTGCTTGTTCACTATGTGTCAAGAAACTATTGTTGGCACTGTGGCAAGTATCAACCTCAGTCAGTTCAGAGGCTGGAGTTGTTTTCTGATTCTTTGCCCTCCGAGGAGGTTTTCTGGTAATTCAAAGTATCTAATAATAAGGAACTGTGCATTTTGTATAGATTCATTCATTCATTCATTCCTTCAACAAATAAGTAGTATCAATGCCCTTTGGTTAAAGGCCACCAGGAACAGACCTGTAGTTGAACAAGTTGAGCTAATTACTTGCTGCAGTGAGGGAGAAAGTTCACCACAGACAATTTGAGGTTTCTCAGGAAGAAGCTGTTAGGAAGTATCTACTACAGGATTAAGGCTTTGATTGGGGAATTTGGGGGAAGATCTAAGGAAGTGGGAATTCACCCTAGATTGGGTGCTGTCAGAAAGTGGGGGAAGTTGTGTAATTATCCTGGTAAATCTCTTCAATAGAGTGGGAAGACTAGAACGAGGATAAAGCCGTAATTGGTAGAGAAACATACATCACTCATAGGTGTTTGGTATTTTGTAGGTCACAGTGACCTTTTTTTTTTTTTTTTGGTCCCACTCTATCACCTCAGAGTAACTTTGTTTGATGTGGGTGTCTTGTGGGATTATGTCCAACAAGAGAACAATATGGCTTAGCTGTGAGCATCAGATCAATTTCCAGACAGAGAGGGACTGCTCTTTTTCTGTCTTAGTACCTCATTCTTCCTATGTGCCAGATGCTTTGATAGGCAGTTTGGATATAGTTCTTGAACAAGTCTTTCCCTCTCAAAACTCAAAGCAGTGAAGAAGTAAGATCAGCTCTGAATCTTTCTTATATGCTCTTTGTGACTCCTTTGCAACGTAGGAAGAATGCTCAGAGATGTTAAAGAGTGACCATATAGAGCTAGGACCAGAATTTTATTGATCATGGCTCTTTCTATAACTTGGATAAAAACACCTTGAACTATACAAAAGCTGAGGGCCTAACCCCTTCCTTTTTTGCTACCCTTATGTTCTTCCCTCTCTGTCTCCTGTCTCAGAACCCTGCTTGTTACCCTTAGACAAAGGACGCTGCAAGAAGACAGTCAAGCAGTGGTATTTTAACACCAAACAGCGTGTATGCAAACCCTTTTTTTATGGAGGCTGCCTTGGGAATGCCAACAGCTTCTCCAAGAAGGAGGACTGCATGAAGGCTTGCTCGTCAATTGGTAAGCCGCATACCCTTGGCAATCTGTGAGCCTAGCCTGATGAGAAATAGTATACCATCCCAGTTGCAGATTCAGGCTTTGAAGTGAAACTGCCTTGGTTCAAATCTCTGTTGTGTCATTCACTGGCTGGGTAATCTTAATTTTGTGTCTTTCATGAGTTTTAGTTCTCCTGTCTATAAAGTGGAAAAAATAATAGTCTTTACCTAATGGAGTTGTGCCAAAAAATGAGGTAGTGCACATCAACTGTTGGTAAACTTTGGCCAGTGGAACCTGAGAGTCAAGCCAACACTTTGGTAACAGGTTATTTCCTCATGACATTGACCTGCTGAATATTACCTAAGGACTCACCCAAGAATGAAGCATAGAGAGGCCAGCTCTGGAATCCCATGAAATAGGGATGGAGCAGGGAGGAGGTGAATCGTGGAGCAAGACAAGGGTGTCCCTGGTGGCTCAGATGGTAAAGAATCTGCCTGCAGCCCAGGGGACCCAGATTCGATCCCTGGGTCAGGAAGATCCGCTGGAGACGGGAATGGCAACCTGCTCCGGTATTCTTGCCTGGAGAATTCCATGGACTGAGGAGCCCCGGGGGCTACAGTTCATGGGGTCAGAAAGAGGTGGACATGACTTTCACTTTCAGAGTGGGCTAAAGGTAAAGTCTGTGGATTAATTCTTGTGCAATGACCAGTAATGTTGGGTGACAGCGTGATACAGAGCTTAGGAGTCAAAATACTGGCTAGAAACCTTGTCTTTCTCACTGCAAATTTCTTCACCTCTTTTTAAGTTTCAGTTCGTCCCCTTGTAATACTGGAATAATAGTATTGGAATACTGGAATAGTACCTCGTTGAATTGTTGACAGGCTCATGTATTATCAAGGACACAGAGATTTGACAAGGTTACGTGGGCTCACCAAGGAGGAGGAGGAGGAGAGCAGGAAGGAGAATGATGAGGACAAGGAGAAAAAAACATTTCCTGCTGTCAGGGAATGTACAATCCGATGAGGACAAACAGAGACATGTACATGCATCCTTGATGCCTGTCTCTCTCAACCAACATCCCTTGTTAAGAAGTCATTTTAGACTTATCTGGAAAATAGATCCAGAATCTGATCAGTTCTTATCACATCCACAGCTGCCACCCTAACAGTGCCATCTTCTCATCTGGATTAATCGCAATGACCTCCTAATAGATCTCCTTGTTTCTCTCCTTCCCTTCTTACAAGTCTGTTATGAACACAGTAGCCATAGTGATTCTTTCAAAGTTCGAGTCAGATCACGTCACTCCTCCTGCAAAGTAAAGCACGTCCCCTAAAATAACTCACGTGGACTAGTGTGGATGTCACATAATTAATCCTACCTTGTAGAGAAGGAAACCGAAATCGTTTATTAAGTGGCAGGACGGGGACTTTACCTTGGGGCTTCAAACACCAAGTTTAACTCTCTTTCTACTCCATCTCCTGATACAGCGGGACATTTCATCACTCCACAGCCTCCTAGAGGTGCCTGTGGACAGGGTAGAATGAACCACATCCCAGAAAGAGATACTAGTTTTGAAGAAAAGGAAAAGCTGCTGTTTGAAGGGTGATGGGAGAGGATGGGGTTTGAAGGAACTCACATCTGCTTTCATTTCAGTCAAGGATGGACAGTGCCCACTCTTCCCTTTTAAGAACCGTATGGAGTGTTCAGCTTCATGTAAGAGTGACTACGATTGCCCCTTAAATGAAAAATGTTGCCAATCCATGTGTGGCTTTGCTTGTGTCATGGCCTGGACAGGTAAGGACTGGGGATATACTTCCCAAAGTCTAGACTATTGTGCTATTCTTCCAAGCCAATCTTGCATGGTAACCCTCTTCATATTTCTCAATGAAAATGTATTTATTTCAAGTCTCATTCTTCAATGACATTCTTCAATGTACTACAATGTGACAGTATCCACTTATTCACATAGAAAATTCATAACCATTCATAGGTATAATTCAGATAAATCCTATGTCTGCACAGAACTTCATGTAAAGTGTGCAGGGGAAAAGATGGGTAGCAAAGTGCTGTTGAGTAGAAGCGACCTCTTCCTCTATAGATGCTATTCATTCCCTCATGTAGTGCTAAGATACTGTGGTCTTGTCCCAGGAATTGTCAGTGTTTTGAGGAACAACATGGTATGGTGGAAGGAGTCAAAGGCTTTTCAACTAACTTCAACTTTCCTGCTTGTTTTCTGTGTGACCTTAGGCAACTCAATTCCCCCCTATATGGTCCTTAGTATTTACAGTTTAGAGAACAAGGACGTTCTTGGTGTTCTCTAATACTCCTACTTCTGGTACTCTGGGATTAGATAACCCAAATCTATTAGTTGTGTAGAGTCAATTAGGAATCCTATCAGATTTTATAAATCAGAGTTGGCAAGACTTTTTTCCTGCCCATTTAAAAAAATTATTTATTTTTAAATCAAGGATAATTGCTTTACAGTATTGTGCTCATATCTGCCAAACATTAACATGAATCAGCCATAGGTACTCATATGTTTCCTCCCTCTTGGCAAGACTTTGATTCTCCTCAAATAATTATTAAAATTATCAAATAGAAGTCAATACTCCACCTATTCCACCTTACTGTTACTCTAGGGGGGAGGGTAAGAGACTTAATTAGAGGAAAATCTTATTTAAGGTTCCCAAGGTTCCCCTAATTTACCTCAAAGTATGGTCAAGTATTTCAAGGTCAAGTGTCTTGTTTTACCTCATAAAGTCAAAGCAGGTTTCTGCCCAAACAAGCCACCAGTATGCAGCATGATTGACAGACCCAGGTGCCTGCTGGATGATGATTGCCCACTGACAGAAAAGTGCTGTTCACGCTGTGGACTAAAGTGCATGGAACCCCTGAAATGAATAGTAAGTTTAAAATGTTATCATCAAAGTAATTCATGATGAGTGGTATAATAAAAGGGCTTCCCTTGTGGCTCATGTGGTAAAGAATCCGCCTGCAACTTGGGAGACCTGGGTTCTATCCCTGGGTTAGCAAGATCCCCTGGAGAAGGAAAAGGCTACCACCCACTTTAATATTCTGGCCTGGAGAATTCCATGGACTGTATAGTCCATGGGGTTGCAAAGAGGTGGACACGACTGAGTGACTTTCACTTTCGGTATGATAAAAAGCTATCAATTTTGTCTTGCATCTGACTAGTTTGCCAAATGGCCTTATTAAGCATAACAATATTTATTGGGGTTACTTTGATTTTATATACAATCATATAATCTGAAAATGATGATAGATTTGACTTTTTTTTTTCCTACTTCATGACTTACTTTTTTAAAATTTCTGGGCTTTTTATATTATATAGAACCTCTGAAATAATGTTGAGAATAAATTCAATAAGCTCTAGCCCTGTCCAGTTCTTTATTTTAAAGTCAGTGGCTCTGGCTGTATAAAATGACATTTGTTGTTGGGTTTGGGACAAGTAGGTTTTATTACCCTTGAGTCATTTCCTCTTTAATCCATTTAAAGCTGCTGTTGAAAATTACTGCTAAATTTTGTCATATATTTTTTCAGCATCTAGTGATGCAATTATTTTTTTCTTCTAATTTGTTGGTATAAAAACTTATACAATTTTTTCAATACCTTTAAACCATGAAATTTCTGCACCTGGCCTTATGCCTCTGGGTATGTTCCAGTGTCTCCTACCTTATAGTTTATGGGAACTTAAATAGAATCTATATCCTACTGTTGTGTGAAAGTGGTATAAATCTTAATTACATTAAGTTGATTCGTAATGCTTTTCAACTAGAAGAAGTCTACTATCTTCATCTACTTCTCTGTACATGCATTCTGTTAATTTCTAAGAGTTTGATATTGAAACCACAACTAAAAATCTTAATTTATCTACTTAAACAATTGTTATAGTGGAATTATATGTAACTTTGTTCTGTATTTTCCAAGTCTCCTGTAAATGTGTTATCATATTTTCATAATTTAGAAAATTAAAAAGAAAGACAAACTTACACAAATTTTCATATGTTGAACCATCCTCATATTCCTAGAATGACCTTAATCATGTTGAAGGTATAATTGAATTAATACATTGTTGGTTCTTTTAGCAAATAGTTTATTTAGAATTCCCATATCTATAGTTAAAAGAAAAAACTAGGCCTATGATTTTTGTGTGCTTTGCTATTTGAGTCATATTACCTCAGAAAACTAGCATGGAAGACTATTTGCGAAAGTTGCCTATTTTCGGTTCCTTCTATAATAGTATATGTACTTATAATATATATATTTTAGGTTAGATAGGATTTTTTTCAATTGAGGTATGCAATTGATTTACAATGTTAGTTTCAGTGACTCAGTTATATATACATACATATGTAAATATCATAATGGTATATTTTTACTTATTTTTTGATACTTCATCCTAGAGTTTGTACAGGCTTTCTACCTCATCTGTAAGTTTTGGTCTATTTTGCTAAAATTGATCAGTTTTCTCCCTATTTATAAATGTATGACTTTGTAGCAGTATAAATTATTCTGTATACCCTTCTTTTCTTTTCTTTAACTTCAGTTAATATTTTCATTCATGTTTCCACCCCACCTACCTATCCACCAACCACTCAGTCCATTTATTCACCCATCCATCCTCTCACTTTGCCCTCTGTTGACATACGTTCCAACTAATTTATCTCTGCACCCATTCTTTCACCCATATATCCATCCAACTTACCCTTCTCACTCATCTGCCTTCTACCTGTTCAGCTGCCCAATTTATATCCAATCTTTCTTCCATCTACCTATTTATCTACCTACTTATCTTTCACACTCACACATTTCTCTTATATCCATCAGTGTACTTCTCCATCATTTCTACATCCATCTTTCTTCCTTACACCCACCAATCACTCATGCTTTTCATTCAAACAACTTTCATCAAGAGACCCATTCATCGCATCACTAACCTATCCATCCTTTTATCCAATCCAGTTTACTTCTTGGCCCAGCCATCCATCGACCCATCCATATCCATGCATTCATGCACTTAAATATTCATGCTACCCTCACCCTTTCTTCTTCCTGCCAATCCAACCACCTTCCCATTTATCACAACTTGGTCCATCTATCCATCCACATGTCCACTTACCAATCCTGCACCTACATAGCTCATTCAACAGAATGTACTGAATATTTATTCTGGGCTTATTCATGTTCTAAATATGAAGTTCTACAACAAAGACATACTGTATAGCACAGAGAACTCTGCTCAATACACTCTAATAACCTAAATGGGAAAAAAATTTGAAAAAGAACAGATACATGCATATGTACTAGGAATCACTTTGCTATACACCTGAAATTGATACAACATTGTTAATCAACTGTACTCTGATATAAAATAAATTAAAAAAAATGCAAATCCCAGACTTCCCTGGAGGCACAGTGGATAAGAATCTGCCTACCGACGCAGGGGACATGGTTTAATCCCTGGTCCAGGAAGATTCCTCATGTTGTGAAGCAGCTAAGTCTGTGTACCACAACTACCGAGCTCTTGAGCTACAGGTACTGAATCCCATGTACCTAGACCCTGCGTTCCCCAAAACGAAAAACCGCCACAGTGAGAAGCCCGCACACCACAGTGAAGAGTAGCCCCCGCTCACCACAACTAGAGAAAAGCCCGAGAGCAGCAATGAAGACCCAGTGCAACCGGAAATAAAATAAATTAAATAAATAAGATTAAAAAAATGTAAGCACTAGGATCTAGATGCAGACCTGTTCAGAGGAGCTCAGAGTTTCTTTGGGAAACCAACATGGCATTCAGTGATTAAGTCAGAGGCACAGGGAACAAGATAGAAAGCCAGGGACTGGAAGCCACCATGTGATAAGTCTTGGTCTAGTGAAGAAGCAGAAGTTTCCAGGTAGAGGCTATCTACCTTGGTGTCCTTTGGAGTCCCTCATTCCGAGCACAAGATCGGCCCTAGGACAGAAGTGTGGCTAAGGCAGAGGTAGGGCACACTGCCCATTGGTGAGACGCCATAGGGAAGAAGGGACAAAAATCCAGGTGGATCCTTACTCAGCCTTCTCCAAGAAATTAGATGAAGGAATGGTCCCCAAGCAACATTGATCCAAGGCCCCCAAAATGTAAATTTCATCTCACCTGCTTCTAAAGTGAGACTTTTGGATAAGGCTGAAAATTTAACAAGACACAATGGGATAGAGCAACCAGAAATTCTGAGATTTTTAAGAAAATTTAGAGAAAAATTTAGTCGTATTTGGGAACCCTGGGAACCACTTGGGCACTTACAGACTCTGCTGGCCTTTAATTTCTCTGTGTTTGCTCAGCCGCTCAGTCATGTCCAACTCTTTGGAACCCTGTGGACTGTAGTCCACCAAGCTCCTCTGTCTATGGGATTCTCCAGGCAAGAATACTGGAGTGGGTTGCCATTCACTTTTCCAGGGGATCTTCCCAACCCTGCGTCTCCCGCGCCTCCCACATTGGCAGGCAGATTCTTTACCGTTGCACTACTTGGGAAGCCCTGGTCTTTAGCCTGTGTCGCCACTAAAATATTACTTTCCTCCTCTTTAGACTCACCATTCCGCTCTACCTTCAACTCTCTACTAAAACAGTATATCCACACCAATGCAGAAGATTCTCTCATGGCCTCTAGCAAGGGCTTAGGAACTCAACTCTCTCCTAACTTTATTTCTGACACTCACTTGCTAGGTGACGTTGAGTTGGCATCTTCACTTCTCTGGACCATATGATCTCTAGCTGTAATTTGAGGAAATGGAACTTGATGGGCCTCCAGAGTTTTCCCACTTGAGTATTTCAGCTTTCTATTCCCCTGGGCTGAGTTTGGGAGAATGCAAGTAGTAGAATAAGAAGGACACTACTGCTTAAGACATCTTGGCGGTTCATTAAAAATTCTGTTCCCTAGTTTCTTTGTGGGATCTGGTGAGATCATGTAGTTGGTGGGAAAGTATTCTGTAGTGCCTGATGTTAAGATTTTGATTGTTGGGGCATCCATTTTGAGGACATCCCTCTTGAATAAACATATTGCCAGTTATTTGACACAGCAAAACAACCAGGCAAGGAGCCAGGCTGCCCCCTTCTGTGAAGTTTCCCTCTTAGAAAGGGCAAGAACTGAAACTGTGTTCAAGCCCTTTTGTGTCCTTGTCTTTTGAAGTAAAATATTGACTCAAGAGTTAATAGTTGGGAAATGTGAAGATGCAGAAACAAAAATAGCTATTGACTGGGGAACTGGTAACATTGTTGACTATAATTCTGTCACAAAGCAGAACTCCAGAATTCCCAGTTCCTTGAAAGATACAGATGAAGGCCTGGCACAAGTTCCTAAGTTGTTTTTACAGGAAGCAGATGAAAACTGCTCACCACAAGAATATAGACCCTAGACTGGTTGAATCAGGACATTGAAGATGCTTGAAACTTCACCTGGATGCCAGTCAATCTGAAGATGGTCCACAAGCTGATCAGGCCCTGCTCCTTGAACACTATAGAGCTCCTGTCTATCTCGCCCAGGGTGGGTTACACAGTCTTGAGGGCATTAGACCCCTGTGGACCCCTTCCCCTGGCAAAGCAATAAAAGCTACTCTTTTCTATTTTACCCAAAACTCTTGTCTCTGCCTTTCTATTCAGCACAGGTGAACAGAGGCTGAGTTTTGGCAACATAACCTAGATGACTAACCACTGCATGACCTGGTTTCTCCCTTCCATGCCCTCATTCCTGCTTTCATGCTTTAAACTCACCAATAAAGATTGAAGTCTTAAGATTTTCCTGTGGTCCAGTCTTTAAGAATCCACCTTCCAATGTAGGGGATGTGGGTTCAATCCCTGGTTGGGGAGCTAAGATTCCACATGCCATGGGGCAACTAAGCCCAATGCCGCAACTAGAGAGCCCACTCGCTCTAGAAACCATGCTCCACAAGAGATTCCCAGCTACTGAGCCCATGCAATGCAGAAAAAAAAAGTGGGGGGGGGGGGGAGGGGCAGAAATTGTTTGTTTTTTTTAAAAGAGTGAAACGTTAGACACTCCATCTTGAACCCTAATAAAGGCAGATCCCCGGGTCTACACTTTCTTCATCTTTCTCTGCTTACGATCTTAACTGTGTGGCCCTCGGGCCTGTCATGTACCCTCCAGGACTTGTGAATAGTAAAAACCTTGTTCTGCAAAGTTCCATTATAAAAGTACAATTCAACTGAGTAAATTTGAAGGTCAAACTGGCTTTCTTAGCTGACTGATGAATTGAGTAGCATCCACCATGGTGCTAGAAGGTGCTCCAAGGGGTTGTATGAAACGGAGGGTTTTTATAGGAAGAGTTATGAGGCAAGGGAGCTATAAGCAAAAGAAAAGAAAAGATTACTTTTAGACCTGGATGTGCTTTTGGAGGAAAGAGAATCAAGGGTCCTTATCACACAGATTGCCTGTTCTTGGGGAGTGGGACGCATGGAGACGGCCCACGTGACAGATTGCCTCATTGGTGCTGACCTGGGAATTCCAGACTGATTAATACTACATTTCTGGTGAAGGTCAAACTGCAGTTAGGTTATGTATTAAATCTAGGCTTGGTATCATAGACATGAGCATAAAAGATGCCATTTGTGGCCCGTGGTTTTTCCCTTTAACAATTCCCTGAGGATTTTGCAGAGATGTGTCCTGCAACCACCCAAAGAACTACAAAGGTTGGTCCAGACCCAACCTCGGCCCTGGTGATGACGGAAGGACTGTCTCTGGGGCTCTCCAACAGTAAATACAGGTTGTCTGAGTGCCTCAGGCAGTCCTGGCCAAGAACATCAGTATCAGTAGGCTCAGACCCACATGATAGATTCCATAGGGATTTTGTTGTGATCCTAGATTTTGTGTCTATAGAGTCAGTCACTGATAATAATGTTGGTTTTTGTCTAGCTTCTGCAGCAGGTAAGACAGTTGGACAATAAAGCTTTGCCCAAATGTGCAACATCTACTTAGGGAAGAAACCAGGGACCCTACTGGTGACATTTGTCTCTCCCTCTACCAGGACTGATTGACGGGCTGGGGTTCTGGGTTCTGTAGCTGAAGGAAAGCTGACAAGTCCTACAGTACCCTCTCTCTCTCTCTCCCACAGCCCCTCCGTTAGTTAGTTAGAAACCAGAAACTCTGCTGTGTTACTGACCTTTACTGAGTTGTGGTCTCTCAGTCAGGTCTCTTCCCTTCACAGTTACCCATCAGAAAACAGGGAGTTTGCACCAGATGGTAGATGCTCTGTACAAGCTCCGACCTTCCTGACCTTCCCTCCTGCTCTCAGGACAATGCAATCTTGGCGAACGTTATCTGCAAACCCTGCTATCAGCCTGCTTCCTCCTCCCCACATCACTCTGGGGCAACATCTTTACTCTGTGGTCTTAGTCAAGGAGTTTGAGTGGAGCGAGCCAAAGAGATAAAGGAGGATGGGAGGCCAGTGTGGGAGAGGGAGACAGAGAAACATAGGGACCATAGGAGACCCACAGAAACAGAGATACTAAGAGCTCAATAGACGCACATGGATCAAACAAAACAAGACGGGGTGTGCCAGTTACAATGGAAAATGAATAGAGAATGAGGTCCTCCTACAACATCTCTCAAAGTTATCAAGATGAAGACCTCCGATGGTGGCATTCACTCCAAAGCTAGCCTGGAAAGTGAGAGCAGCTTTGCCTACTTGCCCTGGTTGACCAGAAGACCCACCTCAGCTGAGGGGGCTAATGATCAAGAGCCACACAATAAGAGACCCTTGCCCAGGACTGTGGGATGTGGATGCCAGCTAGTCACGTTGATGACCTCAGGAACCCAGTGTTCCCATCAGGAAAGGAGGTGGTTGGCTTGACTCCAGTTCTCAAGTATCCAAGATACTGACCACTGAAAGATCAGGCTGGACAAAGGCAGCCAGACATTTTTACGATCTGGAACCACCAGCAGGACAGCTTTCCTTCAGAATGGAGTCTTCTGGACTTTTGAGCATCTTGGTGCTATCCCTCCTTCTAGTGAATGTCCAGGGACCTGCTCTCACTGACTGGTTCTTTCCCCGTAAGTACTGGGGCCTCAGCCCTTGCCCTGGAGGGAAAGAATATGGTTGGGAGGAAGAAACAAGCTTTCCACCACCTTAGTCCTGGGCCTGGGTTAGGGATAAGGGAGATATTTGGGTCATTTCTTCCCTTTTTCTTTTCTATGAAAGATCTCTTCAGTAAATGCAAGAATCCAGACCTGGGTATTTTCAGCCCCTTTGAAATGGAAGGTCTTTCTGAGTGGGGCTGGTGTGGTGGGGTGGGCATCACAAAATCTAGCATTTAGGGGAGGGGTTATAAGGATCTGGGATGCCTAAGAGGCTTTTCTCTCACCCCATGACAAAAATAGCCCCCTTTCTTGAAATGCTACCTCTATTAACTCCTGATTTTTTCAAATGTAGTTCAAGAAAGTGTTCCCACCTTCCCAGGGATTCCTTGACTTTGGGCTGAAGGATACTATCTGGAAGTTCCTTTGAATTTAAGACAGTAATACTCCATGCCTGGCGTGCTGCAGTCCATGGGGTTGCAAAGAGTCAGACACAACTGAGCGACTGGATAATGACAAATAGAGTAATATTGATAATTGCTACCATTTACTGAACCTTCTGAAAGTAGGGATTTAAAGAGAGGGATCTGGAGTCAGACTTGGTGGGTACAAATTCTGCTTAGATTCCCTGTGCTTCAGTTTCCTCATTTGCAAAATGGGGGATATTAATAGAATTAGCTTCATAGAACAATTCTGGGGATTATATGAGATAACGCCTTTAAAGTAGCTGAAAGAGTGCTAGGCTTATGTTTAACTTAACCAATGTTGATATTACTGGGCATCTGTGACCATGATTATAGCTTTACACACTTTACCTTACTTCTTCCTCACCTCTCTGTAAGGCTAAAAGGATTTTATAAATGAGGAAACCAAAGTTCAGAGAAAGTGGTAAACCAAGAATGAGAATTAAAAAACCCAGTCTGACTGCCAGGGTGAACAATATTGCTGCACAATAGCTCCCCCCAGAGGAACTCCCAAACACTGTTTTCTCAACCAGCCCAAAGCGACTAGATTGGCTTAGACCAGTGGCTTTCAATGGGCGATTTTGCCTTCCAGGGAATATTGACAATGTCTAGAGACTTTTTTGGTTGTCCCAACCAGGGAGTGCTACCGGCAATCTAGTGAGTAGAGGCCAGGGATGCTGCTAGACGTCCTACAATGCCCAGGACAACCCTCCTCTACCCATCAAATAATTATCTAGCCCAAATGCCTCCAGTGCCTAGGTTGAGAAAGCTTGCCTTAGGGGTTGGGGCTAGGGGAAAGAAGGCAGAGAGTGGGGGGTGGTCAGGAGAGAGGTTAGTGCAGGCAGCGCTGGGAAATGAATGAAAGACCCCCAGGAAAAGGACTCCTAGGGATGAGCAAAGTGAAAGCAAACTCCCCTGACTCCCCAGGATTGCCTTGGGTCTGGAGAAGCGAGGGCACTGTGACTCAGACTCATGGTTGTTAGTCCTTCGCTAGAGAGATGCCGCCCTGGACGGCGGAGCCTGGTGGACTACAGTCCACGGGGTCCTCAAAGAGTCGGACACGACTGAGCGACTGAGCGACTTCACTTTCACTTTCTTTCAGAGAGATGCCCCAGAATCCAGGGTAATTGTCAATTCAAAGAAAGGGATGAATGTTCGAAGAACAAAAAGTGCCTGAAGCATGAGAAGTGTTGCTTCTTCAGCTGCGGAAGAAAATGCTTAAACCTCCAACAAGGTAAATAAATACTGAGAGCCTCAATAACGAACCCCTCTACTCATATCCTCCCTTTCTTCTCTGGGCTGGCCTTGTCCCTGGTTCACTAAGGGCTGGTCTCTGAGCAAGACTGCTGGACTTGGGAAAGTTGAAATTTAGATACATCACTGCGCCCAGTATGATGTTTGACATTAAGGAGTATCTTCATCCTGTTGGGTCTCAGATTCTGCAAGCCAAATCTAGGTATAAGGTTGGGATTGAACCGGAGAGTCTCTTGGCTCCTTTCCACTCTTATTATTTTTTTTTACCCTTATGATTTTCTTAGTCCCCAGGGGGCCACTATTGGTTCACTATATATCAATATTGTTGCTGCAAATGATAATTAAGATGTTTGTATTTCTTAAAAATACAAAAAAATAGCTTTTTGCTCCAGATTCACTGCCTGCCTATACAAATCCACTTTAACATTAGGAAATCTTTGCTGACCACTCCAGACCAGAGGGCCTATCCTTTGCTGATGTAGTCTTAACTCCATGCTCATCTACCTCAGCTCCAGAAAGACTATCAAGGATTCTTTTTTTTAAATTAAAATGTAATGCATATGTATTGCATTATGTAATACATAATGTATATGTATTACATTATATGTAGGGTCCCTTTGCTGTTCACTTGAAACTACCATAACATTGTTAATAAACTGTATTCCAATACAAAATAAAAAGTTTAAATTTTGAAAAAAAAAAAAGAACAAAAGTTAAAGTTCCTTACAATGTTTCAGGTGTACAACAAAGTGATTCATATATATATATATGTATATATGTATTCTTTTCAGTTTCTTTTCCATTGTTAATCATTACAAGATGCTGAATATAGTTCTATATGTGCTATACTGTAGGTCCTTGTTGTTTATCTATTTTATATATAGTAGGATGTATCTTTTAGTCCCAAATTCCTAATTTATCCCTTCTCCTTCCTTTCCCTTTTGGTGACCATAAGTTTGTTTTCTATGTCTGTTGAATCTATTAAGACTATCAAAGATACTTTATTCATTCATTCAAGAAATGTTTGTTGAGTGTCTCTAAGACCTATAATAGGATTTGACCTATTATAAGGAGGTGGAGGAAGCCTTCCCTGAGAAAGTAAAACTAGAGTTGAATTCAGAAGGATGGGTAGCAAATTTTGGGAAAAAGTGGGTGGAAGGGCTTTCCAGGCACAGGCAATGTAGATGTACAAAGTCTTGATGGACTCTGGCATCCCACCATCAAGACTTTGTACATGAGCATGAACATGGTGAAAGGAAAAAAGGATCTTGGTAGGTAGGTTCTTCCTGGATGAGGGTCTCACCTTGATCTTAAGATCAATGGAAATTCACTGAGGTGGGCAGGCACATTGTATGGCTTTTACTATGCCTACGAGGCAGGAATGGAGTGACTTAAAGAACTTCAAGATGAAAGTACAAGTGGCTTCTTGGACTAAGTAGCTGAGAGGGTGGGGAAGAGGCGGATGTGTTTGAAAGGCATGTACGAAGTGAAGCAAACACGACCTTGACACTGGAGTAGACTGGACAGGCAGGAGGATCGGGGGTTATTCATTTGCCTATAGTTGAGGAATTCTGAATCCAGACTTCCTGAGTTCAAATCTTAGCTCCAGTTCTCACCAGCCTATTTATCTTGGGCAAATCAACCACTTTCCCCCTTGTGATGACTCAGTTTCTAGATAGCAAAAAGACTAATGTTAAAGGTTATTTGAAAGATCATATATGTTTATGCAGGTGAAATGCTTAGGGCAATGCCTGGCATCTAATAGTCATGTGATACATGTTAGCTCACATTATTCAAGCCTTCATGACTGGGAGCTCCTATATAACAGAGGCCATACTTTTGTCTCTTTAAGCATTGAGCATGTAGTAGGTGCTCAAGGAATGACTTATTCAGTTCCAGTCAGGATACATTTTGTTTTACCCTCAGCATTTGCAAAATCCTACACTGTGCATGCCCACCTGCTAAGAATGGGGTTCCAAGATGAAATCAGACATGGTCTCTGCTCACTACCTCATAGAAGCTCACAACCTCATAGATGAGACCGAAGATGAAAAAACTGACAGACACACACACACATGACTCAGAAGCACAGTAGAAAAATGCAGGATCGACTTAGGCACCTATGGGGGTGTGGAGTGTAGGATGGAGTTCAAGATGCCATAGTGGAGTTGATGTCTGGGAAGGGTTTTGAAGGAAGAATAAGAGTGTGATTAATGAACAATGGAAGGGGGGCAGAGGGAATATGGAGTGAAAGGTGTAGGGGGTGGGTGTTGAAGATTGTGGAAGCCTGAAGCTCAAAAGGGGACTGTGGTAGGGGAGGAGGCCAGAGCACCACACAGGAGCCAGATGATGAAGTGTCTATAGGTCATGGAAGACCTGCTCATGAAGTCAAGGTCTTAGCTGTGGAATGACACAGTTAGCTTGGTCTCAGATCCGTCAGGTCCTTCTCTCTGGTGGGCAGCAGGAAGGATTGATTGCAGGAGCCAAGGATAGAGGCTGGAAGATCAATTTGAGGCTCTCTCAACAGCCTGAGACTTAAGGAGAGGGGCAGACAGGTGAGCTTTGAGAAGGTAAAAATCAACAGGACTTAACTGTTTAGCTGCGGGAATTGACTCTTGGGGAACTTATAGTTTAGTTCAGACCTGTGTTAGTTTGCTAGGACTGTTGTAACAAAGTACCACCAACAAGATGGCTTAAGCCGCAGAAATGTATTGTCTCACCATTCTGCAGGCTAGAAGTTCAGGGTCAAGTGTTGGCAAGTTGGGTGATTCTTTGTCAGTGGTAAGGAAGAACCTGTTTCACACCTCTTCCTCTAACTTCTGGTGGTTTGCTGGCAATCTCTGGTGTTCCACGCCATGGAGAGCTCTCATCTTCATGTTCACCACCTGTGTGTGTGTGTGTGTGTGTTGGTGTCAGAATTTACCCTTTTTATTGTTAAATTTTTTTTATTGGAGTATAGTTAATTTACAGTGTTATGTTACTTTCAGGTGTACAATAAAGTGAATCAGTAATACATTTATCCTCTCTTTTTAAGATTCTTTTCCCATCTAGGCCATTACAAAATATTGAGTAGAGTTCCCTGTGCTATACAGTGGGTCTTTACTAGTTATCTATTAGAATTTGTCCTTTTTAAGGGACACCAGTCATTTTGGATTAGGGGCCCATCCCATCCCAGTATGGCCTCATCTTAACTAATCATATCGACCCCAATTTTATTTCCAAACAGGGTCCTTCTGAGGTGCTGAGGGCTAGGTCTTCAATGTATGAATTGGAATTGGAGGGGGACTCAACCCATAACAGGACAGAAGCTAACTGCAGGGAAAAAAGGGGCTTGACAATCAGAAAAACTACCCCTTGCATTCCCTGCATGGACTTGCCCTTGACCCTGACCCCATATTCTCTTTCTTTGGCATAGTTTGGAGGGCAGAATAAGTGGCTTATTATTTGGCATTTTTGAGGCACTCCCGTATCCATTCAGAACGTATTTATTGAGCACCGATGCTCGCCAGGCACCATGCTAGAAGCTGCACATTTAGATACAATCAAGGAGCTCACAACTTAGCGGGCCTTGAGGGTGGTCTTATTTGCACCTCACGACAGCCCCGAGTGATGAGCAGGGTGGGATTTTGCATCCTCGTTTTACTGAAGTCAAGGACAAGACTGGTAATGTGGGAGGTCAATATGCATGCCCCGAATTAAGCACACAGCCCTGAAAACAGAGGCTCCTCACTCACAGGGGAGACACTGTGACCTGAAGGGAAGGTGGGGACCTGACCTGATGTTCCCTGGGGGTGCAAATGGCCAAACAGCTCTGCTCTGCTCTACAAATGGGCAAATACATCAATGGAACCGGGCTCCTGAGGTGTGAAAGGTAAAATGAGCCTGTTTTTCATCTGTGCTAGTTACTAGGGAGACAATAACAGCTGCTTTTTTTTTTTTTTTTTGGTGTGGGCACTTTAAAATCTCAACTCTGGCATCTCCCTGCAGACATATGCAGTATGCCCAAAGAAGCTGGCCCCTGCATGGCTCTTTTCCATCGTTGGTGGTATGATAAGACAAATAATACTTGCTCCAGCTTCATCTATGGTGGCTGTAAAGGAAACAATAACAACTTCCAATCCCAAGCTGTATGCCAGAGTGCCTGCTCCGCAAAGGGTGAGTCCCAGGGGCCCCAGGCTCTCATCCTTGCCAGGGCCACTCTGAGGGGGTAGTCTGGGTGTTGCTTGGCCCATTCCAGGATAGTTGCATCCTTGATAGACCAGGTGAAGACCAAGAACTGACCAACTCCGATCAGCAGCTGAGAATGAGCCTTGCAGAGGGTGGGACCATGGCTTGCTGGGAAACTGAAGTTGGGAGGGGGCGTGGTTGTGGATCAAAGCTGGCAAGTATTAGGAGTGGGAGAGGATGCAGACATGGTGAGGTCTCAGAGACCAACTTCAGCGAGATCACAGGACATCCCACCTAGTGCTGGACAGATGGACCAATCACCCCTTCCAGGCCATCGATTTCCCCTCACGACTCTTCACCAGCAACCCACTCCCGGCCACATCCCATTCAGAGCTTTCCAGGGAAACCCACTTCCTTTTAGTCTCCTGTGAAAAGATGTACAGACATAACTTCAAGATTAGTTTGGAAAATAAACTGAGTCCTAGAAGCTCAGCTGGTCCTATCCTCCATTCTCAACAGGCTCTAATTCCTGAATGCGAAAGAATACACTGCAACCACCGCCGGGATTCAGCTCATGACCAAGCGC
The DNA here is from genome assembly GCF_023699985.2 of Odocoileus virginianus. Taxonomy (NCBI): domain Eukaryota; kingdom Metazoa; phylum Chordata; class Mammalia; order Artiodactyla; family Cervidae; genus Odocoileus; species Odocoileus virginianus. Next base: position 69,397,601 of record NC_069682.1, on the reverse strand, counting down.
TGTCCATGTGCCTGCACATGATCCAGGCTGGCTTCCACTGTTCCACTTCCAGTCTTCCAAGGCCTTAGAGCTTCCCTAAACTGAATCCTGGCACCTGTCTCCTCTTTCTCCATCACAGCCTCTTTTTAGACATAATCTTTCTCTTTTGATCCCATCTCTATGCTTCTTACCTTTATGTCTAACTTCTAGAACCACTTGTTTATATCTGTGAAGCTCTCATTTTTCCCAATAAAGCACGTTATTTAGTCCTGTGCCTCTGAGACTGAATAATTTACATCTACTGGCATATCACACTTTGCAGGGAGTAAAGGGTCATTGAGGTTTCTGGTGACATCATTAAAGGGAATGAAGATAATCAGAACCTTGAGAGTTGAGGATTCCAGGGACACTGTTATACTACTCCTTTGTTTTTCCAAAGCATCATATGACCCTTTTAAGGCAAGGGCTCTTGGGTGCTGCTCCTTTCTAGGAGAAGGGCATGGGTGAACATAAGTTTATTTGGGATCTTTCAAGAAATACAAGTTGAGGAGTGGGATAAGTGATACAAGGAAGAGAGGAGTTGATTGTGTGTTGGTTACCGTGGTGGAAAAATGCAGCTTAATCCCACTAGGGATCTTTCAAAGAACCTTGTAAAACCTGCCTCTGAATTTTCTTCATTCATGAGGAAGCTGAGGTGTTTAGTCATTGACTTTCATCCTCTACTGGATGCATGTTGGTTGTTAAATCCCTCACTCTTCCAGACTCTTCTGCATGCAAGCTGACCAAGTTCCTAGAAAGTCAGAGAGAACTCAGAGCAGAGAAGCAGAGATTCTGATACTTGAAGTGGGAAGCTATTGGTGTGCATCGGATGTTATTCAGCCTTCGGAACTTCCGCGGCCGCCCAGTAGTTGGGACTCCGCACTTCCACTGCAGGGGATGTGCGTTCAATTCCTTGTCTGGGAACTGAGATCCCGTGTGCTGTGTGATGTGGCCAAAAACAAAACAAAACAAAATTCAGCCATAAAAAGGAATGAAGCACAAATGCATGCTACACTGTGGATGAACCTCAAAAACATTCCACTAAGAAGTCACACTGGGGCGGCGGCCGAGAGGAGCTACCTCACATCCAAGGTCGGGGCAGTGGCTGCGCTTTGCTGGAGCAGCGGTGAAGAGATACCCCATGTCCAAGGTAAGAGAAACCCAAGTAAGATGGTAGGCACTGAGAGAGGGCATCAGAGGGCAGACAGACTAAAACCACAATCAGAGAAAACTAGCCAATCTGATCACATGAACCACAGCCTTGTCTAACTCGATGAAACTAAGCCACGCTGTGTGGGGCCACCCAAGATGGGCGGGTCATGGTGGAGAGGTCTGGCAGAGGTCTGTCAGACCTCCATGTGGTCCACTTGAGAAAGGAATGGCAAATCACTTCAGTATTCTTGTCCTGAGAACCCCGTGAACAGTATGAAAAGGCAAAAAGATAGGACACTGAAAGATGAACTCCCCAGGTCAGTAGGTGCCCAATATGCTACTGGAGATCAGTGGAGAAATAACTCCAGAAAGAATGAAGGGATGCAGCCAAAGCAAAAACAATACCCAGTTTTGGATGGGACTGGTGATAGAAGCAAGAAGGAAGGTTCCATGCTGTAGAGAGCAATATTGCATAGGAACCTGGAATGTTAGGTCCATGAATCAAGGCAAATTGGAAGTGGTCAAACAGGAGATGGCAAGAGTAAACATCTACATTCTAGGAATTAGCGAACTAAGATGGACTGAAATGGGTGAATTTAAGTCAGATGACCATTATATCTACTACTGTGGGCAGGAATCCCTTAGAAGAAACGGAGTAGCCATCATAGTCAACAAAAGAGTCCGAAATGCAGTACTTGGATGCAATCTCAAAAACAACAGAATGATCTCTGTTTGTTTCCAAGGCAAACCATTCAATATCACGATAATCCAAGTCTACGCCCTGAACAGTAATGCTGAAGAAGCTGAAGTTGAACAGTTCTGCGAAGACCTACAAGATCTTCTAGAACTAACATCCAAAAAAGATGTCCTTTTCATTATAGGGGACTGGAGTGCAAAAGTAAGAAGTCAAGAAACACCTGGAGTAACAGGCAAATTTGGCCTTGGAGTACAGAATGAAGCAGGGCAAAGGCTAATAGAGTTCTGCCAAGAGAACACACTGGTCATAGCAAACACCCTCTTCCAACAACACAAGAGAAGACTCTACACATGGACATCACCAGATGGTCGACACTGAGATTAGATTGATTATGTTCTTTGCAACCAAAGATGGAGAAGCTCTATACAGTCAGCAAAAACAAGACCGGGAGCTGACTGTGGCTCAGATTATGAACTCCTTGTTGCCAAATTTGGACTGAAATTGAAGAAAGTGGAGAAAACCACTAGACCCTTCACGTATGACCTAAATCAAATCCCTTATGACTGACTATACAGTGGAAGTGAGAAATAACTTAAGGGACTAGATCTGATAGCCAGAGTACCTGATGAAGGTTCATGACATTGTACAGGAGACAGGAATCAAGACCATCCCCAAGAAAAAGAAATGCAAAAAAGCAAAATGGCTGTCTGAGGAGGCCTTACCAATAGCTTTGAAAAGAAGGGAAGTGAAAGGCAAAGGAGAAAAGGAAAGATATACCCATTTGAATGCAGAGTTCCAAAGAATAGCAAGGAGAGATAAGAAAGCCTTCCTCAGCGATCAGTGCAAAGAAATAGAGGAAAACAATAGAATAAGAAAGACTAGAGATCTCTTCAAGAAAATTAGAGATACCAAGGGAACCTTCATGCATAGATGGGCTCAATAATGGACAGAAATGGTAGGGACCTAACAGAAGCAGAAGATATTTAGAAGAGGTGGCAAGAATACACAGAAGAATGATACAAAAAAGGTCTTCACGACCCACATAATCACGATGGTGTGATCACTCACCTAGAGTCAGACATCCTGGAATGTGAAGTCAACTGAGCCTTAGGAAGCATCACTACAAACAAAGCTAGTGGAGGTGATGGGATTCCAGTTGAGCTATTTCAAATCCTGAAAAATGATGCTGTGAAAGTGCTGCACTCAATATGGCAGCAAATTTGGAAAACTCAACAGTGGTCAACAGGACTGGAAAAGGTCAGTTTTCATTCCAATCCCTAAGAAAGGCAGTGCCAAAGAATGCTCAAACTACCGCACAATTGCACTCATCTCACACGCTAGTAAAGTAATGCTTAAAATTCTCCAAGCCAGGCTTCAGCAATATGTGAACCATGAACTTCCAGATGTTCAAGCTGGTTTTAGGAAAGGCAGAGGAACCAGAGATCAAATTGCCAACATCCGCTGGATCATCAAAAAACCAAGAGAATTCCAGGGAAACATCTATTTCTGCTTAATGGACTATGCCAAAGCCTTTGACTCTGTGGATCACAATAAACTGGAAAATTCTGGAAGAGCTGGGAATATCAGACCACCTGACCCACCTCTTGAGAAACCTGTATGCAGGTCAGGAAGCAACAGTTAGAACTGGACATGGAAAAACAGACTGGTTCCAAATAGGAAAAGGAGTACATCAAGGCTGAATTTTGTCACCCTGCTTATTTAATTTATATGCAGAGTACATCATGAGAAATGCTGGGCTGGATGAAGCACAAGCTGGAATCAAGATTGCCAGGAGAAATATCAATAACCTGAGATATGCAGATGATACCACCCTTATGGCAGAAAGTGAAGAAGAACTAAAGAGCCTCTTGATGAAAGTGAAAGAGGAGAGTGAAAAAGTTGGCTTAAAGCTCAACATTCAGAAAACTAAGATCACGGCATCTGGTCCCATCACTTCATGGCAAATGGATGGGGAAACAATGGAAACAGTGGCTGACTTTGTTTTTCTGGTCTCCAAAATCACTGCAGATGGTGATTGCAGCCACGAAATTAAAAGATGCTTACTCCTTGGAAGGAAAGTTATGACCAACCTAGATAGCATACTGAAAAGCAGAGACATTACTTTGACAACAAAGGCCCATCTAGTCAAGGCTATGGTTTTTCCAGTGGTCATGTATGGATGTGAGATTTGGATTATAAAGAAAGCTGAGCACTGAAGAATTGATGCTTTTGAACTGTGGTGTTGGAGAAGACTCTTGGACTGCAAGGAGATCCAATCAGTCCATCCTCAAGGAGATCAGTCCTGGGTGTTCATTGGAAGGACTGATGCTGAAGCTGAAACTCCTATATTTTGGCCACCTCATGTGAAGAGCTGACTCATTTGAAAAGACCTTGATGCTGGGAAAGATTGAGGGCAGGAGGAGAAGGGGACAACAGAGGATGAGATGGTTGGATGGCATCACCGACTTGATGGACATGGGTTTGGGTGGACTCCGGGAGTTGGTGATGGACAGGGAGGCCTGGCGTGCTGTGGCTCATGGGGTCGCAAAGAATTGGACATGACTGAGTAACTGAACTGAACTGAAGAAGTCACACAAAAGGTCATATACTATAAGATTCTATTTACATGAACTATCCAGAACAGGTAAATTAAAAAAGATAAAAAGAGAATAGTGGTTGCTGGAATAGGCTGGAGAGGGTGTAGAGTGAGTGCTAATGGTATGAAGTTTTCTTTGGGAGTGATGAAAATATTTTGGAATTAATAAAGGTGGAAGTTGTGCAATATTATGAAGGTACTGACAAACCACTGCGCTGTTACTTTAAAATTCTTAATTTTGTTATGTGAATTCCACCTCAGTTTTAATAAATGGATTAAAAAAAAATAATGAACACAAACTGTCTCCTACAGCTGCAGGTAAAATCAGAGACAAGCCAAGAATATGAACTACAGATGCTGCAAGCCTTCAACTGGAAAGTTCAACAGAACATTCTTCAGGCCCCACTGCTGCAGCTAGCTATGAGGTCATAACTGACATTTATTCCACCCCACTCCATGCATCACTGATTCTAAGTTACACTCAGAGGTGATAGAAGCTCTCCGTTAGCTATAACCTCGTCTCCTGCTTTCAAAGCACCACAACTTTAACAGGCACTCTCAGAAGATTTGGTTCATTCTCAGATCAGCGTGTTTCTTCCCCCACATGCTACTCATGACAATACCTTTACTTTTTGACAATGGTTAAGGAAAAGTGGTGCCTATCCAATTAGGTGGTGCTGTGGTAAAGAATCCACCCATCAATTGTAGGAGATGCAGGGATCTTTAATCCTTGAGTCAGGAAGATCCCCTGGAGAAGGAAATGGCAACACACTCCAGGATTCTTGCCTGGAAAATCCCATGGACAGAGGGGCCTGGCGGGTTACAGTCCATGGGGTCACAAAGAATCGGATGAACAACTGAGCACACCCACACAACGAAAAGGGGTGGCCCAAAAAGAAGGAAGAGAAAGACAGAAGAGAGATGAATGGCAGGGAGAAAGAGACTCAGACAGAGGGGAATGCAAAGAAAAAGAGAGAAAGATAGGCAGTATAAAAGAAAGGTGCTCAGAGAAGGAAAAACAAACAAACAAAGCAGTGTGAGAGAAATAAGCAGACCAAAATAGATACGTCAGGAGAAGAGTAAGATTAGAAAGAGGCAAGAGAACTGGGATCCTCGTGATCTCCAAACTCCCCCTGGAAAACAGAAGAGCCTGAAATCAAATATGCCTTTCTGCCTAGGGGGTCTAGAAGCCCCTGACAAGTTTTGTTCTTCTCTCTGGTTGACCAGAAAGCCAGAGAGCCTCAGTGAGATGAGAAGAGGGAGCTGCTCATCAAATAGCTCCTCCCCGCAAGGGTTGACGTGGGAGTCAGCTAGTCCCACTGACGGCCTCCGGGGCTTGTCGTTCCCCAGAAGAGGGAGTGTGGCTGGCTTGGCCCCAGTGATGTGTGGTTTCCTGGAGTGTCAAGCTAGGCCGGGGCAGCCAAAGTTCAGAAGCGGAAGCTGCGGAGCAGGAGTTCCTGGTTTCGGTGCTGCCAGCCAGGCGAGTCCCTCCTGAAATGGGGTTCCTCGGAGCTTTGCCCATCCTGATACTATTCATTCTCTTGGGGGGTGTCCAGGAACCTGGGCTGGTGGAGGCATTCTTTCTAAGTAAGTATGAAAGTAAATATCAAAGCAAGAATTGAAGACTCAGTCTTTCTAGTGGAGAAATGGAGCTTGGCTAGGAGGAAGGAACAAGAATTTTGCTGATGAGAAATGTGTTCCCCCACCTCTGTCTGGGATCCTGGGGGAGAAAGAAGAACTGTATCGGGAGACCTCCTTTTAGCCCCTTTAAGATGTCCTTGGTGAATGCAGGAACCTGACCCTGTGGCAACTGACTTCCCACCATCATTATGAGAGGGCTTTTTCCTAAGGGTTTGGATGAAACAGACTAAGGGAACTTGGGAAAATTCACCATAAGAAAGGCCACTCCCCATCCCCCAGCACCACCTTCATCAACTTCTAAGTCTTCTCACTGTAGCCTTCCAAAGTCTCCCCACCCCCACCTCCGCGCCTACAGGGGATCTTTGCCTTTGGGGTAAAGAAAGGTCTTTGAAAGTTCCCTGGAATGCTGACATATGAAGACCTCTGCCATTAGCAGCAGAGAGAAGCAGCCCCTAGACAGCAGTGGAGCCACACATGGCTGGGCCAAATCACGTTCCACTCCCTGGTAGCCGTGTGAACTTGGCAAGTTTTCAGCACCTCCTTTTTACAAAATGTGAATGTTGACAAAGCTTACCCAGAAGAGCTGTAAGGAGGACTGAAGAGAAAAGAACAGGGACACGGGAAACACTTAATCATTACTGGTTATAATGATGAGCAGGAGAAGGATGGGGATGTTGGATGGGGATGCTGAAGATGTCCCGGGCAGCTTGACAATGGCTTTACAAGGTTTGTCACATGAATCCTCGAAACAGCCCTCTCAGCAAATGAAGAAAATCAAGGTTCAGGGACAGTTCCTGCCACACTGAGGGATACACAGAATTCAAAAGCCCTGCTTCCAGAAAGGGAGTTCGCAACCACTGAGAGCTGCAACCCTACCCTGCCCCCAGCCAGGGAACATCCAAATACGGGAAGGCCAAGTGACCAGAATAGTCCTGGAACGAGCATCTCTGTCCCTGGAACCTTATAGATGATGGGTTTAGAGATCAGATGTTAAGCGGTTACGTGGTTGGGAGTCGGGGTATCTTTGGGAAAATTCTGAGCTCCCTGAAGGTGAGAGGTGAAGTGAAAAGAGCTTCCCTTCTTTGGTGATGGTGTCCTAGCCCTGGGAAGGGAGGGGCCCAGGCCCTTCAAGGTTCCAGACGAGTATATCCTTTTGTCCCTCAGGGCAGTGTCCCCGAAACAGGGTAAGATGTGAAATACAAGAAAGAGACCTATGTATGAACAGCAGAGATTGCCCAAAGAAGATGAAATGTTGCATGTTTAGCTGTGGAAAGAAATGTTTAGATATCAGCAAAGGTAACTCACCAGTCCCCTGGGCTATCTGACACCCCCACCCCTACCCTCACTTTCTGCTGTGGCATTGTCGTACTCCTCCCCTGGTTTGTTGATGGCTGGTCTCTGACCAAGAGACTGGATGCATCTTCAACTTGGCACAGATCCTGTTGATGCTGGGCTGGGGAGGGTGTTGACAGATGTGGGCTTTATCTCATTTCTGCCTCTACTTAGGTGTGTGATGTGAGTAATATAATTTTTCCTCTAAGGGTCTTAGTTTTCCTGTTTCTAAGAAAGGAGTATTTTGTGATCCTCTGAGATGCTAAGTAGCTACTGAAGTCTCATCAAATGCCAGCATGGTGGCAGGTGACATGATAGCTATAAAAAACAGGTATATTATCTGTATTTCCTAGCTTCTTTTCTGGCCTCTCTGTCTGTAGAAATTCTGGATGCCTCTCCTAGATGTCTTTGATCTCCTACACTCTTTTCCCTCTGCTCATATCGTTGAGCTCTAAAGAAGACCTTGTTCATCAAGGGTTATTCATTCATTAACAAACATTTACTAGTGGCCCTGACACCCATGATGGGCTCCACTTGCTCAGTGTAGCTAGAGGGGACAGGAAAGGGATCTGAAAGATGGGTAGAAGGTAGGAAAAATGGAAGGGAAGACATTTCTGGCACAGGGAACAGCATGTGCATAGGCCCTGTGTGAGAAGACACCATCAGCAAGCTAGGAAACCCAGAGAACAGAGGAGAGCATGAGTATGGTGAGAGAGGAGAACAATAAAGCTAGAGTAGTTAGAGAAAGCTCTGACAAGGCAGGGCCTTGCCAGTCAGGGTAAAGTATCTGGTCTCAATGTTAAAAGCAACAGACTATCTACATTCAAATCCCTTACCATCTATACTGTGACCTTAGGGAAGTGATTTAGCCTCTCTGAGTCTCAGTTTGTTCATTTGAAAAATGAAGATGATAAGAGGATCTACCTCATAAGACTATGTGTTAATATATGTCAAGTACTGAGAACAGTGTCTGACCCTTTAATAACTGTGTGCTCAGCGTGCTTCAGACTATGAGGTTCTAAAGAACTCTATTTGTACCTCCTAGGACTGTGCACAAAACAGTTGCTCAATAAATGCTTCCATTCAGGATTTTTTACTGTAAACATTCCTGAAGCATCCAAACAGGATGAGTTCTGTGCCATGCGCTAAAATTTTCATGCCTTTCCATTCCGCTGCCCTCCCACCCCATGCCATTGCACATGCTTGGAATGTTCCTTAGGGAGGCAGACATCCAAACAGCTCTGCCCCTCAATCTCCCTGCAGATGTGTGCACTTTGCCAAAGGTTCCTGGCCCCTGCAACGCCTTCTTTGTGCGCTGGTGGTATGATGAGCAAAAAGAAATCTGCTCCTCATTTATCTATGGAGGTTGCCAAGGGAATAATAACAACTTCCAATCTGAAGGTGTCTGCCGTGCTATCTGCCCCCGGAGAAGTAAGTCCCAGTCTCCATGCTAACCTGGGCCACCCTGGGAGGCCTGGTGTTGACTGGTCCATTTTAGAAGCCTGGCAGTCTTGGGGCTTACGACTGAGAGGTAAGAATGCAGCTCACAGAAGGGTAAGTAGAGGATGTTTTGGGAAAGAGAGGGTGGGAAAGGTAGCAGTGGTCAAAGGGATGTGGGTGAATATGAAATAAATGGTGGATACAGACAGAGTAAGCAGATGTGGTGGAGTAGCTGAGATCAAGTCAGAAGATGGCCCAGTGAACCGGCCCAGAGCTGAGCACCATGCACCAGCCTTAACGTCTATCAAACCTGGCCACTGATTCTTTTTCTTTTCTTAAGGTGATTATAGCCAGGACAACCACATGCTTTATTGACCAAACCAAGATACTTTTAAGAGTGAAAGGAGATGCCATTAATTATTACACTGGGAACAACAGGCATAAACTGGGACTATTGGAAAAACCAGAACACATGATCACTCTATGAGCCCCTGAAGACACTCCACTTCTGTTTTTTCTCCCTGTGAAATGATATAAAAATGACACCATCTCCTTTCTTCCATTAATTGCAAGCTATGGTCCTGAAGGTGAGAAGGGCCCCAGCATCTCACCAGGACATTGTTTTTCATCCTGTTGTCTTGCAGGGTCAGTCAGCTGGCTGGGATAAAGAAAGCTGGAACAGCCTCCAGGATTTGGCTCTTATTCCAGGGATCTCTCCAGGTGTGCCTGACAGAGGTTCCATGTTGGCTTCCACAGGTCGAATCTCAGTTGCGAAGACCTTGGAGGTTCCCTTGAGGAGCCCATGATTTGCTGACGTCCTTTCCTCCAGCTCATCTACTCTTCAAACATAATGCCCTTCGCCCTTTGAACCCTTCTCAGCATGTGACCCTATTTCTTCAACTTTCAGGGCCCCCATTTATCTTTTGGAAACCTCCAGTTGCCCCCAATAAAGCGCTCTGTGAGGTCTGAGTTGGCTGTGGCTAAATAATTCACATCTGTTCCCTCTGCAGAGAACATGTCATTTGATCTCCCAGTGACACCAACAGAGGCACAGAAGAGTATGAAAATCCTGTAGACAGCTGGTGATATTTTTGTCCTGGTGCAATTGCCATAAATTTGCTTAAGAATGGAAACAGAGCAAGTCCAGGTTTTGTCTGGACTAAAGCTTAGAAGTTCCTTTAAAAAGGAATGCACATTAAATTTAAAAGTGAATATTATTTCAAGTGAGAAAGGAAATTGCACCAATTGCAAAGTTTAAAAAGCTAGCTAGTACTACTAATTGCACAAAATCCATTTAGATGAATTATCAATTTTTTAAAATGTAGGACATTATTTCTGTAAAAGTCAATGTCTATGGAAAGATAATTCAGTCTTTGATTTACTCTGGCTGATCAAAAGATGACTATTTTTCTATTTTGATTATGGTGGGGATGCATAAATAACACAGCCATATGTGATAGTTGTAGTTCTCCTGCAGGTTTGTGCCCTAAAGATACAGGAATTTTAATAAATTCTCTTTGTACAATTCCATCAAAAAAGAAGAAAATGCATGGTGCATTTAAAATGGTGCATATTGAATTATCAAGTATATTCTTGCTAGTAAAGAGCATCTATTCTTGGGATGGGATATGGGAGGGAGGTTCAAGAGAGAAGGAACATATGTATACCTGTGACCGATTCATGTTGATACATGGCAGAAACTGAAGAGGAAAAGTTAAAATTTAACATAACCTCTTTCTCCTTCTGCCTCTGTAACTCAGCTTGCCCCTTGCAAATTGTAGATCATGTAGGTCACATAGTTTCGGGAAGCGGGGACTTGCAATACTAGGAACTGGAGTTTATCTCACTCACACTTATCCTGCTGTTTGCAATTGCCCAGCCCCTGCAAACCTGCTTAATCATGCCTGTCTAGGTCAGGCACCCCCTCCTCATCTTGACTGCTGTTCCTGTGTACGTGAAATCCCTTAGTTTAAACCAGCCTATTAACAGCTAGTGTTGCCCACTACAACCTGTCTATAAAAATCTGTAATCCCTTTGTTCAGGGCTCAGAGCTTGGAGTGTTAACTCTTCTGGGCCCACCGGCGTAATAAACCTGAGTTCTCCAACTCTCCAAGTGTGGTGCTTGGAATACTGGTTTCTGCAACAAATTAACTCAATATTGTAAAGTAATTATCCTCCAATTAAAAAAAAAAAAGCACCTGCTCTGAACAGGCTTCCTTAAGAACTAATTTTTTCCTCTTTATAGATTTATTTTTCTGATAGTTGGAAGAATTTTTTGCAGAATGGTTTTTCTGGCTCCATACATTTTACATCTTGTTTTTCCTCCACTATCCCATCCTTCTAGGTACATTAGGTATATTTTATTACAACACAAACTCTAGCCCCATTCCTTAGTGTCATGTGGGTGATAGGAATGTTGCTTAGCACCATTCTTGCACCAAGACAGAAGACAGCAACTTATGATACATAGAAATGTCATGGGAGTGTGTAATTTCCCCAATTCTGTCTCATCACAACAAAAATTTGAAGGGATGGACATTAAAGCTCTCGGACAGACCATGTCACAGCACCATGTTACAGCTCAGTTTTATTTAGAAAAGAAATAAAAGGAAAATACATCCTTGAGGCGTGAAGGCATGCTGACCCAAAAGACGTGAAGAGAAGAGAGCGAGACAGGGGCGAGAGAGAGAGCGAGCGAGCGAGTGAGGAGCCTGGCCCTTTGGCTCCTCTTTATATGTTTTTTTCTGCCCCCCTGGGCCTGCCTTGTGTAAACTGGGTTAGCAGGAGTGCTATTTGTTCCACCTGAGGTCCTCACTCCAGTCCTCGGACATTCCTTTGTTCTATTTTCATGGACTTTCCCCTTCCTTGTCTTTTAGCCACTGCCATTCTGGACTCCTTTTTCCTATTCTAACTACCTAACAGAAATAACTGATAGACAATACATAGATGTATCATACATACATGAATGACTACTTAAATGTAGGGGCTTCCCAGGGGGCTCTAGTGGTAAAGAACCATTCTGCCAATGCAAGAGACAAAAGAGATGGAGATTCAATCCCTGGGTTGGGAAGATCCCCTGGAGGAGGGCATGGCAACCCACTCCAGGATTCATGTCTGGAGAATCCCATGGACAGAGGAGCCTGGAGGGCTGCAGCCCAGAGTGTTGCAAAGAGTCAGACATGATTGAAGCTACGTAGCATGCACACATGTAAATATATCCCACTAATTCCAAACTCAGTTGCTTCCCCAACTCAACTTCCTTTTAGCTGGATGCCATAAGTGCTGGCAGCCATTTAAATGTCACTGGACACAGGAGGAGAGGGAAAGATGGAGTGGAAAGAGAAAGCAGGCTGATCGGTTAGAAGATCTTGCTTTCAGAGATGATACAGAGCATACTAATACTACCTGGGCCACTCTCAGAGTCTTATAAGGGGTCTGTTCAAGTGAGGGGTCCTAAGGCTTGAGGCTTAATAGAGGGTAGCTCCATCTTAGAAAGGGCTCATGCATCTGCCACGGAGAGGGAGGGGACCAACTACACTGAGATGATCATGCTAAAGAGGCCCCTGTAGGTGCTCTGGTCCACAGCTCCAGAAAAGCTCTGCCTAAGGAGCAGCAGCAGTCTCCAGCCACATGAATGAGCTCCCAACACATCAGAGCCTCCAGCAAACTTCAACCCTATGAAGACCCCAAGAGAGGACCACCCAGCTGATTCCTTCCCATTTCCTCCCCCACAAAAAATAAAATGCTTGTTTTAAACTATCAAGTTTGGGGAATTAAAAAAATGATTTATTTGGCTGCACTGGGTCTTAGTTGCATCATGCAGGATATTGGTTGTGGCCCCTGGACTCTCTAGTTGTGGCTGGAGCACTCTGGAGCCCGTGAGCTTCAGCCACTGCAGTGCGTGGGCTTAGCTGCTTCGTGGCTTGTGGGGTCTTAGCTCCCTGACCAGGGATGGAGTATGCGTCCCCTGCATTGCAAGGCAGAATCTTAACTATTGGACCACCAGGGAAGTCCCTGGGGAAATTTTATTTGCAGGAATTGGTAGATAATTGGAACTGATGAGATAAGGAAGTGAATAGAATGGAAGCAGGAAGCGGGGACGGGAGAGGAAGAGGAAAGACATGGAGAAGACTGGGTGAAGAAAAAAAGGGGTCCCCAAAAGATGGGCAAGATAAGAGGGCACAGGGCTTGAGAAGGGAGCCCCACAGCACACATCTTGGATGTCACTTTTGAATAAACTCCTTGTTTGCTTTGACTTGTACCAAGAGTTTCTAAAGAGAGTCTGGGGTACACTTACTGGTCAAGTAAGACCCATCGTCTTCCCAACTCTCAGTTTCTCCCTCTTTAAAAAGGGCTGCTTAAATTTATGACTATTTCTGAAAATGATGTTAGCAAACACCTACATTAGGGTCACTTAGGATAGCTTATGGGGCTTCCCTGGTAGCTCACTGTTAAAGAATTTGTTTGCCAATGCAGGAGCCACAGGACATGCAGTTTTGATTGCTGGGTCTGGAAGATCTGGAGGAGGGTATGGCAACACACTCCAGTATTCTGGCCTGGAGACTCCCCATGGACAGAAGAGCCTGGCTGGTCACATAGGGTAGGGAGGAGCTTGTCTAAAGTGTGGGTCCTCCAGAAATTGTCCTCTTAGAAATTGTCATCTCAAGAAGGAGAGTCCAGAAATCTTCAAGATCTAAGTGATTTTATCAGAACTTGTTGATGGAATGATACTTAAGGGGCAATCCATCAGTGAGAAAAAAAAAGAGGCTTAACACGTTTATTGGTGCCTGCTCCAGGTACAGAAGGATATTGGGAGGAATTACTAGAATCTTTGAAACCTGGGGAGTATCAGGCAGGGTTGGGCCGCAGATCTCCAAAACACTGCTAATTTGGCAGTTTTGCAGAGTGACCATCTGGCCAAGTGGTCCTCGTGTGTGGTGTCTCCCACATTTACATTGCTCTTGCCTTCACATGTCTGTTCTCCCGGGAAGCCTGTTCCAGCCCTGTACATCTTTGTGATGCAGGGCAAATTACCAAAAATTCATCATTGGTCTACATCCTCTGGGATGTACAGAGCACTTCTCTGGGAATAAAGACGTTGAAATATGAGTCTAAACTTTGCCCCTCATTGAATGTATGACCCAGTTGGGACAGGATAGGGTGGAGAGGTACTCCTCTCAGGAGCTCAGTTTCCCATCTGTTAGATGAAAGTGGTGGACTAATATTCAAAGAGTATTTCTAAAGTTGAGAAAATATGAAAGCTCAGGAACCCTGCCAAATCTGATAAGCAACTGATGCTTGTCCATCCCATTGGTACCTCTCAGTTCTTGATTGAAGTTTACATGCATGAGGGATTGGAACAGACTCGTTCTGCCCTCATGGACCACAGAGGTCCTTGTAAATGGCCAAGTGTGCTTTATGGATGACAGTGTCTGCACTCTGCACTCAGACACTCCTGAGCGGAGCCCTCAGCGTTGAGCATAGGTCCTTTTATGGAAGATGCTGTGTCTCCTTGTTGTCAACTCTGCTCATTTCTCTGCCCCTGAGAACCCTACTCAAGAGGATACCTTGAGTAGGATTTTGAAGTGTTACTCGTGCTGGCAGGCAGACCCAGGACCCCTTATCTCCCTTCTCCTTCTCTTTTCAAAACTGCCTTCAGAGCCAGAAATGCCCAGAGGAAGCTGTGGATGGCTTGGGACCTCTGGGAATGAGCAGGTAAAGGAGACTAGAGAGTTCTCACAGCCCAATAACTTTCCCCTCTTTTTTTTTTTTTAAACACATGTACAAATAGAAGCTTCTAGCAGGAAACAGACTTGTCCAAAGTTATACAGCAAATCAATAACATATCTGGATCTAAAATCTAAGTTTGAAGGGTAGCAAGGTGTTGCTCGGGGGCTCAGACGGTAGAGTCTGCCTGCAATGCAGGAGATTCAGGTTCGATTCCTGGGTCGGGAAGGTCCTCTAGAGAAGGAAATGGCTATCCACTCCAGTATTCTTGCCTGGAGAATTCCATTGACAGAGGAGCCTGGCAAGCCATAGTCCATGGGGTCACGAAGAGCTGGGTACAACTGAGCGACTAACACAAGGTGTTGCCAGATCCCACAGCCTAATGGGAAATCAGGGTGGATATAATGCTATTTGTAATTTTTTTTTAAATATTCAGCATCTTAATCTCATTCCTACAGATGAAACTTACAGATGAAGAATTCCCTATCCAGGGGAGTCTTGGAATGAGGTAAAACCAGCATTCCAATGTAAAACCTGAGAGGGTCAGACACTTTATAAGTCAGGGTTCATTAAAGGACACTGAAACCACCATATTTTGTATTTCAAACAGAGACAATTAAAAAATATGAATTGGTTACATGAGTATTGGGAAGATGAATGGCCAAAAGGAGGAGGGGCTGAGGCATCCATCACTCCTAGATTTGGGAGAATAAAAGATTTGGAATTATCAGACCTAGGAGTTCATAGAAGGGGCCCAGACACAACTGGGGCTCATACTTCTGGAAGGACAGAGCTGGGGCTGCGTGGTGGGCACTCAATCTTCTAAAATGCCCTGCAGCTTGTATTCGGCCCTCTGAAATGCGAGGAAGCTGGCTCCAGTGGCACTTGGTCTACTGTGTCAGCAGGCAGAGCCAGCTGGTGCTGTATTTCCAAGGAGGGGCAAATGTATCTGGCTTGAAAAGTGATCCAAAGAGTGGAGCTCTAACTCTTTTCTGCTGCTGGAAAGGTGCTGATGGGAGACAGAAAAAGGAAGAAAATCTTCTC
Organism: Odocoileus virginianus; assembly: GCF_023699985.2. NCBI lineage: Eukaryota > Metazoa > Chordata > Mammalia > Artiodactyla > Cervidae > Odocoileus > Odocoileus virginianus. Next base: position 69,381,954 of record NC_069682.1, on the reverse strand, counting down.
CCTTCATCTGATCTGTCAGTTTTCTTTCAGAGTCTCCCATTCACAGAGTCTAACTGAAAGCAAACTGGCAAAAGAGTAAGGGAAAACTTCATTTGTAGAGAGTCCCATCCCCAGCAGAGCAAAGACGGACTTGGAGCTAGAAGAGGGGAAATTATTACTAGCGTACTCTCTCTCCCAGCCTGTCTTGCAGCTGGTAAATAGGCACTAGTCTTGGGTTCAGACAATCAGACACCTCACTTAAAACACTGAATTGAGAGCTACAAAGCAAGAAGCAAGGATGAGAGAGAATTCATTCTGAGGGACAGCAAGAGCAGAGAGCCTCATCCTGTTTCTGGGGGGCAGTGAGCATGATGGTGAAGGTGTTGGTATAAGATGGATCCCCAGTATTCAGGACTGTTGATTGTGGCCCTGGCTTCATCACCTTCCTTGTTCCCATCCATTCCCCTAATCTTATTTCCCTGTCCTGTTGGGTATCCTGAGAGCCACCCAGAATTTGAAAAGTAGATTTCCATTATGTTTAAAATAACCTGGATTGCATTTTTGTCTGGAAACCCTGACTGATACGTGAGGATGGCACCTGTAAGAGTCTAGAAGTCCCAACGCGCATAGGGCTCAGTCACTCAGTTGTGTCCAACTCTTTGTGACTCCATGGACTGAAGCCCGCCAGACTCCTCTGTCTATGGGATTTTATAGGTGAGAATACTCGAGTGGGTTCTCCAGGGGATCTTCCCGACCCAGGATTGTAACTTAAGTCTCTTTCATTGCCTGCAGTGGCGGGCAGATTCTTTACCACTAGCACCACCTGGAAATCTCAATGAGCACAGAGGACTTTTTTTCTCACGACAGGTTGTCAGCCTAACGTGATGTGGTCCAATGAAGTCCTTCCACAACCAGTCCTTGAAGTTTGTCGTTATGCTATGGGCCCCATATTCCTCTGGGTTAGGTTTTTCTTTGGAATGGGTGTCCTTTAGAGCATGAATACCCAGAAGTGAGTAACACTGAGGTCATTTACCCTCTTACTTTCTCACTGCAAGGATATGGATATGATGACAGAACTGGGGCTTGAGTGGAAATCAGAAAAAATATTCTTTTCAGAATAACAGGGTAAATAAAGTAAGACTAGTTCCATGAATAGTAGAAAGAGCTTTGGGCTTAGGGAACTGGTCTCTAATGCTGGCCCCAGCCCTTGAACTATGTGACAGTGAATAAGTTGCCATTCTCTCTGGGCCCTGGTATGACAACACCTGCACCATTGGGAAAAGACAGAGGACCTTCCTCTATGGACTCACCTGGGGCACTGGCTTGGCGCGAATCCTTCCCGCCCCTAGTGAGGTTCAAAGCGATGTCAACAGAGGTAGTGATGGGAGAAGGGTGGGCCTGGGAGAGCAACAGGAGATCCAGTAAAATCCTGTAGACCACACACCTTCCAGGAAGGCCTGGGGCTCCAAACCCTTGTCCTACATCCGCCTCTTGTCAGGCGAGCTGCAGCCCAACGCAGTATCATGTTGGGAGGGGAGAACTGAGCCCCTATAACTGTCATCAAGACCTGGGTTTTGGGTGTGGAGGGCAGTTTTCACTCTCAATCAACAGTATGTATACTTCAGTATCCACAAGTACTGACATTTGAGCTGCTCAGACATCCCAGACACAACTTCAGCAGGCTCTGTCAAGAAGATGAACAAACATTTTTAATGCCTTTTAAATACCTTATCTGCATTTGAGTAGGTCAAGGTTTTTTTCTTTTTCTTTTTTAAGCCACATATCTAAGGCAGTGGCTCACCAACACTAATACAAAGAGAACTCAGATATTCTAGACTTTTCTAAACAAAACAAACAAACAGAAAAACAAACTTAAAAGAAAGGTCCCCAGGTAATTCTGATATGTTACAAGTTTGGAACTACTGGCCTAACACCTTCTCTATTTAATATCACAATTCCTGAAAAATATTACTAAGTGCAGAACGTATCATTTCTAATTCATCATATTTATACTTCTGCACTCCTTCTGCTATTAATTTTGACACTAAAGATTCTTCCTTCTTGATCTGCCATTCCAGATAAGTATTGTCCAGTACAGAACATCTCATACCTGTTTCATCATATTTATCTTTTGCACAACTTTCCCTCCCTTTTTCTCCTTACCACGTACTTTTGGCATATTTATTCATCAAGCAAAATGAAGACAGACTTACTCAGTGTTCTTTCAAGATCACTGAGAAAGTGAAAAGAGGACATCAGAAGAAGGCTAAGCTTCAGTAAACTTTATTTTTCATGGCTGGAGAGGGTCCCTCTCTTCCCCTCAACCCCCTACCCAAAGCTAATCCATTGCCGAACCTGGTCGAGTCAGACTCCTCTCTCCCTCATTCCCTGAGCTATAGCCTTACTGGTATTATTTCAGTTTCTCAAATGTGCAGAGCTCCTTCCTATCCCAAAGCATCCGGTAAGCTGGTCCACATTATGTGGCTTCCTCTCCCTCTGAGTCTTCCTGCATCCTATACTTCTCTGTGATGGCCCTTATCATGGTATGAAGCTATATATTTAAAAAAATTGAAGTATAGTTGATTTGGGTTTCCTTGGTGGCTCAGATGGTAAAGAATCTGCCTGTAATGCAGGAGACCTGGGTTCGAACCCTGGGTCAGGAAGATCCCCTGGAGAAGGGAATGGCTATCCACTTCAGTGTTCTTGCCTGGAGAATTCCATGGATGGAGGAGCCTGGCGGGCTATACAGTCCATGTGGACTCAAAGAGTTGGACACGACTGAGTGACTAACACTTCAGGGCTTCCCAAGTGGCACTAGTGGTAAAGAACCCGTCTGCGAATGCAGGATATAGAAGAGACTCAGTTTCGATTCCTGGGTTGGGAAAATCCCCTGGAGGAGGGCATGTCAACCTACTCCAGTATTCTTGCCTGGAGAACCCCCACGGACAGAGGAGCCTGGCGGGCAATAGGCATAGAGTTGCAAAGAGTTGGACACGACTGAAGTGACTTAGCATGCACTTATAGTTGGTTTACAATGTCGTGTTAGTTACACGTGTACAGCCAAATGATTAATATATACATATATTATTATATATTACATCTATACTATACAGGTATATAATACATATATTCTTTTTAAGATTCTTTTCCCTTACAGGTTATTACAACATATTGAGTATAGTTACATGTGCTATACAATAGGTCCTTGTTGGTTATCTATTTTATGTATTGTAGTGAATGTATGTTGATCCCAACCTCTTAATTTATCCCTCCCTGCCCTTTCCCTTTTGGTGACCATGCATTTATTTTCTATGTCTGTGGGCCTATTTATGTTTTGCAGATAAATTCATTTGTATTATTTTCTCAGACTCCACACATAAGCAAGATCATGGTGTTTGTCTTTCTCTGTCTGACTTACGTCACTTAGTATGATAATCTCTAGGCCCATCCATGTTGCTGCAAAAAGGCATCATTTCATTCTTTTTTATGGCTGAGTAATAATCCGCTGTTACTTAGCTATTAAATCAGCCACATAACCGTGACTGATTTGCACTGTTGTACATCCCTTTTGAGTCTCCCTCTCCTCCCCACCTGTCCCGCATCCCACCCTTTGAGGTCATCACAGAGCACCAGGCTGGGTTCCCTGTTGTTATATAGCAACTTCTTATTAGCTGTCTGTCTTACACATGGTAATGTATATATGTCAATGCTACTTTCTCCATTCGTCCCACTCTTTCCTTCCCCTATTGTGTCCACAAGTCTGTTCTCTATATCTGCGTCTCCATTCCTTCCCTGAAAATAGGTGCATCAATACCATTTTTCCAGACCCCGTATTTATGAGTTAATATACTGTATTTGTTTTTCTCTTTCTGACTTACTTCACTCATATAACAGGCTCTAGGTTCATCCACCTCAGTATAAATGACTCAAATTTTATCAGAATTAGGTCAATAGATGTACACCCAATCCTACGTACATCCTAAACTCAGGGTCTGTAAGATCTCTCTGCCACCCCAAACATGACTCTATGAGTTCCTCTACTCCATGACTTCATTTCCCAAAGAATAAAGCCCTGAAGTGGATAGGCATTGAGTTCATGGAGAATTGATGGTCTCTCTGGGGTATGAAAATGATGGAGGGGAATGTCCTTTCTGAAGGACAGAGGTCCTTGGCAGGGTAGTGGTAGAACGACACAGTATAAGGGTTTAACATGTTTTGGGTCAGAGAAACATAAGTTAAACCCTAGACTGATCAGTTATGAACTAAATAAACTTGGGCAGGTCTCACAACATCTGTGGGTCATGGTTTCCTCATCTGTGAAAAATGCAAAATGATAAAATCTGAGCCACAGAGTTTTTGTGAAGGTCACACAAGACGATTTATGTGAGCATACTCCCTGGTATGTTGGAGATATTTCATGACCAAAAAAGGATTAGTATGAGAACAAACAGTGCAAAATGCAGGCATTCCTTCACGGTGTCAACCACTCAGATGCAAATCGTATAGAGTCACAACTCCCAGGAAAATGGTCAGTCTGGAGCTGTGGGAATTCACTGTGTCTCAGGGAGAATTTCAACCTCCTGAATTTTAGGGACATGTTCTTCCCTCCACTGAAGACCCTATTCACATGCAAGCTATTTGGCATGGAATGCTAAAAATTATCCCCTGCTAAAATTTTCACTCATCTTTCTGAAGACATAAATTGACTTTCCTGGTGGCACAGTGGATGGAAATCCAGCTGCCCATGCAGGGGACACAAGTCTGGCTTGGTCGTGAAGGATCCCGCGTGCCACAGAGTAACCAAGCTTGTGACACAACTGCTGAGCCTGTGTGCCAGAGAGCCGGTGCTCTGAAACAAGAGACGCCTGCACACCGCAGCTAGAGAGTAGCCCCCACCTTCCACAACTAGAGAAAAGCCTGCACAGCAACGAAGACCCAGCACTATCAAAAATTAAAAAAAACAAATTAAATTATAAAGAATAAACTGACTCTGCTTTTAAAGTAATCAAGTTTATTTCCCCCCTCTGGACATTTGTTTTGAACATAAATAAGGTGAAAACAAAAATAAAAACTCCTGGTATGTGTGCGTGTGTGGTAAATGTATTTGTTATACGTACAAGCAAGTCGTCTCCCTAAGTCTTCTTTTCTCTGTTGTGTCCATTATCTTGGGATGATGATAGTATCTGTCCCAAGGTCTTTTCATGAGAACATGAAGAGTCAAGGCAGAAAATTCCTTGATGTACAGCTGGTATTCAGGTGATGTTGGTCTCCTTCCCCCTTTTAGAAAAGATAAAGATAAACTTTACATGGAGGTTTTAGTCTGAATGGGGAGATTTTACTTTTCCAATATTCCACCCTTATTTACTTCCCCTATCCCTACAATGGACTTCCCTGGTGGCTCAGTGGTATAAAAATCTGTCTGTCAGTGCAGGAGATGTAGGTTTGATCCCTGGGTCAGGAAGATCCATACCCTGGGAGAAGGGTATGACAATCCACTCCAGTTTTCTTTCTTGGGAAATCCCATGGGAAGAGGAGCCTGGCAGGCTACAGTCCGTGGGTTCACAAAAGAGTTGGACGTGACTTAGTAATTAAACAACAACAAAAGTTCCTACACTACACAAAATCATCAGGTCTCAATTAATAGTAATTTAATTAATTCTTTATACATGTGTATACACACAGACACAGACACACACACACACAAACATGTATACAGGGTTGACATGGGGTTAGTAAAGGTCACTTTTTTTGTAAAGATAGACAGTACCAAATATTTATTAAAAATAGTTGTAGAGATCACTGAAACTATATAGGTAATCCTGAAATGATAGGAAGTTAATATAAAGATTTATTATGTCATCAGAAGTAATCAATCAATTTTCTTATTTTTACTGAAGTATAGTTGATTAGTAAGACTCCTTTGATGAGTATAAGTACTAGTAACTAGCAAGAACTTCCTGCTAGCTTCTCCAATGAGCTTTTAATAAATCTTGCACTAGCCCTCCAGCTTCTGGAATTATAGTCATCAGTCACCTGAAGAAAGGCTGAGTCACTGAGTCATCGCCAGAGATTGCCCAGGGCAACCGGGCACAGAGTGCCTGGTTTGGAAAGGTCAGTGCCTCCCACACCCACCTGCAAGGCTTGTTCAGTCAGTAAGTACAGACACAGCTCATCAAGCACTGCATTCACTTTGTGGAATCCATTGCATGCTGCCAATGTAAGGTCCAGGGATTAGGACTCTGCACCTTCACTGTCAGGGGGCCTGGATTAGATCTCTGGTCGGGAAGTGTTTATATCCATAATTTTTATGCAGGTTGCTTAACCTCAGCAATATTTGACATTTGAGGGCAGATACTTCTTTATGTTGAGGGTGTCCTACATCTTGTAGAATGTTTAGCAGCATCCTTGGCCTTTACCAGCTGCTCCTCACCCCTAAGTTGTGTCACTCAAAAACATCTCTAGATATTGTCCCTGGGAGGCCAGAATTATCCCCTGCCCAGATGAAAACTGCTTTTCTGGGAAAGCAGAAACTTTTCTGAAAAAGTTTTCTGAAAAACATTTTTCTTTTGTAGCTTGTGGGACCTTACCCGAGATGGAAACTGGGCCAATGGCAGAGAAGGCCTGGAGTCCTAACCATCGGACTAGCGGGGAATTCCTGAAAACTGCTTTTCTGAATTTAGAGGCCAATTCTCACTCTAGAAAAGGGAATATTGTAGTAAAGCTCTCAGCCGAGGGATCATTGTAGTAAATCTGTCGGCAATTCTGCCTTTCCTTTGTTTGATTGGAATGTCTGTCTGTTTACTTCCTGGGAGCCTCCTTCTGCCATTATTTTGGTTTCTGATGAACTATTTGACCACCCTTTAAGAGAGCTAAGAAAAGAGATACCAGGAATAGTGCTGCTAGACTCACCAAGGTGCAAAAGAGGATGCACCCATAGAGATGCGGAAATGCAGGCTTCAAGGGAATACAGTGAAGCTCTGAAGGTGATGAGACGGTTGACCAGTCACTGTGTGAACTAGAGTTGGGAGAAGCAATGCCAAGAGTGAGGATCATGGCTTCAGCGAATTTAAACAGAAGGAAGGAAGAGTTACCACTAATGTGTAAAGATGGGCAACATGTTTCTATAGAAACCGAGTGTGGTGCTGACCCAGCTGGCACTCTCATTTCCAGTTTGGGGCAATTATGAATAAGCCCCTTACAAACATTTGCACATAGGATTTTGCAAGAACATAATGTATCCTTTGGCTTCCTGATGGTTCAGTGGTAAAGAATCGCCTGCCAGTGCAGGAGAAAGTGAAAGTGAAAGTCTCTCAGTCATGTCTGACTCTTTGTGACCCCATGGACCCCCAGTCCATGGAATTCTCCAGGCCAGAAAACTGGAGTGGGTAGCTATTCCCTTCTCCACAGGATCTTCCCAACCCAGGAATCCAACCGGGGTCTCCTGCATTGCAGGCACATTCTTTACCAGCTGAGCCACAAGGGAAGCCCAAGAATACTGCAGTGGATAACCCAGCCCTTCTGCAGGGTATCTTCCCGACCCAGGAGTCCACCTGGGGTCTCCTGCATTGCAGACAGATTCTTACCAGCTGAGCTACCAGGGAAGCAAGGGTTCAGTCCCTGGGTCAGGAAGATCCCTTGGAGAAGGAACTGGCAACCCATTCCAGTATTCTTGCCTGGGAAGTCCTATGAACAGAAGGTGCTTGGTGGGCTACAGTCTATGGAGTCCCCGAAACAGTCAGACATGACTTGGTGATTAAACAACAACAAGCCTTGCTGGGATCTTGTGTGGATTCAAGGGACCTAATGAATGAAGAGTATTTTATAGGGTGCTTGGAAAGGTAAAGGCACTCAACAAATGGTAGCTGTTGTTTTATTAATTGTTTGAGGGGCTTGCACCATGAAGTGTAGCAAAGAATCCTTTGATAAATTCAGATCAGGTGAGGTCAAAGGAGAAAGGCAGAACTGTGCTTTGGATGGACACTGTTTCAGGGGTGGACCAGCCTTTTGAACTGCAGAAGTTAGGGATGAGTGACTTGGATGTGGGATCAGGCTCCTCCTCCTTGCTTTCTCTCTAAAATGCCAACCCCAGGCTGGGCTGCTGACTAGGAGGCAGCCATGCAGATCCGGGTCTCTCTCTCTTACTGCTTCAACTCTTCAACTTCTGCCAAGGGCGAGGTTAGTATAGAATGTGGGAGCTCCAAGAATAGCCTGGGAATAGGGTGGGCATGGCGGAGAGGGGCAGCAACGCAGAGAAAGTCTCGGACCAACACTTTCTAGCTTGACATTAGGAAAGACACTTCACCTCTTTGACTTTTAACTTTGTTCATGTAAAGTTGAAAGTCCCAATATCTGCCTTGAAGAGTAATTGCGAGGATAAAGTTGTTCAGTTACAAGGAATATAAAAGGAAATACTTTTTTAACATAAAAGGAGTTTTGTGTTTCTTTTCTTTTTTTTTTTTTTTTTACAAGAAACTTGTAACACTGCCTTAGATTCATGGTTGTCCCCTCCCCACCACAACCCCTTTAACAAATATTTACTGAGAACTCAGAGCCAGGTGTGTGTTAGGTGTGTAGACTGTAGAAAAGAGGATTATGAGGTCCCTGTTTTCAGAGTCTTCTTGGTCAAGGAAGGAAAAGAGTGATTGAGAGCAGCTTCCCTGATAGCTCAATTGGTAAAGAATCCATCTGCAACGCAGGAGGCCCTGGTTCGATTCCTGGGTTGGGAAGATCCCCTGGAGAAGGGATAGGCTACCCACTCCAGTATTCTTGGGTTTCCCTGGTGGCTCAGCTGGGAAAGAATCTCCCTGCAGGAGACCTGGATTTGATTCCTGGGTTGGGAAGATCCCCTGGAGAAGGGAAATTCTACCCACTCCAGTATTCTGGCCTTGAGAATTTCATGAACTGTATAGTCTATGGGGTCGCAAAGAGTCGGACACGACTGAGCGACTTTAACTTTTCAGGGTTTACTGATGCTTTCTATTTATCAAGCTTCCCACTGGTCATCTGTCACCCTTCAGTAAGTCTAAAATGTGCCTATTTTGTTATTTTAGTTGCTAAGTTGTGTCTGAATCTTTGGCTACTCTTGGTAGCCCGCCAGACTCCTATGTCTATGAGATTTCCCAGGCAAGAATACTGGAGTGGGTTGCCACTCCTTCTCCAGTGGATCTTCCCGACTCAGGGATTGAACCCACGTCTCTGGTGTCTCCTGCATTGGCAGGTGAGTTCTTTACCGCTGAGTCACTAGGGAAGCCCAAAATGTTCAAATACACCCATTTTACAGTGTATGTTTGTATATTTGAGTGTCTAAGAGATAGGTGATTTATCCAAGCTAGGAAATGATTGAGTCAAGTTCAACCCTGCTCTCAGATTCAAGTTGGTCCTTGTCTCATGATCAGATATCTTTTCTAGAAAGACAGTGAGATGGGGGTGGACACTTGAGAGATTTTCCTCATCAAATCCTAAAAAATCAGACCTGGAAGGATGCTCAGAGATGGTGGAGTTCAGCTCCCTAATTTTACAAATGAAGAGATGGCAATTTGAAGACATTAAGTTGATAGAATATCATATGGTATTAACAGTAAGTGGCAGGCCTAGGACTTGCAGCCACTTGAGTGGAAGTCTCAAGTCTCGGGTTTTCACCACATCAGGCTACTCCCAGAAATGAAAATCTCAACTGCTATGTAGATGGAGAAGGGGCTAGGTGGACCTGGTGGGCTGAGTGGGAAGAAACTATTACAGACAGCCCGGCGCTTGTGGCCAGGGCCGTCCCCTGCCCTGACCCCCTCTGCATATGGAAAGAAGCAGTGAGCCTTTCTCAACCACCTTCTCTCTTTAATCAGAAAGGGCGTTGCAAATGTTTGCAGATATCCCATAAACACTGGCCCCTGCGCAGAATGGCCCCAGTGCTGGTTTTACAACTGGAAAACTTCTGAATGTGGGTCTTTTAATTTTGGAGGTTGTTACGGCAATGGCAACAACTTTGAGAAGAAAACAGAATGTGAAGAAATCCGCAGGAAACCTGATTTTCTAATAAGAAGTCAGCCCTCCCTGGAGTCAAGCTTGCTCTAGGGCATTAGAAGGTATTTTTGTGAATAAGAAGTGCATTCCTTCACCTCCTTGTCTCTGCCGTGTTCTTTTTATTTTTTTTAAATTAATTAATTAGGCTTCGCCAAGTTTTAGTTTCGGCATGTGGGACTTAGTTCCCTGACTAAGGATAGAAATCAGGCTCCCTGCATTGGGAGCACACAATCTTAGCCACTGGACCTCCAGGGAAGTCCCCCTGGTGTGTTCTTTTTTTATTTTTTCAACCTGAGTCATGGAATTTCATCACATCATCGTTCACAGCATTCCCTCTCCTTTTCATGTCGGTGGGGGAGACGTGGTCCGGGAGTCCCGAGGGGATGGCTGAGAACTGCCCACAGACAGCACAGCAGAATGGCCCCCAGGACCAGGCAGCCCATGGGCCCACAGAACACTGATCCCACCCCACCCAGCTCCCAAAGCCGCACCCGAGAATGGGCCAATCCAGGGTCTCCGAGTTCGAGGGAAAGCAGAGGCCATGAGGATAGACTCAGGGAGAGCAGTCACCAGGGGCGATCAGACCCTGGACCTGCAGCCTGAGGTCCCTGCTGCTGCTGCTGCTAAGTCGCTTCAGTCGTGTCCGACTCTGTGCGATCCCATAGACGGCAGCCCACCAGGCTCCTCCGTCCCTGGGATTCTCCAGGCAAGAATACTGGAGTGGGTTGCCATTTCCTTCTCCAAGGCATGCATGCTAAGTAGCTGCAGTCATGTCCGACTCTGTGCGACCCCATGGACAACAGCCCACCAGGCTCCTCTGTCCACAGGATTCTCTAGGCAAGAATACTGGAGTGGGTTGCCATTTCCTTCTCCAATCCCCTGGTGTGTTCTTTATTTTTTAATTTTTTTTAGAGGATAATTTAATTAGAGGATAGTTGCCTTACAATATTGCATTGGTTTCTGCCGTGGATCAAAACGAATCAGCCATAGGCATACATATGTCCCCTCCCTCTTGAACCTCCCTCCCACTTCCCACCCATTCCCGCTCCTCTGGGTCGTCACAGAGCCCCAGGTTGAGTTTCCTGAGACATACAGCAAATTCCCGTTGGCTATCTAGTTTACATTCGGTACACATGTTTCCATGCTACTCTCTCCATTCATCCCCCTCTTTCCTTCCTCCCCCGTACCACTGTCCGTAAGGCTGTTTTCTATGTCTGCATCTCCACTGCTGCCCTGCAAACAGGTTTGTCAGTACCATCTTTCTAGATTCCATATATGCATGTTAATATATGATATTTGTCTTTCTCTTTCTGAATTATTTCACTCTGTATAATAGGCTCTAGGTTCATCCACCTCATTAGAATTGACTCAAATGCTTTCTTTTTATGACTGAGTAATATTCCACAGATATATGTACCACAGCTTCTTTTCCATTCATCTGTTGATGCATGTCTAGGTTGCTTCCATGTCCTAGCTATTGTAAATAGTGCTGCCTGAACACTAGGGTACATGTGTCTTTTTCAGTTTGGTTTCCTCAGGCTGTATGCCGAGAAGTGGGATTGCTGGGCTATAAGGTAGTTTTATTCCTAGTTTTTTAAGGACTTTCCCAACTGTCTCCTATAGTGGTTGTATCAATTTACATTCCCATCAAGAATGCAAGAGAGTTTGGTGTGTCTTTAAATTACCTACCTCTGTGCCTGAAATTCTACAAACATTGCCAAAATGTTTAAAATCTCAAGACTTTATTTTTAAAATATATACATACATACAAGTATTACTATACTGTGGGGATTAAGAGTCATTCACACTTACTACTGGAGAAGGAAATGGCAACCCACTCCAGTATCTTTGCCTGGTGGGATACAGTCCATGGGGTTGCAAAGAGTCAGACATGACTGAGCAACTAACACACACACACACTTAGTATGAGTTATTGCTTAGTGATTTGGAGGATAAAGGTTTTGGGGGATGGATGGTGAATTTGAAAACCTGGGGCATGGTATTGGAAGAAACCACATTAGACAAGGAAGTAGATCTTTGGGGTAAAGATTAAATTAAATTAAATTTTATCCACAGGGACAACATTCAATTATCATCTTAAAATAACATTCCTCTGTGTATGACTTTACTTACTTTCTCTCTTTCTCTCCTCCCCATTTCTCTCTCTCTCTCTGTATGAATTATGTAGTATTTTCTATCAGGATTTTTATGTAGCATTTTACTATAAACATTTAAACATTTTACCAGATCAGTGAATATTCTTCAGCATCATTGTTAATGGCTATGTAATATTCTAACCTACAAAGCGCCATAATTTACTTAGCTAATCATCTGTGGCTAAATGTGTGCTTCCAATTTTCCATTATTGCAAAATAACACAAGGTTAAACATTACGAATGATTTTTAATACCTTTGAAAAGTAACATCCTTAGTGACACCAGAAAGACGGCTGAATAAGAGGTCCCCCACTCATATTCCTTCTAAATAATTGTTTGGCATCAATCCATAGACAAAAATGCCTTTGTGGAAGTTTTCAGATCCAGGCAGGAGACTGTGAAGCCCAGGGAAGCCCTGGATCTAGGAGAACCATTTGAGAAGGCAGGCCCATACCCAGACGGCTGACACACCAATCATGGTTCTAGCTAGAGGCCCAGAAACAGCTTCATACCCACGAGGACTTGGTTACAGTCCCATTTAGCTTGGTCCTGCCACCAGCACCATATGAAGGGACCCAGGCAGAGTCAACCTCCCCCATGCATCAGATAATAGGCCTAGAGAACTAGTGAGCCCTGAACTAGCCTGTGTGAGACTGTCAAGACTAGCACCATGACAGGCACCCTGAACTAACAGTAGGCCTAAGTTTCAGTTTCTCCCGAGGGTAGGGTAATTATCTGCCCCCAACAGGCCACCAGAAACCAGCTAATCAGTACGCGCCCAGTAAACCTCCGAGAAGGTCCCCTGGAAAGTCCCGTGCATGCGAAAGTTTGTACCAATAAAATTGCTCTGCAAACATGTAACCAATCCGCTTGCGCCCACTGCCCACTGCTTATGTTTGAAATCGAGCACCCTATAAATGTGCATGGAAACTGGGGCTCGGGGCTCTCTGACTTTGCACCACTGCGTTGGTTGCAGCAGGGGCCCTGGCTCGAGTCAGCAGTAAATTTCCCTTCCTTTGCGTGTTGCATTGTCATGGAGGTCTTCTCTTTTCCTGCTGGGGGATTCGGACAGCGGGCATAACAGCCTGTGAACTGCCTCTAGCCCCTGCCTAGAAGCCCCTGGAGGAAAAGCCACCAAACTTACTCAGAGTGTAGATTCTGAAAGGGCCCTAAAATAGGAGCTGTCTCGTCCTGTCCATGGTCTGCAGACAGGTCCACTGGCTCAGGGACCCAAGAGAAGACACACCCATCTGTGACTCTGGAGGTCCTGAAAGGCCCTAGGCTGGGTTCCAGCCTTTTCCAGCCACAGACTGTGAGTTGTCTTGCCAGAACAGAGATTTGGCAGGAGACACATCTGTACTTTGGGAGATACAGAAAGGGCCCTAGAATTGGCTCCGGTCCTTCCAGTCACAGTTAGGGAACAGTCCAGCCCAGCCAGGGACCCAGCAGGCAACACTCGTCTGTGCCTCTTGAATCAGGAATACAAAATTCAATCTTGGCTGTTGAACCTGAAAAAGTCCTGGGGCTCCATTTCAGTCCCTCTCAGCCACGGTCCAGGACTCGTTTCACCCACCCAGGGACTCATCCAGTGACTCAGCAGCAGCCCTCCCAGGGACCTGGTGGGAGCCACACCCACCTTGTACCTGGTAATAGGCTCGCTGAATGACGACCTGACCTTGGACCCTAAAGCAGACCCCTTTCCCAGCACCTCCCTACAGAACCAGGTTCTAGAGACAGTCTCATCCACCCAAGGACTGGACAGAATCCATGCCTACCTGAGCCTCTGAAATCAAACATGCCAATCACAAACCCACTGCAGATGACGCAGTGACAGTCTCAAAACCAGCTCTAATCCAGCACAACTCTGATTCTAGTGGTAGTTCTGGCAGCCTGGGGAGCTGATAGAACGTTCTCACATGCCAAAACCAGTATATCAAGACTGGAAGAGGTGTTTGTTCCTTCAAATGCAGAGACACTGACACAAGGCCACATTAATCAGGAAGAATCAAACATGGCACAGCCAAAGGAACTAATAAAGCTCTGGTAACTGGCTCCAAAGAAATGCAGATCTACAATCTGCCTGTCAAAGACTGCAAAATAATCATCTTAAGGAAACTCACTGAGGACTTCCCTGGGGAACAGTGGATAAGAATCCACCTGCCAATGCGGAGGACACAGGTTCCAACCCTGTTTGGAGAAGATTCCACATGCCCGGGAGCAGCTAAGCCCATACACCACAAAAACTGAGAAATGGAAAATTTCCTGCCACATCAGTAAACAAGGTTGTCACAAATTCTCAGCAGTCCCAGCCCTCCAAATGCAAATTCCTGAGCCCTAAGGGCACCCAGGAAGGAGAGGAACACTTGCAACTCAGCAGCCGTTAGGCTGTAGCCACTCCCTATGGTAAACCCTGAGGAATTCAAGATGTAAAAAATACTTGATGCTGGCCCCATACAGCTGAGATGCAAATGAAACGAATGATTCTGTGAGTTCAGACTCTTGCATCTTCCCATACATAGAAATGTGCTGAATTCCTTAACTTGGGGTATCTGATTTTCTTTACTTCACAAAAATACTTTTGATGTTTAGACTACCTGCCCTTTGTTGCAAACTTCTATATAACCTGACTCATCCCCCTGCCTCCTCAGAGCAGTTCTCTCAGGGTTACTTAAATACTGTCTCCTGAGCTTAAGTTTTTTTTACAAGGATGCAGTTTAGGTGTCAGTGACTGACTGAGGCTGTTCTGCCATCTGAAGTTCAACTGGGGAAGGATCCACTTCCAAGCTCACTCACCTGGCTGTTGGAAGGATTCAGTTCTTCAAAGGCTGTTGGCCAGGGGCCACCTTCAGCCCTTGACAATTGGGCCTCTCCAGGGGGCAGCTCACAAACATGACACTGGCTTTCATCAGAGCGAGCAGTGGGGAAGAACCAGAACAAGTGCTGGCAAAATAGAAGTTCTAGTTTTTTGTGACTTAATCTTGGAAGTGACACTGCGTCACTTTTCATTACAGTACTGCTCCTGAGAAACAGGTCACCAAGTCCTGTCCACATCAAGGCAGTGATTACACAAGTGCGTGAATCCTGGGAAGTGGGGATCACTGGACCCCCTGGGCAGTCTCACTGCCACCGGGAGGAGGAGCTTGGCCAGAGTCCCACAGCAGTGACCGCTTAAAGACTCAGTTCTTGGGAATTTTCTGGTGGCCACTGCAGGGGACATAGGTACGATCCCTGGTTCAGGAACAAAGATCCCGAAATCCATGTGGCCAAAAATAAATAAATAAATAAAATAAAATTTAAAAAGACTCAGTTCTCAAGTCTCCTTCCTCTCCCTCGTTCTTCTCTGATATTTGTTCACAGGTGAAAAGTTGAAGACTTCCAGTGCCTGGTTCCTATGAGTACAAATACCCAAGAGGCCTTACGTCACCAAGTCTGGGTGATGAGAACTGTTGTGAAACAAAAGTTGCTTAGATGAGAAGATACACAGAAACTATCAAAAAGAAGAAACTACCAGAAGACCAGTGAGTGCCAGATAAGCTACAGGGGCACTGGAAATAACACTCTTGACATGGTGTTGAGATCTTGCTAAATTTCTTAATCCACATATGCTGGAGGAAAATCTTTCAAATGAACAAGCTCCACAAGCCTTAAAAAAGCTTCCTGGGAAGACTGAAAGAGAATAATTCAGGAACATACATTAATACAGATTTATAACCTGCTTTTATCAGTTAACAATATCAGGTGAAAATTTTCCTATATTGTTAAATATTCTTCAATGGGATCATTCAAAGGGGTAGAGCTTTCTTGGTATGGCTGGATGATAATTTATTTAAGCAAACTTCTTTGATTAAATATGAAGAGAGTTTACGATTTCTCAGTATAATAGTAATGCTGTATGGACTTCTCTAGTGGTCCAGTGGTTAAGAATTCACCTTGTGATGCAGGGGACTTGGGTTAAATTACTGGTCTGGAAACTAGGACCACATGCCTCGTAGCAACAGAGAGCATGTGCCACAGCTAGAGAGTTCACGCGCTGCCATGGAAGATTCTGCATGATGTGATGAAGATTTGATGCAGTCAAATACATAAATAAATATTTAAAAAAATTAAGTAATGGTACAAGGATAATAAGTCACTGTGAGCATTTCTGACTAGTTAAGATAGATTATAAGAAGGGGACCCTCTGGGTCAGAGAAACATGCATTTTAAAAACTTTCAATACATAATACCGTCTATTAAAATTTTCATCATTGCCACTTATGAAACACTTATGATATGCCAGGAACCAAGTTAAGTGCTTTACATATGCACTGTCCTTTAATATTTCCAACAGCCCAAAGAGGAAGATTCTATGAATATCTATATCTTACAAATGAGGAAGCTGAAAGTCAGAAAGATAAATGACTTGATCCAAACAGCAAACTGACAAGGAGTAAAGCTGGTGTTTGAATTGAACTGGGACTCTAGGACCCATATTGTCTTTTTTTTTCAGCTACATCAATCAGCATGTCAGATCATAGTTCCCCAACCAGGGAATGAACCCGCACCCCCTACAGTGGAAGCATGGAGTCTTAACCATGTGACCACCAGCGAAGTCCCTGGAACCCATATTCTTAATCTGTTTGCTTTCATTAAAATTCAGCTCTATTGTGTGAGCAGCCCAGTCCTTGCTTACCTCTCCATCCCATAAAATCCCCTGACCTCTCCATATGGACTATACAAGGATATTCTGGGCCTGCCTGCTTCTACCTTTTGATGTTCATATTTTGTGGGCTCTTGAAAGCTGGGATGTTGCGTTACACATTTCTGCACCCAGCCAAGAGAGGTGACGTGTGTACAGAGTAAATACTCTACAAGTACCTATTGATTTGTTTTGTAAAAATTACACTGTGGAGGAAAGGAGGGGCCTGGGATTTATTTTCAGAGGTAAAGTTTTAAGCTCTCAGCCAGTGCTATGATTCTTGTCATCTTTGAATTATAGAAGAAAGGAAAGAAGGAAGGAAATGAAGGAGGGAGGGAGAAGCAGTGCTAATCAAATTAAACTGCAGACAATAAAATCAAGAGCTGTGAGGAGGGAGCGCAGAAAAAATCATGAAAAAAACCTCAAGAGTGAAAGCCTCCACCCACTATCGAAGGACCTCCAAAGAAATGACAGAAACCCATCAGGGATGACTTTTATCCTCTGAACCAAGATAAAAGGGGAAAGGAAATGCAGAATGTGATATCTGGGTGCTAGTTGTCCCAAGCAATAAACCCAAACTACAGAATAAAGCCATAAATACATAAGATCGAGAGATTAGGGAATTCCCTGGTGGTCCAGGGGTTAGGACTCTGAGCTTTCACTGCTGAGGGCCTTGGTTCAACCCCTGGTCTGGGAATGCATGGCATGGCCAAAACAAACAGACAAAAAACAGCATAGAAATAACAAGGTGACCTTACAAGTATACCACAGCTGAACCAGATGAGACCAATGGAGAACTAACCCTGAGATAAGCATGAACATGCCTAACTTGTACATTAATATGTTGAGAGATTTATCTATTTCAAACTAGAGTCTCCAGCCCACCAACAGAAATCATGAGTGAACCAGTGTAGAAAATGTAACCCGCTGTGTCTGTCTGTATTGCCTCCTGGAGGTTGGTTAAAGGAGGGTCCTGTGGGCACCATCCAGGCCACTTGGAGCTCGGCCTGCAGAGTGAACCAGCCTTCCATCAGTAAGGGGTTGTTGTTTTCAGACTGACTGCAAACGGCAGCTGCCTTCCATAGTCTGTTCCCCTGGTGGTGCCAAGATTCTAACCATAACCCTAAGCCTAATCCTAGCCTGTAATAAACCACAGGCTTTGGACCATTCATCTGGAGAAAAATTTCCAGAGGGCTGTTCAAGATGTGAGGCTTGCAAATAATGGGGTAGGGGGGTACTGTAGCTCTAGGGGATTCCACCTTTTATATAATAAGCTCACCCCAGTAGGCTTGGTTTGGCTGGGTGCAGGGCTTCTGTGGGGTTGATATCCCATCTGCAGGGGATACACAGAGACTTCTGGGTCCAGGACCTCCGCGCTCTGCAGGCAGGACCTTCAAATGCTATGCTTTTCTGTGGCTGAAGGGGGCACTGCAGCTCCCCCCAAGTACCATCTTTAACAGCTAAAGAAACCAGATACTCACCAGATTGCAGCTGTGAATGGAAGACTAACAGTGTCCTCAGCCACTGCTATTTTTATGTTTTCCTCACCCCCTCACTTTTGATCAACTGGGTAAACGTGGTCATGGGGCAGGAAGGGTAATATTTGTTGTGTTTGCAATGTGATTATTTCTTGAGCTAATTTCCCAAAGCTCCATCAATAGACAGGACACAAAGAACCACACAGGAGTCCTAGGAGCCCCCATAGCTGGTACAGCCCTAGCTCCCAGGGCATTAGGGCTGACAGTTTGAGGTCCATACATGTTGGTAGATGATGAGGCAAAAAAAAGGTAATTTCTTCCATGTCCTGTTGGGTCACCTAACTGCTCTCTCTGCTTCCACATTGCCCCCAGAGTCGATTCTTAAATTTAATTTTGGCTGTGCTGGGCTTCTCACTGAGGGGGGCTTTTCCTCGAGGTGCCTGGACTCTAGAGTGGGGGCTCTGTAGTTGTGGGATGTGGGCTCACTTGCTCCATGGCATGTGTGATCGTCCCAGACTAGGGATGGAACCTGTGTCCCTTGCATGGCGGGAGGATTCTTAATCACTGGACCACCAGGAAAGTCCCACAGTCTATATAAACATAACAGCCAGAAGGATCTTTTTCAAATGTAAGATGATGTTGTCCTTCTGCTCAAACCCCCATCAGGTCTCCTAAATTCCTCAGAATAAGAGGCAAAGTCCTGTAGTGACCACAGGGCCCTCCGTAATCTGTGCCCACGTACCTCTCTGACTATCTCCCCTGGTGCTCCTGACCCCTCACCACTCCAGCCACGATCCCCAAGCACCCAGAGCACACTCTGACCTCAGGTTCTCAGCCCTAGAGATTTCCTCGGTCTGGACAGCTCTTTCCATGGATTTCACATGGCTCATGTCCTTCTTCACTCAGCTCATGACTTGAATGACACCTTAGGAAAGACCTTCCCTGAATACGCTCTGCAAAGCAACTACCCCACCTCTCCCCCATCCATTGGACCCACTTGTCATCTTACTCATCTTTTTTTTTTCATTTATTTTTATTAGTTGGAGGCTAATTACTTTACAATATTGTAGTGGTTTTTGTCATACATTGACATGAATCAGCCATGGATTTACATATATTCCCCATCCTGATCCTCACTGCCACCTCCCCCTCTACCTGATCCCTCTGGGTCTTCCCAGTGCACCAGGCCCGAGCACTTGTCTCATGCATCCAACCTGGGCTGGTGATCTGTTTCCCCCTAGATAATATACATGTGATGTTTTGAGAGAACAGCATTGAAACATCTTACTCATCTTTATAGTTTGCCATAATCTTGCCACCACGTGACATGTTATATATGCATTGTTTCATTCATTTATTGACTGTTCTTCCCCACTACACACACACACATGCACACGCATACACCACACACCTCCTTGATCTCAAATCCGCCCCACCTAGAACAGAACATATAGTAAGAACTCAAAAAGGATTTCCCAAGTGAGCAATACCTCTGCTTACGCTGTTTCTCAGACAGGGCTTTCCTCTACTGGTCTGGCTTCAGAACTTCACTTCTTAAGCTCTGGTTCCCTCAAATGTAGCTTTCTATTATCCCACCAACCCCAACCTGCCCTTTACTGAAGAGCAGATATTTGTTTTTGCATCAGTTTTACCGTACACAGTCCTTTAGACTGGAGGTGGGGTTTAGAGACAACAGCAAGGCAGCCTGTTATTGGAGATGGGAGGTCAGGGCAAGAAGAGACCCTGCCCTGAGCTCTGGAGGGGTGGCAGTTTACCAGGATTCTGGCCCTGGAGCCAGGAGATGGAGAGAATAAATAAATATAGAAAGAAGGGATAGAGAGGAGGGAATAAAGAGAAGGGTACAGAGAGAAGAAAGGATAGAGGGAGTGAGCTTGAGCTCTAGCTTGGAAAGAAGATACAAGAAACTGATAGCATTCATGGCCTCCACAGAAAACAACAGAGTAGGGACTTCTCTGATGTTCCACTGATTAAGACTTTGCTTTTCAATGCAGGTGTGAGTTTCATCCCTGGCTGGGGAACTAAGATCCCACGTGTTGCTGCCAGAAAACCAAATCATAAAACAGAAGCAATATGGTAACAAATAACGATTTTTTTTTTAAAAGGAATTCTTAAAGAAAAAAGGAACAGAGTAGCTGGGGGTGGAGGAAGAGTGTCAAGGGTGAATGATGTTTCACTGTGTATTCTTTTCTATTTTTGGAGTATATTTGCTTTAGAATGTTGAGTTAGTTTCTGCCTTACCAGGGAGTAAATCAGCTATATGTATATATATATCACCTCCCTCTCCCCTCATCCCACCCATCTAGGCCACAGTTGGGCTGTTATTTGCTCTGAGGCATGTGGGATCTTCCTGGGTTAGGGATCCAGCCCTGGTCTCCTGCACTGGCATGCAGATTCTTTACCACTGAGCCACCAGGGAAGCCTGGCTATTCATTTTAAAGAAGATGTGGGACATACATTGTATATCCTTATTTTACTTTTTGAACTGTGATCCATGTGTTATTTCTACAAAATAACAGCTTGATTAAAACAAAAACAAAAACCTACAACAAAGCACCCTGACTTTGTTACCTTCTTTCTGTGTGGCCCCAAGGAAGTAACTTGGCGGAGACCTGGCTGTAACACAGGCTCAGTAGTTGAGACCCAGGGGCATAGTCGCTCCATGGCATGTGGGATCTTCTCAGATGAGAGATCTAACCCAGGTCTCCTGCACTGCAGGCAGATTCTTTACCACTGAGCCACCAAGGAAGCCCTTATCACAATCTGAGGGCTATTTGGGGGATCCAGGAGATCTCACAAACGAATCTCCCAGCCCTGCGTCAGGCACACAGTACCTGCTGCTGTTGTCAGAACTCCCAGCAACTCTGGAGGGATTCCAGCATCTCTCTGAGCCCCAGTTCTCTCCTCCATCACCCTGGGAGAATAACCTGCAACTGCACAGGGCTGGTGGGCGGATTAACCGGGGAAGGGCCTCAGCACACAGAGCCCTGAGTTACCATCACTGTGTCACCCGTCACAGCTCACCTCTTCTGGGACTCTGCCTGGACGATCTGGTGGCCACGCCCACTCCCCCGCCTCCCCAGCTCACGGTTGCAGGCAGGAATGGAATGTGCCCGAATAATAAGAACAGAGGCCACAGGCCCGCCAGTGCTGGAAGCAGTCACTTTATTGGTTGGAAAAAGAAGCAGCTGTGGTCAGCTCAGGATGGAGGGAAGAGGCCAGGGAGGAGGGCAGCTGGGCTGGAGCCAGACAGGGCCAGGCAGACATTGCTGCTCCCTCAGTCCACAGGCTGCGGTGGCTGGAGCTGGAGGAAGAAAATCATAACAATACCATCAACAACAATACCGGGGACACTAGACAAGAGCGCTTGCAGCTTAAATTCTGATTCAAAGCTCCTCCCACTCCATCACATTCCCCGCTACCTTCCTAGCCCCTGCCCCCCAGCAAAGCCTCATTTTCTCGAGGCCTTGGGGCTCTGCCGGCATTTTTCCAGAGGTCCTAGACTCACCTCTTCTGCTCTGACCTTCCCTGGATACACCGGGGTATACCATGGTCCCCACGGACCACTGTGACCATTCATGAGGGGTCACTGTCGTTTACCTCTCTAAGAATCCTTCCACCACTAGGAAGTTGCACTATGCCCCCATTCCTTCGGTTAAGCTGAGTTAACTGATCAAAAAGATCTTATATATCCCATTTTATCAACAAAATATTTGCAGTTCAGGGAGGTGAAAAAGGCCAGTTAATTGTCAGAGGCTGAAATCTGAACCTAGGTCTTCCTGACTGCAACGCCAGCCCATGCTGTTGGCACACATGGAGGCAAGAGGCAGCAGGCATCGCTGGAGAGCTCCGGGTCCTGGGGAGACCGTGCTTCTCTTTCAGGCACTGAGTTAGCAACCATGGGTCCTTGGGCATGTCCTCCCCTCTCTCTGGGTCTCAGTCTTCACATCTGGGCAATAGGTTCCATCACTGGCCTGCCAGTCTATTGACTGACAGCTTATCAACAGCAGCGCACGATTAGCAATGAGATTACAACCAGGGGGTCTGAGAGGGTAACAGGCAGGAAGGCAGGGGTCTCCAAATGGAAAAAAGAAGCTGCAGGTGCCAGACATTTTTATCTCTCTTAAGCAGCAGGAAGAAACAAACCAGCGATATGCCTTTCCTTCTCTACACAAATTTAAAAGAGGTTTCTCTTAAAGTGCTGTGTTGCCATGACACCTGGTCTCACCTGAAGCTAACTACTCTCAAACCTTGAGTTGACCAATACGTTTCTTTTTCGTATGGAAATGTTGTCTTAAGCTATGTTAATGAACCCCAGACTCTATCTTCAAGTTGGTTCCGCCAAATGGCCTAATTTACTTACTCAGGTATTGTTCCCCTAATCTATGTAAATGAAATTATTTGTTGGTATTCTGCCCTTCTACAAGATTCAAGTCAATTGTTTTATGGCCAGGGATAAATTATCTGACGTCATTCTAAATTTTATGACATCCTTTTCATTAACAGACTGTGAGTGACTATATAACAGACAGCTAAAGACTAGGAGGGGGGTATTCTTTTGCCCCCTTCTGATGCCTATGTCAGAAGCTTTCTCTATCTCCTTTATACTTTAATAAAACTTTATTACACAAAAGCTCTGAGCGATCCAGCCTCGTCTCTGGCCCCGGATTGAATTCGTCTCCTCCGGAGGCCAAGAATCCCGCGTCTAATCGTTCAGCAACAACCTTTCAGGTCCTTCCGGGGTTCCCTCCATCTGGAACAGCTTCCCTACCACTGTACTTCACCAGACTACCCACCTTGCACTCATCCTTCAGGACTGGCTCAGAACCCTGCTCCCTCCTTCCCCCACCCTTGGGAAGGTGAGGCTTCCTCCTCTGTTCCTACCACACCCAGCCCTGCCCTCCACTGCCGCACTGATGGTAGGCTTTGGGAGTGTCTGTCCATCTGTCTGCCTCAGCCACCTGGCTGCAAGCTCGGTGAGGAAGGGCAGCCATCACCTTTTGTTCCAGCACACGGCACAGGGCTGGATCCCTCAGTGGACTGAAGATGCATGTGCCTTGGGTTTTGTTTCTCTTTCTTTTCTTTTTTTTAAAAAAATCTTTATGTATTTATTCACTTGGCTGCACTGGGTCTGAGTTGCAGCATGTGGGATCTAGCTCCTTGACCAGGGATCGAACCCAGGCCTCCTGCATTGGGAGCTCAGACTCTTTGCCACTGGACCACCAGGGAAGTCCCTCTCTTTACTTCCTTATGCTTGCTTTATGACTTAACATTGTTTTATTTTTAATTATCTGTGGGGAAGGAGAGGTTCCACGATCTTATCTTTAGGCATGGGAACCACTCAAAGCAGGTGAATGTAGTCCTGTCGGCCACAGAGTAATAAGTGCACAAGTGAAGGGGAAAAGGAGTAAATCTCACAGCCCAAATAATCAGCAAATATTGTCCCGTCCACCTTCACCATGTTGCAAACCCAGCCTCTTAGGTCACCTGGCCCATCACCTCCCACCTGGCCTCTTGCAGGAGCCTCCATGCTGGTCTCCCTGCTTCTGCCACTGCCCCCTCTAGGGTCTCCACACAGGAGCCGGAGCAATCCTTTTAAATCCAAGTCAAGAGCAGGTCCGTTTCCAAGGGCCCAACATCTCTGGGTCAAGACCAAAGTCCTGGACTTTCCTGGTGGTCCAGTAGTTAAGAATCTGCCTGCCAGTACAGGGGACCTGGGTCCGATCCCTGGTCCAGGAAGATTCCACATGCCACAGAGCAACTAAGCACGTGTGCTGTAACTACTGCCTGCGTGCTGCAATTCCGGAAGCCTGCTTGCCTAGAGCCTGGGCTCCGCAACAATAGAAGACACCACAATGAGAAACCGTGCAATGGAACAAAGAGTAGCCCCAGCTTGCTGCAACCAAAGGAAGCCTGTGCCTAGCAGTGAAGACCCAGTGCAGTCATAAATAAATAAAATATATTTTAAAAAAGACCACAGTCCTTACATGGTCTATCAGGTCTCTCCACTACCCAACTGCCTCTCTGACCCTCTCTTCTATTGCCCTCTCTTTGATCATAGGAGGCTTTTCCTGAAACACACCAGGGGTTCTACTGCTTTATATCCGCTGCCCCCACTGGCCATAACAGTCTCTCTGAAAGCTCCCAGTTCCCTTCATCATCTCCAACAAGTTTGTTCAAATGCTGCCTTTTGGAAGGTCCTGTGATAAAACTGCAACACAGCTCCCTGTTGCTCCCCATCCCTACTCCGTATCCTCCTTCTGTTTTCTTTTTCTCCAGGTCACTTATTTCCTGCTAACATTTTGCAGGGAATGAAGGTGTTGAAGGAGCCTGGTGCGCTCAGGTCCATAGAGTCTCAAAGAGTCAGACACAACTGAAATGACTTAGCACACATGCATGCACAGTATATAAAACCCATCAGAGAGAAATTTTTGTTGGGTTTGTTTACTCATGGAGCTTCCCAGCACCTAGAGCAGTGCACCACATGTGATAGATGCTCAGTGACTATGTTGAATGGATGAGAACAAATCAAAGGATGGATAAGCAAATAGCACTGTGTTAGCTCAGGGGCTCCTTTTCAGGCTCCTGCAGGGGTTGTCACATCTGGGTATCAATGTATCCGTCCCCCCACCCCAGGGCACCTACCTCAGAAGACAGGGGTGACACAGGACACCTTCCCGCAACCATTGCGGCAGCATTTCAACAGGTCAGGACACTGGCTGTCCACCTGGCACTGGTCCCGGCAGAGGCCGAGCTGGGGGAAGGCGATGTCCACCTTAGGGCAGGAGCCCTTCTTCTCTGGGTAGAAAGAGGAGTAAGAGGTGGTGAGCAGAGCCGAAGCAGGTGGCTGCACACATCTCCACAGCATGTCTGCCCACCTGGATTCACAAACAAGACAGCTGCCCGCCTGAGCGAATCTCTGGGGTGTTGGAAGTTTGTCTGCAACCTTCCTTTCTCCTGTTCTCTCCTCCCAGGGGTTTTGAGATCACTGGACTCCAGTCTGAGTCCCAGCTCTGCCTTCTCCTAACTTTGTGGCCTCAGGATGAAAAGCCCCTAGAGCCCCGTGTCTTCAGGTGTCAGATGAGATCAGCGCTGACCACACCACAGGGTTGTTATGGAAGCAATGGAGGCAACAGACTTCTCCCTGAGAAGTCAACATCCTTTGTAGCAAAAATAATGATGATGAGTAAAGGCAGCCATTAACACTTAGCTCCTTCTAAGTAGCAGGTATTATCTGAAGCTTGTGAGATTTATTAACTCATCTAATCCTCGGGGTAATCCTAGAACCGGGGACAAGGAGCTGTAACAATTTCCTCATGTTGCAGATGAGGAAACTGAGTCAACAAGAAGTTAAATAATTTGCTTAAAGTCAAACAGGGTAGAGACAGGATTTGAACCCAGGAACCTGGCTTCAAGTCTGTGCACCATGCATTTTGCTGCTTTGTAAGCTGTAAACCATAGTGCCCATGTAAGGGTGACACACCCACAATGCTTTCACTCCCGTATACTCACTCCTAGTTACAACCAGGTGGAACCAAGGTCCCCTCTACACTCTCACTCTAACACCCAGAGAAGCATTCTTCCACTAGTGCACACACACACACACACACACACACACACACACAACCACAGAGATGTACCAATTACAAAGTCCTTAGTGCAAATCCATTTTGTCCTTTAATTTTCACATCAAACATCTCTTCTGTAGGGGATAGTTCTTATTACTGTATTCTTGTTATAGAGGAAGAAAATGAAACCCAGAGGGGTGAAGGCATCACCCAACATCACACTGCTGATCAGAAGTAAAACCAAGACTTGGGCTCAGCCTTTCAATGTCCACACACACAGACACACACACACAGACACACACACACACACCCTGTGCTCCACTCCAAGCTCAAGGAGGAGGGAGCTGGTCTCAGTGCCCAGAAGCCCCAGGAGCAAGTCCAGCCAAACGTCAAGCAGGCACAGAGCTGGGTGATGAGCTGAGAGGACACGGTGGGCTGCCTTCCTGCACAGACACCCTTTCCCTGGAGAAGGGCAGGAGCTCTCAACACCGAGCTGCCCCAGGACAGAAGGGCATCAGGAGCCCGTGACTCACCAAACAAGCCACTGTGAGTGGAGGCTCTACTCTCTCCTGAGACATCTCACGTGTTATCATTTCATTTAGCCTCATATCAGTCCTACAACATCTGAGATTACCATTCCATTGTATAAAGGAGAAAACAGAGGCTCAGAGAGGGGAAGCCATTTGCTCAGGACACACAACCTGCAGATGGTACAACAAAGATTCTGATTCAGGAGACCCTCTGGCCCTGCCCCTCTTCCTGCCTCAGTCTATCCATCTGAGACCAGGGAGGAGCAGAGACTCCCCCAAGCAGAAACTCCTCTTTTCTCCCCACTCCCCTCCCATCTGTCTGTCTTTCTCTCCCAACGTCCTCCTCTCCTGGTTTTCCTGACTTTGGTCCAGGTTAGAGATCCCCAGATCCACAAGCCCCCCTGATGGGCTGTTTCTCCCTCCAGCTCCCACCACCCAGCTCTGACTGAGGTCTCTGATTACAGGCCTTCCTGGCCCCGTGGGCATCTTCAGAGAAATCACAGGGAGGAAGCAACATAGGGACTTTTTCTCTGGGTAAAGACCAGTGATCCCAACACAATGGGATCCTGGCTTCTAGTCCTCAGTTTTTCCCTCTGAAAAATTAGATGTTCAGGGTCCAAGCTGTCTAAGACCCCTTCCTGCTCAGGTAGGAGTCCCTAGGACCTACTGGACAGACTTGAGCTCCAGCAAGTGCTTTCTGTGAAGGGTAAGCTTCACACACTCTCATTCAGTCTTCAGAGCGGAAGAGAGGGTGTTAAGAGGAGGAAGGGGGAGGGTTGCTCAGGATGGGGTCCTGACTTTCTTCAAGCCACTCAGAGAAAAAAGGGACCCCCTGTGTTATGAATCCTGTCCAGCCAGGGATGGCAGTGTGACCTTGGACAAGAATCTTTCTCTCTTTTTGCAGCTCACATCATATCTTTAAGATGGGCGGAGTGCTCTCCTAAACCTGGAAAGCCTCCATCTGGACAGAGGAATTTGGGAAGTCCGGGCCAGTAGGCATCCCAAAGCCTTCCCCCAGGGCCGGAAAGGCCACAGGAAAGGGGTTCTGAAACGGGATCGAGTTCCAAACCTTGGGACTCAGCCCACTGGACAGCCATGGGCTGCACCGCGGCTAAACCCCCTGCCAGGAGGAAGCTTCGACCCGGCGCCCAGATCTCAAGGAACAATGGATGGCCCGGAATCACGTCCCCGCGGTGCGTCCCGGAAGTCCGTCATGCACCAGAGCGATGAATCTGGCTGGGAGTGGGGGACCTCCCTTCCCCTCGGAGGCATGTCAGCGACGCCTCGGTGTCCCCGGGGCCGCGGGAGGGAGAGCACGGGCTGATCCGGTTCCAGCCACTTCGACCTGGTCCTGGACCCCTGGGTCGGTCGCGCTGGCGTGCCCGAAACGGGGCGCTCCCTTCTGCCGCACCTCCGCTGCCCCGCCCCGGCCCGCGCGGGTCCCTCAAGTTACCATTAGGCATCTGGCAGACGGTGGAGCAGCCGGCCTGGCAGCACTTGAGGTTGTCCTTACAGTTCTCATCCGAGACGCAAGCCTTCGTGCAGTTCACGTCACCCTCCAGCTCGGGACACACACCCGGCTTCTCTGCGCCTGCGCCTGGGAGGTGGACGGGCAGTGGGGGACCCGGGCCCGCTCTCAGAGGATGCCCACCTCGTGTCTGATGGCCCGCAATCTCAATCCGCCCCCCACCCCCGAATTCTGAGTCTCTGTTCCTAGGCCCCGCCCTAACAGCCTCCAGAGAGCCCCACCTCCAGGGACCGGGTCCTCCAGGACAGGAGGACCCTTGGCCTCTGAGCCTTCAATTTTTAGGAGACCCCAGCCCAACTGAGCTTCTAGAGCTTCCGATGTCCCGGCAGAGGGTCCCTGCCACTGGCCATTGCATCTCCAGGATCAGCAAAGAACCTCCCCACCCCCGCCGCCCCCCCCCACCCCCCGCCCCATCCCGGGCATAAGGGTCAGTCTTCAGTGGTCTCCGCGCACCTCCAGCACACTGGACCACACATCTGAAGCTCAAGGGCTACCGCCTTCAGAGCACCAGGGATCCCCACATTTTAGCCTGCAGGGGACTCCCCACTTCCGCCCCGGGGAATCCTCACTGCTCAGAGAGGCTCTAAGCTCCTGCCCCGCTCCGTTCCTGCGCTCCCGGTTCGGCCCCTCTGGGCACCCAGCCTTTCCCCGCCCCACTCACCTGTGACCGGGGGGAGGCCCAGCAGCAGGCCAAGGAGGAGGGCGGCGAGGAGCGGACCGAGGCGGCAGGCAGGCATGGTGCTCGCCAGGGCGGGGTGCGGGAATGAGGCGCCGCCAGCAAGATTTAACTGGGCTCCTGGGGGGCGTGGGGTAGGGGCGGGACTGAGCCCCTGCGGGTGGAGGGCAGGCGGGCCGACTGCCACCTCCCGTCATTTCACAATCTCCCGGGATCAGGTGTCACTCTGGCCCCAGTGGGAACCAGGAACCTAAGCGGCTTCCTGGCCGGGTGCAGCTGGTCGCACCCGGACCCTTGTCCCCTCCCCCCTCCCCACCTCCCTCTGGGCCCTGGGGGCAGGGCAACAGGAAGCCAAGGGCTAGACCCAGGACTCCCGGGATCCCATTCCAAGACCCAGGGGTCTCGCTGTGACGCCCACTGCGGTAGGAGAGAGGAGGGCAGGACCCACTGGGAGAGACTGCAGATGAAGTGGCTGGACTCGGGGTCAGCAGATCAGGGTTCGGATCTCTCTTTAGGGATTCGTGGTGGGCCTGCTGTGTAGTGATACACAGCACCCAGAAGGAGCTACAGGAAAGCCTACTTATACAGGAACCCACTGGACACAAGACACTGAGGCCAGAGAAGGTGAAACACCTGTTAACATCTGGAGCCATTCAGGATGTGTGTTTCTCCCTCGCTCTCTTTTCCACGCACACTCAGGTTCACTCACTGTCTGTGCTCAGTGCCTCGTGCAGCCATGGATGGTCCCAGACACCTGTGAACAGAGGGATATTGTCATTGCCAACCGTTTGTGACAGATGAACTGTGCAGGAGGCCCTCCCAACTTCCCACGTCCCACGTGAAGCTGTAGAGACAAGGTTTGATTCCTAGTCTCCATCTCTCCAAGTCTGTTTTTTTTCCTGTCCATCATAAATGTATGATTTTGTGACACATCTAGGGCACACAGTTGCTGTAGAGAAAGTAATTAAAGGAGCTCTCATCATTGGCCTCGGGGTGACAGAGTTGGGTTTGGCTTCCTTCTCTCCCACTTCCTAGCTGCGGGACCTTAAATGAATCTCTTCTCTGTTCTGAGCGGCCAAGTAGTCATCTCCAGAGATCTGTAAATGGGCAGAGATGGTGTCTCCTGTTTGTAAGGAGACTGATGAGTAGACATCGAGGTTTAACATGCAGGCTGCTGCTGTTAAGTAGCGTCAGTCATGTCCGACTCTGTGTGACCCCATAGACGGCAGCCCACCAGACTCCCCCATCCCTGGGATTCTCCAGGCAAGAACACTGGAGTGGGTTGCCATTTCCTTCTCCAATGCAGGAAAGTGAAAAGTGAAAGTGAAGTCGCTCAGTCAGGTCCGACTCTTCGTGACCCCATGGACAGCAGCCCACCAGGCTCCTCTGTCCATGGGAGGCTAGTAAATGCCAAAGCACAGTTACCCAGCAAGAAGTACCTTCAAACATCCTTACTGATCTAAATCTGAGCTCAGTAAGCCCCAGGAGGTCTTTGCTGCTGGAGGGTGGAAGGGGTGGAGAGCAGTGGCCATGGGGATG
Organism: Odocoileus virginianus; assembly: GCF_023699985.2. Lineage (NCBI taxonomy): Eukaryota > Metazoa > Chordata > Mammalia > Artiodactyla > Cervidae > Odocoileus > Odocoileus virginianus. Next base: position 69,351,787 of record NC_069682.1, on the reverse strand, counting down.
ACAGGTGAGCAGGACTTGATGACAGAAATATGTCCAACCACTGTCCCCACAAATGCCCCGGGGAAAAGAGGCTTTGAATACCTCCCCCACTTCCCATGTCCAGCCTGGGGACTGGAGACAGGTCCTCGTTGGGAGGGGCGAGGGCTGTTTACTCTGAGCACAGAGAATAGTTAACAGTGGCTGGAGTCAGGTGGGGGCTCAGCCCAGGGCGGCTCCTCAGTCTAGGACACGCAGGGGACATGTTGATGGGGAAGCTGGTTTTAGCCTGTGAATCCAGCTGCCTGCTGGACATTCAGCCCCGGGTGGTGCTGCCCACAACTTTCTTCTGGCACCTGGCCAGCTTGCCCAGGCCAGGAAACTGCCTGGCCTCACCCCTCTCTAGCCCTCTTGGGCTCTCCTGGGGACTGACTCTCTTGACAGGAATGGGGATTAGCCTGAGGCGAGTGGGATGGGGTGGGGCACACAAATGGAGGAGAAAGCATCCGTAGGTCCATGGCCCATGGCATACAAAAGATGTTTAGCTTTTATGATGTTAGCTTGTGCGCTAGGTGTGTTCATACAGTTTGCTTCTACATACAATCTAAAAAGGGCAGAGGCTAATTCCTATGTGACATAACAGCATCTCACTTTTGGGACCTACATCTTCTTCTTCCTTGAAAGAGGTTATCACGAGGGAATTCCCTGGCTGTCCAGTGGTTAGGACACCGTGCTTTCACTGCTGAGGGCCCAAGTTCAATCCCTAGTCAAGGAACTAAGATCCTACAAACTGTACAGTGAGTGCAAAAGAAGGAGGGTGAAGTGTTTTGTAGGATTATTTTAAGGTTCAAAGGGAAGACTAAGGTCCAAAATTCAGCTTCTCTGTATGCTCGTGCTGAATTGATTCTTAGAGACAGAATTTTGGATGGAGTAGAAAAGAGCAGCTTTGTTACTTTGCCAGGCAAACGGGGCCACAGCAATCTAATGCCCTCAAAACCATGCATCTCAACTTGGAGAAGACAGTGAGAAGTTTTACAGTGATTGTGCAAAGAGGACATGATCAGCTCATGGATATTCTTCTGATGGGTTGGTGGTGACATAGTAGGAAACAGCATCATCAACTTGCAGGTAAGTCCAATGTGTCTGGGGTCGACATGCTTGTGGGCAGATTACCATCATTAATCGTTCACTTCTCCCACCTGGAAGGGGTTTCAATACCTGCAAAATAGTACAAAAATATTGCTGTATGTATCTGTTAATGGGGAAGCAGAACCTTGCCCCAAGGCTGTTCTTGACTGTTTCTCCCTTTTCTCCCATCCCCTTCCTTCCCTAACTAACAATTGCTTGAATCTGCTGATTGGACCTCAAGGAAGGTCATGGAGGTTGAATGAAGGCTGTTTTCTATAATCAAAGAAATGGGAGACACAGAAAGACGTTGTGCTCAGAAGCCCCACAGGGCCCTGTTCTATATCAACAGCATAAACCAGAGGTTGCAAATCTGGATAGAATATTGTATTGTGAACCCACATAGTATATTTTAAAAATTTGAATTAGTTGTCAAATTTAAGAGTGAGGAATTTCACATAAAAGTAAAATTCTAATATCAACATTTCAGTAAAAGGAAATGGTCTGGGAACACAGTGGCAACCGTCAACTAGAACACTGGGCCTCAAACCTGAGCAAGCATCAGGATCACTTAGGCCACTTGTTCAAACACAGATTTGAGATCTCTACCTCCAGGGTTTGAGTCAGTAGGACTGGGGAGAAGTCTGAGAATCTGCATCTAAGGGTTTCCAGGGACACTGATGGTGCTATTTAAGGGACCACACTTTGAAAGCCGTGAACTAAGCTAAGGGGGCTGCTCTCTTCTCGGGAGGGGAGTGTTCTCTCCAGTTTCCATAATCCCCACCATTCCTTACTGTCCTCCTGCCTCCACCCCAACTCCAAATACTTCAGTCCCCATTACTCACCTGGCCTGGAGGGCATTTAAAAGTGTGGCTTGTCGGGTGAACTCACAGTAAGTGTTCGGGAAAAGGTAGCTTGTTCTTATTTAACAAGGTTGAAATGGGAGGTGCTATGAGTCAGCTGTAGACTTGCCCACTCTAAGATGACTGTAAACAAATGAACGTCAGACATCTGAGAAATTCCCAGGAGGAAACAGGGTACCTTTAACCAAACAATGGCTCTTTGTCCTCTTGGACCCTTTCAACCTCCCTAACTCAGAGAAAACCTGTCTTTCTGAGTGTATTGGCTATTTTGCTGTTTTGTCACCTAGCATCCTTTTGTCCTTTTTCTGATAACACTAGCCTGATTTTGGACTTGCTTGGTGGTAAAGTGGATAAGAATCTGCCTGCCAATGCAGGGGTCATGGGTTCCATCCTTGGTCCGGGAAGATTCCACATGCCATGGAGCTTACTGAGGCCCTCCTGTACTAAGGCCTATGAGTCACAATTACAGAGCCTGTGCCCCACAACAAGAGAGGCCCTGCAATGGGAAGCCTGTGCAATGCAACGAAGAGTAGCCCCTTCTCACCGCAGCTAGAGAAAGACTGAGAGCAACAACCAAGACCTAGAACAACCAAAAATAAACAAAGAAATAAATAATTTTAAAAAAGGTAGCCTGATTTTTGTTTGAGGGAACAACCCTTCCTCCACCCCAGATGGGACAGGCAGGTTGAGGGGCTTGTCAATCAGAGTTCTTGATTTTACCCCCCAGACCAAGAGTGGCCAATCAGTTGCTCTCCTTGGAATTTTAATGTTGACCAATGAATGCTTCCTTCGTGGTTTAGAGGGTAAAGAATCTTCCTGCAATGCTGGAGACCTTCGCTCCATCCCTGAGTCAGGAAGATTCTCTGCAGAAGGGACTGGCTACCCACTCCAGTATTCTTGCCTGCAGAATTCTATGGACAGAGGAGCCTGGCGGCCTATAGTCCACGCGTTCACAAAGAATTGGACATGACCAAGTGACTAACACTTTCACTTCTTAATAAATGACAAAAATCCTGAAAATGTATGGTATTCATTCAAAAGCAGCCTGAGAAGACCTTGATTTCTCCTGTTTCCCATCCTTTCCAAGCAGAATTCTTTTTAGCATTTCCTTCAACTCCAAGACTGAATTACATCAGCTAGTGCTATTGGTTGCCAACTGATGGATCCAATGGGATGTAACTTAAGGGTACAGTCAGGAAGAGAGAATAGATGCCCTCTATGTCACCACACCATTCTCACCAATTCCTTCTCTTCTTCCAGTAGCCAGAGTCAGTTTCTGTTGCTCACAACCAGGGAGATTTGATGCCCTTACTGGTCAGCAGCAAGTTTCACATTTCCAAATCCAATGGCCTTTTCTCAGGCCTCAGTCCAGTTTGGCTCAGTTGCTCAGTCGCGTCTGACTCTTTGCGACCCCATGGACCACAGCACACCAGGCCTCCCTGTCCATCACCAACTCCTGGAGTTTACTCAAACTCATGTCCTTTAAGTTGGTGATGCCATCCAACCATCTCATCCTCTGTCGTCCCCTTCTCCTCCCGCCTTCAATCCTTCCCAGCATCAGGGTCTTTTCAAATGAGACAGTTCTTTGCATCAGGTGGCCAAAGTATTGGAGCTTCAACTTCAGCATCAGTCCTTCCAAAGAACACTCAGGACTGATCTCCTTTAGGATGGACTGGTTGGATCTCCTTGCAGTCCAAGGGACTCTCAAGCGTCTTCTCCAACACCACAGTTTAAAAGCATCAATTCTTCAGTGCTCAGCTTTCTTTATAGTCCAACTCAGATCTATACATGACTACTGGAAAAACCATAGCTTTGACTAGATGGGCCTTTGTTGGCAAAGTAATGTCTCTACTTTTTAATATGCTGTCTAGGTTGGTCAGCCCTCATCCTCCTCTAACTCACAGGTAAGGTCTTCATGGCATAAATGTAAACCAAATTTTTTATACAAAAATTTGGTTCTATATCATCTAATTGAAAAAACTATGAACAGCAGAGCTTCCTTATTTGACAACTTTGAGTCCCGTCTTGTGAATCTCCAGGGCTTTAGACTATATCGCTTTCAAACTTCTTTTAGAGGGCAGTCATTGAAGTCAGAGAGTAGAGTTCAAATCGCACTCCTGCCATTATTGATTAGGTAACCTTGGAGAAGAGGTTAATCCCAGCTCCATCATTTCCTAGCTAGGTGACCTTGACAACATTATTTAATCCTTCCAAGCTTCAGTTTCTTCATCTATATTATTTCTAGCCTCATAAAATCAACTTGGATTAGGAGATAATTTTTTTTTTAAAGCAACCAAGATAGAGCTCACATGTGATTAATGTCAAATGTGGTTGTCAAACATTTTTTGATTAATGTCAAAATGTTGTCAAAGGGCTCTTGTCAAAATGCCCTGTAGATGCTCTGAGCTCAGTCTACCTGACTCTGCTTCATCCCAGTGACTCCAGGGATGTTGTCTACCTTTGTGCTTGGACAGCTTAGTCCTGGACCAAAGACACTTTGTGCCTGCACCCTTGACAGTTCATGGGGCCTGAAAGTATTTTGTCTTGCCTGGAAAAGTCGGGTGTTATATTTGATTTCTCTGCCTTTGGGAGAGAAACTGTAACAGACACTCCCAGGTATCTGCCCAACAGCCTTTTCTCTTTCTTCCTTCCCGAGAAAGAAACTTGATGTTATGGGTGGCAACAAATTCTTTCCTAAAAATACCCATCAAATATGCATGTGAGAAATCTGTCAATGTCAAGCTATCTACATGCTCTTTGGATGGAGACCATTAATAAATGTTTAGCACTTTAAGAGTAAACTACGTAAGAATCAAACATGAAACTCTAGAAAACTGACATATAATTTCAATGAAACCTGATAATTAGTCAATAAAGAGCATATATCAAAACACAGACTTAAAAGAGACATAATCCAGGATGTAAAGTAGTTGAAAGAAAAAAAAAGAAATATGGAGGGAAGAAAGAACCTTCTTTTTTCTCCTTTCAACATCCCTTCCCAGGGTTTATCTAATCTCATCCTCTGTACAGTCATGAGTGGTGGGAGATTTCATCATGCCCACGTTATAGAGGAGAAAAATGAGGCTGAATTGCACAACACAGGACAGGCAGGGGCAGAATGCACACATAGCCAGCATGTACTCCAAGAATTAGTGTGGCTGCTTCTTAGAGTTGTATAAGGGAGGAGCATACATCTAAAGCAGAAGTTTGCATTGGTTGTTATTCATCTCCATGATTACATGGTACCAGGCACCACCCTCCCTTGTAAGTGGACCCACCTCCAGGGTCACGTGGGAAGGCAAGAGCAGAGCCGTATTCTCCATTTTATTGTGAATCTGCACCCTCCTGGGTCCATATAACCACTCGTCTTAACACCATTTTCCATTAGGTGAATAATCTCAGATCTCCATCTCCAGCGTGGACTTCTCTTTACTCTTTTTTTTTTTTTTTTTTGCCACACTGTGTGGCTTGTGGGATCTTAGTCCCCTGACTGGGGATGGAGGCTGTGCCCCTGCATTGGAAGCATGAAGTCCTACACTGGACTGCCAGGGAATTCCCTCTCTCTCTACTCTTGGTGTGTTACATTTTCTTATTGTTGGCTACTGACCTTTTAAAAATGAAATCAGACCATGATGTGTCCCTGCTTCAAGTCTTCTCGAGGATTCCCACTGCACCTGGAATTACAACCTAGATGCCCTAAAATCACCTCTGAACAAATCCCCGCCTACTTCCCCCAAAGTTTCTCTTGCTGCACAGACCTTTCTGTTTCCCACCTCATGGAGCTTGTTCCTGCCCTGGGGCCCTTCCACTCACTCTTCCTTCCATATGCACAACCATCTGCCTAAAATTGCTGTGATTTGCTTTGCCCTGATTCTGCATGATTTTCTGCCTAGGTGATCTCTTTGTGAAATGTATCTTGTTCATAACCACTGACTGTATCCACTAGGTACAATGTCAGTTCCGGCAGAGCAGGGAGCTGTGGGCTGTTCTCCATTGTGATCCAGAGCCTAGGACAGTGCCTGGCACACACAGCAGGCGCTGAGATAGGACGTGGTTATTCCTTCCTGGGTGCAGGCACTACTGTAAGGTCTTTATAAGGATTCATCCCCTTGGTGTCACTATTGACCAAAGAAGTAGGTGCTGTTATTACGGCTCCCATTGTGCAGAGGATCACATGATGACAGAAGTGAGCTGACTACACAGCTAGAAAGTGGGCAGAGCCAGAGGTTGAAGTCATAGAGTCTGGTCTGAACTTTTGATCACTCTGTATTCTATCCCTAACCAGCATTTTCTGATCAAGTGGTTGGATGAATCAATGTCTACTCAACATCTTCCCATGAATGTTCTACAGGTGCCATAGACTCAACATTGACCAAGCTGAACTCTTTGTCCTTCCCCCAGACTCACTCCCTCTCCCTTCTCCCAGGCACCAGACTGCTGTCAATGCTTCTTCCCTTTCCTCACCCCTGGGCACAGTCTCCCAGCAGTCCCTCTCCTCACCCCTGGGCGCAGTCTCCCAGCATTCCCTCTCCTCACCCCTGGGCGCAGTCTCCCAGCAGTCCCTCTCCTCACCCCTGAAGGCAATCTCCCAGCATTCCCTCTCCTCACCCGTGGGAGCAGTCTCCCAGCATTCCCTCTCCTCACCCCTAGGAGCAGTCTCCCAGCATTACCTCTCCTCACCCCTAGGCGCAGTCTCCCAGTAGTCCTTCTTCTCACCCCTGGGCGCAGTCTCCCAGCATTCCCTCTCCTCATCCCTAGGAGCAGTCTCCCAGCATTCATCTCCTCACCCCTGAGAGCAGTCTCCCAGCATTCCCTCTCCTCACCCCTAGGCGCAGTCTCCCAGCATTCCCTCTCCTCACCCCTAGGCGCAGTCTCCCAGCATTCCCTCTCCTCACCCCTGAGCGCAGTCTCCCAGCATTCATCTCCTCACCCCTGGGAGCAGTCTCCCAGCATTCCCTCTCCTCACCCCTGGGAGCAGTCTCCCAGCATTCCCTCTCCTCACCCCTAGGTGCAGTCTCCCAGCATTCATCTCCTCACTCCTGGGAGCAGTCTCCCAGCATTCCCTCTCCTCACCCCTGGGCGCAGTCTCCCAGCATTCCCTCTCCTCACCCCTGGGCGCAGTCTCCCAGCATTCCCTCTCCTCACCCCTGGGCGCAGTCTCCCAGCATTCATCTCTTCACCCCTAGGAGCAGTCTCCCAGCATTCCCTCTCCTCACCCCTGGGTGCAGTCTCCCAGCATTCCCTCTCCTCACCCCTGGGCGCAGTCTCCCAGCATTCCCTCTCCTCACCCCTGGGCGCAGTCTCCCAGCATTCCCTCTCCTCACCCCTGGGCGCAGTCTCCCAGCATTCCCTCTCCTCGCCCCTGAGTGCAGTCTCCCAGCATTCATCTCCTCACCCCTGGGCGCAGTCTCCCAGCATTCCCTCTCCTCACCCCTGGGTGCAGTCTCCCAGCATTCCCTCTCCTCACCCCTGGGCGCAGTCTCCCAGCATTCCCTCTCCTCACCCCTGGGAGCAGTCTCCCAGCAAAGCCTGTTGGTTGTCCCTCCTCTGTCTCTGCTGTAGCCACTGCTCTCTGCTGCATCCAGGCCACTCCCATCTCCCCTCTGGACAGTTGTCACTGAAACAGGAGGGAAGGGGCAGAATGACACAGCCATATGTCATTTTGAAAGAATGACATAGCCATAGGACATGACAAAAACTGGTTAGAATCAACTAGGACCAACCTGGCAGAAGATTCTACTCCCAGTAGACCTTGAGCCTTACTGTATGCTCGTTGTAATACATTAGCTCAACACAGACCCATGACAGTTCTGAAGGCAACCATCAAAGACTAAAAAGTGGGTGGCGGACCAATTTCTGGAAATCTCCACCCCTTCCCCAAAATAGATGGAATAATCCTCCTACTCTTTAGTCTATGAAATTACCCAGCCCATGAAAAGTAACTGTCCCATATTTTGGGGCCCCTCATCTTCTGAGATGGCTCATACTCTGTCGGTGGAGTGTGTTTGTTCCAAGACCATTCTCATCTTTTGAAATGGACCACATTCTGTCTATGGAGTGTATATCTGTCTAAATAAATAAATTCACTTCTTAATCACTTTGTCTCTCACTGAATTCTTTATGCAATGAGACTTAAAGAAGCTGAGCTTCATTAAGGTCCCAGAATAGGTGTGTGACCTCAGTTAAAAAACCATGGTTCAAGTCCCAGCCTGGGTTACACGGTATCATCATGACCCCCCTGCCTTGCCCCAAACCCCACCCTCCCCTCCATCCTCTGCCAGGTTCTCCTAAGATGAACAGGTCCTTCCTCTGACCTCAGATAAAGCCCCAAACTCTTAACTCATCTCACAAGTTTCCTCAAGTCTGGTTCCCACTTCTATACCCAGTGCTACCTTGTCCCATCCTCCCATTCATTCTCACATACCTCCTCCTCCATCTCTAGCTTTTCCATCTGCTGAGAACCCTTTCCCCACCTTCCTCTTAGGGACTCTAGCTCATCTCTTAGGTCTCAAAAGAAAGTGACTTCCTCAGGGCATCCCTCCATCCAACTCCCACCACCTCCATTCCCCTACAAACTCTCCCTTCACACCCTGTGCATTGCATTCCTTAGTAATCACTTGTTCAATAGTTCATGGAATTTTCTGCTAGAAAATGGACTATAAGAGAGCAGATACCATGTCTTTCGTGTACATCATAGATGAGTAAATATTTTTAATAATTATTCATATTAACTGATTTATAAACCCACTTTATGTGCGTGTGTGCACGCTTGTGCGCGCACACACACACCCCCAAAGAGTTGAATTTTCCCTCCTAATAGTAGAGAGGGTTTGTTTGGATCCAAGAGGCAGCCACTGTGGGCAGAGAGTGCTTTCCTTAAAGAGCAGTTCCTAATGCTGGTTCCTTGGGGCTTTAGTTGAAAAGCTCTTTAATAGAAGAGCAGCAGAAAGTCAAAAGTTTCCCCCTATATTTTTGAGAGACCAGGGGGTCGAATATTTTTGCGTGGGATGGGTGTGAGAGTGGATCTGGGTGAGACCTGCTACCGAAGCCAGAGGGAATTAAATTCAGTGTGAAGAAGAATGGGACAAATTTGGAAGAGGACTTTGACATTCCTTAAACGATGGGGAAATTCCTGATAGCAGACTTCTAGAAGGTGATGCTACCAAGAAAAATGCTGTTTGTTCCTTTCTTTAATGAAGTTGATAGCACACTTAAAAAGCAGTCAGGAGCCAAAAACCCCTAAAACTTGATATTGTTGCTTAGTTGCTAAGTTGTGTCCGACTCTTTTGCGACCCCATGGACTGTAGCCCACCACCCTCCTCTGCCCATGAGATTTCCCAGGCAAGAATACTGCAGTGGGTTGCCATCTCCTTCTGTGGTTCTTCCTGACCCAGGGATTGAACCTGTGTCTCCTTCATTTGGAGGTGGATTCTTTACCACTGAGCCACCAGGGAAGCCCCAAACTTGATGTGTTTCTAGCCAACTTGTTTTTGTCTGTGGTGTTCAAAACACTTCAGCATCATAACCTGTTAGTCTTCAAAAATACCCAAAGGAGAGGATTTCTTTCATCTTCTATTAAAAAAATTTTTATTTATTTATTTGGCTGCACCAGGTCTTAGGTGCACCATGTGGGATCTTTAGTCTTCCTTGAGGCATGCAAGATCTTTCATTTTGGCATGTGAACTCTTGGTTGGGCATGTGGGATATAGTTCCCTGACCAGGGATCGAACTTGGACCCCCTATACTGGGAGTGTGCAGTCCCAGCCACTAGGCCCTCAGGCAAGTCAGAGGAGTGGATTTCCTAAGGCAGGTGCAATCACCTTATTTTTCAAAGAAAGAAACTGTGGTTCAGACTGGTGAAGGGACTTGCCCAAGGTCACACAGCAATACCCAGAGCTACTGAAGTCAATCTCTTCTATTTAGAACCAAGTACTTTTCCATTATACTGCTATTAATTAATATTTATTAATTATAAATTAAACAACTCATCTATTGGGCTTCTCAGATGGCTCAGTGGTAAGGAATCCACATGCTAATACAGGAGCCGCTGGAGGCTCAGGTTTGATCTCTGGGTCAGGAAAATTCCCTGCAGGAGGAAATGGCAACCCACTCCAGTATTCTGGCCTGGAGAATCCCATGGACAGAGGAGCCTGGTGAGCTACAGTACATGGTGTCACAAAGAGTTGGACACGACTGAGTGAGTACACACCCACAACTTCTTTATTAATGGTATTTCTTAATAATTTCTCTTATTGGAGCTGCCATTCATTGAGGGGTACTCTGCCAGGCACTTATCCAAGCATTTTGTTAATATTGTATCCTTAATTCTCACCTTAATTCTGTGAGAAGTTATGAGAAAGAGAAAAGCAGCCCCTGAAATCTGAAAGTCAAGCTGGCACTCACAGTTGGCTTTATGTTCTCTTGCTGAACATAAGTATTTCACAGAATTTTCATGTCAGACAAGACCATTTTGTGTTTATGATGCATCAAGACAATGATAGGACACTCCGTAGTTGAGTTTGAACATAGGCAAAGCAAGCTAAATTATCCCATTATCCTCCCTAAAATGAGTGGTGCTGATGCTGCTTTACCAAGTACAGCTCTAAGCTCTATTTAGTCTTCCCTTCTTAAAGATTAAGACAGCCAATCAGAGAACTGCTCGCTTCCTGACAGCATCCTATTCAGAGCAAAGCCAGCTTCCTGAATCCTGAAGCTAACCATACCACATCCTGTAAAGTTCTTTCTAACATCTTATTGGAAAGCCATATTGTTCCTCAAGGGAGATGTTCTTTGAGGTGCTGCTGTGAGTAGTAAACCCAACTTGTTCAGCTAGGAACAGGAGTGTTTCTAGTGGTCTATGGCTGGAAACATTAACAAGTATGAGCATTATCATTATTTTATAATTAAAGGAAGCAAAATTCAGATATTTGAGGAATAGTCCCAAGACTATAAGGTAGTGAGTAATAGAATCACAGAAAGCTAACCAAAATGATCACATGCAGCGCAGTCTTGTGTAACTCAGTGAAGCTATGAGCCATGCCGTGTGGGGCCACCCAAGATGGACGGGTCTTGTTTTCTCTTTTCCTTTATTTAATTATCTTTGGCATTTACAGCCTCGATGCCTCAGTTACTTCATCTGTAGTGAGGCAGTTAATCTCTGCTCTCTGAAGATACATCCATCGTATGTTTTCTCAGAGACAGGGACATGAAAAATGTCAAAATGGTGCTACCTGGGAGAGTAGGGCTCTCCCTTTGACTGGGGACAGTGGATTCTGAACATATTCCCACAATGCTATGCAGCTGAGAAACTCAAATAGTGAACGTGAAGTATGATGTATCCTGGGCAATACCTCCATGAGCCTTGGAGTCCTGCCTCCATCTTCATCCTACCCCTTCCTCTTTTTAAATAATATTTATTATTTATTTTTGGCTGTGTTAGGTCTTAGTTGTGGCATGCTCTGTATGGCGAGGCTCAGGCTCAGTTGCCCTGTGGCATATGATGTCTTAGTTCCCTGACCAGGGATGAAACCCAGGTCCCCTGCATTGGAAGGCAGATTCTTAACCACTGGGCCACCAGGGAAGTCTCCTACCCTCTCTTCTCAGCCACCCTCATGTAGCTCACAGTCTCTGATAATCATTGCTCTTGACCTATTAGGGAAAGCAAAACAGGAGGGTGACCTGCATGCTGACCATTCTCTTATTCTTACACAAACTTCCCTCTTCCAACTCAGTAAAGGGGTACCTCCTGAGCGTGGCTACCATCCTATCAGCCTCTGCATAAACTGATGGAAGCTGAACCAAAGGGATGTCCACATCTTTGAGGCCTGAGAATCTGAAAGCTGGCAGAGGGGACTTAGCAAATGTTGCAAGAGAACCTAAAGGACACTTTGGGAGAGATGGGGGTGCTTCCCTGATTGCCATCTCCCAGTGTCTCTAGGAATGTCTTAGGACAAAGAGAGCAGAATTGGTCCACAGGTTTCTTAGGAGCAGAGTAAGGACCAATGTGAAAGTCAGGGCCAGATGGGAGGGGTACTCTTACTGGTTCATTAGGACAAAAGACTTTGTATGGATGAAAGCTGCCAGCTGGCACCTGCTGCCCAAGGAAGTGTGCTCCCCATGGAAGGAGGTATAAAAACTGAGGTTGGTTGAGTATCTGATATTTATCTGACAGCTAAATATCCCTGTATTTAATTTTTTAGATGCCTTCTTCAATTTTGTGTTCACCACCAAATCCTTCATTCCAACATCCACTCATATATGTCATCAGCTCTGATGGGTCTGTTTCTTAGAGACACTCAAGGTGGCTGCCTCACTCCCCCAGGAACAGGGACTAGCAGAAGGAAGCAGGTAACTCAAGCTTTGGGACAAGGGCTCTCCTGCAAATGAGGTGTTTGCCTCACATCTCCTAGGTATCTCCTCCTCCTCTGTCTCTACTGAGGGGACTCCCAGATCTGTCTGTATTCAGGGTTGAGTGGACTTTGATGAACCAGTTGGGGTCTCCCTTGTGACGCTCAAAGGCTATGTGGAAACCGATATAAACTCCAACTTGGGAACTGGATGGAAGTTGAATCTTTGCTCTCATCTCCACATCTTTGTCTTACCTCTTCCTCTCCTCCTGATAGAATCCAATCCACCCTTCCACACTCAGCTCAAACCTTGCCTCTTCTGGGAGGCTGGCCTTGACCTCTTCCGGTGACATTTAGGGTCTCCCCTTTGGCTCCCACAGCATGCGTGTTTCTGAAATTATGTCTGCCTTCCAGCCTGGGTGGGGAGTTCTTTGCAGGTAAAGCCTGTCCTGGTCTAGAGGTGTCCAAAGTGGGGTGCCCCGGGGAACAAGAGAAAACATCTACAAACTTCTGCTTTTTTTCTCTATCCTGTGCTGTGCGGTGCTTAGTCACTCAGTCGTGTCTGACTCTGCAACACCGTGGACTGTAGCCCACCAGGCTCCTTTGCTGGTGGGGATTCTCTAGGTAAGAAATCTGGAGTGGGTTGCCACGCCCTCCTCTAGGGGATCTTCCCAACCCAGGGATTAAACCAGGTGTCTGGCATTGCAGGTGGATTCTTTACCATCTTAGCCACAAGGGAAGCCCGTCAATACTGGAGTGGGTAGCCTATCCTTTCTCCAGGGGATCTTTCCAACTCAAGAATCGAAGCGGGGTCTCCTGCATTGCCTGTGGATTCTTTACCAGCTGAGCTACCAGGGAAGCCCTTTCTCTAGCTTATTCTTTATTAAATATATATTATTGAACATTTCAAGTGTGCATACTAGTACAACAATATGCATATGAGTGTATGCACAAATACATATTCAAAACATTTACTAGTGTGAATGAGAGTAATCACATAGGTTTAAACGCTACTATCTTAGTCATTACTGTTTCCCTGCCTGCTATCACAGAACAAACACTAAATGCAAGATAAGAGTGATGAATGATTGAAAGAATGAGTGATGTTGCCTGGGTTTAGTCTATTATAATGTCTCACAGTTGTTAGTTGGGTGACACCGGGCAAGATATTCCCCTTTCTTTGGCTCTAAATTCCTCACTTATGAAATAAGGACTCTGAATCAACTTCAATTCCACATGCCTTCCAGCATGAATATTCTTCAGTTCAGTTCAGTTCAGTCGCTCAGTCGTGTCTGACTCTTTGAACCGCATGAACTGCAGCATGCCAGGCCTCCCTGTCCATCACCAACTCCTAGAGTCCACCCAAACCCATGTCCATCGAGTCGATGATGCCATCCAACCATCTCATCCTCTGTCATCCCTTTCTCCTCCTGCCCTCAATCTTGGCATCAGGGTCTTTTCTAGTGAGTCAGCTCTTCGCATCAGGTGGCCAAAGTATTGGGGTTTCAGCTTCAACATCAGTCCTTCCAATGAACACCCAGGACTGATCTCCTTTAGGATGGACCGGTTGGATCTCCTTGCAGTCCAAGGGACTCTCAAGAGTCTTCTCCAACACCACAGTTCAAAAGCATCAATTCTTCAGCGCTCAGCTTTCTTTATAGTTCAACTCTCACATCCACATATGACCACTGGAAAAACCATAGCCTTGACTAGATGGACATTTGTTGACAAAGTAATGTCTCTGCTTTTTAATATGCTGTCTATATTGGTCATAACTTTCCTTCCAAAGAGTAAGAGTCTTTTAATTTCATGGCTGCAATCACCATCTGCAGTGATTTTGGAGCCCAGAAAAATTAAGTCAGCCACTGTTTCCACTGTTTCCCTATCTATCTGCCATGAAGTGATGGGACTGGATGCCATGATCTTAGTGTTCTGAATGTTGAGCTTTAAGCCAACTTTTTCACTCTCCTCTTTCACTTTCATTCAAGAGGTTTTTTAGTTCTTCACTTTCTGCCATACAGGTGATGTCTGCATATCTGAGGTTATTGATATTTCTCCTGGCAATCTTGATTCCAGCTTGTGCTTCCTCGATGAGGTCAGAGTCATTCCTTCTCCAGGGAAGGCTCATATGATTTAGTCAATAATTATCCTAACAGGTGTTTACATTGCACTAATTACATGCAGGCTCTCTGATCTTAGGGCTCAGCATGTCCTAATTCACTTTCCTCATAACAGCCCCAGGTAGGAAGAAAAGTGCAGAGATGTTAAGTAAATTATTCAAAGCCACATAGTGTGGTAGATGTGTGCCCACCGACTACTACCACCTTCGGTGTTCCTGGCTGGCTTCCAGCTGCCAGTATCTGCAGCTCTTTGCCTGAAGGATTTCTTGGGGCCACACAAGAAGCCTGTGCACCGAGGGAGCCAGAAGTCTCCAATCACTGAGTGACAGGGAGTTGGTGTATAACTGCCCTTTAACCTCTCAGGGGCGGCAACTACTAGGAAGGTGTTGTACCCCACCTGGCTCCCCCTCCCCCATGGGATGGAGGGCATCACTAACAGTGCCAGTGGGCTTGCTCCTCCATGTTCGTTGGCCACCTTTCCTGCCCTTTCTCATACCCAATAAACCATATTCCCTTTTCTTCTTGGGAACCCCAAATTAAAACAAACCCAGGCTCTGGATCTTTACAGACTGGCTGGGGAGTTGGGCTCTTAACTCTTTCTCCTTGCAAAGGACAAAACCTTTGGGACAGTCAGCTAGGCTGTCATGGTTGGGGTTCTGCCACTGTGTCCCCACCAATAAAGAAATGTTGGAGTCCTAACCCCCAGGAACGCAGAAATGAGCTTGTTTGGCAATAGGGTCTCTAGTGTGGGGATTAAGTTAAGCGTTCATTAGGATGGGCCCAAATCCAGTATGACTGGTGTCCTGACAAAAAGGGCAGATTAGGTGACAGACTGGGAGAATGCCATGTGAAGACTGAACTCATGCTGCAGCAAGCCAGGCCTTCCAGGAGCTGAGATGCTTGGAATGGATCAGGGCCTTCTAAGGGAGCATGGCCCTGCTGACCCCTTGATCTCAGACTTCTAGCTTCCAGAAGTGAGAGAGAATAAATATTTTGTTTTCAGGGAATTTCTTGGCTGTCCAGTGGTTAGGACTCCAGGCTTCTACTGCAGGGGACACAGCTTTGCTCCCCTGGTCAGGGAACTAAGATCCTGAAAGCTGCATGGCGTGGCTAAATAAATATTAGTAAATAAACCACTCAGTTCATAGTTTGTTATAGGAACTCCAGGAAACAAACCCACCGGCCAGCTGACATCTGCATACCCCTGTTTTATCCTCAAAGGATTCTCAGATGATTAAATGAAATAATGCCAGAAAAATGCTAAGCACAGAGCCTGGCACACGACAGGTGCTAAGTGGGTGGATGCTGTTCTTTAGAAGAAATAAAAGTCCCAATCCCGCCACAGTATTTCGGGGGAGGGGTTTCCTTGAGCAAGTGGGCAAGTGAGCCTCACCCTCCTTCCTTTCTCCTCCCAAGAGTCCAGGAGGATGACCAGTCCCCAGACTGATCTGGTCCAAAAAGTAAACAAATGCTTTCACAGCATGGTATCTGTCACCCAGTTTTTTGTGTTGCTTGGGGTGGCCATTAAGAGGTAGATGGGGCTTGAATGGTTTCTACACCTGGTAGGCCCAGTCTGGGGACAGAAAAAGGGGAGGTGCCTTTCACACCGCCAAATAGTGAGAAGGACCACCATTTTCATGGACCCAATGGGTTACTGTTCTTGGTTGCAGACAATGGAATTCACTCCTGTTAGTTTAATTAGAAAATGAATGTATTAGATATAAGGCCAGAGGTTGAAGCCACAAACAAATATGCAACATCACTGTGGGGCAAGGGGGCTTCTTTACTGAAAAGACTTCTGCCACCACAGATGCTCAGGGCTGGACCAGAAATTTCCCCGCTCCCCCCTCCAAGGAGAGCAGTGACGTTGGGGAGCGGGGTGAGGGCGAGGTTGCAGCGAAGAGAGAGGCAGGGTTCTGCTGAGGAGGGTAGGCTTGAGAAGGAAGTAGAAGAGACTCAAATTGCTCAGAAGCAGCCACAGCCAAGCCCTGTGTGGGGCCTCCTAGGACTTCAGCATCTCAGGGAGCACAGTTGCCGGACTCTCTGTAAGAAGAAAGAAGAAAGGAATTTGTTGACTGTCATCACCGAAGTCCCTGACCTTGACAGCATACACCCTGACAGAGTCTTGACAACCCCAGAAACGAGCGAGCGTGGTACTCCTGACACCAGGATGACCAGGAAGAGAAAAGCCCTTTTGCTCAGGAGCACGGTGGACCCGCTGGGCAGGGTGGCTGACTCGGTGTTCCCATCTGAGAAAGAGGAGCCTGTGAGTGGCTTAGATTAGCTAGAGGGTGATTCTAGGGGTGAGCTTCTGGAACTCGCCCTTGGAGAACTCGCTCAGTGTGTGGTTTCACAGGACGCTGCAGCCTCTTCTGGCAGCGGCAGGGAGGAAAGACCCGGTAGGTGGGAATGGCGTGTGGCCCCCTGAGCCCCGCCCCTCTCCCCAGCCGCTGAGCCCCGCCCCTCTCCCCAGCCGCTGAGCCCCGCCCCTCTCCCCAGCCGCTGAGCCCCGCCCCTTTCCCCCCAGCCGCTGAGCCCCGCCCCTTTCCCCCCAGCCGCTGAGCCCCGCCCCTTTCCCCCCAGCCGCTGAGCCCCGCCCCTCTCCCCAGCCCCTGAGCCCCGCCCCTTTCCCCAGCAGCTTCCCCTCCCACCCTGCCCTGCCCGGTCTTACCCTGGGCCCTGTTGCGGCCGCCACAGGTGCTGATGCACTCCTTCTCATTCAGGAAGTTGTTCTGCTTCCTTCTGCATCCGCCGTAAGTAAAGGTCTGGCAGAGCCCGGACACGGCGTCGTAGAAGTACCTGATGAACATGGCCCGGCAGGGACCAGTGTATGGAGGTTGCAGACAGAAGGCAGGGCGCAGGCCTGAGGGGTTGGGGGCGACAATGGGTCGGTTACGAGGATGGTCATCACAGCTCGGGCTACAAGGTCAGCAAATGGAACCTCCGTGTCTTGAAACAGAGTGGTGGGGTGGCGGTAGGGGTGGTGAGGAAAGCCTGAACTGCGAAGCCTCCACTTGAGGACCTACATTCTGAGGCATTATTAATTCTTTTAGGTGTGTAGATGATTCGCTGATGGTGTAAAAAAGCCCATATACCCCTCATGAAGTATTTATGGATTTATTGGCATGTGCCTTAGATATAAACAATATTCTCCTTATGTTGATAATTGCTGAAAGTGAACAATGGGTACATAGGGTTTAATTACTATTTTCTGTACTTCTGAGTAAGGTTGAAAGTTTCCAGTATTTAAAAAAGTGAGAAAGAATCATGCTGTAATGGAGAAAGTCATGGAAAAACATACGGCATATTTTTTAAAATGTTTTTTATTTTAATTAATTGGCTGCTCTGAGTCTTTTTCACTGCAAATGGGTTTTCTCTAGTTGCGGCAAGAAGGGGTTTACTCTCTAGTTGCGTGGGCTGAGTAGTTGTGGCCCATGGGACTAGCTGCCACACAGCATGTGAAATCCTCTCAGACCAGGGATCAAACCCGTGTCCCCTCATTGGACAGGCAGATTCTTAACCACTGAACCAGCACCAGGGAAGTCCTACAGTGTATTAACTTTGGCTATCTCATGGAGATGGGAATACTAGAATTCTGAGGGGGTGTGATGTTGTGATTTATAATATAATTAGAAATATATATTTGGTGCTAGTTCCATCCTAGCACAAAGCTCCTAAAACCCTGGGAATTTTCTAAATGAGGAGAGTGATAAAGGCGTCTTCAGTAATGTGTGATAAAGGTGTCTTCAGTAATGTGTGATAAAGGTGTCTTCAGTAATGTGAAGAGGGTGACTTCGGAAAGCTCCCAGGTGACCCAAGGATGGGAGCCGGCTGCCAGGGGGACCAAGTGCCTGATCGGATGGTTGAACTATCTCCTTGGCTCTCTGAAGCCCCCACCTCCAGGGAGAAGAGGATGGGTGGAAGTTTATCAGTCACCAATAGTACATGATTTAATCAATCATGACTGAGGAAAGTGAAAGTGAAGTCGCTCAGCCGTGTCCGACTCTTTCCGACCCCATGGACTGTAGCCTGCCAGCCTCCTCCATCCATGGGATTCTCCAGGCAAGAGTACTGGAGTGGGGTGCCATTGCCTTCTCCAGGGGATCTTCCCGACCCAGGGATCGAACCTGGGTCTGCCTGCATTATAGGCAGGGGCTTTCCCGTCTGAGCCACAGACTGTATGAGTCACCGTGACCGCAAGAGGAAGCCTCCAGCAAAAACAGGAAAGGACTGCATCTGAAGAGTCTCCCGGTCGGTGAACAGGAGCGGGCCTCCCTGTGGCTCAGATGGTAAAGCGTCTGCCCGCAGTGCGGGAGACCCGGGTTCGATCCCTGGGTCGGGAAGATTCCCCGGAGAAGGAAATGGCAACCCACTCCAGTACTCTTGCCTGGAAAATTCCATGGATGAAGGAGCCTGGTAGGTTACAGCCCATGGGGTCGCAAAGAGTCGGACACAACTGAGCCTGGTAGGTTACAGCCCATGGGGTCGCAAAGAGTCGGACACGACTGAGCGACTTCATTAAATCACTACTAAACAGGAGCAGGTTCAGGGAGTATGAGCAAGAGACAGCGTGGAAGCTCTGTGCCCTTTTTCCATATCCTGCCTTGTGCAGGATCCATATTCCAGGTTGTCTTGAATTATATCCTTTTATGAAAAGCTGGTGCGTGCCTGCGTGCTACGTCGCTTCAGTCGTGTTCGCCTCTTTGCTACCCTATGGAGTGTGGCCTGCCAAGTTCCTCTGTCCATGGGGTTCTCCAGGCAAGAATACTGGAATGGGTTGCCAAACCCTCCTCCAGGGGGTCTTACAGATCCAGGGATGGAACCTGCATCTCCTGGGGCTTCTGCATTGCAGGCAGATTCTTTACCACTGAGCTACTGGGGAAGCCCTGATAAACTGTTAATCTTGTAAGTAAAATGTTTCCCCAAGTCTGTGCTGCTCTAGCAAATTCACAACTCCAGGGGGGGGTCGTGGGAAGCTCTGATATACAGCTGTTGGTAGAAGCATGAGTGACAGGCTCACGGACTGTATTTAGAGTCTGAACCTGTAATTAGAGTTTGAAGATGGGAGGAGACTTGCGGGCCACAGTCATTAACTGGTGGAAATCTGACACTGTTTCCAGGTTGCTAGCGTCAGAACTGGTATGATGCAAAGACAGCCAGTTAGTGTTCCCTGAGAACTGGACAATTGGTTGGTGGCTTGGGAAAACAAACACACAGCAAAAGGAGGAGTCTTAAAAACTTTCCTTACACATCTTTATATCCTCTCAAGTTCCTGTGAGCATGTATTCCTTTTGCAATTATGAAAGAAGACATATTTAAAATAAAATATACCACAATTTTTATAAGCAAGTAATGCTGTACAAGAGTATTTATCGACATCAGAAAATGGTTGAAGTGTATTGTGGAGTAAAAGTGCTCCATCAAATGATGTGTTTTGTTAAGGATAAAACTTCTGCCCTGAGGATATGGGTGTTAATCCCTTTTTAGCAACAGATCCCTTTTTTCAAAAGGAAATTTAGAAGAAATCTGGGTTTTGGGTAGGCCCCATCCTTAGCCCTCTCACTACCCACCCCCCCAGAGTCATTTTCCCACCCCTCTTACACCCAAGTCTCAAGGAACATCTAGTGCAAACCCCTAGACTGTATTCTTTAAAGTCTTAGAGGAGCCACTCTTTGGCTGTGTGACCTTAGGTGAGACAAGTAACCACTCTGAGCCACAGCATCATCATCATCGAAATGAGCATAATAACCCCAACCTCAGGAACTTGTTGAGAGAATTAGAGATGATGTCTGTCAAGTAACTGGTAATCAATCAATACTCAATAAACACTAGTTATTACAATAATTGTTAAATGTGCTCATTAAATTAATTTAATGGCAGGGCAGAATCCAAACTACAAAATCACTCATGGACACAATTGCCCATTAAAGTCCTTTAAGCTTCCTCCGTCTATGCACAATAGAGAAGTCTCCAGGGACCACGCTGGACACCAACACAGCCAGTTTTCCCAACACTGGGAAATGTGATCCTTCTTTTCTGGAGCTTCAGATTAAGTAAATACCTTCATTATAACACTCAAGCATATCAAGAACACATATTTATTCTATGCAACATTTTAAAATATGTATTGGTTCAGAAATTGGAAAAATAATTAATATATAGTTTAGATGTAAGTTGTCAAAATGTAAACTATCTTGAACATTTAGGATGGGAACTCAAAAGTCTCTGAGTTATTCAATATGTTTATACATCCACAGACTTCTTGATCTCTTAAATAAACCACCAATAAATAGGAAAAAAAAAATCCTGTGAAACTCAGGCTAAAAAAGATCACATAAATGCCCAGAGAGAAGAGGGAAAGCTCTCATTTTCGAGAAAACCTTAGCATCAATTAGAAAGTTGCTTTCCTTAAAGCCTAAAGAATGGCAATTCTCTATTTAAAAGAAGAGTTTCCTCTGAAGTAGCAAGTTACATCTGATAGAAGATAACATTTTCACTTGAAATTGGGAATGAGGTGTATTCAAGTCTCAGTGTAAAACTCTTGGTCCCAGCTGAGCAGGGCCAGGCTTGGGGTGAAGCAAAGAGGCAGGTCAGGCAAGTGAAGGGTCACATCCTTTTCATTTAAAACTTTCATATTGGGTCAGTAGTAAAGAATCTGCCTGCAATGCAGGAGACTCGGGTTTGATTCCTGGGTTGGGAAGATCCCTTGGTGAAGGAAATGCAAACCACTCCACTCCAGTATTCTTGCCTGGAAAAAAACCCCATGGACAGAGAAACTTGATGGGCTGACTACAGTCCATGGGGTTGCAAAGAGTCAGACAAGAATAATCGACTCAACAGCAACATTGCAAATCAATTATGATCTATCTGCGTTAAGTTTTTTAGCTTCCCTTTAAATCCTGGGCTGAGTGAGGGCCTCACTCACCTCACGCAAATTGCAGCCCGTGGCGAAGGTGGAGCCTGTCCCCTCTGGAGGCTGAGGAGCTGAGGAAAGGGAAGGCTGTGCTTCCGGAGGGCAGCCCTACCTGCGGGGTAGCTCTGCCTAGGTGATGCTAGATGCTAGATCGCTTCAGTTGTGTTTGACTCTTCGATCCTGTGGACCATAGCCCTCCAGTCTCCTCTCTGTCCGTGGGATTCTCCAGGCAAGAGTACTGGAGTGGGTAGCCATTTCCTTCTCCAGGGGATCTTCCCAACCCAGGGTTTGAATCTGAGTCTTTTATGTCTCCTGCGTTGGCAGGTGGGGTCTTTACCCCTGAGCCACTGGGGAAGCCCCAAGCTCTGCCTGAGGCTGCACTGTTCCCTCCTCATCTCTGGATGAACAAGGTTGTGAGTTCACATACATTAAGACCTTAAAGTAGAAGCATTTATCCCTAATCTTCGGGTTTCTAGATTTGAAATCTTGATTTACCCTTAACATTTATATATTTTTTTAAATTAAAGGATAATTACTTAACACTATTGTGATTTTTGCCATACATCAACATGACTTGGCCATAGGTATATATATATTCTCTCCCTCTTGAACTCCCTTACCACCTCCCTCCCCATTCCACCCCTCTAGATTGTTACCGGCTTGGGGTCCCCTTGTCTTATGTCATACTCCCACTGGCTATCTAGTTTACATATAGTAATGTGTGTGTTTTAATGCTATTCTCTCAAATCATCCCACCCTTTCCTTCTCCCACTGTGTCCGAAAGTCTGTTCTTTGTGTCACTCTTGTTGTCCCACATAGAATCGTCAGTACTATCTTTCTAGATTCCATATATATGTGTTGATACATGATATTTGTCTTTCTCTTGACTTCACTCTGTATAATAGGCTCTAGGTTTATCTACCTCATTAGAACTGACTTGTACATGTTCCTTTTTACAGCTGAGTAATATTCCATTGTGTATATGCACCACAACTTCCTTATCCATTCATCTGCTGATGGACATCTAAGATGCTTCCATATCCTTGCTACTGTATGTATTTGGCTGTGCCAGGCCTTTGTTGAGGCACTCGGGATCTTCTCTACTTGTGGCATATGGGATCTAGTTCCTTGACCAGGGGTTGAACTCATGCCCCCTGTTGAAGCCTTAGCCACTGGACCACCAGGGAAGTCCCTTGATTTACCTTTTGATATTTTTATTTTCTAAGGTTTATGTATAAAACTAGTATAATGAACATTTCTAGTATAATGAACGTATACTAACGCATTTGTGTATCAGAAAACAGCAAAGATGCTTAATTGTTTAATTAAGCAACAGAATTATCCCGAACAGGGCAAGCCATTCATGTTACTCAAGGGAACTGGCGTCAACCTTAGAAGTAACTCAGCTACACTCTGTCGTGGCTCATTGGACCGACCACTGAGGCAGCTGCTCACCCGGCCTCTCTGTGTCCTTCGCCCCCTAGAGGCCACTCTCTGCACTGCAGCCGCAGGGATCCAATCGTAACTTGAGTCCTACCGGTGGCTCCTGTGACCACTCCCAATCTCAGTGACTCCCCAGCTCTCTCAGGGTCAAATTCTGATTCTTGTAAAACCCTAGGAAGTGCCTCACGACCTTCCCCCATGGCGTCTCTGCCTTAGCCCCCTCCTCTCCCCTCTGCTCCACCAACTCAGTTCCAGCCATCCTGGGCCTGGCTGCCGCTCAAACACCTCCTTATCACTGAGGGTTTTGCTAACGGGTCTGCAGAAAGAGCATGGATTCCTTTCCCCCATCAATCTCTACAATCCAAACACTTGTCATGAACTGCCATAGTATTTCAGCTACCCAATTGTCTGTCTCCCTTCTAGGGTGCACTGGTTCTTGTGCTACATTTTGTTCCTAGCTGTGTCCTCACACAAAGAACAATGGTTTGCCGGGCCTTGATAAATATGTGTCAAGTGAATGAATCTCCCACTTCAGGCGCTTGCTGGGTGCAGTCATTGAGTAGAATGAATATAATTAAATTCCTGAAATGTCTGAAGCTGGGCAGGAGTTTATGGAGTTCTGGGCATAAAAGCCTTTCCCTGTCCCCAGTTTGTTTCTTATTTGCAGGAAAAAGACTTCAGCCGCCTAGACTTTCCAGAATACCAAAGGGCAGATTCAAGCAGTAGCTAATCAAGAAAGGGAGGGGAAGCAGAAACAAAGGAGAAGCAGTCAAGAAACAATAGTGCACAGTGGGGCAGGGCAGGGTCAGGTCCAGGCTCCTCCAGAATGAATACTTATCAGTATCTTTGAGTTCTTTTGCAGCAACTAAATTCCCCACCCCTGTAGAGGAAGGTAACTTCTGGCTGAGCACAAGGTTCTTGGAACACCAACCATTCAGAAGAAAGTCACACAATCACACACCTGCAGCTTTCACCCCAAATCTTGCATGTAAAAGCTTCTCTCTGGGGGAGTTAGGGGTTTTTAAGGCCTGAGCCACTCTAGTCTCCTTGCATGGCCCGGCAATAAACCTTTCTCGGCTCCAAACTCAGACTTCTCGGTTTGCTTAGCCTCACTGTGAGTCAGGCACATGGACTTATCTTTAGTAGCAGCACGTCTAGAAAACTATATATCTACTCCAACATTCCATATCCTGAGATGATAATAAAATAATAGACAAGGGAATAAAGGGAAAGGCCTTGAGTCATCACAAATATTCTAACATCCTGGGAGAAGTATAACCTTGTCCCCATAAGCAAAAGTCATGGAAGTGTTGCATTCTTGCAATAATAATGGAGAAATAATATCATTGTTGTTGAAGCATTCAATGGTGTCCGACCGAGTCTGCCATCCCATGGACTGTAGCTTGCCAGGCTCTTCTGTTCATGGAATTTTCTGAGCAAGTATACCGGAGTGGGTTGCCATTTCCTCCTCCAGGGGATCTTCCTGACCCAGGGATCGAACCCACATCTCCATGTCTCCTACATTGCAGGTGGATTATTTACAGCTGAGCCACTGGGAAGCCCAATAATATCATTATTTGACCCCTACATATTTTTTTCTTGGGGGTAAGTAGGCAAAAATTCTTCAGACTAAGACATTTTGGTGGAAAATGTACGTTATCTGGCGTGAAATGTGAAAAAAACTCTATATTCATGATAGATAATTCCTTGCAAGAACTTGTTTGGTAGTTTTCCTTTGTAGAGGTGAGAAAACTGCAGCAAAGTGACTGACCTCAGGTCACAGAGGAGGCGAGTGGTAAGGTTGGGTCAATGTATAATCCTGTTACAACCCATGTGACGAAGCACCTGCCGTCTGCAGGGAATTGTTACAATCTAGGTGACTGGTAAGAGTTTCTGGGAACACTGCCCTCCACTTTTACTCACCTGTATTTGAGCCTCCTTCCAGCCATCAAAGCCCAGGGATATACGAGTCTGAGTTTCTTCTGTACACCAAACATGTGGCATCTCTTCCAACACCAACCAATTCTCCAGCCCAATGCAGTGTCCCTTAAGTCAACTCACTTCAGACTCTAAATCTGCAGAGTTAGCCTCGACTCCCCAGGGTGAGGGCTCAACCCCACAAGACAGCCCCACTTCAAATGCCAGCCACATGTCCCTGGGGTCCCACAGACCTCTCAGCAACTGGCTAGAAATTCAGGGGCTGTGTGACTCCCACTCTCAAGTTCCAATAATTGACTATAATGTCTCACACAACTCTTTTATTTAGTGGATAAAGGATAAAACTCAGGGGCTTCCCTGGTGGCTGAGTGGTAAAAGAACCTGCCTGCCAATGCAGGAGACATGGGTTTGATCCCTGACCCAGGAAGATTCCACGTGCCACGGGGCAGCTAAGCCCATGCGGCATAGCTACTGAGCCTGTGTTCTAGAGCCCAGGAGCCACAACTGTTGAGCCCAAGTGCCCTAACTACTGAAGCCCAGATGCCCTAGAGCCTGTGCTCTGCTCACCGCAGGGAAAAGCCTGCTCTCTGCTATTAGAGAAAAGCCCTCTTGAATGTTCCCCACCCAGGAAGCTCTGCGATTCCTCAAGTTTAGGGGTTTTTATTCACTGGGTTGGCAAATGGATTGACTCATTAGCTGTTGGAGACTTGACTTCTATCCCAGTACCCTCCCTTCCCCAAGGAGGAGCTGGGGGCTGAAAATTCTAATCTTCTGATCACCTGATGGATGTCCGGGAGGGCAGTCCCACCCAGAAGCTATTGAGGGCTCAGATGGTAAAGCGTCTGTCTACAATGCTGGAGACCTGGGTTTGATCCCTGGGTTGGGAAGATCTCCTGGAGAAGGAAATGGCAACCCACTCCAGTATTCTTGCCTGGAAAAATCCCATGGATGGAGGAGCCTGATAGGCTACAGTCCATGGGGTCTCAAAGAGTCGAACACAACTGAGCAACTTCACTTTCCTTAACATACAAAAAGGCAGCAAATTCCAAGTTTCAGGAGACCTGGACCATAAACCCGGACAAGGGTCAAATAGCGATCTTTTTGTTACTCGACAGTCAGGTTCGAGGACCAGGCAGTGACCAGGAATAGAGAGTCTCAGAGATGCGGCCCCTGATCTGGTAGAGTTATGCAAGATAATTTTTTAAGCTGAAAGCATAATGATTTTCTTTTTGAGAGCCATGAAATGTCCCTGGAGTGAAAATTGCTGTTTCCCAGGAGATATCCAGAGAGGGTTGGCAACGCTCGCCCCACCCCTGCTCCCCAGCCCCTTCCAAGGACTCCCCTTTTCCCTCCACCTGGTCTGTAGAGGAGACAGGAGCTGGGACTTACTGTCCTTGTTGCTGTCGTCACCCTCTGGGGTGCCGGCCACCAGGGTGCCCAGGAGGACCAGAAGGGCTGCGGAGAGGCAGAGCCGGCTCATCTTCGTGGCCTTGCAGGAGGGCTCCTGAGGATGCTGGGGGCTGGCTGGGCTTTTCACACCCCTGGTGAGGGGTGGGATCAGGCGATGAGCAGGGAAGGGTAGGGGGAAAGGGGAGGGGCTAGGGTCAATCCTCTCCACGTTCGACCTCCACACCTAACCAGACTTCTTCCTGCATCTGCCTGCTGGGGCCCAGCGCCCAGTAACAGTGCTTCTCAGACTTCGTTCTGCCATTGGGTCTTGTGGAAATAAATGCACATTCTGATTCCCCAGGTCTGGGTGAGGCCTGAGAAGCAGCATTCCTAATAGGCTCCCTGTTACAGGTGTGTCCCCAGGCCATTTCCTCTCCTATTAAATGGTCCTCAGAACCGCGCTTTGAAAGCGAGCCTGCAGGAGCCCTCACCGGGGCAGGCGGGGAAGGACAGTAGACAGAAAAAAGCTGCCTTCCCCACGCACCCTGGGAACGTGAAAGAGGAGCCTAGGTCAAGAAGGGGCGACTCTCAGAAAACCCCACATTCTCTCCTCTAACCTGCACACTGGAGGCATTTGTCTTCTGTTGCAAAAAATAAACACGAGTGCCTCCCCGCTCCCTGAAGATGAAGTGACCCATCGGATTTCCATGTGCTGGTACCACACCAGGCTGTGTGCACAAGTGTGTAGTCTCCACACAACCACGTCACCCCCACCCAGTTACTGTCGAGACCCTTGGGTCTAGATTCGAGTGAATTGCCAGGACCCTCAAAGCAGTGGCAAACACCCTCGGAAGATGAAAACCTCAGTTCTTTTTTGTTTTAACTTTTTATTTTAGATTGGGGTACAGCTGATTAACAAACAATGTTGTGAGAGTTTCAGGTGAACTGTGAAGAGTTTCAGCTGTATAGACACATGTATCCATTCTCCCCCCAAACTCCCTTCCCACCTAGGCTGCTACATAATATTGAGCAGAGTTCCATGTGCTTGCTATACAGGAGGTCCTTGTTGGTTATCCACCTTAAATATAGCGGTGTGTACAGGTCCATTGCAAACTCCCTAACTGTCCTCCCCCCCATCCTTCCCACACAACCATGAGCTTGTGCTGGAAGTCTGTGAGTCTATTTCTGTTTTGTAAGTAAGTTCATTTGTATCCTTTCATTTTAGAGTCCACATACAGGGGATGTCATACAGTATTTTTCCGTCGTTGTCTGACTTTCTTTACTCATTATGACACCCTTTAGGCCCATTCATGTTGCTGTACATGGCATTATTTCATTCTTTTTTAATGGCTGGGTAATATTCCACTGGCGCTTCCCCGGCGGCTCAGTCAGTAAAGAATCTGCCTGCAATGCAGGAGACATGGGTTCAATCCCTGGGTTGGGAAGATCCCCTGGCAAAAGTAATGGCAACCCACTCCAGTATTCCTGCCTGGAGAATCCCATGGACAGAGGAGCTTGGCAGGCTACAGTCCATGGGGTGGAAACAGTCGGACACAACTTAGTGATTAAACCACCACCACCAATATTCCATTTAGACCTCAATGCTTATTTTATTGGAGAAGGCAATGGCACCCCACTCCAGTACTCTTGCCTGGAAAATCCCATGGACGGAGGAGCCTGATGGGCTGCAGTCCATGGGGTCGCTAAGAGTTGGACACGACTGAGTGGCTTCACTTTCAATTTTCACTTTCATGCATTGGAGAAGGAAATGGCAACCCACTCCAGTATTCTTGCCTGGAGAATCCCAGGGACGGGGGAGCCTGGTGGGCTGCCGTCTATGGGGTCGCACAGAGTCGGACACGACTAAAGTGACTTAGCAGCAGCAGCAGCTTATTTTATGCTGGAGATAAACTCAGCTGAGATGTTGGATCCCAGGGTGTGATGACTGCATGTTTCACAGTGAGGGGAAACATGTCATGTGCTCCCCCGCAAACAGGCCACATGGTGCGTGGGTTATTTTGAACTGAAGACATTTGAGACCCAAAAGACTCAGGAAGAGCTGATTACTACTCCCTTAACTGCCTAAAAGATTTAGTTAGAGGGCCTGTATCTGGAAGGGAACTAACTCCAAAGATAACTTTTAGTATCAAAAACACTTATCTAGCTGCATGGCGTGGTAATCATTTGTTAACCAAATATCTGCTTTTCTCATCTTCCTGGAATGTATCTTCCTCCCCTTTGAGCCCCAATCCTCACTCCCTTCTCCTTCACTCTGAGTGGCATATAAGCCTCAATTGCCTGACCATGTCTTTGGGGATGATGTATGTATGAAATTTGTTTTTCTCCCGTTCATCTGTCTTATGTCAATTAAATTACCACACCAGCCAAGGACCCTAGAAGAGAAACAGGGAAAAGGTTTCCTCCCCTGCAATAGTAGGAGGACCCAGGTTTGGCAAATTACCCATTGTTCCTGGGCCTTGGTGCTTTCATCTGTAAAACGGGATTATTTATCAAATCAGCCCATTTCTTTGGGATGCTGTGAATACATTTGAGACTAATGAACACAGAATGCTTAGCTCTGTGCCTCTAAGAAGTAAATGGTCAAAGATTCAGGCCTCCTCTTATGATCATCAATGGGACACCCAACTCCTAGTAGGAACTTCTGGGTCTGATCTCAGGCCTGTGTTGAAATAAATATCTAGACTCAAGATGAGTCACTCCAGGGACTTCCCTGGTGATCCAGTGAAGAATCCACCTTGCAATGCTGGGATCATGAGTTTGACCCCTAGTTGGGAAATTAAGCTCCCACATGCCATGGAGCAACTAAGACCCAATGAAGCCAAATAAAATAAATCTTACAAAAAAAAAAAAAAAAAAAAGACGAACCACTCCAGCCTGGGGTGCCGGGTCAGCAAACCAAAACTTAACTCTGTCCCTGTAAATGCTCTGAGGTTCTCTGGACCCTTGGGGATAGAGACTGCCCACTTTATGAAGTGTTCAATAGAGTTTCTATGTTCTTTGACCATTTTTTTAAATGAGGTGTTTTATTTTGCTCTGTTTATTTATTTCTGGCTGCACTGGCTCTTCGTTGCTCTGTGAGGGCCTTCTCCTCCTTGTGGTGCACGGGCTTCTCATTGCAGTGGTTTCTCTTGTTGTGAAGCACAGGCTCTAGGCACATGAACTTCAGTAACTGCAGCACTCAGGCTCCGTAGTTGTGCACATGGGCTTAGCTGCTCATTGGCACGTGGAATCTTCCCAGAGCAGGGATCGAACCCATGTCCCCTGCATTGGCAGGTAGATTGTTAACCACTGGACCACCAGGGAAGTCCTTTAATTGTTTTAAACAAGGGAATTGCCTCTTTCCCTCTAGGGGTCTGGGGCTTCCCTGACTAAGGTCAGCCATGTAGGTGGTATATGCCCATGTGACTGACCACAGTAAAAAAAACCCAAGACTCTCAGACAGGAGTAAGCTTCCCTGGTAGGCAACAGCTTGGACGAGTTGGGATGACAGAATCAAGCAGATTCTGTGTGACTGGACAGGGAGAAAAGTGAAAGTGAAAGTTGCTCAGTCGTGTCCGACTGTTTGAGTCCATGGACTGTCGTCCACCAGGTTCTTCTGTCCATGGAATTCTCCAGGCAAGAATACTAGAGTGGGTAGGGTTGTCATGCCCTTCTCTGGGGGATCTTCCTAATCCAGGAATTGAACCCAGGTCTCCCAGATTGCATGCAGATTCTTTACTGTTTGAGCTTCTTGGACATCCAGACAGGGAGATTTGGAAGCTTGTGTTTGTGTTCCTCCAGTTTCACTGTCTGCATGTTCCCCCTTCTGCATTTCCCCCTTTGTTGACTGGACGCTTGATCTATTTGCTGTAAACTTAAGTATCAATACAGCATGTTAGTGTTCTGTGAGTCCTTTTATGAACTAAACCTGAGTGGTCTTGGGCATTCCAAACGCAAGTAGTTACCATTACTGGGGCTTCCTTGGTGGCTCCGATGGCAAAGAATCTACCTGCAATGCAGGAGACCTGGGTTCAATCTCTGGGTCTGGAAGATCCTCCTGGAGAAGGAAATGGCAAGCCACTCCAGTATTCTTGCCTGGAGAATTCTATGGACAGAGGAGCCTGGCAGGCTACAGTCTGTGGGATCCCAAAGAGTAGGACATGACTGAGAGATTAACACTTTCACTTTCCCATTGTTACCCCTAAAGAGAAACTGTATCCACAGAGGTTAAATAATTTGCCTGAGATCAAACAGATAGTGACTAGCAAAGCTGGAAATTAAAATTTTCTGACTTCATAAGACATACTTATTATTTTTTTTTTTTTTGTATAGCAAAGTTTTATTGAAGTGAAAAGAGACAGAAAAGCTTCTGACTAGACATAGAAGATGGACAGAGAATGCCCCCCCTGCTAGTGTTAGCAAGGGAGTTATATACTTTTTTAATTGGTTATTATAGTAAATCAAAAGAATGTCTCAAGTTTGTAAAGATCTTACTAGACCCACTCCCACAATTTACATTTTAAGATAACAGGATTAGCCAGAAGGTTTTCAGGAAGAAGAAACTGTCCTCAAGCAGGATACATTGTTGTTATATAATCCTTAGTACAGAGTTTAAACTGAGTTGTTTGTTGTGTAATCATCAGTTTCAGGCTTAAAGAAAAAAATGTTTTATGTGACTAAGACTAAAGAATGTAGAGGAAAAAAAAAAAGATGTTTGAGATGTTTGTCCTTTCCTCCTCCTTGAGAATTCCAGATCCCTACCTCTGCTTTGAGAGCCCCAGACCCCTTTCTCCTCCTTGGGGACCCCGAACTTTTTATCAACCTGCCTAGGAATTGACTATCTCATTCCCCCTTTTTCTTTGAAGAGAATTATGCTGCCAAGGGAAAGGGGTGTCGTTTTCATTCCATAACTACTTCCTGCTGTTGAGGGGCATGGTTCCTAGATTGTTGAGGCATCATATTCTCCTAACCCTCATATTGAGAGTCTCTGATCCAGGGGCCCCAAGTAATAGTTGGAGGAGGTTGTGGCACTCGTAGGAACTTGGATAACCACTTGTAACTTAAAAGCTTTCAGACAGTTAGAAACAAACCCTATTTTACAGTTACAGACGTAAGGCAAAATAGTCATTAAACCAAATTAAAACATAATGAAAATTAAAAGTTACATTATGTCCATAGTTACATGAGTTCATCTTAGGAGTGTTAGATGTCATCAGATCAAGAAGAGGAGTCACATTGATTGTTGTTGGTGAAGGTGTTCTCAGAGTTGAAGAAAGTCCTTTCCTTGAAGTGGAGAAACTCACCATGGGAAATCTTCAATTGATGAGGAAGAGAGTGTTCCAAGACCCAGCAGTTATGTTGATTGTGGAATGAGGGGCATAAGAATGAGCCCAGGACAGGAAGGTCTTGTCTTGAGGGCATAAGGCATACTTTTAACAACTACTGGAGCACAAACGAAGATAGTTTAACATAAGTGATGTCTCAAATAGAAAAAGATAACAACTACTGGAGCACAAACGAAGATAGTTTAACGTAAGTGATGTCTCAAATAGAAAAAGAAGACAATGGGAACAGATTTTTTTTTTCCCTGCTATGTCATGTGGCTCTTGTGGGATCTTAGTTCCTTGACCAGGGATTGAACCTGTATCCTTGGCAATGAATGCTCAGAGTTCTAACCACTGGACCACCGGGAAATTCCTGGGAACAAAAAATTTATCTCATGATGTAATACAAGAAAATCCACCTCACCACCCTGAAATCTGTAGGCTGAAAAATCATTCCATGTTCTAGTACAATAAATGATGCAGAATGATACTAAAATAGCCTTGTTAAGTTACTGAAGCTTATGGATAAGCAAAAAGGTTTTTAGTCATTCAAGTATGAAAAAGTAACCTCCAAGGGAGAAAAATATTTAGGCCACTTCATCGACATTCCATGGCAGAATTCAGTGGACATATCCACAGTTGTTCTGGGAAAAGAAATTCAGCCATTTCACAGGGAACTGAACTACTTAATATTTTGTGGCAGCCTGGATGGGAGGGTGGGGTTAGGGGAGAATGGATACATATATATGTATGGCTGAGACCCTTCACTGTTCATCTGAAACTACCACAACATTGTTAATCTGCTATACCCAATACAAAACAACAAGTCTAAAATTAACAAAGAAAAGAGATTCAGCCTTCTGGATTTTCCTGAAACTCATCAGAGACACTCCAGTTTTGTACTCTCTGTCTCCCCTGGCTGTAACTCTCTCCCCTGATGGCCTCATGGCTCCTTCCGGGATTTGCACAAGTCTTTGTTCATAAGCTGCCTTCCTGGAGCAGCCTTCATAAGCAACTCCTGGAGTTGCCCTCACTGATGGTCCTAGGTAGAAGTTATGACACTGCTCCTTGCCCCTGTCACCACTCCAGTACTCCTTATACCCTTTCTGTTTTCTTTTCTTCTTCAGAACTCTGATCTCCCTCTAACATCTACAGAATATACTTGCTTATTTACTTTGTTTATTGTCCAATAGCATATAAATCCCACAGAGAGAAATTTTTGTCCAAAATGCTTGCTCCCAGAGCATCCTAACACCTACGACAGTGCATGGCACGTGATAGACACTCAGTGAATATCAGCTGAGCAGATGAAATCATGGACAGGGAGGTGATCAGCAGTGTGTTAGCTCAGGTCTTCCTTTTCAGCCTCCTGCAGGTGTCTGCAGAACATCAGTGCCCTTATCTCGCCATCCCAATGTCACCTGCCTCAGAAGACAGGTGTGACACAGGACACCTTCCTGCCACCGCTGTGGCAACTTCTCAGCTGGCCAACCCATGCTGTTTAACTGGCACTGACCCAGGCAGAGGCTGAGCTGGGGGCAGGTGACATCCAACTTGGAACAAGAACCTTGCATTTCTGGGTGGAAAAAAAGAATAAGGGATTCGGGCAGAGGTGAAGCAGGGAGATTAACACTTCACAGCATGGCCTCCCACTGCCCCTCACCTGGTTTCACAAACAGAAGAACTGCCTATTTGAGTGGATTTCAGGTGAGCAAGAAGATCATCCACAGACTTCTCTCCCCTGGTCTCTCCAGCAATGACTTTGAGATTATTGGACCTCAGTTTGGGTACCAGTTATGAATTTTCCTAACTTTGTGACCTAGGGCCAGAAATCTCCCAGGGCCCCCATGTCTTCAGGTGTCAGGTGAGATCAGCGCTGACCACATCAGGGTTGTTGTGAAAGCTTTGGAGGCAGCAGGCATACATTCCTTCTCCCTGAGAAGTCAAAGTCCTTTGTAATAATAATAATAAATCACTACAGAATCATGAAGATCTTGGCATCTGGTCCTGTCACTTCATGGCAAGTAGATGGGGAAACAGTGGAAACAGTGACAGACTTTATTTTTGGGCTCCAAAATCACTGCAGATGGTGATTGCAGCCTTAAAGTTAAAAGACGCTTACTCCTTGGAAAGAAAGTTATGACCAACCTAGATAGCATATTAAAAAGCAGAGACATTACTTTGCCAACAAAGGTCCATTTGGTCAAGGCTATGGTTTTTCCAGTGGTCATGTATGGATGTGAGAGTTGGACTATAAAGAAAGCTGAACGCCGAAGAATTGATGCTTTTGAACTGTGGTGTTGGAGAAGACTCTTGAGAGTCTCTTGGACTGCAAGGAGATCCAACCAGTCCATCCTAAAGGAAATCAGTCCTGAATATTCATTGGAAAAACTGATGCTGAAGCTGAGACTCCAGTACTTTGGCCACCTGATGCGAAGAACCGACTCATTAGAAAAGACCCTGATGCTGGGAAAGATCGAAGGCAGGAGGAGAAGGGGACGACAGAGGATGAGATGGCTGGATAGCATCACCAACTCAATGGACATGAGTTTGAGTAAACTCCGGGAGTTGGTGATGGACAGGGAGGCCTGCATGGTGTGCTGCAGTCCATGGGGTCGCAAAGAGTCGGACACGACTGAGCCACTGAATGGAATGGAATGGAACTGAACTGAACTGAACAGCAGAATGACAGCATTTAGCACTTGTCTCCTATGTACCAGGCATTATCTTATGTACTTGATGTATATTAACTCATTGAATCCTTACAATAGTCCCAAATAGGTGGTGAGGAGCTGTTATTATTTCCTCATGTAACAGATGAGGAAACTGAGGAATTGAAAGGGTAAGTAACTTGTCGAAGGTCATACAAGGTAGAGATAGGATTTGAACCCAGGAATCTGGCTTCAGCATCTGTGCATATACACTCTGCTGCATTGCTGGCTGTTAACAATAGGGGAGGTGTGAGGGGTGACACCCCCACAATCCCTTCAGTCACTCCTACATATTCACTCCCAGTTACAATCATGTCACACTAGCCTCCCTCTAACTCATCCATGCAGACAAGCATTTTCCACACACACACACACACACACAGCACAGAGATACACCCTGTGCTCCACTCCAGGCTCAAGGAGGAGAGAACCGGGCTCAGTGCCCAGAAGACCCAGGAGCAAGTCCAGCCAAACGTCAAGCAGGCACAGATCTGGGTGATGGGCTGGGAGGACTTGGGGGGCTGCCTTCCTGCACAGACACCCTTTCCCTGGAGAAGGGCAGGCGCTCTCAATTCCGAGCTGCCCCAGGACAGAAGGGCTTCGGGAGCCCGTGACTCACCAACAAGCCACTGTGAGAGGAAGGTCTGCTCTCTCCTGAGACATCCCATATGCGTGATTTCATTTAGCCTCAAGTCAGTCCTACAGCATCTGGGTTCTCATCCCATTGTATCAAGGAGAAAGTATGGGCTCAGAGAGGTAAAGTGACTTGTTCAGACCCCACAACCAGCAAATTAGACAGCTAGGATTTCAGTTCAGGAGCCCTCTGCCCTGCCCCCGCTCCTGCCCCAGTCTATCCATCAGCGACCAGCAGCAGCAGAGCCTCCTCCTGACAGCAGAGACTCCTCTCCTCTCCCCCTCCTCTCTCGTCTGTCCAGCTTTCTCTCCGTGTCCTCCTCTCCTGGTCCTCCTCACTCTGGCCCAGGTTAGAGCTCTCCTCTCCCCCCACCCTGACAAGAAGCCCCCTAATGGGCCGGTCCTCCTCCCCCTCCCCGCTCCCTGCTCGTGAGTGACTGAGGTCTCTGATTACACACCTTCGCGGCCCCTGTGGGCGTTTTCAGAGAAATCACAAAGAAGGAAAATCACAGGGGCTGGATTTGGATAAAGACCAGTGATCATAACACCTTGGGACCCCAAGTCATATGCCAGTCTCTAGTTCTCAGTTTCTCCCTCTGAATAGTGAGGAGCTTGGATTCCACACGGTTTAAGGCCCCCTCTGCTCTGATGGGAGCCCCCATGACCTGCTGCACAGTCTTGAGCTCGAGCAGGTACTTGTTTATTTGTTTAGATTGGAGTATAATTGCTTTACAACGTTGGGTTAGTTTCTACTCTCCAGTGAAGCGATTCAGCCTTATGTATACGTACATCCCCTCCCCCTGGAACCACCCCCCCCCACCCCCACCCCCAGGTCATCACAGAGCACTGAGCTGAGCTCTCTGCAACAACAGATTCCCGCTAGCTATGAATTTACACATGGTAGTGTACACGTGTCCGTGCGACTCCCAATTCGTCACACCTTCCTCTCCTCCCCACCTGCCGTGTTCATGTCTGTTTTCTAAGTCTGCTTCTCTGTGGAGCAGGTGCTTTTTGTGACACCCGAGCTTCACATACTTTCTCTCACTCACTCCTGAGAGCGGAAGAGAACATTTTCAAGAGGCAGAAATGGGAGAGGTGCTCAGGGAGCAGTCCTGATTTCTCCGAACCACTCAGACAAAAGCTGAGCCTCCTTGCTTGGACTCCTATGCAGCCAGGAATGGCGTTGTGACCTTGGACATCTGTCTCTCAGATGCTCACTCCACATCTTTAAGATGGGCTGGGCACGCTCTTCAATCTGTAAAGTCTGTTTTCACCTGGACAGAGGAATCTGGGCATCTTGCCAGGCCAGGCGCCCCCAAGCCTTACCCCCAGGGCTGGGGGAGGCCCCAGGGCAAGGGACTGATAAGGACCATCTCCCCAGGCTTGGGGATCCAGCTCTCTTGCTGAGACTGCCTGCGGCTCCTGCTGGCCGGGGAGGTCCTCTGACCTCTGGGAATGACGTCCCCAGGGTGTGTCCTGGAAGCCTGTCTTGCTCCAGAGCACTGAAGCTCTCTCCCCTGCTGCACTTCAGAGATGCCTCTGTCTCCTGGGCTGCAGGAGGAAGAGCCTATCTGTTTCCATCTGACCTGATCTGGCCAGGGGTTCCTGGGCTAGGAGTGCCCCCGTTCCTCAACCAGGACCTCCAGCCACTTTCCAGCCCCTGCCCCAACCTGCTCCCAGGCGGTTTCCCCGGGGTTAGCACGGGGCACCTGGCAGACAACGCAGCCTGGGCTGCACTTGAGGTGGTGGGAACATTCCCGTCGGAGAGGCACTCCTGCGTGCAGTGCAGGTCCCCCTCTAGCATGGGGCACATGCCTGATTTCTCTGCTCCTGTGCCTGGGAGGTGGATGGGCAGTGGGGGACCAGAGTCCTAGAGTCAGAGCATGCCTGCCTGCTGTCCTAGTGAGGGAGGGAAAAGATGGGGTCCTGGTTAGACATTTACATCTGGCCTCCTGTTTCTATTTCATGGGACACGAATAAGTGGGCTTCAGGCCAGACACTTACAACTGTTAGCATTTCCTGAGACAAGATATAGATGGGCTCCAGGTGAGGCATTTACAGTCAGCCTTCTCTTTGCCCTCTGAAATGGAAGTGACAACAGAAACAGAATTAACAGCCAGTCTTTGCTTCTGGTAAACACCTTAAGGTAATAGTCACGGCAAGGACAAAGACAGGCAAAATCATGTTTGATTAAAAGATTAAGGGACCTTCACCCACCCCCACCCCCCCCTGCTCTTTTGGGTCAAGGGAGACTCTACACATGTGCAGAAAGACTCCTTGGGGGTCAAAAGTCAGGGGATAGCACAAGGCAATGAGTCTCGCTCCTCCCAGAAGCCTTTGCTTCACGATCCATCTTGGCTGAGGCGTGTGTGTGCACCTAGGGGAGGGTCCCAGGGTAGGTCAGGTGTGGGGAAAAAAAAACCCAGAAGATTGGCTAAAGATAAACAAAGACCCGGAAGAACCGACCTATATAAACGACCTAACCGTCTCGTTACTGCGCTCCTCCTTACTGTGGGGGACGCCCACACCCTTTCTCTCTGGGTGTGCATCTCTGCCTTGCTTCTGTCTTAACTAAACAAACTGTTTCTCTGTGTACCCTCCCACTTGTTATTGTGCTTTGTCTCTAGTAATAAATTTTGTACCTGCATCTGCAGTATTTGCCTCCTTGATAAATGCATTTTTCACTGGGGGCCAAGATCCAGGGAAAAATAGTTTCTAGCCTCTAGCCCTTGCTGGTGGCTAGGATTCCTGGTTTTCATCTAGACTCAGTTCAGTTCAGTTCAGTCACTCAGTCGTGTCTGACTCTTTGCGACCCCATGAATTGCAGCATGCCAGGCCTCCCTGTCCTTCACCAACTCCTGGAGTTTACTCAAACTCATGTCCATTGAGTTGGTGATGCCATCCAGCCATCTCATCCTCTGTCGTCCCCTTCTCCTCCCGCCTTCGATCTTTCCCAGCATCAGGGTCTTTTCCAATGAGTCAACTCTTCGCATGAGGTGGCCAAAGCACTGGAGTTTCAGCTTCAGCATCAGTCCATCCAATGAACACCCAGGACTGATCTCCTTTAGGATGGACTAGTTGGATCTCCTTGCAGTCCAAGGGACTCTCAAGAGTCTTCTCCAACACGACAGTTCAAAAGCATCAATTCTTCAGCACTCAACTTTCTTCACCATTCAACTCTCACATCCATACATGACTACTGGAAAAATCATAGCCTTGACCAGACGGACCTTTGTTGGCAAAGTAATGTCTTTGCTTCTTAAAATGCTATCTAGGTTGGTCATAACTTTCCTTCCAAGGAGTAAGCGTCTTTTAATTTCATGGCTGCAGTCACCATCTGCAGTGATTTTGGAGCCCATGAGGTGATGGGACCAGATGCCATGATCTTAGTTTTCTGAATGTTAAGCTTTAAGCCAACTTTTCACTCTCCTCTTTCTTTCATCAAGAGGCTTTTCAGTTCCTCTTCACTCTCTGCCATAAGGGTGGTGTCATCTGCATATCTGAGGTTATTGATATTTCTCCCAGCAATCTTGATTCCAGCTTGTGCTTCTTCCAGCCCAGCGTTTCTCATGATGTGCTCTGCATATAAGTTAAATAAGCAGGGTGACAATATACAGCCTTTACGTACTCCTTTTCCTATTTGGAACCAGTTTGTTCTTCCATGTCCAGTTCCAACTGTTGCTTTCTGACCTGCATACAGGTTTCTCAAGAGGTAGGTCAGGTGGTCTGGTATTCCCATCTCTTTCAGAATTTTCCACAGTTTATTGTGATCTACACAGTCGAAGGCTTTTGTGTAGTCAATAAAGCAGAAATAGATGTTTTTCTGGAACACTCTTGTTTTTTCGATGATCCAGCGGATATTGGCAATTTGATATCTGGTTCCTCTGCCTTTTCTAAAACCAGCTTGAACATCTGGAAGTTCTCGGTTCACGTATTGCTGAGGCCTGGCTTGGAGAATTTTGAGCATTACTTTACTAGCGTGTGAGATGAGTGCAATTGTGCAGTAGTTTGAGCATTCTTTGGGATTGCCTTTCTTAGGGACTGGAATGAAAACTGACCTTTTCCAGTCCTCTGGCCACTGCTGAGTTTTCCAAATTTGCTGGCATATTGAGTGCAGCACTTTCACAGCATCATCTTTCAGGATTTGAAATAGCTCAACTGGAATTCCATCACATCCACTAGCTTTGTTTGTAGTGATGCTTTCTAAGGCCCACTTGACTTCACATTCCAGGATGTCTGGCTCTAGGTGAGTAATCACACCATTGTGATTATCTGGCTCATGAAGATCTTTTTTGTACAGTTCTTCTGTGTATTCTTGCCACCTCTTCTTAATATCTTCTGCTTCTGTTAGGTCCATACCATTTCTGTCCCTTATCGAACCCATCTTTGCCTGAAATGTTCCCTTGATATCTCTAATTTTCTTGAAGAGATCTCTAGTCTTTCCCATTCTGTTGAACTCGGGTTCAATTCCTGGGCAGGAAATTAAGATCTCGATCCACACCGCTGCTCACTGCTGCCTCTCCGAGGTCACTAGGGCCATAAATCTCAATTCCAAAGAAATCTTAGTCTCTGACTCTGGGCTTCCCTGGTGACTCAGACAGTAAAGAATCTGCCTGCCGTGCAGAAGACTTAGGTTCAGTCCCTGGATAGGGAAGATCCCCTGGAGAAGGGCATGGCAACCCCCTCCAGAATTCTTGCCTCGATAATCCCATGGACAGAGGAGCCTGGTGGGCTACAGTCCACGGGGTTGCAAAGAGCTGGACGTGACGGAGTGACTGACACACTGGTGCCCCCTACAGGCTTCAGTCTCATCTCTAGGGTCTTCAACATCTGGGAGGGCTGGAATGACCAAACCCTTGGCTTCAGAGCCCCCAGTGCCTAGCGACCCCTCCCCACCCCCCGCAGAGTTGAACTTCTCCATGTCGCCCAGAGTTCCCGTCCTGCTGCTGTCTCCATCCTCTGCACAGAGCTCCCCCCAAATGCCAGTCTTTTGTGGGCTCCCCAGCACATGAGATTCTACACCCTAAACCTCAGGGGCACCACCTTTAAGCACCAGGAATCTCCACATTTTGGTCTTCATGGATCTCCCCATTTCCACCCCAGGAATCTCCACTTCTCTGTCCCCAGACAGACTAGGAGTCTTCAGCAGGGCACTCCTGGTTCCACCACTTCTGGGAAGCAGTCCTCCCCCCGCCCCACTCAGCTGGGACCAGAGGAGGGGCAGGGTGGCAACAGCACCCAGAGGTGGCGGCAGGCAGGCACAGCGCTCCTAGGGTGCAGGAATGAGGCGCCGCTGGGTGGGAAGGGTTAATGTGTGCCTGGAGGCTGACCACCAATACTTCAGCCACCTGATGCAAGGAACTGGCTCATTTGAAAAGACCCTGATGGTGGGAAAGATTGAAGGTGGGAGGAGAAGGGAACGACGGAGGATGAAATGCTTGGATGGCATCACCGACTCAATGGACATGAGTCTGAGTAAACTCCGGGAGTTGGTGATGCACAGGGAAGCCTGGCGTGCTGCAGTCCGTGAGGTCGCAACTGAACTGGAGGCTGGGGCGTGGGTGGGGCTGAGCTTAGGTAGAGGGCTCAACAGGCACGGAGGCCTACTGCTGCCGCCTCCCGTCATTTCACAGTCCCCGGGATCAGGTGGCTTCCTGGCCCCAGAGGGAGCCAGGAACCTAAGCGGCTTCCAGGCTTGGGGCAGCTCAACCTGCTGCATTGGGACCCTTGTCCCCTCCCCCTACCCCACCTCCCTCTGGGCCCTGGGGGCAGGGCAGCAGGAAGCCAAGGGCTAGACCCGGGACTCCCGGGATCCCATTGCAAGACCCAGGGATCTCCCTGTGATGCTCACTGTGGTAGGAGAGAGGAGGGCAGGACCCACTGGGAGAGACTGCAGACGAAGTGGCTGGACTTGGGGTCAGCAGATCAGGGTTCGGATCTCCCTTTAGGGATTCGTGGTGGGTGTGTTGTGTAGTGATACACAGCACCCAGAAGGAGCTACAGGAAAGTGTATTTATACATGAACCCACTGGACTCAAGACACTGAAGGCCAAAGAGGACTCAAGACACCTGTTAACATCTGGAGCCGTTCGGGATGTGTGTTTCTCCCTCGCTCTCTTTTCCACGCACACTCAGGCTCACTCACTAAGGTGAGTGAGTGAGTGAGCCTCGTGCAGCCACGGATGGTCCCAGACACCTGTGAACAGAGGGATATTATCATCGCCAACCGTTTGTGACAGATGAACTGTGTGGAGGGGGCCATCCCAACTCCCCAAGTCTCATGTGAAGTTGTAGATAAAAGGTTTGATCCCAGGTCTCCATCCCTCCAAGCCCTTGTTTTTTCCTTCCATCATAAATGTACGTTCTTTATGACACATTTAGGGCACGTAGTTGGTGTAGAGAAAGTAATTAAAGGAGCCCTGGCCCCCACCTCCCCCACCTCCCAGCTGAGTGAGCTTGAATGAATTACTTTTCTTTTCTGTGCTGCCATTTTGTCGCTATGGAAGATGATGGTAATATCAGAAGTCCATAAGAACACGAATGGTGTTCCCTGGGTAGAAGAGCTGTGTCCTTCGGGGCGTGGCACACATTGATTGACACAAGTACCCCGCTCTGGTTGCTTGTAGCTCAGGGACTCTGAGCACCCGAGAAATGATGTCTGCTGTTAGCAAGGAGACTGAGGAGTAGACATCGAGGTTTGGCATGCAGGCTGGTAAATGCCAAAGCACAGTTACCCAGCAAGAAGTACCTTCAAACATCCCTCCTGATCCAAATCTGAGCTCAGTAAGCCCCAGGAGGTCTTTGCTGCTGGAGGGTGAAAGGGGACGAGAGCAGTGGCCATGGGGATGACAGGTGAGCAGGACTTGATGACAGAAGTATGTCCAACCACTGTCCCCACGGATGGCCCGGGGAAAAGAGGCTGCAAATACCTCCCCCACTTCCCATGTCCAGCCTGGGGACTGAAGACAGGTCCTCGTTGGGAGGGGCCAGGGCTGTTTACTCTGAGCCCTGACTCTGAGCCCTAACTCAGAGAATAGTTAACAGTGGCTGGAGTCAGGTGGGGGCTCAGCCCAGGGCGGCTCCTCAGTCTAGGACACACAGAGGACACGTTGATGGGTAGCTGGTTTTAGCCTGTGACTCCAGCTGCCTGCTGGACATTCAGCCCCAGGCACTGCTGCCCACAGCTTTCTTCAGGCACCTGGCCAGCTTGCCCAGGCCAGGAAACTGCCTGGCCTCACCCCTCTCCAGTCCTTTTGGGCTCTCCTGGGGACTGACTTTCTTGACAGGAATGTAGATTAGTTAAGAGGTTAGGGTGGGGCAGAAGGTTGGAGAAGAAATTTATTAGATCGAAGGTCAGAGGTAGGAAAATCCAGTTCGCTTTTGTGCCCTTGG
Organism: Odocoileus virginianus; assembly: GCF_023699985.2. NCBI lineage: Eukaryota > Metazoa > Chordata > Mammalia > Artiodactyla > Cervidae > Odocoileus > Odocoileus virginianus. Next base: position 69,309,614 of record NC_069682.1, on the reverse strand, counting down.
GCTCTGTGGTAGAGGTACTTGCTTAGTCGCTCAGTCCTGCCTGACTTTGCGACCCCATGGACTGTAGCCCACCAGGCTCCTCTGTCCATAGACTTTCCCAGGCAAGAATACTGGAGGGGTTGCCATGTCCTCCTTCAAGGGATCTTTTTGATCCAGGGATGGAACCCACATCTCCTGCATCTCCGGCATTAGCAAGCAGATTCTGAGCCATCTGGGAAGCCCCTGTGCTAGAGATAGTCACATACTTCTGCTTCTGCATAAAAAGACAAGAGCTTTAAAACTGAATACACTCAGATCCAAATCAGGAGTTGGCTGCTTCCTGTCTATGTGACATGGAGAGAGGCACTTCACTTTTTGAACCCACATTTTGTTCCTTAGAAGTGGTACCATGATAACTTCTGTAGCCTTATTTTAAGGATTAAACGGAAAAGCATAAACCAAAGGTTGGAAATCAGCCTAAAGTACATTTAAAAATTTTGGAATAGTTGCCAATATTTCAGATTGGGAAATTTCATATAAAAGTAAATTTCTAGCATCTGTTGGAAAAAGTAAACAATTTGGCAACACAGGTCAATCAAACTCCCATGGTGAAGTTCATTAGAGAAGTGGGTTTCCAACCTCAGTCAGCATCAAATCACTTAGAGGGCATATTAAAATATAGATTTCAAGAATCCCACCCCCAGAGTTTTGATTCAGTAGGACAGTAGAGAGATCTGAGAATCCACATCCAAGGGTTTCCAGGGACGCTGATGGTGCTGTTCAAGGGACCATGCTTTGAAAGCCGTGAACTAAGCTAAGGGGGGCTGCTCTCTTCTCGGGAGGGGAGTGTTCTCTCCAGTTTCCATATTCCTTGCCATTCCTTACTGTTCCCATGCCTCCACCTCAACTCCAAACACTTCCATTCCCATTACTCACCTGACTTGGAGGGCATTTAAAATGGTGACCTGCAGGGTGGGCTCAGAGTAAGTGTTCAGTGAAAAGATAACTTGTCATTATTTAACATGATGCCTTAGGTGTTGGGCTCCCCAGGTGGTGCTAATGGTGAAGAACCTGCCTGCCAATGCAGGAGACATAAGAGAGAGGTTTGATCCCTGGGTCAAGAAGATCCCCTGGAGAAGGAAATAGAAACCCATTCCAGTACTCTTGCCTGGAAAAGTCCATGGACAGAGGAACCTGGAGGGCTACAGTTTATGGGGCTGCAAAGAATTGGACATGATTGATTGAGCAGGCACTTGAACACACACACACACACACACACACAAACCAGGTATTATTTTTCCCATTTTACAGATGAAGAAACTGAGGAAGCTCAGCTAGGCAAAGTGACTTGCTCGAGGAAACACAGCAGAAAAATCAGAATAAGGCCTTGACCCTATGACTGGGAGCAAGTCATAGGCTCCCAGTTATTTCATTATTATGCACACACAAACACACACACACAAATCTGAGGTTAGCGTAACTGTTGTTGTTCAGTCATGAAGTCGTGTCCAACCCTTTAAGACCCCATGGACTGCAGCATGCCAGGCTTCTCGGTCCTTCACTGTCTCTGAGTGTGCTCAGATTCGTGTCCATTGAGTTGGTGATGCCATCTAACCATCTCATACTCTGCTGTCATCTTCTTTTGCTTTCAGTCTTTCCCAGCATCAAGGTCTTTTCCAATGAGTTGGCTCTTCACGTCAGGTGGCCAAAGTCTGGAGCTTCAGCTTCAGCATCAGTCTTTCCAATGAATATTCAGGATTGATTTCCTTTAGGATTGACTAGTTTGATCTCCTTGCTGTTCCAAAGTCTTCTCAGATGATGCATCAAAATTTTTGAAGGTGACTTCTTAAGTATAAAGTCATATTTATCATGAAGAAAGGGAGGAAAGGAAATAGAAAACAAAGTTTTGTTTAGTGGGAGGCGACATGAGTCAGCTGCAGACAAGCTCACTCTAAGGTGACTGTAATCAAGGGAACACGGAAGATTTGAAAACTTCTCAGGAACATCAAGGTGTCTTTTACCATACAATAGGTCTTTGTTCACTTGGAATTTGGACCCATTCAAACTCCCCTCTCCCTGAGAAACCTCTGTCTCTCTGAGTTTATTGACTATTCTGCATCCATTTGTCCTTTTACTGATAACCATAATCCGACTTTGATTTGAGGAATGACTCTTCCTCTGCCCAAGACAGGTGGGGTTGAGGGACTCCTCAATCATAATTCCTGCTCTACCCCCAGACCTAGAATTTTCGTCTTGACCAATGAATGACAAAACCCGCAGATGCACGGAGTTCATTTGGAGGTGGCCTATAAAGGCTTTGGTGCTGTCTTGTTTGCCATCCTTTCCAAGCTGTGTCCTTTTTAGCATTCCCATTAGTTCCAAAAGATAAACTAGATCAGTTAGCAGTATTGCTCACAAGCAAAAGACTCCAACAGGAGGTCACTTAAGAGCACAGTCAGGAAGAGAGAATGGATGCCCACCCACTATGTCCCCACCCCATTCTCAGCAATTTCTTCTCTGCTTCCAATAGCCAGACTCAGCTTCTGCTGCTCACTACAAGGGAGGTTTTATGCCTTTACCAGGGTTATCACCAAGTTCCTCATTTACAGATCCAATGGTCTTTCCTCAGCCCTCATCCTCTTCTAGCTCATAGTTAAGGTCCTCCACGGCATAAATGCAAACAAATTAGCCATAGAAAAAAATTTTTTTTCTACATCATCTCAGTACAAAAAACTATGAAAAGGAGCATCCATATGTGATGTAACTTGAGTCCCATCTTGTGAATCTACAGAGTCTCTGATGGCATTGCTTTCAAACCTCTTTTAGAGGGCAATCTTTAAAGTCCGAGAGTCTTGAGTTCAAATCCCACCATTTCCTAGCTGGAAGACCTTGGCAACACTATGTAACCCTTCTAATCTTCAGTTTCTTCATTAATAATATGATATAATACTTCTAGCCTCATAAACTCATGAAATTAACATGGATTAGGAGGCAATTTTTTTTGGCAAAGCATCAAGACTGCACCAACTCAAGACTTGCTTGGTGGTCCAGTGGTTAGGACTCCTCGCTTCCACTGGAGGAGTGGGTTCGATCTCTGCCTGGGGAGCTAAGTTCCTGCAAGCCTGAAGGAGCAGCAAAAAAAAAAAAAAACAAACAAAAAACCAACTCACCATCAACAGCTGTTGTCAAAATGCTCCCAAGATGCTCTGAGCTCTGTCTACCCAGCCCTGCTTCATCCCGGCGACTCCAAGGGCACTGTCTACCTTTGTGATCCAACAGCTCAGGTCCTAGACCAAAGATGCTTTGTGCCTGCACCACGGACAGTTCATGGTGCCTGAAAGTGCTTTGTCTTTGTCTGTAGAAGTCAGGTGTTATATGGTTTCTCTGCCTCAGCGAGAGAAGTTGTAACAGATACTCCCAGGTATCTGCCCAACAGCCTTTTCTCTTTCTTCCTTCCTGAGAAAGAAACTCAATGTTGTGGGTGGCAACAAATTCTCTCCTAAAAATAGCCATTATAAATATACAGGTGAGAAATCTGTCGGTGTCAGGCTACCTGTGCGCTCTTAGGATGGAGATCAAAAATAAATATTTAGCACTTTAAGAGTAAACTATTAACAAGTAAGAATCAAACATGAAATTCTTGGAAACTGGTGAATGATTCCAATGAAACCTGATAATGAGTAAATAAGGAGCATATACCAAAACAGAGCTAAACAGATAGAAAACAGTAATCCATGATCTAAAGTACTTGAAAGAAAGAAAAAAGAAAACAAAAAATGAAGGAAATAAAGAACGTCTCTCTTTCTCCTTTCAACATCCCTTCCCAGGGTTTATCTAATCTTATCCTCTGTACAGTCATGAGAGATGGGCAGGGTGGATTTCATCATGCCCACTTAATAGAGGAGAAGACTGAGGCTGAATCAGAACAACACAGTAAGGGCAGGGGGCAGAATGCACACACAGCCGGCATGCACTCCAAGAATTAGTGTGGGTGCTTCGTAGAGTTGTGTAAGGGAGGAGCATTCATGTAAAGTAGATTTTTGCAGTGGTTGTTATTCATTTCCATCATTACATGGTACCAGGCACCACCCTCCCTTGTAAGTGGACCCACCTCCAGGGTCACGTGGGAAGGCAAGAGCAGAGCCGTATTCTCCCTATCACTGTGATTCTGCACCCTCCCTGGTCCATATAACCATTCCTCTTAACACCATTTTCCATTAGGTGAAAATTTCTGATCTCCATCTCCAACTGACCTCCTTCATTCTTGGTGAGTTCCATTCTCTCCTGTTGGCCAGTGACCTTTTAGAAATTAAATTGAGTCCTGATATTTCCCTGTTCCAAGTCCTCAGGAGGATTCCTCCCGTCCACCTGTTACCACCTCCACACTTGGCCAGTCTCCAGCTAACTCTCCCATCTCATCCTGTGCTTCCTTCTCTCTAATGGAGAGTTCTCATTAATCACTTGCTAAATATCTCATAGGATTTCTAGTAAAGTGAACTCATGAGAGCAGAAATTGGGTTTGTCCCATGTATTACACATGCTTAGTAAAGATCTGATATTAATTGTTCATATTAAGTAAGATACACACAGACACAGGGACACACACAGTCTTTTTGTTGTTAAATTTTTTGGCCATGCCTCAGGGCTTGTGGGAATCTTACTTCTCCGACCAGGGATCTAACCTGTGGCCCTTGACGTGGAAGAGCGGAGTCCTAACCATTGGTCTGCCAGGGAATTAATCCCCACCCCGCAATCCCCGCACCGACCGCCCAGCCCCTTTTGAAAAAACAAGACTGAGGAGTTCAGTCTTCGCACATCACACAGTAGAGGTGGTGTGTGAAGCTTCCTGCGAAGAGCGCATTCCCTCATGTTGCCACCAGGGGGCAGGCAAGCAGAGTAGCAGTGTTAGTCGCTCAGTCGTCTCCGACTCTTTGCGACCCCACAAACTGGAGCCTGTCAGGCTCCTCTATCCATGGATTCTCCAGGGGCAGGCAGTGTCTTCCCTAAAGAATGGTTCCTAATGGCTGAGGAACAGATTGCCGTGTGTGTGTGTGTGTGTGTGTGTGTGTGTGTGTATGTGTGTTGTTCAGTCGTGTCAGACTCTGCGACCCCATGGACTGTAGCCCACCAGGCTCCACTGTCCATGGAATTCTCCCGGCAAGAATACTGGAGTGGGTTCCCGTTTCCTTCTCCAAGGAATCTTCCAGACCCAGGGATCGAACCCAGGCTTCCTGAATTGCAGGTGGATTCTTTACCGTCTGAGCCACCAGGGATAGGTTGCTTGATCCCAAAGAGAATTAGCAGAAACTCATACTTTCCACCTACAGTTTTGAGAGACCCGATTCTTTGCAACCCCATGTACTGTAGCCTGCCGGGTTCCTATGTCCATGAAATTCTCCAGGCAAGAATACTGGAGTGGATAGCCATTTCCTTCTCCTTTGAGATAACAGAGGGTAAAAAAAAAGGGCATACTGGGGCGGACAAGGGACTGGACATGGGTGAGATCTACCTCTGTAGAAAGAAGACTTTCGGTTACCTCTGAGGAAGAAAGGGACGTTTTTAGGACGCAGACTGTGTTATTCCTTGGGCACTGAGTAACTTCCCAAGGGAACTTATAAAAAGTGACACTACAAACAAAATGTTATATTCCTTGCTTTAATGCAGTAGACATTTAAAAAGCAGTCAGAAGCCAAGGAAACTAAAATTCCATGTGCTTTTAGGCAAGTGCTTTGGTCTATGGTAAGCACTTCAGCTAAGTACTTCAGCACTGTAATCAATGTAATCCTCAAAAATAAACAACCCGTGAGTTTCTTAAAGCAGAAGAAATTTTCTTTCTTATTTTACAAAGAAAGAATCTTTGGCTCAGAGAGGTGAAAGGACTTTCCCAAGCTCACCCAGCATCATCCAGAGCTGCCAGAGCCAATCTCTTCAAATTAGCACCAGGTTCTTTCCCATTAAACAGTTATAAGTGAATAATTATCAATAATAATTAAATGACTTATCACTAATAGTATTATTATTACTGTTATCAGAATTGTCATTCTTTGAGGGGTACTCTGCCAACACTTGTGCAAAGTATTTTACAAATATCACTTCCTTTAAATTTTTACCATAATGCTAAGAGAATGATGAAGAAAGAGAAAGCAATCTCTGACTTTTAGGAGCTGACCTGGCAACCAAAAGTTGGCCTTTTATTCCCTTGTTGAACATAATATTTTGAAAGACGTTAAACAGCAGACAAAGCCGTTCTGTGTCTAGGAGGGACCCAAACAAAAACAGAACACTCTGTAACCATGTTTGAACACAGGCAAAATGAGCTAAATTACACAAACCACCAAAATGATCTCGCATACCTCTATCTTGAGTGACTGCCACTTCTTTACCAATACAGTTCTAACCTCTATCTAGTCTTTCCTTTTCAGAATTAACATTGAGATATCCAATCAGAGAACAGCCCACTTCCTGTCACCATCCATCCAGAGCACAGCCCACTTGCTGAACCTACCCCCAAATCACCTAACACAAGCCCACATTCTAGAAGTCCTTTTAAAATTCTTTTTAATTGATTGATTGATTTTTGGCTGCATTGGGTCTTTGTTGCTTTGCCCAGGGCGCTTCCAGTTGCGGGGATGCGGTGCGTGGGCTCCTCCTTGCGGTGACTTCTCTCGTTGCAGAGCACAGGCTCAGGAGCGCAGGCTTCGGTAGTTGCAGTTCCCAGGCGCTAGGGGGCAGGCTCAGCCGTTGTGGCACAGGGATTTAGTTGCTCTGCAGCATGCAGGAATCGAACCCGTGTCCCCTGCATTGGCAGGCAGATTCTTATCCACTGCACCACCAGGGAAGGCCTACAAGTCCTTTTGAACATCCTCTTAATGAGACATCGTGTGGTTCGTAAGGGCAGTGACTTGGTTCTTGCTGTAGTAAGTCATAAGCCCAACTCATTCAACCAGCAATGGGAGTATTTCTAGAGGTCTGTGGCTGTAAACATCGGCAGGTATAAGAATTATCCTTGCTTTATAATGAAAGAAAGTAAAACTCAGAGACGCTGAGAAATGTGTCCAGGACGATGAGGCAGTGAGTAACAGAAGGAGCACCATCTGTGTCCTCGTTCATTTAACTGCAATGATTTTTGAGTTCCCTCTGCCTCAATTCCCTCATGTGTATAAGGTAGTTAGACTCTGTCCTCCAAAGGTCCCTTCATCCCACATCTTCCCAGAGGCAGCACCATGAAACACTGTCAGAGTGGCTCTACTTGGGAGAACTGGCACCTCCCCTGGGGCCTCCCTAGATTCTGAACAAGGCATTTATCACAAGGCCTTGCAGCTGGGAAGGTCTAATATAAAATTGAAATTTGGCGCATCCCGGGACATGCCTACACTAGTCTTGGACCCCCGACCACCATCTACATCCTGTCCTGCCTCTCAGCCATCCTCTGTTGGTTATTCACATTTCCATACATCCTGTTGCCACAGCTCTTGCCCAACTTGGGGAGGGAAGTTGGGAGGGTGACTTGGGTGCTCTGACCCTACTGACCACCCTCCTCTTCTTACACTATCCTGTCTCCTTTAACCCAGAGAGCAAGCACCTCATGAAGGTGGCTACCACCCTATCAGCCTCCTCTCAGTATAAATTGTGGGAAGTGAAAAAGATGGGTTCCCTCAAGTTGGGTCCTGAGATCCTGAAAGCTGGTGGAGGGGTCTCAGCAAAATTTTGCCTATGGAGTTGAAAGACACTTTGTAGGGGAGGGACGTACTTCTTGATTGCCATCTCCCAATGTCTGTAGGATCTCTTAGGACAAAGGCATCAAATCGGTTGGTAGGTTTCTTGGGAGCAGACTGAGCACAACGTGGAAAGCCAAGGCCTAGGGGAGGGAACTCTTATGGTTAAATGGTACGAGTGTTTTCCTGATGAATGCTTGAGCTGGCACCTGATGCCCAAGGGAAAATGAGGTCCCTGTGGGGGGAGGTAGAAAGACTGAGACTGAGTGACTGCCCTCTATGAAATGTTAGTAATTATTCAGTTTGTTGTTGTTCAGTCCCTTAGTCTTGTCCGACTCTTTGAGACTGGATGGATTGTAGCCCGCCAGGCTTCTCTGTCCATTAGATTTCCCAGGCAAAAATACTGGAGTGGGTTGCCATTTCCTTCTCCAAGGGATCTTCCTGACCCAGGGAATGAACTTGCATTTCCTGCATTGGTAGATGGATTCTTTGCCACTGAGACACTAGGGAAGTGGTATTGAGTAGCTTTCTCCAATTTATTTTCCAACATGAAATTTCTCCTCTGTCCAAACACCCACTCACCTATGTCACTCAGGCCTGAGGAATCTCTTTCTTAGAGATGCTAAAGGCGGCTGCCTTACTCCCCTCAGGAGTGGGGACTAGCAGGAGGAGGCAGGAATGTCAAGCTTTAGCGTCAGGGCTCTCATGTAGATGAGGTGGTTGCCCCCACCCCGCTAAGTAACTCCTCTCCCTTACTCTGTCCAGAGGGGACTTCCAGGTTCATTGTATTCAGGGTTGGGTGGCCTTTGAGGAACAAGTTGAGGTCTTCTCATGATGCTCAAAGGCTCCTTGGAAACAAATATAGACTCGAACCTGGGAAATGGATGGAGGTAGGATCTCTGTTCTCCTCTCCACCTCTCTGTCTTGCTCCAAAGCTCCTGTTCACCCGTTTCTCTCTACCGATGGAATGCAGCTCATGCTTCCAAACTCAGTTCAGACATCGCCTCTTCTGGGAGGCTGGCCTTGACCACTTCAGGTGACAACCAGAGTCTCCACCTCGGCTCCCACCACAGCCCCAGGAAACTAGTCCTCCAGCTAAGTGACGTTGTCATGCTCCCATTTCCTCCCTCACAATCCTGTGATGATTCTCAGGATGATTCTCACATTCTCAGGATGATTAAATAAAATCATGCAGGCAAAATGCTAACACAGAACCTGGCACATGGCCAGTGTTCACTCAAAGTGTGGTGGCCTTTCTTTAACAGAAGAAGCTCCGTCACCAGACGTGACCCCAGGGAAGGGGACTCTCCAGAAAAGTGGACAGTTGAACATCATGTTCCTTCCTTTCTCCTAGGGTGTGTGAAATGGGGGGTTTGGAAGGACCTTAGTAACCCAGAATGGGCTCTGGTTGCCAGGGGAAACCACTGCCTGACAGGAGGCTTGGAACTTTCATTCCTACCCTCCCCCATGGCCATCTGTCCACCCTCTCCACCTCAGGAAGGAAAGTGGAGCTGTTTGCTGAACAACTGCCAACGGCCAATGATTTAATGCATCATGACTCGGTAATGAAGCCAGCATAGGAACCCCAACAGAACAAGACATTCATGTTATTCAGGAGACCTGGGATCCACCCAGGGAACAGCAGGGCTCACCGGGACCCCGGCAGCAATTTGTCGCCAGGCCCCAGGCCCTGCCCTTCGCCCCCTAGAGGCCACTCGCCACACCGCAGCCGCAGAATCCAGATTCCGCCTCAGTCCTATCCCGTTTGCTCCCATGACCAATCCCTCAGTGGCTTCCCAGCTCTCTCAGAGTCAAGTTCTGATTATTAAATGCCTGCAAGAGTCCTCATGATCTGCCCCCAACCCTCATGATCATGGGGTTGCTGTGGAAGCAGTGGAGGCAACAGGCGTATATTCCTTCTCCCTGAGAAGTCACAGTCCTTTGTAGTTGTAATAAGGGTGGTAGTTTAGTTGCTAAGTCAGGTCTGACTCTTGTGACCCCATGGACTGTAGTCTGCCAGGCTCCTCTGTCCATGGGATGCTCCAGGCAAGAATACTGTAATCGTGAGTAATATAGCAGATAAAACAGCTTTATTTGGGTGTTATGCATTATCCTAAGCACGTATCTTAACTCACTGAATCCTCAAAAATCTTAGAAGAGTGGGTGAGGAACTGTTGATATTTCCTTGTGTTACAGAGGAGGAAACTGAGGTAGAAACAAATAAAGTAATTTTTCTAAAGTCATAGAGTGGAGACAGAGGATTTAACCCAGGAATTTAGCTTTGGAGTCTGTGCACATGCATCCTGCTGCATTGTTAACTGTAAACTACGGTGCACACGTGAGGGGGTTACACACCCACAATCCCTTCACTCACATCTGTATATTCACTTCCAGTTACAATCATGTAGCACAAGACCCCTGGGCCGACTCATCCACACGAAGACAAGCATTTTCCATTCACACACACACACACACACACACACAGACACACACAGACACACACACACACACACACACACCCTGTGCTCCACTCCAGGCTCAGGGAGGAGGGAGCCGGGCTCAGTGCCCAGAAGCCCCAGGAGCAAGTCCAGCCAAACGTCAAGCAGGCCCAGAGCTGGGTGATGAGCTGAGAGGACATGGTGGGCTGCCTTCCTGCACAGACACCCTTTCCCTGGAGAAGGGCAGGAGCTCTCAACACCGAGCTGCCCCAGGACAGAAGGGCATCAGGAGCCCGTGACTCACCAACAAGCCACTGTGAGTGGAGGGTCTGCTCTCTCCTGAGACATTCCACATGCATGATTTCATGTAGCCTCCTGTCCATCCTACAGCATCTGGGTTCTCATCCCATTGTGTCAAGAAGAAAGTACGGGCTCAGAGAGGTAATGTGACTTGCTCAGACCCCACAACCAGCAAATTGAACAGGAAGGATTCTAGTTCAGGAGCCCTCTGCCCCGCCCCTCTTCCTGCTCAGTCTGTCCACCTGAGACCAGGGAGCAGCAGAGACTCCTCCTAGCAGCAGAGACTCCTCTTTTCTCCCCTGCCCCCCTCCCGTCTGTCCATCTTTCTCTCCCAGTGTCCTTCTCTCCTGGTTCTCTTCACTCTGGTCCAGGTTAGAGGCCCCCAGATCCAGAAGCCCCCGGTTGGGCCTGTGTTTCCTCCCTCTCCCCCCTCCCTGCTCATCAGTGATTGAGGTCTCTGATTACAAGCCTTCCTGGCCCCTGTAGGCATCTTCAGAGAAATTACAAGGCAGCAATATCACACAGTATGTATTCTGGATAAAGGCATGTTATCTGAACACTGTGGGACTCAGATCATATCTCTGCTCCTGTTCCTTAGTTTTTCGCTCTGAAAAATGAGAAGCATGGATACCATGCTATCTAAGACTACACCCTGAAATGGATGGAATGTACTTGCGGCAGGCAGAAGAGATTTAAATTTTTGTGATGCCGAGCCCTCTGAGAGGGACATTCATATCTAAGTCATGGGAGACCACTTTCTGGCCACGAGACATAACAGGGCCTCATTTTGGATGTATGTAGCCTGTCTCCATGAAGTGGTGGCATGAGTACTAGAGTTTTAGGATTATTGTAAGGATGAAAAGGAAAAGGATAAACTGGAAGTTGCAAATCTGGTTAGAATACCATTAGCCCACCCAGTAAATTTTATAATTTTGAATCATTCGCCAAGCATTTAAAGGTGGAGGATTTAATAAAAAGGAAATTTCTAGCATTGCTGCACAAAGTAAACAATATTGCAACACAGTCCTGCACGGGCAGTGGGTCTCACACTTGAGTGAGCATCAGAAGCTCTTAGCAATTATCAAACATAGATTTGAGATCTTCATCCCCAGAATGTTGATTCAGGAGCACAGGTTGGGACCTGAGTAGCTGCATCAACAAGGTTCCCCAGGCACTGAGCTTGCTGCTCAAGGGACCACACTTTGAAAACCATGAACTAAGCTAAGAAGAGTGGTTTCTTCTCAGGAGGGGACCGTTCTCTCCAGTTTCCATAATCCCCACCATTCCTTATGGTTCCCCTCTACCACCCCCGCTCCAAATGCTTTCATTCACTTTACTCACTTGACCTGGAGGGTATTTAAAATTGTGACCTGTAGGGTGCGCTCACAGTAAGCATTCAGGAAAAGGTAGCTTGCTCTTATTTTACGATCTTATGAGTTAAGTGTCATTATTCCTTTTTTTACAGATGAGGAAACTGAATTTCGGCTAAGGGAAAGTGACTTGTTGGAGGAAAAACAGCTGAAAGTTAGAAGGAAGACATTTGCCAAAAACTGTTGGTTACATGTCCCCAGTTACTTCAATGTTACTAATACACAAACACACAAACAACTCCTGGGCAAATCTATCTGATATTAACATAGATGATACATCAAAGATTTTGAATCTTTACTTCATGAATGTAAAGTCACATTTATCAAGAAAAGGAAGCAAGAAAACAGAAAGGAAAGAAGGAAATGTTATAATTGGAAGTGCCACGAGTCAGCTGTAGATATGTCCATCTAAGGTGACTAGAAACAAGTGAACATGGAAGATCTGAGAAATTCCCAGGAGCAAACAGGGTGCCTTTAACCACACAATGGAGTTTTCTCCTGCTGATCTGCTGAACCCATTCAAACTACCTTCTCTCCATGGAAACTTCTCTGAGTATATGGGCTAACTTGTTTTGTCATCTAGCCTCGATCTGTCCCTTTTTCTGATAACAGTAGCCTGATTTTGCTTGAGGAGTGACTCTTCCTCCAGCCAGGACAGGTGGAATTGAGGTGCCTGTCAATAGAGGTGTCTGCCCTACCCTCAGACCAAGAGTAACAAACCAGATGCACTCCCTGGAACTTAATCTTGATCTTGATCAAAGAATGACAAAAATGGAGGTTATTGAGAGGTGACTAGGGAAAACATTAGTTCTTCTTTGCTTACCATCCTTTCCAAGCTGGGATGTTTTAGCACTCCCTTCAGTGTGAGCTAAACTAAATCAATAGGTGCTATGGGTGCCAACACAAGATTCCAAAAGGATCTCACTTAAGGGTACAATCAAGAAGGAAGGGTGGCTACCCACTATGGCCCTACACTGTTCTCAAGCTTTCTTCTCTGCTTCCTACCAGTGAGAGCTGATGCCTTTACCATGGTCATCACCAAGTTTCTCACTTTTAAGTCCAGTGGCTTTTTCTCTGTCCTCATCCTCCTCCAACTCACAGTTAAGGCCCTCATGGCAAAAATGTGAACAAAAGTCTTTGCCAAAATTTGATTCCAGTTGGTCTCAGTGCCAAAAAATCCCTGATGAAAAGCAGAGCTTCCCTATTTGAAGACTTTTGAGTCCCCTCTGGTGAGTCTCTGGGGACTTTTGAAAGCATAGCTTATAAACCTCTTTTAAGGAAAATCATGGGAGATAGAGGGGCTTCCCTGGTGGCTTAGATGGTAAAGAATCTGCCTGCAATGCAGGAGACTCAGGCTCGATCTGAGTCAGGAAGATCCCCTGGAGAAGGGAATGGTTACTCACTCCAGTATTCTTGTCTGGAGAATTCCATGAACAGAGGAACCTAGTCCTCTGTTACAGTCCATGGGGTCACAAAGTTTTGTGTCTGAATTCTAACCCTTGCCCGTATCCATTATGTGAACTTGGGGGAAGAGATGAAACCTCTGAGCTTCCATTTGTATGACTTTATTTGAAAAAGTTAAAAAAATTGTTTTGGGGGGACTTCCTTGCTGGTTCAGTGGTAAAGAATCCACCTGCCAATGCAGGAGACATGGTTTGACCCCTGATCCAGGAAGATCCCACATACTGCGGAGCAACTAAGTCCAGGAGTCGCAACTACTGAGTCCATGGGCCCCAACTACTGAAGCCAGTGCACCCCAGAGCCTGTGCTCTGCAACAAGAGAAGCTCCCACAATGAGAAGCCCAAGCACTGCAGTTAGGTAGTAGCCCGCACTATCCGCAACTATAGAAAAGCCCATGCATCAAGGAAGACCTAGCATGGACAAAAATAGAGCAATAAAATTATTTTAAAAATTAAAAATTTCTTGTTTGGCCCAACTGTGTGATATGTGGGACTTCAGTCCCAGGCCAGGAATTGAACCTGGGACCCCTGCTTTGGAAGCATGGTGTCTTAACCACTGGGCCATCAAGGAAGTCCCAGGTTGTAAGACTTTAAGACCGAAGAAGAACCTATTGAGATTATTGTGATGTTTAAAGATGGAGATGTATATGCAGGGCTTGCTTGGCACATAGTAGCTTGTCAGTAAGTGGTATAGATTACTTACTTGTACTTATTTGTACATACTTGTCAGTAAGTAATATAGATATTTTATATTATTAATTCTACTTCTCTCAGAATTACTGAGGGATTCTTATTGACTCAGTGACTTTTACCAGCACATCAGGACAGGAAATTCACTCTGCTCTTTGAAGTTACCAGCAATCCCTATCTCCTCTGAGACTCAGGTTCCTCTAGTGTAAAAGGAAGGATAGCTGTCTCCTTGTGGACACAGTTCAGAGTCTATCTACGCTGACAAATGTAAATCACTAGCAAATTGAATAGGCCACACAGCTAGTAAATTGGAAGAGCCGCAGCTTGAAGCCCTTGAGTCTGAGCAAAAGTTTCAATCACCATGTATTTTATCCCTAATAAACATTTCATGAACAAGTGCATGAATGAGTTAATGTCTAGTTATGGGCTTCCCAGGTGACTCAGTAGTAAAGAATTCACCTATAATGCAGGAGATACAGGAGACTCAGGTTCAATCCTTGGGTTGGGAAGATCCCCTGGAGAAGAAAATGACAACCCCACTCCAGTATTCTTGCCTGGAAAATTCCATGGACAGAGAAGCCTTCAGGCTACAGTCCATTGGGTCCATGGGGGGCATGACTGAGCATGTCTCCCGCCCCCTCTCTCAACATCTTTGCCCAAGTGTTCTACAAGCACCACGGACTCAACATTGCCTCAGCTGAATTCACTGTCCTTCCCCCTACAGACTTGCTTCCCTTACCTTCCCCCAGAAAGCTGAGTGTTGTCCTTCACTCTAACTTTTCTTCACCCCCTGTGAGCAATCTCACAGTAACATCTGTGGGTTGTAACTCCTCAGTTCTCAGGTGAAATTTCATTTCAGAGTAAGATTAAGACACCGGAGCATAGAACTGCCCCACTTCCTGACAGCATCCATCTGGAGCAAAGCCAGCTTCCTGAAACTCTCCCCTAAATAACCTAACACATCGTGTCAGTCCTTCAAACATCCTCTTAATGAGAAGTCATATTATTCATTGTCCCTTGCTGAAGAGAGTAATAAACCCAATTCGTTCAGTTTGGAAGAGGACTGCTTCTAGTGGTGTGTGGTTGGAAACATTGACAAGTATAAGTCTTTTCCTTATTTTATGATTAAGGAATGCAAAATTCAGAGATGCTGAGGTATTTGCCTGGGACTACAAGGTATTGCACAATAGAAGCAGATCTATCTGTGTTTTGGTTTATTACACTACCTCTATTTTTTGAGTTTTCTATGCTTCAGTGTCCTCATATACAGTAAGGCAGTTAGGCTCTGTTGCCCAAAGGTTCCTCCAGCTTACTGCTTCTCAGAACTGAAAGTATGAAGACAGTGTTAAAGTTGCTCTACTTTGGGAGTTGGGACATCCCTTTGACTCAGGAGCCCCTAGATTATGAACAAGACATTCCCATGATGTCTTGCAACTGGGACGGTCTAATAATGAACACAGTGCATCCTGGGAAATACCTTGATAAGTCTTAGATTGTTGCCCACCACTTACCTCCTACCCTCTCCTCTCAACCATTATTCTTCAGTTATTTAAATTTCCACATTATATGATTGCCACAGCTCTTGCTCAACAGGGGAAGATAAGTTGGGAGGGTGACTTAGAAGATCTGATCTTACTGACCATCTTCCTCTTCTTACACTAAATTATCTCCTCCAACCCAGTAACGGATTCCCTTGTGGGGGTGCCAGTAACTCTAGCAGCCTCAGAATAAAATGTTGTGAGCTGCCAATATTGGGTTCACTGAATTTTCAGGTTTGAGAATCTAAAGTTGGTGGTGGGAACTTAGCAAATATTTTCCAAGAACCAAAAAGACACTTGGTGGGATACAGAAGTCCCTTGAGTCCCATCTCCCAGTGTCTGTAGGACTGAGTTAGGACAAAGGCAGCAGACTTGGTCAACAGGTTTTTTGGGAGCTGTGTCTAGACTGATGTTGAATGGCAGAACTAAAAGTGAGACGGAATTATTTTGGTTCAGTGGAGGAAGCCAGTGTTCTATTGATGAATGCTGCTATCTGGCACCTGATATCCAAGAGAAAGTGAGCTCTCGATAAGAAGTGGTTGAAAACTGAGGCTGGAAGAATCTAAAGGAAAGGGAAAAATCACAATAAGAAAAACAAATATATAGAAGAATGGAAGATCATTTAAATGAATCAGTACATATTTAAAAAAACAATTAAAAATTGTAGAAGCGATCCTGACAGGATAAACAGCAAAAGGATCATCATGAAAATGTAAAGTAGAACATCAAAATCACAAAATGTGAGAGACGGGAGTGTAAAAAGTAGATCTTTGAGAATGTGTTTGAACTCGATTGACTTTCAGTTTAAAGCAAGGCGGTATAGCTATGGGTCAACATTCTTGAACTCCATGGTTACCACAAATAAAAAACAGAATAGAGTCACAACAACTAAAAACAAAGGAACTTAAGCATACTAAAAGAAAAATCAACTAACCACAAAAAGAAAAACAAAAAGAAGAAATGAACAGAGAATAACTACAAAAACAACTGGAAAATGAGGATTATAATGACAAATCATATAAAAATATTCAAGTTATTTTTCACAGATCTAAAACAAATAATCATAAAATTTGTGCAGAACCACAAAAGACCCAGAATTGTCAAGTAATCCTGGGGGAAAAATACAAAGCTTGAGTCATGACTCTTTTGGACTTCAGACTATAGTACAAAGCTAAAGCAATAAAATATGCTATTAACACAGAACCAGACATAGAGATCAATGGAATAGATCCGAATAGATAGCCCAGAAACAAACCCATGCATCTAGAGTCAATTAAGCTATGACAGAGGAGAAAGGAATACACGATGGAGAAAAGACAGTGTTTTCAGCAAATGGTTTTGGGAAAGCTGAACAACTAAATGTAAGTCAATGAAATTTGAACACTCCTTCATATCATATACAAACATAAACTCAAAATGGAATAAAGACCTTAATATAAGACAAGATACCATAAAACTCCTAGAAGAGAACACAGGCCAAACATTCTTGGACATAATCAGGGCAATATTTTCATGAATCAGTCTCCGGTGCCAAAAGAAATGAAGGCAAAGATAAACAAATGGGATCTAGTGTGAAGTGAAAGTTGCTTAGCTGTGTCTGATTCTTTGCGACCCCACAGACTATACTTGCCCATAGAACTCTCCAGGCCAGAATACTGGAGTGGGTAGCCTTTCCCTTCTCCAGGGCATCTTCCCAAGCCAGGAATTGAACCGAGGTCTTCTGCACTGCAGGCGGATTCTTTCCCAACTAAGCTATCAGGGAAGCCCTATCTAATCAAACTTAAACTTAAAAGCTTTGGCAGTGAGGAAGAAATCAGTGACAAGACAAAAAGACAACCTACCGAATGGGAGAAAATATTTGCAAAATGCGGGACCAATAACAGGTCAATATCAAAAGTATACAAACAGTTCTTGCAACTCAACATTGAGAAAACAAAAAAATCCAATTTAAAAATGGGCAGAAGACCTGAGGAGACATTTTTCTAAAGAAGACATACAGGTGACCAAGAGGCACATGAAAAGATATCAACATTTCTAATTATTAGAAGGATGGAAGGGCTTCCCTGATAGCTCAGCTGGTAAAGAATCCGCCTGCAACACAAGAGACCCCAGTTTGATTCCTGGGTTGGGAAGATCCCTTGGAGAAGGGATAGGCTACCCACTCCAGTATTCCTGGGCTTCTCTGTTGGCTCAGCTGGTAAAGAATCCACTTGCAATGCGGGGGACCTGGATTTGATCTGTGGGTTGGAAGATTCCCTGAATAAAGAAATGGCAACCCACTGCAGTGTTCTTGCCTGGAGAATCCCCATGGACAGAGGAGCCTGGCGGGCTACAGTCCATGGGGTCGCAAAGAGTCAGATACGAATCAGTGACTAAGCACAGCACAGACAGAGGGGACATATGTACAGCTATGGCTGATTCATGCTGATGTTTGACAGAAAACAACAAAATTCTGTAAAGCAATTATCATTAAATTAAAAAATAAATAAATTAAAAAAACTACGAGATCACATCACATCAGTCAAAATGGCTGTCATTGGGAATTCTAGAAATAAAAAATACAGAAGAGAGAGTGGAGAAAAGGGAAGTACCCTGTATACTGTTGGTGTGAATGTATATTGGTACAGCTCCCATGAAAACAGTATGGAATTTCCTTAAAAAGCTAAAAATAGAACTACTACATCATCAACTACTATATTATGCTGGGTATATATGTGGAAAAAAGGAAACTTTAATTTGACATGCACCTCAAGGTGCATAAAAGCCTTGTTTACAAATAGCCAAGACATGTGCGCAATGCAAGTGCCCATCAACAGCTGACTGGCTTAAGAAATGTGGTAGGAAAATAAGAATGGATTCATAGATATAGAAAACAAACTTAAGGTTACCAAAGGGGAAAGGAAGGGGAAGGAATAATAATTTGGGGGCACTGACAAGCACCGAGCCTGGCAAATGGCCAGTGCTCACTAAATGTGAGCTTGGTTCTCTTTAGTTAGAGTCGGAAGTCCCCGACCCCAACACAGCGACAGGGAAGGGGGTTTGAAGGACAAGTTGACAATTGAGCCTCATGCTCATTCCTTTCTCCTTCTGAGAATCCATGAAAGTAACATGCTCCAAAGTTTGACCTGGCCCAAGAAGTAAAGGACAAAACTTTTCTTGTTGAGGTGTCTCTCATCCAGTTTTTTGTGTACACTGGCGTGGCCATAAGAGGTAGATGTCAATATAAGGGGTTGGCTCCTTATACTTGGTAGGGTTCAATCTGAGGAGAGGTGGTGGGGAGGTGCCTACTCATCTGCATAAAACGAGAAAGACCACTGTTTCCATTGGAACCTATGGGTTAAGGTTCTTAGTTGCAAACAACACAATCCACTCCAGTTAGTTTAACTAAAATATGAATTTATTTAAAGATAAGGCCAGACTCTTTGAAGCCACAGATCTTCAAATCAATGTGAGGAGGAGGCTTCTTTCATGAAAAGACCTCTCCCACCATTGAGCTGAAAACTTGATGACAGAAATTCTACTTTCACCAGCAGAGGGAGAGCAGTGATGGTGGGGTGGAGGATGACGGTGAGGATGCTGTGGACAAGAATTCCAGATTCAAATCTCAGGCTCTACAGATACTCCAGTCATGAGGAACTTTACTCCTGCATTCCTTCCTTCCTTCCTCAAGTATTTCTGGACTGTTCCCTTTGTGCCAGAAATTGTGGGAAATGTGAGGAATAAAGGGAAGATTTGCTTTCTTGGTGCTTAGAGCAAACTGGATGAGATAGGACTAAAGTAAGTGGACCTGTGGAGGAAGGAGAGAGACGGATTTCTGCCGAGGAGGGGAGGGTTGAGAAGAAAGAAAAGGAGGCTGAAATTTTTCAGAAGCAGCTAGAGGCCAGCTTTGGGTGGGTCCTCCTTGTACTTCAGCATCTCAGGGGAGCCCAGTTCACAGGATCTCTGTAAAAGGAAAGGAACTTATTGACATCTCTGAAGGCCCAGACCTGGACACTGCACACCCTGGAAGGTCCTAGACCATGCCAGAAATGTGCAACCACAGTCCTCCCAGGACCAGGGTAACCAACAAAAAGCAAGGGAGTTTTCCAGGCCGAGGTGGGGCACTGAGGAGCACTCCAGATTTGCTCTGCAGAGTGACTGACTCAGGGTTCCCATCTGAAAAATGGGAGCATGTGAGTAGGCTCAGATTATGATGACGGGGCTTCTAGGGGGTGACCTTTCACCAAGCTGGTCCATGGAGGACACACTCAATCCACAGATACTGCTGCCACTTCTCTTGGGAGGCAGCAAGGAAAAAAAAATCAGTTTTTTTGGAAAGGTGTATGGCCTTCTGAGCGCCACCACTTTCCCCAGCCCTTCCCCTCTCCTTCTGCCCTGCCCCCATCTTACCCCAGGGCCTGGTAGCACGACCACAGGTCCTCATGCAATCCTCTGCACTCTTGAAATTGTTGCGCTTAGCTCTGCAGCCGCCATATGTAAAGGTCTCGCAGAACCCGGACTTGGCGTTGTAGAAGTATCTGATAATTTTGGCCTTGCAGGGACCCGTATATGGAGGCTCTAGGCAGAAGTCAGGCCGCTGGGCTGCAGGGATGGGAGGATCTCAGTTAAAGAGAGGGAAGGTCATCACAGCTCAGTCTACAAGATGAACAACTAAAACGATCAGTTTGTGATCGAAAGTAATTGGGGGGGGGGGTGCAGAAGTGTGAAGTGTGAAAAGGCCTTTTGATACCCTGCTTTCCAGGACATTATTATTAATGTTGTTAGGGTGACAATGACAGGGCAATAGTATAAATAATTATGTGCCATTAATGAATGTTTATGGATTAATTCACATGATGCTACTGATTAGTTTCAAAAGTAACACAAAAGGGGGACACATATAAAAATATTCTCCATGTATAAAAATTATTGGAGATGGACAGTGGACCCATGGCTTTTATAATACTGTGTTTTCTACATATGTGTGTGGTTGAAACTTCCACCGATAAAAAAGAAAGCATTACTGAGCCCAGTCTCATTCTGCTCACCTCAGGACCAGCCAATAATCCGGAGAAGAGCTGCTGAAACTAGGAATAACGTTTTAATTGGAAACTGAGCCCACGGAGATGATGGCATGCTGCTGTCTCAAGAAAACCATCTTCCCACAGCATGAATTCCTGTTCCTTTTATACAAAAGAGGGGGAGGGCAAAGAGCCCACGGTGGCAACGACGGTGGCAATGGCTAAACTGGACCACCAAGGGTCGCTCATTTACAGTTATCCCTTGATGAAGGTGCCCACCTGGATGCCAGCCAATGGTTGAATAGGGCTGCATGACCCGTCACTATTAAAAAAGTGTGAGGAAATCATGCCGTAAATGGAGAAAGGCATGGTAGAAAACACACCAGTGTTTACTTTGGTTACCACATGGAGACTGGAATAATAGAGTATTGAGGAAATACTGATACTGTGACTTATAAAAGAAATATTAACTTGGTCTGCATCCCATTCCTGGCACAGATCTCCTAAAACATTGGAATTTCCTAAGAGATGAGAGCAAAGGGGAGTCTATTATCATGTGAGGGAGATGACTTTTGTAAAGCCTCAACCAAAGCCAAGGATAAGTTGTTAGGGGAACCAACTGCCTGAATTGGGTGTGGAAATTTCCATTTCTACCTTCCCCTCTTTCATTGTCCCCACATCTCAGGAAGGGGAGAGGAATTGGAAGTTGAATCAATCACAAATGACTAAGGATTTAATGAATCACGATTTGTGATGAAGCCTCCATAGATATCTTAACATAGCAAGTCATTCAGGTGTTTCAAGAGAACTGGAATCAACCCAGGAAACAACACAGGTATATCCTCCATCTTGGCTCACTGGACCACTGCGGCAGCCTGCCCAGGGGCCTCTGTCTCTGCCCTTCGCCCCCTAGAGGCCACGCTCCACACTGCAGCCACAGGGCCCTGTTAAAACTTGAGTGCTCTATCGTTGCTCCCATGACCAGTCCCTCAGTGGTTTCCCAGCTCTCTCAGAGGTTTCCCAGCTCTCTCAGAGTCAAATTCTTGTCCTTATACAGTCCTAGAAGGTTCCTCACGTCCTGCCCCCAGGCCTCTCTGCTTCATTCCCTCCCACTCGCCTCCCCTCACCCACTCAGCTCCAGCCACCCTGGTCCTGGCTGCTGCGCAAACACGCCAGGCTCCTTTTTGCACCTTCTACTTAATGTCTCCTCATCACAGAGGGTTTCCCTGACTCTCTGCAGCCTCCCGAATCCCCATAACTCTCCTTCCTCACAACATGCATCATGACCTGGCATAGGATTTCCCCCCATCTTTGTTGTCTGTATCCCTCTTAGAAGGCATATTATTTTGCTATATTTTGTTTACAGCTGTTTTCCTATACCAAGAAATATGCTTTTTAGGGACAAAAAGCATTAAGTATTTGATGAATGTTTATCTTGGGAATAAATCTCCCATTTCATCCTCATGCCAAGTGCACAGTCGTTGAAGAGGCTGATGAAATAAAATTCCTGTTAGTCTATTTGATGATGAGGCCTTCCTATATACTTATGAATCTACTTCTAACTTTCTATATCTTAATAGGAAAATAAAATAATAGTCTGACCAGGAGGCAAGAAGAAGAGCTTTGAGTTTTGATTGATATTGTACCAGCCTGGAAAAAGCAGTCTTGGCCCCACAAGCAAACTCATAGAAAAGTGCTGCAGTTGCTTTTGGAGGGAAGACACTTAGCTGTCACTCAGCTCTCTGATTAATTTCATAATAGAGAAATGATCATATTTGAAAGGTAAATTTTTTAGAGGGATGGTGAGGAAGTGTAGATAGATGAGTCTTTTGGACTGAAATATTTTGATAGGAAATGGATGTCATTGATCAGGAAAGTCTTTACACTCATGACTGGTAATCTCTTAAAAAACTCATGTAACCTGGTCCCCCTGTTCAGGTGAAGAAACTGCAGATCCCAGAACACACACCATATGAATGCTAGGATCAGGACAAGACACTATCCTGTTACAACCCATTTAATCAAGCACCCACGGAGGAGCCTGGTGGGCTACAATCCATGGGGTCACAAAGCGTCGGACACGACTGAGGAACTTCACTCACTCACTCACTCACCTGATTCTACCAGGAATTCGGATAATGCAGAAAACTGGTAAGGAGTTATGACTGTTTTGCTCCACATAATATAGACCCTTGTCTCTGAACCTCAACCCAGACACCAGTGATAGAAAAGAGTGAGTCTGGGTTTTGTCCCTGATCCTAACGTGTGCGTCTCTACCAACAGCAACCAGTTCCCCAATACCCACTGGGCATCCAGGAGTCAATTCACTTCTGACATTAAATCTACAGAGGAGACCCAGACCCCACAGGGTGGGGGCTGGCTCCCTGAGTTTCACCCACACCTCAAGTGTTGATAACAATTTCTGTGGTCACCTACACATGTGATCAACTGGCTGTAAATTCAGAGGTTCCCATGTTCAATAACTTATTAGAGTCATTCATGGAACTCTAAAAAACCCTTTACTTACTGTCCTCAGTTGTTATAAAGCATAAAACCCAGGGACAAATGGAGAAGAAATATCGGTCAAATGGGGACTTGGGGGTGCTGATCCTCCAGACCCTCTTAGGACTCTCCCCCCTCACAATCCCTTGATGTTTTCACCTCCCCCGAGGCTCTCTGAACCCAATGTTTATGAGTTTTAATTAAGGATTGGAGGTAGGTAATTTGATAGAATCACTGGCCATTGTTGACTGAACACAGTACTTCTCCTCTCCCCAGAGGGACAGGGTTGATAGTTCTAACCCTTTAATCACCTGATGGCATGTTCTAGAATCCAGCCCCATCCAGACACTATCTAAGGTCCCATCCTTCACTCATCTCATGACTTACAAAAATACAGCGAATTCCTAGAGTTTCAGAAGGCCTGGGGCATGAATCGAGACAAGGATCAAATATGGATTTTGTTATGATGCTCTGGGAGGTTCAGGGGCAAGGCAGTGACCAGGAATAGAGAGTCTCAGAGATGAGGTCCCTGATCTGGTAGAGTCAGGTGGAATGCTTTTTCTCCCCAAAACTTAACACACAATGATATCTGTTGAGAGTCAAAAAATGTCCCTAGAGTGGAAACTGCCCAATTTATAAGAAGAAATCCAGAGAGGGGTGACAACACTCACCCCACCCCTACTCCCCTGTGCCTTCTATGGCTATGGACTACCCTCCTCCCTCACCCCAACTTTTAGAGGAGAGGTGAGCCAAGACTTACCTTTGGCCTGGTTGCTGGTGTCACACCCTGGGATGTTGGCCACCAGGGTGCCCAGGAGGACCAGAAGGGCTGCAGAGAGACAGAGCCGGCTCATCTTCGTGGCCTTGCAGGAGGGGTCCTGTGGAAAGCCGAGGGCTGACTGTGCTTTTCACACCCCAGTTGAAGGGTGGGAGCAGGAGATAAGGAGGGGAGTGAGGAAAGGGCAGATCTGGGGTCAGGCTTGAACAGTCTGTAATCTCCCCACAGACCCAGACTTCCTATTTCTGCCTGCTGGGGCCAAACGCCCAGTAACAGTGTTTCCCAGACTTGACTCTGCCTGTGGGTCTGGTGGAAACACAGATTGTGATTCCACAGGTGGAATCTTGTCCAGTTTGGTCACTCAGGGAGCATCCCAGCACCTAGGGCAGTGCATGGCCTGTGATGGATGGTCTGTGAGTGGATGAGAGCGAATCAAAAGATGGATAAGTGAATAGCAGTGTGTTAGTTGAAGTCCTCCTTTTCAGTCTCCTGCAGATTCATCACCTCTGGGCATCAGTGCCCCCACCACCACTTGACTCAGACTACAGAGACACCTTTCTGCAACTATTGAGGCAGCATCTCAGTTGCCTGGATGTATACTGCTTATCTGGCACTGGTTCAGGCAGAGGCTGAGCTAGAGGAAGAGCTTCTGTATCTGTGGCACAAAGCCTGTTTTCTGGGAAGAAAAAGGAGTAAGGGGAGGGGGCAAAGGGGAAGATGGGAGCTGAACATGTCTCCACAGCCTGACCACCTGCTGGCCCTCACCTGGCTTCACACACAGGAGGGTTGTCTACCAGAGTGGACCTCGGGGGACCTTGGAAGATCACCTGTAAACACAGGTGCTTTCCTCCTGCTTTCTCCCCAGGGATTTTGGGATCAGAGTACCTCAGTTTGAGTCCCGGCTCTGCCTTTTCCTAACTTTGTACTTGAGGACCACAGAGCCCCGTGTCTTTATGTGTCAGATGAGATCAGCGCTGACCACATCACAGGGTTGCTGTGGAAGCAATGGAGGCAACAGACATATATATTCCTTCTCCCTGAGAAGTCAAAGTCCTGTGTAGTAATAGCAATAATAATAATAAGTAATTGTGACAGTTAACACCTAGCTCCTTCTAGATACAGGCATTATCCTTAAGCCCTTGCTGCATATTAACTTACCTAATCCTCATGATAGTCTTAAAACAGGGGGTGAAGAGCCGTTACTATTTCTTAATGTTGCAGATGAAGAAATTGAAGGCAACAAGAAGTTAAGAAATTTGCTTAAAATCATACATCGTAGAAACGGGTTTGATTCCAGGAATCTAACTTCAAGTCTATGCCCCGTGCACTCTGCTGCTTTGTAAAATGTAAGATTCAGGACACATGTGAGGGGTGAGACCCACAATGTCTTCACTCATCCTCATCTAGTCACTCCCAGTTAGAGCCATGGTGCACCAAGCCACAATTACACAATCACCTACCCAGGCACAGACAAGCATCTTCCCACTGACACACACACACACACACACACACACACACACACACCCTGTGCTCCACTCCAGGCTCAAGGAGAAGGGCGATGGGCTCAGTGCCCAGAAGCCCCAGGAGCAAGTCCAGCCAAACGTCAAGCAGGCCCAGAGCTGGGTGATGAGCTGAGAGGACATGGTGGGCTGCCTTCCTGCACAGACACCCTTTCCCTGGAGAAGGGCAGGAGCTCTCAACACCGAGCTGCCCCAGGACAGAAGGGCTTCGGGAGCCCGTGACTCACCAAACAAGCCACTGTGAGTGGAGGGTCTGCTCTCTACTGAGACATCTCACATGCATGATTTCATTTAGCCTCATGTCCATTCTATAACATCTGAGATTCTCATCCCATTTTGTCAAGGAGAAAGCCAAGCCTCAGAGAGGTGAAGTCACTTGCTCAGGACACACGAACAACAGATGGTACAACGAGGATTCTAGTTCAAGAGGCCTTCTGATCCTGCTCCTCTTCCTGCCTCAGTGTGTCCATCTGAGACCAGGGAGCAGCAGAAAGCACACTTCCCACCCTAACGACAGAAACTCTTCTTTTCTCCCGGCTTGTCTCTCATCGGTCCATCTGCCTTTGGCTTTCTCTCCCAGTGTCCTCCTCTCCTTCTGGCTCTCCTCCATCTAGTCCAGGCTGGAGGCCTCTTGACCCAGAAGCTTCCCCTGATGATGTATCTACCTTCCCAGTGCCTCAGACATCTTTGGAGAAATTACATAGCGGGAATGTCATAGGGTGTGGGGGAACCACCTTGTTTGCACAAGAGCCCTGGCCCCACAGCTTGAACTTCCTGCTCCCCCCTCCAATTCCAATGCCTGAGTGGGGGTGAGGGTGCTTTTAGCTTGCCTTTAGCACCTGCCTTTAGCCTCCCTGAGAAACAGACCCATCAGAGTTGAGTAGCATAGGTGTGCAGATGTTGGTATAACGAGGGACTTGGTGCTGGAAGAAGATCTGAGGAAGGCTTCTGAATAATTAAAAGCTAGCATTTCATTGAGGGTAACTCTCAGGCAGCCTTAGTTTTGACACCTGCTCTTACAGGGAGCTCACTATCACGTGGGCAGCAGGTGCCAGGTGACAGCATTCATCATGAGAACAATCCTTTGTCCCATTCACCCATTAAAAACCCTTCCCTTCCCTCTGACTCAACCTTGTCATTTCTGTCCTGACTCTAATTTCAGGAAACCAATCGACCCATTCTACTATTTTTGTCCTAAAACAGCTATAACAGAGACTTGGAGATGGCAATCAAGGTAGTTTCCTTCTCTCCCACAACGGTCTTTTAGGGGAACTTCACTGGCAGTCTTGGCTCAGATGGTAAAGCGTATGTCTGCAATGTGGAAGACCCAAGTTCAATCCCTGGGTTGGGAAGATCCCCTGGAGGAGGAAATGGCAACCCACTCCAGTGCTCTTGCCTGGAAAATTCCATGTACTGAGGAGCCTGGTAGGCTACAGTCCATGGGGTCAAAAAGAGTCGGACACGACTGAGCAACTTGACTTTCACTTTCACTGGCAGTTCAGGGGTTAGGACTCCATGCTTCCACTGCAGGGGTCATGGATTCAGTCCTTGGTTGGGGAACTAAGATCCCACATGCCATGTGGTGTGGCAAAAAAATAAATGTATCTTTTAGATTTTTGTGCAATACTTGCTGAGTCCCCTCTATTAGCTTAAGAATATTAGTCCTCAAAGTTTGGGGAATCCCTCTTCACCACTTCTGACAATTTATGCAGAGGCTGACAGGATGCCCCATGGGGCCCTCAGGATGCCCCATTACTGAGTTGGATGAGAGAGGTTAGTGGAAAAAGGGAAGGCTAGTCAGTAGGATTAGAGGTCCCAATTCACCCTCTGAGTTGCTTCCCCCATTTGGGCAACCCACTCCAATATTCTTGCCTGGAGAATCCCATGGACAGAGGAGCCTGGCAGGCTACAGTACATGGGATCACAAAAAGAGTCAGACACGACTGAGTTACTTAGTATACACAAGGAAATCAAATACTGTGGGGATATGAACTAATGAATGAAGATGACAGAGAGGAAGGGGTAGGAGTAGATGGTGAGCACGGGTCCATGGCTCAGGGAAGTATTTCCCAGGATGCATCACTCTTCTAAGTCATTATAAGGTCCCCTGGGTGCAAGGGATTATGGACAACTTTTTAAGACTCCACTGGGTACCCATTTAAAGGACATCCCAGCTTGCCCAAGTGGGGCCAGTTTAACAGTGTTTTCGTGTTACTGCCTTGGGCAGTATGAGCTTGAGCAACATTTATACAGCAAAACCTAAATTCCCATTACAAATGAGACAACCGAGGCCTAGAGACTTCAAACAGCAGTTTCGTTTTGTTTTTTTAAAAGAAACAAGAGATCTTTACAGAGCTGGTTCTGTCCTCACTACTTTGAAGTCTTGCGCAAACTTCTCAATGTCTCTGAGTTTCACTTTCCTTGTGTAATAAATGAGGAGAATGCTTATACCTGTCAGTGTTTCCAACCACAGATCACCCGAAATGCTCCTGTGCTAGTTGAATGAGTTGTACTCATTACATACCCTGGGAAACTATGTAGCTTCTCTTTAAGAGGATTTTAGAAACAACTGACAAGATGTGGGCTTGTGTTAGGTTATTTTGGGGAGGGTTTCAGGAAGCTGGCTTTGCTCTGGATGTTGCTGGGAAGTGGGACTATTCTCTGACTGGGTATCTTAACTCTCAGGAAGGAAGACTAGATAGAGGTTAGAGCTCACTGGCTCTAAGTAGCTGTCATTTAAGATAGGAAGTAGCTGTCATTCAAGATAGGAAAGTGTTCAGTCATACTGGTGCTTTGTGTAATTTAGCTCCTTTTTTCTGTGCTCAAACATGATTACTGAGTGACTTATTTTGGTCTTAATCCATCTGGCACTGGTGGTAAAGAACCCGCCTGTCAATGCAGGAGACATAAGAGATGTGGGTTCCATCCCTGGGTCGGGAAGATTCCCTGGAGGAGGGCATGGCCACTCAGTCCAGTATTCTTGCCTGGAGAGTCCCCATGGACAGAGGAGTCAGGGGTCACAAAGAATTGGACATGACTGAAGCAACTTAGCTTGCATCATGGACACAAAAAGTCCTTGTCTGATGTTGAAGTTTTGTGAAATGCTTATGTTGAACAGGAGAGCATAAGGCCCACTGGGGTGCCTGGTCAGGTCTTAAAACTCAGAGGTTGTTTTTCTCTATCTCTATCAATCTCATAAAATTGTGGTGAGGATTGAAAAGATATTATCTCTGTTAAATGTTTTGTATAGGTATTCACAAGAGTAACCTTTTAATGAATGTCAGATCTGATAAGAGTAGTACCATAAAAATCAGTTGCTTAGTTATTATTGTGAAAAATTATTAATTTATAATAGTTAATAAAAATGATTTGGTATTAAGGAGAAAAGATTGGCTTTGTAACTTACTATGTTGCTCTGTGATCTTGGGCAAGTCACTTCACCTCTCTGAGTCACAGATTCTTTCTTTGTGAAAGAGGATGCTGGTGTCTGTTTTAAGCAATCCCCAGGTTTGGGTACTTAAAAAATTAATTAATTTATTTTAATTGGAGGCTAGTTATAATATTGTGGTGATTTTTGAGAACCATGTTGATTATGCTGCTAAAGTTCCTTGAACACCAAGGACTAAAGCAAATTGTCTAGAAGGACACAGAGTTTTAGTTTCCTCTGCTCCTGACTGCTCTTTAAATGCTCTATCAACTGTTGTAAAGAAAGGAAAAAATAACACTGATTGTTGTAGTGTTATCTTCTAGAAGTTCAGGGTCAGGACGTTCCCCCAGTGCCAGAGTGGAGTCATAGTCTCTCTTTCAAAGAGGTCTCATTCTTCCTCAGAAAGCCCTGTTGTTTCAGTGACTGACCTCACCCAGGTCCAACCCTTTTCCCACCCCACCTTACCTTTATCTAACCCTTTGATCAAAGAAGGTAAGTGTTAACTGTCACGATTACTCATTTTTTTTTAAGTGGAGTCTTACCATGTTTTTTTTTTTAAATAGTGACTTTATATTTTTTAATTGAAAGATAATTACCTTAGATTTTGTGGTTGGTTTCTCCTGTACAACAGCAGGGAGCCCAGCCTGGCACTCATTATTATTATTATTATTACAAAAGACTTTGACTTTACAGAGAAGGAATATATGTCTCTGGCCTCCATTGCTCTCACAGCAACCCTGTGTTATGAGCCACAGGATCTCACGTAACATGTGAAGACAAAAGAAATTTCTGGCCCTAGGTCACCAGGTTAGGCAAAGGCAGAGCTGGGACTCAAAATGAAGTCCTCTGATCCCAAAGCCACTGGTGGTGAGACCAGAGTTGGGGGGATGTTGCAGGCCATCTTCCAAAGTCCCGCACGGTGCACTCAGGCAGGCAAGCTCTCCTGCTGGTGAAACAAAGTGAGGGGCAGGGGATGGTCATATTGCAGAGACATGTCCTGCTCCTCTTAGTCTTTTCTCCCCAGAAAAGCAGAGTCTGTGCCCCAGATGGACACGCTCTTCCCCCCGACTCACCATCTGCCTGGACCACTGCCAGCTAAAGAGCTGGTATCTGTCCAGTAGAGATGCTGCCACAATGGTTGCAGAAACCTCACCTGTGTCACACCTTCTAAAGTAGGTGGGGTTGAGGTGTGGGGGTGAAGGGCATTGATGCCCAGGTGTGAGGAGTCCTGCAGGAGGCTGCAAAGGAGGACCCGAGTTCCCACACGGCTGTGCGCTTACCTGCCCGTTGGTCTGCTCTCCTCTGCTCACTGGCGATCCATCGCATGCCACGCACACCACGCTCTAGGTGCTGGGATGCTCCGTCAGCGACAAAGTGAGCAAAATTTGCACCGGTGGAATCACAATCTGTTTTCACAAGACCCACAGGCGAAGTCAAGTTTCAGAAATGCTGATATTGGGGCATTTGGCCCCAGCAGGCAGCAGCGAGAGTCCGGGCCATGTGGGGAATTTACACACTGTATGAGCCTGACCTCGGCTCCTCCCCTTCCCCACTCCCCTCCTTGTCAGCTATACCCACTCCTCAGCTCAGGTTCCAGAAGCTCCGTCAACCCCCAGCTTTCCTCCTCCTGCGAGGCCACCAAGTTGAGCCAGCTCTGTCTCTTTGCAGCCTTTCTAGTCCTCGGGGGCAACCCAGGGGGTGAACCAGAAACCAGGCCCAAGGTAAGTCCATGCTCACCTTTCCTCTCTAGGCTGGCCAGTGGGGTGATGAGGGGAGTCCATGGAAGGGGCTGGGGAGCAGGGCTCATGTGAGTGCAGCCAACCTCCTCCTGATTTCTTCTGGGACACTAACAAATGGACATGTTATTACGTGTTCAGCTTTTAAACAAAAGAATCCCACCTCACTGAACCAGGTCAGAGACCCCACTTCTGAGACTCCCTTTTTCTGCTCACTATCTTGTCCCTAAACCTCAGTGTCATATAATAACAAGATCCACCTTTATTTATTTATTTATTTATTTATTTATTTTGGGTCCTGGTTAATGCTTCAGGCATCCTGAAACTCTTGGGATTTACTGTTTTTCTGTAAGTCATGATATGAGTCAAGGATGGGGTCCTAGACAGTGTCTGGATAGGACTGGATTCCAGCAGACACCATCAAATGATTAGAAGGTTAGAACTATCAACCTCCATTGCCTATGGGCAGAGAAGAGGGTACTATGGCCAATGATTCAATCAACTTGCCTAGCTCTGACCCTCAGTTAAAATCCCAAAACATTGGATTCTGAGACCTTCAGGGGAGCTGAACACACAAGGGGACTGTGACGTGGGGAGAGTCCTGAGAGGCCCTGGAACCTCAGCACCCTCGGTTCCCCATTTGTCCTATTCTTCTCCATTTTGCTGTCCCTGGGTAAAAGGGGTTTCTTGAATTCTGTGAATGGTTCTAATAAGTTGCTGAACGTGGAAGGTGGGTCATGGAATCTATGAATTTGTAGTGAGTTGGTCACCCTTATGAGAGACCCTGGAACTTGTGATCATTAAGTGTGGGCCTCCCTCAGGGAGGGAGTCCTCACCCCATGGCATCTGGGTCACCTCTGTGGATTTAGTGTCAGAACGGAATTGATTCCTGGATGCCCAGTGGGTGAGGGGGAATCAGTCGCTGTTGGTAGAGACCCCACATGTCTGGTGTCAGGGACAAAACCCAGACTCACTCTTCTTTATCATTTGGTTCTGAGGTGAGATTCGGGGACAGGGGACTACTGTATTAGGAACAGTGCACTCAGAAACCTCTACCAGTTCTCTGCATTTTCAAAATTTCTGGCAAAATCAGGTAGTTTATTAAATGGGCTATGACAGGATATTGTCTTGTTCTGATCCTACCACCTACATGCTATGTGTCCTGGGGCAAGTTACCTGCAGTTTCCTCACCTGAACCAGTAGTGGGGGGGATGGGGTGGGGGGCGCAGACCAGATTATATAAGCTTTTTTTTCCCCATTATATTCTTTTTTATTATTATTTATTTTTATTAGTTGGAGGCCAACCATTTCACAACATTGCAGTGGGTTTTGTCATACATTGACATGAATCAGCCATGGAGTTACATGTATTCCCCATCCTGATCCCCCCTCCCACCTCCCTCTCCACCCGATTCCTCTGGGTCTTCCCAGTGCACCAGGCCCGGGCACTTGTCTCATGCATCCAACCTGGGCTGGTGATCTGTTTCACTATAGATAATGTTCATGCTGTTCTCTCGAAACATCCCACCATCGCCTTCTCCCACAGAGTCCAAAATTCTGTTCTGTACATCTGTGTCTCTTTTTCTGTTTTGCATATAGGGTTATCATTACCATCTTTCTAAATTCCATATGTATGTGTTAGTATACTGTAATGGTCTTTATCTTTCTGGCTTACTTCACTCTGTATAATGGGCTCCAGTTTCATCAATCTCATTAGAACTGATTCAAATGAATTCTTTTTAATGGCTGAGTAATATTCCATGGTGTATATGTACCACAGCTTCCTTATCCATTCGTCTGCTGATGGGCATCTAGGTTGCTTCCATGTCCTGGCTATTATAAACAGTGCTGTGATGAACATTGGGGTGCACGTGTCTCTTTCAGATCTGGTTTCCTCAGTGTGTATGCCCAGAAGTGGGATTGCTGGGTCATATGGCAGTTCTATTTCCAGTTTTTTAAGAAATCTCCACACTGTTCTCCATAGCGGCTGTACTAGTTTGCATTCCCACCAACAGTGTTAGAGGGTTCCCTTTTCTCCACACCCTCTCCAGCATTTATTGCTTGTAGACTTTTGGATAGCAGCCATTCTGACTGGAGTGTAATGGTACCTCGTTGTGGTTTTGATTTGCATTTCTCTGATAATGAATGATGTTGAGCATCTTTTCATGTGTTTGTTAGCCATCTGTATGTCTTCTTTGGACAAATGTCTGTTTAATTCTTTGGTCCATTTTTTAATTGGGTCATTTATTTTTCTGGAATTGAGCTTCAGGAGTTGCTTGCATATTTTTGAGATTAATCCTTTGTCTGTTGCTTCGTTTGCTATTGTTTTCTTCCAATCTGAGGGCTGTCTTTTCACCTTGCTTATAGTTTCCTTTGTTGTGCAAAAGCTTTTAAGTTTCATTAGGTCCCATTTATTTATTTTTGCTTTTATTTCCAATATTCTGGGAGGTGGGTCATAGAGGATCCTGCTGTGATTTATGTCAGAGAGTGTTTTGCCTATGTTCTCCTCTGGGAGTTTTATAGTTTCTGGTCTTACATTTAGATCTTTAATCCATTTTGAGTTTATTTTTGTGTATGGTGTTAGAAAGTGTTCTAGTTTCATTCTTTTACAAGTGGTTGACCAGTTTTCCCAGCACCACTTGTTAAAGAGGTTGTCTTTTTTCCATTGTATATTCTTGCCTCCTTTGTCGAAGATAAGGTGTCCATAGGTTCGTGGATTTATCTCTGGGCTTTCTATTCTGTTCCATTGATCTACATTTCTGTCTTTGTGCCAGCACCATACTGTCTTGATGACTGTGGCTTTGTAGTGGAGTCTGAAGTCAGGCAGGTTGATTCCTCCTGTTCCATTCTTCTTTCTCAAGATTACTTTGGCCAGTTGAGGTTTTTTGTATTTCCATACAAATTGTGAAATTATTTGTTCTAGTTCTGTGAAGAATATCGTTGCTATCTTGATAGGGATTGCATTGAATCTATAGATTGCTTTGGGTAGTATAGCCATTTTGACAATATTGATTCTTCCAATCCATGAACACGGTATGTTTCTCCATCTGTTTGTGTCCTCTTTGATTTCTTTCATCAGTGTTTTATAGTTTTCTATTTATAGGTCTTTTGTTTGTTTAGGTAGATATACTCCTAAGTATTTTATTCTTTTTGTTGCAATGGTGAATGGTATTGTTTCCTTAATTTCTCTTTCTGTTTTCTCATTGTTAGTGTATAGGAAAGTAAGGGATTTCTGTGTGTTAATTTTATATCCTGCAACTTTACTGTATTCATTGATTAGCTCTAGTAATTTTCTGGTAGAGTCTTTAGGGTTTTCTATGTAGAGTATCATGTCATCTGCAAACAGCAACAGTTTCACTTCTTCTTTTCCTATGTGGATTCCTTTTACTTCTTTTTCTGCTCTGATTGCTGTGGCCAAAACTTCCAAAACTATGTTGAATAGTAGTGGTGAGAGTGGGCACCCTTGTCTTGTTCCTGATTTCAGGGGAAATGCTTTCAATTTTTCACCATTGAGGGTAATGCTTGCTGTGGGTTTGTCATATATAGCTTTTATTATGTTGAGGTATGTTCCTTCTATTCCTGCTTTCTGGAGAGTTTTAATCAAAAATGGATGTTGAATTTTGTCAAAGGCTTTCTCTGCATCTATTGAGATAATTATATGGTTTTTATCTTTCAATTTGTTAATGTGGTGTATTACATTAATTGATTTGTGGATATTAAAGAATCCTTGCATTTCTGGGATAAAGCCCACTTGGTCATGGTGTATGATTTTTTAAATATGTTGTTGGATTCTGTTTGCTAGAATTTTGTTAAGGATTTTTGCATCTATGTTCATCAGTGATATTGGCCTGTAGCTTTCTTTTTTTGTGGAATTAGGGTGATGGAGGCCTCATAGAATGAGTTTGGAAGTTTACCTTCTTCTGCAATTTTCTGGAAGAGTTTGAGTAAGATAGGTGTTAGCTCTTCTCTAAATTTTTGGTAGAATTCAGCTGTGAAGCCATCTGGTCCTGGGCTTTTGTTTGCTGGAAGATTTCTGATTACAGTTTTGATTTCCTTGCTTGTGATGGCTCTGTTAAAATCTTCTATTTCTTCCTGGTTCAGTTTTGGAAAGTTATACTTTTCTAAGAATTTGTCCATTTCTTCCAAGTTGTCCATTTTATTGGCATATAGTTGCTGGTAGTAGTCTCTTATGATCCTTTGTATTTCCGTGTTATCTGTTGTGATCTCTCCATTTTCATTTCTAATTTTGTTAATTTGATTCTTCTGTCTTTGTTTCTTAATGAGTCTTGCTAATGGTTTGTCAATTTTGTTTATTTTTTCAAAAAACCAGCTTTTAGCTTTGTTAATTTTTGCTATGATCTCTTTAGTTTCTTTTGCATTTATTTCTGCCCTAATTTTTAAGATTTCTTTCCTTCTACTAACCCTGGGGTTCTTCATTTCTTCCTTCTCTAATTGCTTTAGGTGTAGAGTTAGGTTATTTATTTAACCTTTTTCTTGTTTCTTGAGGTAAGCCTGTAATGCTATGAACCTTCCCCTTAGCACTGCTTTTACAGTATCCCATAGGTTTTGGGTTGTTGTGTTTTCATTTTCATTCATTTCTATGCACATTTTGATTTCTTCTCTGATTTATTGGGTATTCAGAAGCGTGTTATTTAGCCTCAATATGTTTGAATTTTTAACAATTTTTTTTCCTGTAATTGAGATCTAATCTTACTGCACTGTGGTCAGAAAAGATGACTGGAATGATTTCAATTTTTTTGAATTTTCCAAGACTAACTAGATTTATGGCCCAGGATGTGATCTGTTCTGGAGAAGGTTCCGTGTGCACTTGAGAAAAAGGTGAAGTTGATTGTTTTGGGGTGAAATGTCCTGTAGATATCAATTAGGTCTAGCTGGTCCATTGTGTCATTTAAGGTCTGTGTTTCCTTGTTAAGTTTCTGTTTAGTTGGTCTATCCACAGTTGTGAGTGGGATATTAAAGTCTCCCACTATTATTGTGTTACTATTAATTTCCTCTTTCATACTCATTAGCGTTTGCTGTACACATTGTGGTGCTCCTATGTTGGGTGCATATATATTTATAATTGTTATATCTTCTTCTTGGATTGATCCTTTGATCATTATGTAGTGTCCTTCTTTGTCTCTTTTCACAGCCTTTATTTTAAAGTCTATTTTATCTGATATGAGTATTGTGACTCCTGCTTTCTTTTGGTCTCCGTTTTCATGAAATATTTTTTTCCAGCCCTTCACTTTTAGTCTGTATGTGTCTCTTGTTTTGAGGTGGGTCTCTTGTAGACAGCATATATCGGGGTCTTGTTTTTGTATCCATTCAGCCAGTCTTTGTCTTTTGGTTGGGGCATTCAACCCATTTACATTCAAGGTAATTATTGATAGGTGTGGTCCCATTGCCATTTACTTTGTTGTTTTGGGTTCACATTTATACAACCTTTCTGTGTTTCCTGTCTAGAGAAGACCCTTTAGCATTTGTTGAAGAGCTGGTTTGGTGGTGCTGAATTCTCTCAGCTTTTGCTTGTCTGTAAAGCTATTGAATTCTCCTTCATATCTGAATGAGATCCTTGCTGGGTACAGTGATCTAGGTTGTAGGTTATTCTCTTTCATTACTTTAAGTATGTCCTGCCATTCCCTTCTGGCCTGGAGGCTTTCTATTGATAGATCAGCTGTTATCCTTATGGGAATCCCTTTGTGTGTTATTTGCTGTTTCTCCCTTGCTGCTTTTAATATTCATCCTTTGTGTTTGATCTTTGTTAATTTGATTAATATGTATCTTGGGGTGTTTCACCTTGGGTTTATCCTGTTTGGGACTCTCTGGGTTTCTTGGACTTGGGTGGCTATTTCCTTCCCCATTTTAGGGAAGTTTTCAGCTATTATCTCCTCGAGTATTTTCTCATGGACTTTCTTTTTGTCTTCTTCTTCTGGAACTCTTATGATTTGAATGTTGGGGCATTTCACATTGTCCCAGAGGTCCCTGAGGTTGTCATCATTTCTTTTGATTCTTTTTTCTTTTTTCCTCTCTGCTTCATTTATTTCCACCATTTTATCTTCTACCTCACTTATCCTATCTTCTGTCTTGTTATTCTACTGTTGGTTCAATCCAGAGTGTTTTTGATCTCATTTATTGCATTATTCATTTTTAATTGACTCTTTATTTCTTCTAGGTCTTTATTAAACATTTCTTGCATCTTCTCAATCTTTGTCTCCAGGCTATTTATCTGTAACTCCATTTTGTTTTCAAGATTTTGGATCATTTTTATTACCATTATTCTAAATTATTTTTCAGGTAGATTCCCTATCTCCTCCTCTTTTGTTTGACTTGGTGGGCATTTTTCATGTTCCTTTACCTGTTGGGTATTTCTCTGCCTTTTCGTCTTGTTTAGATTGCTGTGTCTGGAGTGGGCTTTCTGCATTCTGGAGGTCTGTGGTTTCTTTTTATTATGGAGGTTTCACCCAGTGTGTGGAGTTGGACAATTGGCTTGTCAAGGTTTCCTGGTTAGGGAAGCTTGCGTTGGTGTTCTGGTGCATGGAACTAGATTTCTTCTCTCTGGAGTGCAATGGAGTGTCCAGTAATGAGTTTTTGAGATGGGTTTATGTGTTAGGTGTGACTTTGGGCAGCCTGTATGTTGAAGCTCAGGGCTATGTTCCTGCGTTGCTAGAGAATTTGTGTGGTATGTCTTGCTCTGAAACTTACTGGCTCTTGGGTGGTGGTTGGTTTCAGTGTAGGTATGGAGGCTTTTGGACGGTTTCTTATTACTTAATGTTCCCTGTAGTCAGGAGTTTTCTGGTGTTCTCAGGTTTTGGGCTTAAGTCTCCTGCCTCTGGATTTCAGTTTTATTCTTCCAGTAGTCTCAAGACTTCTCCAACTATACAGCACTGATAATAAAACTTCTAGGTTAATGGTGAAAAGATTCTCCCCCATGAGGGACACCCAGAGAGGTTCACAGAGTTACATGAAGAAGAGGAGAGGGAGAAGGGAGATAGAGATGAGCAGGAGGAGAAAAAGGGGGACTGAAGAGGAGAGAGACAGATCTACACAGTTGTCTGTTCCCAGAGTGGTCTCCATAGCCCAGACACCCACAAAGATTCACAGAATTGAATTGGGAAGAGAAGGGGAAAGGAGGAAATAGAGGTGTTCTGAGGTAGAAAGCAGAGAGTCAAAAGTGGGAGAGAATAATGAACACACTCCTGAATAAAAATGGGAACTGAATATTGGATTCTTAAATGTCTAAAATTTATATCACATACTGAAAAACAAAGATTAAAAATTTAGATTAGAGGTTAGACTCTTAAAAATACAATATTAAAAACAAAAACACAAAAAATTTTAGAAATATATATGAAGTTTGACTTAAAATAGAGCTTCTCTTTTTTTTTTGCAAGGTTATAGTGAAATGAAAATGAAAAATAAGGAGTAGTAGGTGAGTAATAGAGGACTTTAAAAGAAAATAAGAGAAAAAAAAGAAAAAAGAAAAAAACAAGAAAAAATTTTTTTCCTAATTAAAAGAATCATAAAAATATATGAGAATGAAAGTTAAGGAGTAATGGGGGAGTAATAGGGAATTTTAAAAGAAAATAAAAGAGAAAAAATAAAAAAGAAAAGAAAAGAAAAAAAATTTTTTAATTAAAAAAAAAAGTAAAAATATATCTAGGAATTTCTCTGGAGCTGTTGAGGTCAGCTGTTGAGCTGGGTTCGGTTCAGTTTCAGATAGCTCCTCGTTCCAGCTTACACTTCTCAATATCTATAGGCCCCTTCCGGTGTAGTCGGTGTTATCTACAGGGATTTTAATCTGTTGCACCGGTCCCTTTTGAAGCGGTTCCCTTTGTTTATTTGGCTTCTGTTTGCCGGTCTCTTCAGTGTCTAATTTCCACCCTGACACAGGCGGGTGGAGGTGGTCTCTTGTTCAGGTTCACTAGTTCAGTCGCGCTGAGGGGAGGGAGGGGCGCTGCTTTCCCGTCTATGCTGCTCAGGCTCCCGGCTGCTCTATATGGAGCGTGCCCTGCGTTGCGTGTGGTTCCAGTTTTCGGGTATTCCACAAAAGCGCGGAGTCGATTGTGCCTGCGTTTTGTGCCTTCCCCAGCCTGAGCAGCTCAGGCAGCCAGGAGCTTGACAGGTACATTCTTCCCAGGTGCGGTGCGCCTTATCCCCTCCGCAGCCCCAGCCTCAGTTTCCGCCTGCGCCAGTCAGGTGCGTGCGCCTTGTGTTTAGCCGCGACCCTCCCGGCGGATGTTGGCCATCCAGAATCTCAGGAAGTCTTTGGTTAGAAACTGGAGGCCTGTTTTCAGTGTGGTAGGGGATGCCGTTTTTGGGGCTGAGTTTGCCCCTTTCCCCTCCCCGCTGCCTCCTGCCCTTTGTTCTTCGTTCTGCGAACGGCGGGCAGTGTGTTCGGGCTGGTTCATTTTCTCTCTCTCTTTTGTTATCCCACAGTTTAAGTTGTTATCTCACAAAAGCTCCCTCCAATTGCCCTCAGGGCGCTCAGGCCCGGTCCTTACCCTAAGCAATGCCGCCCTCCTGGTGGCGGATGCGGGCGTCTGGGGTACTTTTCTGCTGGGAGTTGCGTTTAGGCACGTAATCTGCGGGTTTTATTTATTTTTCCTCCCAGTTAGGTTGCCCTCTGAGATTCGAAAACTTCCCCCAGACCTGCCAGTGTGAGAGTTTCCTGGTGATTGGAAACTTCCTCTATTAAGACTCCCTTCCCGGGACGGGTCTCCGTCCCTAGCTCTTTTGTCTCTCTTTTTATCTTTTATATTTTGTCCTACCTCCTTTCGAAGACAATGGGCTGCTTTTCTGGGCGCCTGATGTCCTCAGCTAGCGATCAGAAGTTGTTTTGTGAAGTTTGCTCGGCGTTCAGTTGTTCTTTCCATGAATTTGTAGGGGAGAAAGTGGTCTCCCCGTCCTATTCCTCCGCCATCTTGGCTCCTCCCCGCCACTCATCTTTATTATTTGTGTCCGTGTTGAGGTTTGGAGAGGGGACAATTGTATTAGGGACAGTGCACTCAGAATCCCTTACCACTTCTCTGCGTTTCAGAATCTCTGAAATATTCAGGTAGTTTATACAATGGGTTGTGACAGGAGAGTGTCTTGTCCCAACCCAATCCTCTACTCACATGCAGTGTGTCGGCTGCAGTTTCTTCACCTGAATAGGGGGCCAGGCTACATGAGCTTTTTGAAAGAGTTACCAGTCATGAGTATGAAGAGTTTACACAGTCATGGTCAATGAGTTCCATTTTCCACCAAAGTGTTTTAGTCCAGAAGACTTGTCTACCTACGTCTCCTCACTACCTACCCAAATAGAAATTTGTGTGTGAAATAATAATCATTTATCTGTTATGAAATCAATCATAAAGCTGAGTGACAGCTGAGCTTCTTCCCTCTAGAGGCAACTACAGGAAATGCAGGACTTCTGTGATTTGCTCATGGGGCCAAGACAGCTTTTTCCAGGCTGGCACTATATTAGTCAAAACTCAAGTCTCATCTTCTTTCCTCCAGTCAGACTATTATTTTTATCTTCCTATCATGATATAGGATGTTAGAAGAGACTCATAATTACATAAACAAGCCTCATCATCAAATAGACTAACAGGAGTTTTATTAAATCCAGTCTCTTCAATGATTGTGCACTTGGCATGAGGATGAAATGGGAAATTCATCCCCTTGACAAATATTCATCAAATACTTATGCTTTTCCCTCCATAAAACATATCTCTTGGTGTAGGAAAGCAGCAGAAAAGAAAATTAATAGGATAATATGCTTTATAAGAGGTTGATAGACAATAAAGTCCGGAAAATCCCATGCCAGGTGGTGATAAGTGTTTTGTAGAAAGAGAGTGATGGGGATACCAGAGGATGTCGAAGTCAAAGAAACCCTCTGTAATAAGGAGGCCTTGAGCAGAGGCTGCTGAAAATGAGCCTGGTGTGTTTGAGCAGAGCCCAGGACCAGGGTGGCTGGAGCTGAGGGGGTGAGGGGAAGGGAGTGGAAGGGGATGAGGCAGAGAGGCCACAGGGGCACGTCATGAGGAACCTTGTAAGACCTCATAAGAATCAGAATTTGACTCTGAGAGAGCTGGGAAATCATGAGGGATTGGTCATGGGAACAATGGGATGAAAGTGTTACTCACTCAGTCGTGTGAGGTCACTCTGCGACCCCATGGACTGTAGCCCACCAGGTTCCTGTCCATGGAATTCTCCAGGCAAGAATACTGGAGTGGATTGCCATTCCCTTCTCCAGGAGATCTTCTCAATCCAGGGATCGGACCTGGGTCTCCCTAATTGCAGGCAGATTCTTTACCCTCTGAGCCATTATGGAAGTCAAACAATGGGGTAGGACTCTAGTTTTAACAGGGTCCTGTGGCTGCCGTGTGGAGAGTGACCTCTAGCAAGCAAAAGGCAGAGACAGAGGACCCTGGGCAGGATGCTGTTGTCAAGATGGAGTGTGTACCTGTGTTGGTTCCGGGGTCTATCTCAGTTCTCTTGAACTATGTAATGCATCATCACAAATAATGATGCATTAAATCTTTAGACATTTATGATTGATTCAACCTCTAGCCCCTCTCCCCACCCTGAGGTGTGGAGGCAGGGGAAGGGGAAAGGGGGAAAGAAAGTTCTGACTCCCTAATCAAGTGCTGCTTCCCCAGGCAACAAATCCCCATTCTTGGGTTAGGTTGAGGCTTTATGTCACCTCCTTCACGTGATAAAAGACTCTGTTGCTTTCATCTCTCAGGAAAGTCCAACTGTGTGTAAGGAGCTCTGTGTCAGGAATGGGATGAAGACCAAAGTAGTATTTCTTATGAAATTTGCAGTATCAATATCCCTCAATATTCTTTTATTCCATTGTCCAAGATGTAACCAAAGTAAACACACTGGTGTGTTTTCTTCCAAGGCATTTCTCCATTACTGCATGATGCCTTCACACTTTCATTTCAGGGTGGAAACTGTCAACCACACACATATGTACAGAAAATAGTATTATAAACCCATGGACTATTGTCTACCTCTAATCATTATCAACATATGAAGAATATTCTTAAACTGTATCCTCCTTTTTGATGTATTTTGATGCCAATCAATGGCATCATGCCAATTCATCTATAAATATTCAGTAATAATATGGAATTATTTACAGTATTACCCTGTCATTATCAAGCCTAACCATATTAATAATAATGTCCTGAAAAAGAGGGTATCAAACAGCCATTTCACGCCCCTACCACTCTCTATTGCAAACAAACTGGGGATTTCAGTTGTTCATCTTGCAGACTGAGCAGTGATGACCATCCTCTTATCTGACCCTCCCATGCCTACATCCCCACAGCCTAACTTCTGCCTTGGTCTCCATACAGGGATTCAAGCAAGGCCAAAATAATCAAACACTTCTACATTGCCAAGCCCAGGGTCTGGAAGACCTTTTTACATGGCAGCTGCAATGCTAAAAACAGCAACTTCAAGATCAGGGAGAACTGCATGAGGACTTGTGATAGTGCTGTCAGGTCCTGGGGAAAGATAGAGGGCAGGGCAGGTTGGGAGGGGAAGGAGGGGCAGCATCCAGGCACTCAGGTTCCAGAAGGTTCTGGGGGTGATGGTGGGGTAGAGAATGAAAGTAGGACAAGATCATGGATTCAATCCCAGGCTCTATAGACACTCCAG
The DNA here is from genome assembly GCF_023699985.2 of Odocoileus virginianus. Lineage (NCBI taxonomy): Eukaryota > Metazoa > Chordata > Mammalia > Artiodactyla > Cervidae > Odocoileus > Odocoileus virginianus. The sequence goes on along the minus strand of NC_069682.1, from coordinate 69,267,505 downwards.
TCATGTGCAGCTTTGCTCCTGCATTCCTTCCTTCCTTCCTCCAATGTCCATGGACTGTATCTTTTGTGCCAGGAGCCGCATGGCATTCTAGGGATAAAGAGAAGACTGGCTCTCATGGTGCTTAGAGTCAACTGGATGAGACAGAACTAAAGCAAGCAGGCCCATAGGGGGAAGGGAAGAGGAAGATTTCTGCTGAGGAGGGGAGGGTTGAGAAGGAAAATGTGGAGGCTGAAATCATACTCATGAAATCTTGCCCAAAATCTTTGACACATCATCTATGTTAATATTAGATAGTATTGCTGGGTGTTGTTTGTATTTTGGTAACATCCGGGTAACTGGGGACACATGACTAACAGTTTTTGGCATGTGTCTTCCTCCTGTTTTTTAACCTATAATTCCTACAGCAAGTCACTTTTCCCTGTGTGCGTGTTAGTCTTTCAGTCACGTCTGTCTCTTTGTGATCCCAAGGACTGTAGCCTTCCAGGCTCCTCTGTCCATGGAATTCTCCAGGCCAGAATATTGGAGTGGATTGCCATTCCCTTCTCCAGAGGATCTTCCCAAATCAGGGATCGAACCTGGATCTCCTGCATTCCAGGCAGATTCCTTACCATCTGAACCAACAGGGAAGCCTTAGCTGTAGTTCTGTTTCTTCATCTCTAAAATATGAATGTTGACACTTAACTCCTAAGATGGTTAAATAATAAAAAGTTACTTTCCCCTGAATACTTACTATGAGTCCACTCTACAGGTCATAAAGTTAAATGCCCTCCAGTGAAGGGAGTGAAAGTCACTCAGTCGTGTCCAACTCTTTGCAACCCCGTGGAACTTTCCAGTACAGTCCATGGAATTCTCCAGGCTAGAATACTGGAGTGGGTAGCCTTTCCCTTCTCTAGGGGATCTTCCCAACCCAGGGATCAAACCCAGGTCTCCCACACTGCAGGTGAATTCTTTACCAACTGAGCTATCAGGGAAGCCCCAAATGCCCTCCAGGCTAGGTGAGTAATGGGGATGCGAGTATTTGGAGTGGGGGTGGAAGCAGGGGACAAAAAGGAACAGCAGGGATTATGGAAACTGGAGAAGATCCCCTCCTGAGAAGAGAGCAGCTCTCCCTCAGTTCACAGCCTTCAGAGCATGGTCCCTTGAGCAGCACCCTCAGACCCGGAAACCTGGTAGATGAGGACACTGAGGCCCCACTCCTGTCCTCCCAAATCAGACCTCAGAAAGTGGAGCTCTCAGATCTGTGCTTGACCAAATGGCTAAGGGATTCTGGTGCTCACTCCAAGTTGTGATCCACTGCCCTTGATAAATTGCAGGACTGTGTTGTTGACAGATGGTTTACTTTTTCAAACAATGCTAGAAATTCATTTTCTGTAAAACTCCCACTGTTAAATCCTGGCAAACTTTTCAAAATTGTGAAATGCACTGTGTGGGCTAACAATCATTTATATATTCTAGCCAGATGTGCAGTCTTTTGTTTATGCTCTTCCTTTTAATACTTAAAATAATCCTTATAAAACATTATTTATGACCTCACATTTAAGAAGGAAGACTCTGTAGGTCCAAAACGTGAGGTGCTGTTATATCATGTGGTAAAAAGTGTTTGCTGATGACTAGGATATGAATGTCCCTCTCAGAGGGCACAGCATTTCAAACATGTGAACACCTTCTGTCTGCCCTGGGTATGTTCCATCCATTTCACCATGTGGCCTACGATAGCATGGGATCCAGGAGTCTTCTGCTTCAGAGGGGAACTGCAGAATAGAAACAGAGATATGATCTGGAGTCCCACAGTCTGGAATCTTTATCCAGAATACAATGCCTGTGATGTTTTTGCCTTGCTATTTCTCTGAAGATGCATGCAGAGGCTGGGGAGGTTTGTAATTAGAGACCTCGGTCATTCATGAGCTGGAGTGGGGAGGGGAAGGGAGGCTGAGCCCATCAAGGGGCATCTAACCTGGACCAGAGTGAGGAGGCCCAGGAAAGGAGTACGTTGGGAGAGAAAGACAGACACATGAGAGAGGAGACGGTAGAAAAGAGAAGTCTCTGCTGTTAGGAGAACTCTCTGCAGCTGCCTCGTCTCAGGTCGATAGACTGAGGGGAAGAGGGGCAGGGCCAGAGGGCCTCCTGAACTAGAATTCTACCACCTGCAGGTCGTGTGTCCTGAGCAAGTGACTTTACTTCTCTGACAAAATGGGATGAGAATCCCAGATGCTGTAGGACTGACTTGAGGCTAAATGAAATCATGCATGTGAGATGTCTCAGGAGAGAGTAGAGCCTCCACTCACAGTGGCTTGTTTGGTGAGTCATGGGCTCCTGATGCCCTTCTGTCCTGGGGCAGCTCCGTATTGAGAGCTCCTGCCCTTCTCCAGGGAAAGGGTGTCTGTGCAGGAAGGCAGCCCACCGTGTCCTCTCAGCTCATCACCCAGATCTGGGCCTGCTTGACGTTTGGCTGGACTTGCTCCTGGGGCTTCTGGGCACTGAGCCCAGCTCCCTCCTCCCTGAGCCTGGAGTGGAGCACAGGGTGTGTGTGTGTGTGTTAACAGAAGAATGATTGTGTATGAATGACTGAGTGCATGGGGGGCTTGTGTTAAGTGATTGCAACTGGGAGTGAATATACAGGAGTGCATGAAGGGACTGTGAGTGTATTGCCCCTCACGTGTGCGCTATAGTTTTCAGCCAACAGTGCAACTGAGAGCATGTGCACAGACTCTGAAACCAGGACCCTGACTTCAAATCCTCTGTCTCCATTCTGTGATTTTAGGCAAATTACTTTATTTGCTTTCACCTCAGTTTCCTCCTCTGTAAATGAAGAAATGTCAATAGTTCCTCACCCCCTCTTTTAGGATTTTTGCAAATTATTGGAGTTGATATATGTCAAGTGCTTAGGATAATGCTTAACATATAAAAAGCTATGTTTTTACCCACTGTAATTACTTATTGCTATTATCATTAATAGTACAAGGGACTTTGACATCTCAGGGAAAATGAACGTATGTCTGTTGCTTCCACAGCGACCTCATGATGTGGGCAGTGCTGATCCCATGTGACATCTGAAGACATGGACTCTGGGAGATGCACATGATCAGGCACAGAGTTAGGAAAAGGCAGAGCTGGTACTGGAACTGAGGTCCTGTGACCCCAGTGTCACTGGAGGAGAGAGCAGGAGGAAGGGGAAGTTGCAGTGGATCTTCCAAGGTCCCCTGAGTTCCACTCAGGCAAGGCACACTCCTAGCTGTGAAAACAGATTGAGGGATGGCAGGTGGTCATGCTGTGGAGATGGGGTCAGCTCCCTACTCCTTCTCTGCCCCTCCCCTTACTCCTTCTTCTACCCGGAAAATAGGGTGGCTGCTCAAGCAGAACATTGTCTTCTGCAGCTAAGTTCTGCTGAGACCAGTGGCAGGTAAAGAGCAAGGGTCCATCCCATGGAGAAGCTGTGGCAATGGTTGCACAAAGGTGTGCTGTGTTACTTCTGTCTTCTAAGGTAGGTGAGGGGGGTGGAGATGGATGAAGGGTGTTGATGCCAAGATGTGATGACACTGGTAGAAGGCTGTACTCACACGGTGGTTGTTGTTGGTGAGCTAACACAGTGTTGATATCCTATCTGTCTTTTGATCGGCTCTCATCCACTCACTGACTATCTATCACGTGCCATGCACTGCTCTAGGTGCTGGGACGCTCCCTGAGCGACCATATTGGAATCACGATCTGTGTTTACAGGAGACCCACAGGCAGAGTCCAGTCTGAGAAGCGCTGTTACTTGGTATTTGGCCCCAGCAACCAGAAACAGGAAATCAGGTGAAGATTGCACAACAAACAGGACTGACCCAGCTCCTCCCCTTCTTCTCTTCCTTCCTTATCACCTGATCTTACCTCTCGGCCAGGATATTAAAAGCTCAGTCCATCCTCAGCATTCTCAGGAGCCCTCCTGCAAGTCCATGAAGATGAACCGACTCTGCCTCTCTGCAGCCCTTCTCATCCTCCTGGTTATCCTGGTGGATGGCACCCCAAAAGGTATTAACAAGAGCCATGACCGTGGTATATCTGGGCTCACTTCTCCTCTACACACTGGAGAGAAATGAGGAGAGTTCATGGAAAGGGAAGGGAGGCATGGGTGGGATGGGTGCGGCCAGCCCTCACTGGATTTCTCCTGGGAAATTGGGCAGTTTTAACTCCAAGAACATTTCACCACTCTCAACCTGGAAAAAAAAATGAAAATTAGAATTAAAAGAATATATATCCAGGTAAAGTACCAGATCAGGGACCACCTCCCTGAGACTATTCCTGGTCAATGCAGTGTCTCTGATCCTCACTGTAGGGTAATAAAAAGATATATATTTGATCCTTGAGTGATTCCTGAGCCAGGCCTTTTGAACCTCTTGGAATTCACTGTTTTTCATAGGTCATGAGATGAGCCATGGACAGCAACTGACGATAACTTCAAAACCGCGCTTATCTCCAAAGCAAGACGAACATGCATTTGCAGGTTAGAATTTTCACCAGGCCCAATGACAGCATTTCTGGGGAAAGGGGAGGACACTGAGACTCAATCAATCACCAATAGCCACAGATCAATCAATATGCCTTTGATTTGAAGCCTAAATAAAAATCCATAAGCATTGGTGTTTAGAAATATTTCAGGGTGATGAACACAAGGAGGTGACGTGAGGGTGCTGGGCTCACTCGGGTATGGAGGCTCCACACACCTCCAGTCTGCCTTGGCCCTACATGTCTCCTTCATTTCACTGTCCCTGAGTTTTATTTTTTATAATAACATGGGTATAATGAGTGGGGTGTTTCCGACGTTCAGTCGCTGGTTCTATAGAGTTGTTGAACATGGAGGTAGGGGTCATGGAAACTCTGATTTTCACCCAGTTGGTCACAAGCATGAATTATTTGAGATCACATGACTCACATCTGAACTGAGGACAGTAAGAGCCCTCAACCAACAGGATCTGCACCAAGTCCACCCACACACTATCAGAAGTAAATTGACTATGCGACACCCAGGGGGTGTTTGGGGAATTGGTTGGTGTTGGTAGAGACATCACAGATTTGGTGTCAGAGAAAAACTCAGACTCACTCTACGTTGTGATTTGGGGGCTGAGGTGAAATGCGGGCACTGGAGAGTAATGAAAATACCCAGAAACTCTTACCAGTTATGTGTATTTTCAGAGTTCCTGGCCAAATCAGAAAGTGTGTCAAGTGGGTTGTGACTAGACAGTACCTTGTCCTGACCCTCCTACTATTTTTTTTTTCCATTTATTTTTATTAGTTGGAGGCTAATTACTTTACATCATTACAGTAGTTTTTGTCATACATTGAAATGAATTAGCCATGGATTTACATGTATTCCCCATCCCGGTCCCCCCTCCCACCTCCCTCTCCACCCGATCTCTCTGGGTCTTCCCAGTCCACCAGGCCCGAGCACTTGTCTCATGCACCCAACCTGGGCTGGTGATCTGTTTCACCCTAGATAATATACATGTTTCAATGCTGTTCTCTTGAAACATCCCACCCTCGCCTTCTCCCAGAGTCCACAAGTCTGTTCTACACATCTGAGTCTCTTTTTCTGTTTTGCATACAGGGTTCTCGTTACCATCTTTCTAAAGTCCATATATATGTGTTAGTATACTGTAATGGTCTTTATCTTTCTGGCTTACTTCACTCTGTATAATGGGCTCCAGTTTCATCCATCTCATTAGAACTGATTCAAATGAATTCTTTTTAATGGCTGAGTAATATTCCATGGTGTATATGTACCACAGCTTCCTCATCCATTTGTCTACTGATGGGCATCTGGGTTGCTTCCATGTCCTGGCTATTATAAACAGTGCTGCGATGAACATTGTGGTGCACGTGTCTCTTTCAGATCTGGTTTTCTTGGTGTGTATGCCCAGAAGTGGGATTGCTGTGACCCTCCTACTATTATGCCTCATGTCCTGGGGCAAGTCATCTGCAGTTTCCTCATCTGAACAGGGGTACAGGTTCCACGTGTTCTTTGAAATGATTACCTGTCAGGAATATAAAGAGTTTGATCACATTTCATGACCACTTTTGTCCAGTTTCTACTTAGATGTGTTAATTTTGAAAAAATATGTCTGAGTACCTTCCTTGAGCAAGAAAGAATATTTAAGTATCATGTAATGATATTTCTTTATTATTAAAATGAATCAGAAAGATACAGGACCACTGAGCAGAGCAACTTCAGGGAGAGGTAAGAAACACAGCCCTTGCGTGGTCGGCTCATGGGACCAAGGCTGGTACAATATTAGTAAAGTCTCCAAGCCCTTCCCCTTGTCCCCTTTGACTGTTATTCTGTTATCTGCTTTTGATCAATTTCCTGGTTCTTGGCCCAGGCCTCCTCAAACTCTTGGAATTTACTGTCTTTCATGGGTTATGAGTTGCATTTCAGAGGACGAAATGAGATGCATTCCAGTATGGACTGGTCTAAAAACAATTTAAACCACCTTGTAAAGGTCTGAACCTTCAGTCCCCTTCACCATGCCGGCACCTCTGGGGAGAGTGGAGGATACTAACTGGGATCAATTATCAACAGCTGACAATTCAATCAATATGCTGATTTATTGAAAACTCAATAATATACACAAACGTTGGGGTTCAGAGTATTTTCAGGGAGATGAACACAAGGAGGTGATGTGAGGGTGCTGTGCTCACTAGGACATGAAGGCTTCACACACCTCCACTCCCCCTTTTGCCCTACACATCTCCTCTTTTTCTCTGAGTTGCCTCCTTTATAAATTTCTGGGAAAAGTAAGTGAAGTGCTGTCTTGAATTCAGTCACTGGTTCTATTGAGTGATTGAAGATGGAAGAGGGGTTGTGGTACCTTTGACTTTTAGCCAGTTGGTCACAAGTGTGAGTTATTCAGGATCATGGGGCTGGCATCTGAACTGAGGACAGTTTTGAGTCCTCAGTGTGCAGAGTCTAATGTGCCTGATCATCAAGAAGACTTTTTTTTACTAAAAGGAATTCAAGTCATATTCTTTCTATTCAATGACTGTGCACTTGCTGAGAGAATGAAGATGGAAGTTACTAAGTCCCTACAAAGCATTGTTCTTGGGGTGGGGAAACAGCTGTGAAAAAAATATGGCAAAATAATTTGCCTTCGAGGAGGGAGACAAACAATGGCAGAGAGGAGAAATCCTATGGTAGATTATACATTTCCTGAAGGTATAGAGGGATGTGGAAAAAGGATGCTGTGCCTTTTCTCTCCAGGGTCAGGGGAACCTTCTGTGATAAGGAGGCTCTGAGCAGATGTAATGTGCCTGGTGTGTTGGAACAAGAGCCAGGACCAGGGTGGATGGAGCTGGGCGGGTGGAGGAGTGGAGGCGATGGATGGAGGGGAGTGGAAGGCGATGAGGCCGAGAGGCCACGGGGGCAGGTCATGAGGAGACTTGTGGGACTTATTAAGATCAAAATTTGACTCCCAGGGAAACGAGGAGTCACTGAAGGATTGATCATGGGAGCAATGGGGGTAGGAATCAATAGTTACAGGATCCCTGAGGCTGCAGGGCAGAGAGTGCCCTCTAGGGGATGAAGGGCAGACACAGAGGCCCAGGGAGCAGGCTGCTGCAGTGGTGCACGTGAGCCTTGATGGGGTGTTTATTTATGTTGTTCCCTGAATCGATCTCAGGTTTCTTGAATAATATGAATGTCTGGCTCTGTTGAGGTTTCTGTAGAGGCTTCATTACCTAGTCATGATGCATTAAATCACTAGCTATTGGTGATTGTTCAACCGACAGCTCCTCTTCCCTCCCTGAGGTGGAAGCAAGGAGGAGGAGGAAGACGGAGGATAAAAGACCACGGAGGAGGGTAGGAAGGAAAGTTCCAACCCTCCCTCCTGCCAGACAGTCCTTCCTGTGCATTCAGAGCCCACGCTGGGGTTATGAGGGTCTTTCCAAAATCATTGACATCACATACCAAAAGACACTTTTATTGTTCTCATCACATAAAAAATACCAACGTTTTTACAAACTTAGTGTTAGGAAAATAATAAAAGATATATATATTTCTTCTTATAATCACAATATCAGCATATCATTATTCAATTTATAGAATCCTTCTGAGGTATCCAAAGTAAACACACTGGTATGTTTTCTTCATGCCTTTTTCCATTACAGCATGTTTCCTTCACAATTTTTTTTTATTAATGGTGGAAAGTTTTTAACATGCACATAAGCACAGAGAATAGTATTATAAAACCCAGGTATCTGGACCCAGTAATTACTGACCTATAGCAAATATTTTTCACCTCTGAGCTCTTTTTCTTGTTTTAGAGTTGTGGGTTTTGTTTTGAGCATTTATGTTTAATTTTTGCTTCCCAGGTGGTGCTAGTGGTAAAGAACCCACCTGCCAATGCAGGAGATGCAAGAGACCTGAGTTTGACCCCTGGGTTGGGAAGACATCCTGGAAGAGGGCACAGCAACCCACTCCAGTATTCTTGCCTGGAGAATCCCTTGGACAGATGAGACTGGTGGGCTACAGTTTGTAGTGTCGCAAGGAGTCTGCCATGACTGAAGCGATTTAGCATGTATGCGCGTGCGCGCGCACACACACACACACATATTTATTTGGATACATTGGGTCTTAGTTGCAGGTTGAAGGCTCAGTGCTTGTGGCCCACTGGCTTAGTTGCCCCACGGCATATGGGCCCTTAGTTCCCTGACAATGGATTGAACCCAGGATTCCTTAGTTGGAAGGAGGTTCTTAACCACTGAACCACCTCGGAAGTCTTATAGAACTTTTAAGGCTAATCAAAGGCATTATACCAATTTTCCTTAAAATACTTCATGAGAAGATATGTATCTTTGAACATGATTGCTATATCATGTTACATCTAGCAACATTCATAATTCTGTCCCAGAAAGGAGGTTTTCAAATGGCCTTCTCAATTTGGCCATCCCCCACAACTCTAACATTCTCTAATACAAACAAACTGACAGTTCTAGTTGTTGACCTTAAATGGAGCTGTGATGACCATCTTCATAACTAAGCCACTGTCCCTTTCATTCCAGCAGCTTCTAAGCCTGCCTTCTGCCTGAGGCGTAAATTAATAGGTCCCTGCAAGGGCAAGAAGATAAGGTACTTCTACGATGCCAAGACCGGGCGATGCCAACGCTTTTTATACGGTGGCTGCAAAGGGAACAGGAATAACTTCCACAGCGCAGGGCAGTGCATGAAAATCTGCGGTCATGCGGCAGGGTCCCTGACTACGTAAGACAGGGCGCAGGGCAGGGTGGGAGGGGAAGGGCTGCGGAGAGGGGCGGAGCTCAGGGGCCAGACACCATTCATCCTGCACAGTGTCCTCCCCCTCGCTGCTGCCAGAGGAGGCTGCAGTGTCCTGTGAAACCCACACTGAGCGAGTTCTCCAGGGAGAGAATGGCAGAAGGTCAACCCCTGATGCCTCTTTGTGGTCATCTCAGCCTGATCATATGCTCCTCTTTCTCATTCGGGAACACTGACTCAGCCACCCTTCAGGGCAGGTCTGCAGGAGTCCTGAGCCTCCCCTCATCCCGGCTTGGAAAATTCACTGCCTTTTTGTTGGTTTCATATTTCTTTTGAAAATCTAGGATCTGTCAAGATGAACAGTATCTAGGTTTGGGGCTACAATGAAGTCGCTCAGGAAGTTCCTTTTTTTTTTCTTGCAGAGGCCATGGGAAGAGTCATGCTCCAAAACTCTGAAGTCTGAGGAGGACCCATGAAAGTCTGGGCTGTGGCAGCTCCTGAAACAGTTCAGTCTCCTTGCATTTCTTCTTTCCCCTACCTTCCTCAGCAGAGCCTGCCTATTTCCTTTCCTCCATGATGCTGAGAGACTTCCCTGGTGGCTCAGATAGTAAAAGCGTCTGCCTACAATGCGGGAGACCCGGGTTCAATCCCTGAGTCAGGAACATCTCCTGGAGAAGGAAATGGCAACCCACTCCAGTGTTCTTGCCTGGAAAATCCCATGGACAGAGGAGCCTGGTGGGCTACAGTCCGTGGGGTCGCAAAGAGTCGGACACGACTGAGCAACTTCACTTCAGTTTATGATACTGGGAGAGATTGAGAGCAGGAGGAGAAGGGGATGGCAGAGAATGAGATGGTTGGATGGCATCACCAACTCAATGGGCATGAGTTTGAGCAAACTCTGAGAAATAGTAAAAGACAGGGAAGTCTGGCATGCTGCAGCCCATTGGGTCACAAAGAGTTGGACACGACTTAGTGACTGAACAACATGGGTGTATACACCTTAGTTCTATCTCATCCATGTGGCTCTGAGCACCATGACAGCATGTCTTCCCTTTATCCTGAGCACTTAGCACAGTTCCTGGCATGAAGGAAGCAGTTCATAATTATGTGAAGAAGGAAGGAGTGCAGGAGGAGCACATTCCTCTCGACCAAAGTAACTACAGAGCGTGAAGTTTGACACCAGGATTGTTGTCTCAGCCCACATACTCATGGCATCCTCACCTTCATCCCCCTCCATGCCATCACTGCTCTCCTTGTGTGAGGCCTTGGTGGAATTTCTGGCATCCATTTCTTAGCATCAATAATGAGAGAAGTCTTTGCAATGAAACAGCCCCCTTTTCCCATAAAGATGTTGCAGTTTTCCCTTCTGTATTTTCAAACACTGTGGCTTATCTTTCAATAAATGCACATTCAAAACTAAACTGAGGGCAGTGGAGTCTGTTGTTTTCAATTACAAATGTTTACCAATAGGATCCGTGGAAATGGTGGTCCTTCTCTCTGTTCTGCAGAGCAGCAGACGCCTCCCCTTCCCCAGTCCACAGACTGTGCCCAGTACTGGGTAGAGCAAGCAAACCCATGATAGCATCATCGACCTCTTAATAGCCACCCCAAGTTACACAAAAGCCTAGGAGACAGACCCATCAGCATGAAAGCTTTTATTCCTTACTTCTAAGTCTAGTTCAAATTTGGGGGCGGGTTGTCATCCTGGACTCTCAGAAGGGGAAAGTGCGTGAGGTTCAGTTGTTCATCTTTCTAAGGAATCTGATTCCCTGAAGTCACATGTGGGGAGGGGGTGTCTTACTTCAGTTAAAGAGGGGCAACTACTGTTTAGTGTGCCAGACTCTGTGTTAGCATTTTGCCAGCATTATTCTATTAACCATCCTAAGAATCCTTCAAGGGAGGAAATGGAGGCATGGAGATGGCACTTAGCTGCTGTATTTGTTTCCTAACTTGGCAGCTTCCTGCTCTCCCAAGTAGAGGGACTCTGATGAAGTTTTCCTGCTCTTCCTCTGGGAATATGTAGGAGGGAGGCACTTCGGGAAAACAGAGTATCTGCTTCATGACAGATGAGGAAAATGAGGCATGGGGACCATAGCAAGTATAGTGCTTAAATAAATGAGAACACAGAGGGTGCTGGTGCTGTTATTCACATTCTTCCAATCTTGGGCAAATTCTCAGTATCTCTGAGCTTTGCTTTCTTTAGTTGTAAAATAAGAATAATGCTTGTAGTTGTTAAATGTTTCTAGCAGAGACCACTGCAAACACTCCCATTTCTAGTTGAACTCATTGGATTAATAACTCACTGACGGAAGGAACAGCAGTCATCTTGGAAAAAATTTTACTGTCTTATTAAGACAATGTTAGAAAGAAATTATAGGATGTGAGCTTGTGCTTGGTGAATTTGGGGAGGGTTTCAGGAAGCTGACTTTGTTCTGGATGGATGGTGTTAGGAATTGAGTAGTTCTCTGACTGAGTATCTTAACTCTCAGAAGGGAAGACTAGAAAGAGGTTAGAGTGATAATTGGTCAAGAAATAGAAGTCACTCCAGATAGAAAGGTATTTGGTCATATTGGTAGTTTGTGTAATGTAGCTCTTTTGCTCAGTGCTCAAACATGACTCTCCAATGTCCTATTTTTGTCTAGATCTTGCACAAACACAGAATGACCTCATCTGATGTTGAAGTTTTGTAAAATGTTTATGTCGAGCAGAAGAACAGAAGGGCCATTGTGGTACCAGGTCAGGTCTTGGAACTCAGAGGTTACTTTTCTCTTTGTCAATCAATATTGAAAAGGTATGATGAGAATAAAAGAGTTGTGTTTGTTAAATGCTTTGTCTTAGTATTGGCACAGTGAGCGTTTAATGAATATCAGATCTGATAAGAGTAAGAGTGATACCATAAATCTGTAAGTTCTTTAATTTTTATTGATAGTTATTAGTTTATAAGAGTCTAATGAAAATGACTTGAAAATAGATTGGCTTCAGTAACTCACAGTGTTGTGTGATCTTGGGCAAGTCGTTTCATCTCTCTGAGCCACAGATTCTTCCTTTGTAAAGAGGATGGCGATATCTGTATTAAGAAATCCTCAGATTTGGGTACTATGAGAACCATGGTGATTTTGCTGCTAGTGTGCTTTGAATATCACAGACCAAAGCAAATCATCTAAAAGCACAGAGTTTTATTTTCCTCCACTCCTGACTTCCATTTAAATGTGCTGTCCACTGTAGTAAAGAAAAGAACAAATAGAACTGACAGTAGTAGTGTCATCTTCTAGAAGTTTGACCTCAGGAAGTTCCCCCAGTGCCAGAGTGGAGTCCCCATCCCAATTCCAATTATGTTCCCTTCTTCTTCAGAGGTAATCGAAAGCCCTCTTGCTTCAATGATTGACCTCACCCAAGTCCAGCCCTTTTCTCACACTACCTTGCTATGATTTGACCCTCTGGTCAAAGGAGTTAAGTGTTAACTCTCATAATTACTCATAATTATTTCAAAGGACTTTGACCCTGCCTGGAGAAGAATATATGGCTATGGCCTCCAGCACTTTCAAAACAGCCCCTAGATGTGAAGAACATGATCTCATGTAGCAAGTGTAGATGAGGGTAATTTCTGGCCCCGGGTCACATAGACAGGAAAAGGAAGAACTGGGATTCAAACTGAGATTCCCTGTTTCTAAAACCACTGGTGAAGAGTCCAGAGTTGTGGTAGGGCTGGGGTGGTAGGCAATCTTCCAAGGTCCCTGAGATCCACTCATGTCAGTCAGTTCAGTTCAGTCACTCAATCATGTCTGACTCTTTGTGACCCCATGAACCGCAGCACGCCAGGCCTCCCTGTCCATCACCAACTCCCGGAGTCCACCCAAACCCATGCCCATTGAGTTGGTGATGCCATCCAACCATCTTATCCTCTGTCACCCCCTTCTCCTCCTGCCCTCAATCTTTCCCAGCATCAGGGTCTTTTCAAATGAGTCAACTCTTCGCATCAGGTGGCCAAAGTATTGGAGTTTCAGCTTCAACATCAGTCCTTCCAATGAACACCCAGGACTGATCTCCTTTAGGATGGACTGGTTGGATCTCCTTGCAGTCCAAGGAACTCTCAAGAGTCTTCTCCAACACCACAGTTCAACAGCATCAGTACTTCTGCACTCAGCTTTCTAGTCCAACTCTCACATCCATACACAACTACTGGAAAAACCATAGCCTTGACTAGACGGACCTTTGTTGACAAACTAATGTCTCTGCTTTTTAATATGCTGTCTAGGTTGGTTATAACTTTCCTTCTAATGAGTAAGCGTCTTTTAATTTCATGGCTGCAATCACCATCTGCAGTGATTTTGGAGCCCCCCAAAATAAAATCAGCCACTGTTTCCACTGTCTCCCCATCTATCTGACATGAAGTGATGGGGCTGGATGCCATGATCTTAGTTTTCTGAATGTTGAGCTTTAAGCCAACTTTTCCACTCTCCTCTTTCACTTTCATCAAGAGGCTCTTCAGTTCTTCTTCACTTTCTGCCATAAGGGTGGTGTCATCTGCATATCTGAGGTTATGCAATCTTGATTCCAGCCTGTGCTTCCTCGAGCCCAGGGTTTCTCATGATGTACTCTGCATGTAAGTTAAATAAGCAGGGTGACAATATACAGCCTTGACGTACTCCTTTTCCTATTTGGAACCAGTCTGTTGTTTCATGTCCAGTTCTAACAGTTGCTTCCTGACCTGCGTATAGGTTTCTCAAGAGGCAGGTCAGGTGGTCTGGTATTCTCACCTCTTTCAGAATTTTACAGTTTATTGTGATACACACAGTCAAAGGCTTTGGCATAGTCATTTAAACAGAAAGAGGTGTTTTTCTGGAATTCTCTTGTTTTTTTGATGATGTTGGCAATTTGATCTCTGTTTCCTCTGCCTTTTCTAAAACCAGCTTGAATATCTGGAAGTTCACAGTTCACACACTGCTGAAGCCTGGCTTGGAGAATTTTAAGCATCATTTTACTAGCATGTGAGATGAGTGCAACTGTGTGGTAGTTTGAGCATTCTTTGGCATTGCCTTTCTTTGGAATTGAAATGAAAACTTACCTTTTCCAGGCCTGTGGCCACTGCTGAGTTTTCCAAATTTGCTGGCATATTGAGTGCAGCACTTTCACAGCATCATCTTTCAGGATTTGAAATAGCTAAACTGGAATTCCATCACCTCCACTAGCTTTGTTCATAGTGATGTTTCCTAAGGTCTACTTGACTTCACATTCCAGGATGTCTGGCTCTAGGTGAATAATCACACCATGGTGATTATCTGGGTCATGAAGATCTTTTTTGTACAGTGCTTCTGTGTATTCTTGCCACCTCTTCTTGATATCTTCTGCTTCTGTTAGTTCCCTACCATTTCTGTCCTTTATTGAGCCCATCTTTGCATGAAATGTTCCCTTGGTATCTCTAATTTTCTTGAAGAGATCTCTAGTCTTTCCCATTCTATTGTTTTCCTCTATTTCTTTGCATTGATCACTGAGGAAGGCTTTCTTATCTCTCCTTGCTATTCTTTGGAACTCGGCATTCAAATGGTGTATCTTTCCTTTTCTCCTTTGCTTTTCACTTCCCTTCTATTCACAGCTATTTGTAAGGCCTCTTCAGACAGCCATTTTGCTTTTTTGTATTTCTTTATCTTGGGGATGGTGTTGATTCCTGTCTCCTGTACAATGTCATGAAACCTCCGTCCATAGTTCAGCAGGCACTCTGTCTATCAGATCTAGTCCTTTAAATCTATTTCTCACTTCCACTGTATAGTCATAAGGGATTTGATTTAGGTAATACCTAAATGGTCTAGTGGTTTTCTCCATTTTCTTCAATTTCAGTCTGAATTTGGCGATAAGGAATTCATGATCTGAACCACAGTCAGCTCTCGGTCTTGTTTTTGCTGACTGTATAGAGCTTCTCATCTTTGGCTCATGTCAGGAGCTCTATTTTTATTGAAACCAAGTGAGGAGTAGTGGGTGGTCATGCTGTGGAGACATATTTGTCTCTCTGCTTCCCTTCTGCCCACTTTCTAGCTCTTTTTTTTCTACTCCAAATGCCAGAGCTTGTGCCCCAGATGAAGATGCTCTTCCCCTGGCTCACCATCTACCTGGACCAGTCCCAAGTAAAGAGCTGGTGTCTGTCCAGTAGAGATGCTGCCACAATAATTGCAGGAAGCCTGATGTGTCATACCTGCCTTGTGAAGTAGGTGAGGCTAAGATTGGGGGGGGGGAGTGGGCAGGATGTAAAGACACCTATATAAGGCTTTAAAGGAGGACCTGTGCTAACACACTGCTGATCACCTACCAGTCCTGTGATCTGCCCTCATCCACTCATTGACCATCCATCATGTGCCATGCACCACTCTAGGTGCTGGGATATTCCCTGAGTGACCTTACTGGACAAAATTCCACCTCTGGAATCACATCCTTTGTTTCCACGAGACCCACAGATATAGTCAAACTTAAGAATTGATGTTACTGGGCATTTGGCCCCGGTAGGCAGAAGCAGGACCACGGGAAGTGGGGAGATTACACACTTTATAAGATTGACCCCAGCTCCTCCGCGCCATCGCTCCCCTCCTTGTCGGCTGTTCTGACCCCTCAGCTGGCGTGTGAGCTCAGTCAGCCCTCAGGTTTCCTCACAAGTCCTCCCACTAGCCACAGGGATGAGCTGGCTCTGCCTCTCCTCAGCCCTTTTCATCCCTTGGGCACTTGGTAGATGAAGCAGGAATCAGCCCTAAGGTATGTTCTGGCTGCACCTCTCCTCTACAGGCTGGGGAGGGGGTGATGAGGGGAGTTCATGGAAGGGGCTGGGGAGCAGGGCTGGGGTGTGTGCAGCAAACCCTTAGCATTTCTTATGGTAAATTAGGCAGTTTTCACTCCAGGGACATTCCTTGACTCTCAAAAGGTATCATCGCATGTTCAGTTTTGGAAAAAAAGAAAAAAAAAAAAAGACTTTATCTGATCAGTGACCTCATCACTGAGACAATATTCTTAGTCATTGCCTTACCCTTGACCCTCATTGTCGTTTCATAACAAAACACGGGTTTGGTAATTGACCCTTGTCGCTGTTTATGCCCCAGGCCTTCTGAAACTCTTGGAATTTTCCGTAGTCATAAATCATGCGATGAGTGAAGGATAGGACCTGAAATAGTGTCTGGATGATAGTATCTGCCTGGGACTGGACTCCAGAACATTCCATCAGGTGCTTAGAATGTTAGAACTGTCAACCCTCCATCCCTCTGAGGACAGGAGAGGTTACTGATACTGAGTTCAATCACCAATAGCCAATGGTTTATCAACTTGCCTACCTCTAACCTTCAACTAAAATCCATAAACACTGTGCTCAGAGAGCATCAGGGGAGGTGATAACATTAAGAGACTGAGAGCAGGGAGAATCCCAAGAGGGCTTGGAGGTTCAGCAGCCCCAACTCCCCGTTTACCCTACGCATCTCCATTTGGCTGTCCCTGAGTTTTATGCTTTATAATAACTTGGGGCAGTAAGTAAAGGGCTTTCCTGAGTTCTGGGAGTAGTTCTAAAAAGTTATTGAACATGGGAGGTGGGTATGTAACCTTTGAGTTAATAGCCAGTTGGTCACAAGTGTGAGTGACTGCAGGACTTATGATCAACACTTGAAAGTATGGTCAGTCCTCAGGGACCCAGCCCTCACCTTGTGGGTTCTACACTACCTCTGTGGATTTAGTGTCAGAAGTGAATTGACTTCTGAGATGGGCAGTGGATGCTGAGGAACTGGTTGCTGTTGGCAGAGCCCTCACATGTTTGGAGTTGGGGACAATACCCAGACTCACTCTTCTCTATCATTTGTGTCTGGCATGAGGGTCAGGGCCATGGGACTGTATTATGTGGGGCAGAGCACTGAGAACCCCTTCTCAGTTCTCTGCATTTTCAGAATTCCTGGCAGAATCATGTACTTGATTTATGGGTTGTGATTTGTGCTCATTTGTTGTAGTTCAGTATCTCAGTCATGTCTGACTCTTTGTGAACCCATGGACTGCAGCCACCAGGCTTCCTTCTCCTTCACCATCTCCCAGAGTTTGCTCAAACTCATGTCTATTGAGTTGGTGATGCCATCCAACTATCTCATCCTCTGTTATCCCCTTCTCCTCCTGCCTTCAGTCTTTCCCAGCATCAGGGTCTTTTCCAATGAGTCAGCTCTTTGCATCAGGTGGCCAAAGTATTGGAGCTTCAGCTTTAGCATCAGTCCTTCCAATGAATATTCAAGGTTGATTGCTATTGTTATTAATACTACAAAGGATTCTGACTTCTCAGGGAGAAGGAACATATGTTTGTTATGTCTGTTGCTTAAATAGCAACCCCATGATGTGGGCAGCACTGATCTCATGTGACACCTGAAAACACAGGGCTCTAAGGAATTTATATCCTCAGGTACAAAGATAGGAAAAGGCAGAACTTGTACCGAAACTGAGGTCCTATGACCCAGAAACCACTGGGAGAGAAGACTGGAGTGGCTGCAGGGGGTGGCTTCAGGCAAACTTCCATGGTCCCCTGAGGTCCACTCGGGCAGACAACTCTCCTGTTTGTGAAACCAGGTGAGGACGTCAGGTGGTCATTGCTGTGGAGATGAGTTCAGCTCTCTGCTTCCCCTCTGCCCGCCCCTCCCCTTATTCCTTATGTGAAGCAGTAAACAGGGTTACAACCCAGGAGGACACCACCTTCCCCAGTTAGGTTCCTGCCTGGACCAGTCCCTCGTGAAGGGCAGATGTCCATCCAGTGCAGAAGCTGTGGCAATGGTTGCAGGAAGGTGACCCGTGTCACACCTGTCTTCTGAGCTAGGTGAGAGAGGTAAAGGCATTGAGGCCCAGATGTGATGACACCTACAGGAGGCTGGAAAGGAGGACCTGGGCTCACACACTGCCAATCACCTATACATTTTTTATTTGTTTTTATCCACTCACTGACCATCCATCATGTGTCATACACTGCTCTAGGTGCTCAGATGCTCCCTGAGTGACCATATTAAACAAAACTCCATCTATCTGATTACAATCTGTGTTTACACAAGACACACAGGCATAATCAAGTCTGCGAACTGCTGTTACTGGACATTTGACCCCCTGCAGACAGAAGCAAGAGGCATGGTTAGGTGGGCATTTCACAATAAACAGGACTGACCCAGCTCCTCCCTGTTTCACTCCCTTTCTCATCACCTGATCCAACCTCTCAGCCAGGATACTAAAAGCCCAGTCCATCCCCAGCATCCTCAGGAGCCCTCCTGCAAGGCCGTGAAGATGAACCGGCTCTGCCTCTCCGCAGCCCTCCTCTTCCTCCTGGTTATCCTGGTGGACAGCACCCCGGTGTATGAACACCATACCCAGGACCAAGGTAGGTTCACCTCTCCTCCATAGACTGGAGGGAAATGAGGGGAGTTCTTGGAAGGGGTGGGGTGGGTGCTGCCAACCCTCTCGGAATGTTTCCTGCCACTTGGGTGAGATTTTTGTTTGTTTTTGGCTGTATTGTTCTTCCATGTTGCACGAAGACATTCTCTAGTTCCAGGGTCTACTCTTTGGTTGCAATATGTAGGCTTCTCCTTGGGGTGTCTTCTCTTGTTGCAGAGCAGGGGCCTAGGCATCTGAGTTCAGTAGTTGCGATTCACCTGCTTAGTTGCCTCTAGGCATGTGGAATCTTCCCAAACCAATGATAGAACCCATGTCCCTTCTGTTGGCAGGCCGATTCTTAACTACTGGACCATCAGGGAAGTCTGAAGTTGCAAATCTTTAACTCCACTCACATTATGATTCTCATGAGGAAATATCTTAAAATTAAATACATATGTATATCAAATGGGTTGTGACAGGGCAATATCTTGTCTGAAACTGGCCACCCATGTCCCCTGTGGCCTGGAAGAAGTCATCTACAGTTTCCTCATCTGAGCAGCAAGTACCTGTAACATGGATTCTTTGAACATATTGCCAGTCATAATTATAAAGAGTTTATTCACATTTCTTGGCCAATTTTGGTCATTTTCCACCAAGATACGTTCACTTGAAAAGATTTGTCTACCTACTTGCTTGGGGCCAGAAAGCATTTATATATGTGTGTGTGTCAAATAATAGTTACCCCTCTATTATAAATAGTAATGAGAAAGCCCTGGAACTACTGAGCAGAGCAACTGCAGGGAATGCAAGAAACACAACTCTGTGTTGGTTGGCTCATGGGACCAAGGCTGATACAGTATTAGCAAAGTTGCCAGACCGTTATCCTTGTCCTCTTTTGATTATCATATTATTATCCATATTTGATCCTTGTCCTGATTCATGGCCCAAGATTCCAGAAAATTTTGGAATTTTTGTCTTCCAAAGACCACAAGATTGTTAAAGAATTAAAATTCGGTATATTAAAAAGGTTGACTAAGAGAATCTTCAATAACAGACTTAAAGCTTTGAGCTTTCTGTACCTCTGGGGAGAGAAGAAAGCATAGAGATTGAGACCAATCAGCACTGGCTGATGATTTAATCCATATGCCTATTTAGTCAGCCATCAATAAAAATCCATAAATACTGTCATTCAGATAGCTTTTGTGGTGGGAACTAATGGTGGTGTTGTGAGGGTGCTGTGCTCACCAGGGCACGGATGCTCCAAACACCTCCACTCCCCCTTTGCCCTACATATCTCCATTTCACTGTTCCTGAGTTTTATTGTGCATATTAATCTGAGAACTGCCTTAAGTAAGGGTTTTCATGAGTTTGGTCGACAGTTCTATTAAGTTTTTGAGCATGGAGGTAGGGTCATGGAAACTCTCACTTTTTTTTTTTTGTGTGTGTGTGTTTATCAACTATTTATAATTTTCTTTTTTTTTCTCTCTTTTTTTTAATAGGCTAATTACATCATTACAGTAGTTTTTGACATACATTGAAATGAATCAGCCATGGATTTACATGTATTCCCCATCCCAGTCCCCCCTCCCACCTCCCTCTCCACCCGATCCTTCTGGGTCTTCCCAGTGCACCAGGCCCGAGCACCTGTCTCATGCACCCAATCTGGGCTGGTGATCTGTTTCACCCTAGATAATATACATGTTTCAATGCTGTTCTCTTGAAACATCCCACCCTCGCCTTCTCCCAGAGTCCACAAGTCTGTTCTATACATCTGAGTCTCTTTTTCTGTTTTGCATATAGGGTTATCATTACCATCTTTCTAAAGTCCATATATATGTGTTAGTATACTGTAATGGTCTTTATCTTTCTGGCTTACTTCGCTCTGTATAATGGGCTCCAGTTTCATCCATCTCATTAGAACTGATTCAAGTGAATTCTTTTTAATGGCTGAGTAATATTCCATGGTGTATATGTACCACAGCTTCCTCATCCATTCGTCTGCTGATGGGCATCTGGGTTGCTTCCATGTCCTGGCTATTATAAACAGTGCTGCGATGAACATTGGGGTGCACGTGTCTCTTTCAGATCTGGTTTCCTTGGTGTGTATGCCCAGAAGTGGGATTGCTGGGTCATATGGCAGTTCTATTTCCAGCTTTTTAAGAAATCTCCACACTGTTTTCCATAGTGGCTGTACTAATTTGCATTCCCACCAACAGTGTAAGAGGGTTCCCTTTTCTCCACACCCTCTCCAGCATTTATTGCTTGTAGACTTTTGGATAGCAGCCATCCTGACTGGCGTATAATGGTACCTCATTGTGGTTTTGATTTGCATTTCTCTGATAATGAGTGATGTTGAGCATCTTTTCATGTGTTTGTTAGCCATCTGTATGTCTTCTTTAGAGAAATGTCTGTTGAGTTCTTTGGCCCATTTTTTGATTGGGTCATTTATTTTTCTGGAGTTGAGCTGGAGGAGTTGCTTGTATATTTTTGAGATTAATCCTTTGTCTGTTGCTTCGTTTGCTATTATTTTCTCCCAATCTGAGGGCTGTCTTTTCACCTTGCTTATAGTTTCCTTTGTTGTGCAAAAGCTTTTAAGTTTCATTAGGTCCCATTTGTTTATTTTTGCTTTTATTTCTAAAATTCTGGGATGTGGGTCTCACTTTTAATCACTTGGTCAGAAGCATGAGTGACTTGAAACCTCTTGGCTGGCATCTTAAGAGAGGACAGTCTGGATGCCTCCACCTGTAGCATTGGCACTAACTCCACAGATTTGGTATCAGAAAATTAACTGTGGTTCTCCCGTTGGGTGTTGGGAATTGCATGATGTTGGTGGAGAGACCATGTATTTCATGTCAGGAAAAAACCCAGTCTCACCTTCTCCTGTGATATGAGGGCTCACGTTGAGGCTTGGGGAGAGGTGAGTAGTGAAGCATTTCTTTATCAAATAATGATTATTCCTCTCTTATTAAAACTAATCAGAAAATGTGGAGCCGTGGAGGAGAGGAACTGCAGGGAAATGAAGAAACACAGCTCCTGTGTGGTAGGCTGTGGGACCAAGGCTGACATAATATTAGTAAATTGTCCAGGCCCTTTCCCTTGTCCTCTTTTGACTGTTATTTTCTTAACCATGTTTGATCTGTTTCATGGACCAGGACTTCTGAGACTCTTGAAAATTTTTTCTAATAGGTCATGTGATGATTTCTGGAGAGCAACTGGAGAAACCTTCAGTAAAGGAGCTCCCAACACCAAAACTCCAAGAAGAGAATAAAGGTTTGTACTTTCTGCATCTCTGGGGAGGGTCACTGAGAGTGAGAGCAGTCACCAGTGGCCAATGATTCAATCAATAAGCCTATTTCTTGAAACCTCAATATAAATTCACAAATATTTGGATCAGACAGTATTCCAGGTGGGAATGCAATGATGTGATGTGAGGGTCTGTGCTCCACTAGGGGATGGAAGTTCCACACACCTCCATTCCTGCTTTGCCCTACAGATATCCATTTCACTGTTCATGAATTTTCATGTATATTCATCTGAGAACAGTAAGTAAGGATTTTCCTAAGTTTGGTCGCCAGTTCCACTGATTTATTGAATATGAAGGGATCATGGGACCTCCACATTTTAGCCATTTGGTCATAGGCATAAGTAAATTTGAACCACATGGCTGGCACTAAAGTGAGCACAGTATTGAGCCCTCAACCCATGGGAGCTGCATTTGAAAGGTTGTTGCTGAACGATAAGACGCCGGGATTCTTGGCTTCCGGAGGAGAAGAATTCAATCGTGGGCCAGAGACAAGGCTGGATCGCTCAGAGCTTTTGTGTAATAAAGTTTTATTAAAGTATAAAGGAGATAGAGAAAGCTTCTGACATAGGCATCAGAAGGGGGCAGAAAGAGTACCCACCTCCTAGTCTTCAGCTGGATGTTATATAGTCACTGAAGAGAAGTGAAGTGAATTCAAGTCACTCATTCGTGTCCGACTCTTTGTGACCCCGTGGACTGTAGCCTACAAAGATCCTCCATCCATGGGATTCTCCAGGCAAGAATACTGGAGTGGGTTGCCATTTCCTTCTCCAGGGGATCTTCCTGACACAGGGATCGAACCCGGGTTTCCCACATTGAAGGCAAACAGCTTAACCTCTGAGCCACCAGGGAAGCTCCTATATAGCCACTAGCAGTCTGTTAATGAAAGAAAGGAATGTCTTAAAACTCAGAATGGCACCAGGACCCTCATCCATAAATTGCATTTTGTGATAATCCTGGCACCAGATGATTCATCCCAGGCCATAAAACATTAACTTGAATCTCTGTAGAAGGGCAGATTACCATACAAATAGTTTTGTTTACATAGATTAGGGGAACAATATCTGAGTATAACATACAGGTTTGTCAAGTAGGTTCTGAGCCATTTGGCGGAACTTGAAGACAGAGTCTGGGGTATATTAACATAGCTTAAGACAAAAATTTCCATAAGAAAAAAATGTATTGGTTAACTCAAGATTTGAGAATAGTTAGCTTCAGGTGAAACCAGGTGTCATGGCAACACAGCATTTTAAGAGAAACCTCCTTTTAAATTTGTATAGAGAAGGAAAAAAAATATTGCCAGTTTGTTTCCTCCTGCTGCTTAAGAGAGATAAAAATGTCTGGCACTTGCAGCCTATTTCCTCCATTTGGAGACCCCTGGCCTTCTTGTCTGTTACCCTCTCACATTCACTGCATGGATTTCATCTCAGATGTCAGTTGATGGGGGATGCCTGGTGGGTGTTTGGGGAATTGGTTAGTGGTAGTAGATACACTACCAGATCATGCATCCAGATCATGCAAAATGATCTGGAAAACCTTTAGGAAAAGGCAGGTCTCCTGAAAAACTCAAACACCCATTTAGAGGTTGGAAATTCACCACTTTCTTACTAGCACCTCTGGGGAGAGGGGCAGGCTCTTGAGATTGAGATTCATCAGCAATGGCTGCTAATTCATCATTATGATTATTGAAAACATCCATAAAAACTCATATTTGTTTGGGTTCAGAGAGATTGCTGGGTTAGTGATCACCTGCACACATTATTTTATTATCTTGTCAGGAGATTGAATATTAGAGGGAGATTGACTATTATGTCGATGTGCCATATCATCAAGATAATTTTTTTACTAGAACAAATTCAATTATGCCCATTCTATTTAATGACCTTGCACTTGTTGAGAGAATGAAAATGAGTTTGTAAGTCCTTACAAAGCACTGTTCTTAGGTTGTGAAAAAAATCTGGCAAATAGCTTGCTTTCTAGGAAGGAGACAAACAATAGCAAAGGGGAGAAATCCTATGGTAGGTTATAAGTTTTTTGAAGCTAGAGAGTGATCCGCAGGAAGGATGCTGTGCTTTTTCTCTACAGGGTCAAGGACACCTTCTGTGATAAGGAGGGTTTGGGCAGAGGCTGCAGAAGAAATGTGGCTGTTGTGTTTGAGCAACAGCTTGGACCAGGGTGGTCGAAGATGAATGGGTAGAGGGGAGGGGAAGGGAGTGGAAGGGAATGAGGCCAAGAGGCCATGGGGGCAGGTCATGAAGAGCTTTGTAGGACTTTATAAGAATCAGAATTTGACTCTCGGAGCAGTCGTCACTGAGGGACTGGTCATAAGAACAATGGGATAGGACTGAGCACGAACAGGATCCCTGGGGCAGCAGTACTGAGAGTGCCCGCTAGGGGGCAAAGGGCAGAGACAGAGGCCCAGAGAGCAGGCTCCTGCAGTGCTCAAGTGTGTATCTATCCTGTTCCCTGGGTCGACTCCAGTTCTCTTGAATAACATGAATGTCTTGCTCTGTTGAGGCCTCTATGGAGGCTTCATTACCTAGTCATGATGCATTAAATCATTAGCCACTGGAGACTGTTCGACAGACAGCTCCATTACCCTCCCTGAGGTTGAGGAAAGGTGAGGAGATGGAGGCCACGGGGTGGGATAGGAGGGTAAGAAGGAAAGGCGGCCCTTTCCTGTGCAATCCAATCTGGGGTTACAATGGTCTTTCCAAAATCTCTGACTTCAAGTACCAGAAGACACTTTTATTGTTCTTCTCACATAAGAAATACCGAGATTTTTAGTAACTCAGCATCAGGAAAAGGATGAAAAAACAAAAACAAAACACACACACCTATATTTCTTCTTATGATCAGAGTATCAACATTTTAATAATATCAATATTCAATTTATACAGTCATCCTGAGGTATCAGAAGTAAACACACTGGTATATTTTCTTCATGCTTTTTTCCACTATAGCATGATTCCTTCACATTTTTAAAATTAATGGTGGAAAGCTTTCACCATCCACATAAGCATGGAGAATAGTATTATAAAACCCAGGTATCTAGACCCAGTAATTATTGACACATAGGGAATATTTTTTTTTACCTGTGATATCTCTTGGTTGTTGTAGAGTTGTGTGGGTTTTTTTTTTTTTTTGAGCATTTATGTATTCATTTTGTCATGTCATGTCTTAGTTTTGGGCCGAAAGCTCAGTAGTTGTGGTCCAGCAGCTTAGCTGCTCCAAGGCATGTAGGACCTCAGTTCCTTAAAAAGGGACTGAACCCAGGAGGACTCCTGCATTGGAAGGCAGATTCTTAACCACTGGACCACAGGTAATCCTATAGAAGTTTTTGTTCAGTTCAGTTCAGTTCAGTTGCTCAGTAGTGTCTGACTCTTTTTGACCCCATGGACTGCAGCATACCAGGCTTCCCTGTCCATCACCAACTCCCAGAGCCTATTCAAACTCATGTCCCTTGAGATGGTGATGCCATCCAACCATCTCATCCTCTGTTGTCCCCTTCTCCTGCTGCCTTCAATCTTTCCCAGCATCAGGGTCTTTTCCAGTGAGTCAGCTCTTCGCATCAGGTGGCCAGAGTATTGGAGTTTCAGCTTCAGCATCTGTCCTTCCAATGAATATTCAGGACTGATTTCCTTTAGGATGGACTGGTTTGATCTCCTTGCAGTGCAAGAGACTCTCAAGAGTCTTCTCCAACACCACAATTCAAAAGCATCAATTCTTCAGCTCTCAACTTTCTTTATAGTGCAACTCTAATCAAAGGCATTGTACCAATTTTTCTTAAAATAGTTCATGAGGAGATATAAATTTGTACATAATTTATATATTGTGTCATGCCTAACAACATTGATAATTATGTTCCAGAAAGGAGGTTTACAAATGGGCTTTTCAATTTGACCATCTTCTGTAACCCTAAAAATCTCTATTGCAAACAAACAGGTGGTTTCAGTTGTTGACCTTGTAGACTGAACTGTGATGATCATCCTCATAACTGACTCATTGCCCCTCCCATTTCAGCAGCTTCTAGGCCTGCTTTCTGCCTGGAGCATAAATTCTCGGGTCCCTGCATTACCCTGAAGGTCAGATACTTTTACAATGCCAAGACTGGGCACTGTGAGCACTTTATATATGGTGGCTGTGATGGAAAGAACAACTTCCTCACTGAAGAGGAGTGCATTAAGACCTGCATTCAAGGGTCAGGGTCCCTGTGGTAAGACCGGGGGCAGGGCACAGGGGAGGGGAAGGGCTGGGGAAAGAGGTGGAGCTCAGGGGACCACACACCATTCACCCTGCACAGTGTCCTCCCCCTCGCTACTGTCAGGAGGATGCAGTGTCCTGTGAAACCACACTGAGCGAGTTCTCCAGGGAGACAATGGCAGAAGGTCAACCCCAGAGGCCTCTTTGTGATCATGTCAGCCTGATCACATGCTCCTCTTTCTTAGATGGGAACACTGACTCAGCCACCCTGCAGAGCAGTCTGCAGTGCTCCTGAGTACCCTCAGGCTTGGAAAACTCATCTCTGTCTTGTTGTCCATTGGGCCATGGGGACTATGGTTCCATATTTTCTGGAAAGTCTAAGCTCGGTCATGATGAATGGTGTCCAGGTCTGGGCTACAATGATGGCACTCAGCAGGTTCTTTATTTTTGCAGAGGACATGTGAAGAGTGATCCCCAGAAACCCTGAAGTCTGAGAAGGATCCCTGCAGGACTGAGTTGTGGCTGCTTCTGAAACAGTTCAGTCTTCTCATTCTTTTCTCTCCTACCCTCCTCAGCAGAACCTGCCTATTTCCTCTCCACCATGGGTCTACGAGCCTTACTTCTCTCTCACCCAGTTGGCTCTAAGCTTCATGAGATCTGGTCTTCCCTTTATCCTGAGCACTTAACACAGTTTCTGGCACCAAGGAGACAGTTTATAATTATTTGAGGAAGGAATGAGGGAGCACATTCCTCCCAACCCAGGCAACTATAGAGCCTGTGGTTTGACACCAGGATTCTTGCCTTAATCCACGTCCTTGAGGCACCTCACCTTCATCCCCTTCCACACCATCACTGCTCTCCTTGTGGCTGGCCAAGGTGGCATCTCCAGCATCCAGTCTCAGCATCAGTAATGAGAGAAGTCTTTGCAATAAACAAGTTCTTTCCCCCTACAATGATGTTGCAATTTTCCTTTCTGTAACTTCAAACCTTGTGGCTTATATTTCAATAAATGCATATTCAAAATCAAACTGACTGGAGTGGAGTCTGTTGTTTGCAACTACAAACCTTAAGCAATAGTTCAGTTCAGTTCAGTTGCTCAGTCGTGTCGAACTCTCTGGGACCCCACGGACTGCAGCATGCCAGGCTTCCCTGTCCATCACCAACTCCCAGAGCCTACTCAAACTCATGTCCATTGCGATGGTAATGCCATCCAACCGTCTCATCCACTGTCGTCCCCTTCTCCTCCCTCCTTCAATCTTTCCCAGCATCAGGGTATTTTCCAATGAGTCGGTGCTTCACATAGGTGGCCAAAGTACCGGAGTTTCACCTTCAGCATCAGTCCTTCCAATGAATATTCAGGACTGATTCCTTTAGGATGGACTGGTTTGATCTCCTTGCAGTCCAAGGGACTCTCAAGAGTCTTCTCCAACACCACAGTTCAAAAGCATCAGTTCTTCAGTTCTTAGCTTTCTTTATAGTCTAAGTCTCACATCCATACATGACTACTGGAAAAACCATAGCCTTGACTAGATGGACCTTTGTTGGCAAAGTAATGTCTCTGCTTTTTAATAAGTTGTCTAGTTTGGTCATAGCTTTTCTTCCAAGGAGCAAGCATCTTTTAATTTCATGACTGCAGTTACCATCTGTGGTGATTTTGGAGCCCCCAAAAGAAAATCCGTCACTGTTTCCATTTTTTTCCCCAGTCTATTTGCCATGAAGTGATTGGACTGGGTGCCATGATCTTATTTTTCTGAATGTTGAATTTTAAGCCAACTTTTCCACTCTCCTCTTTCACTTTCATCAAGAGGCTCTTTAGTTCTTCTTTGCTTTCTGCCATAAGGGTGGTGTCATCTGCGTATCTAAGGTTATTGATATTTCTCCCGGCAATCTTGATTCCAGCTTCTGCTTCATCCAGTCTGGCATTTTGCCTGATGTACTCTGCATATAAGCTAAATAAGCAGACTGACAATATACAGCCTTGACGTACTCCTTTCCCGATTTGCAACCGGTCTGTTGTTCCATGTCCTGTTCTAACTGTTGCTTCTTGACCTGCATACAGATTTCTCAGGAGGCAGGTCAGGTGTTCTGGTATTGCCATCTCTTTAAGAATTTTCCACAGTTCGTTGTGATCCACACAGTCAAAGGTTTTGGTGTAGTCAATAAAGCAAAAGTAGATGTTTTTTTTTGAGCTCTCTCGATTTTTTGATGATCCAGCAGATGTTGGCAATTTAACCTCTGGTTCCTCTGCCTTTTCTAAATCCAGCTTGAATATCTGGAAGTTCACAGTTCACATACTATTGAAGCCTGGCTTGGAGAATTTTGAGCATTGCTTTGCTAGCATGTGAGGTGAGTGTAATTGTGCGGTAGTTTGAACATTCTTTGGCATGGCCTTTCTTTGGAATTGAAATGAAAACTGACCTTTTCCAGTCTTGTGGCCACTGCTGAGTTTTCCAGATTTGCTGACATATTGAGTGCAGCGCTTTTACAGCATCATCTTTTAGGCTTTGAAATAGCTGAACTGGAATTCTGTCACCTCCACTAGCTTTGTTCATAGTGAATCCTAAGGCCCACTTGACTTTGCATTCCAGGATATCTGGCTCTAGGTGAGTGATCACACCATCATTGTTATCTGAGTCATGAAGATCTTTTTTGTATAGTTCTGTGTATTCTTGCCACCTCTTCTTAATATCTTCTCTTTAACCAATAGGCTTCATGGAAATGGTGGTCCTTCTCACTGTTCTTCAGAGCAGTGGGCATCTCCCCTTTCCTAATCACACAGTATGCCCTACCAGGCATAGGAAGCAAGCCCATTATAGCATCATTGACCTTTTAATAGCCACTCCGAGCTACACAAAAACCTGGGACACAGACACCTCAATATGAAAGCTTTTGTTCCTTACTTCTAAGTTCAATTCAAACTGGGGGAGCAGGTTGTTCTCCTAGACTCTCAGAAGGAGAATTGGCAGAAGGCTTAGTTGTCCTGTTTTCTAAGAATCTGATTTCCTGAGGTCACATGTAGTGAAGGGGCTTCTTACTTGAATTAAACAAGGGCAACTACCCTTTAGTGCTCCAAGCTCTGTATTAGCATTTTGCCTGAATTATTCTATTAACCATTCTAAGTGTCCTTCAAGAGCAGAAATGGAGGCATGGAGATGACATTAAGTGCTATATTTGTTTCTTAAAATGGCAGGTCCCCACTCTCTCAAGTAAAGCCACTTTGATGATGTTTTCCTGCTCCTGTCTCAGGGAAGATGTAGAATGGAGGCACTTCGGGAAAACAGTATCTTTTTCACGACAGATGGGGAAAGTGAGCCTTGGGGACCACTGTAAGCACAGTATTGTAATAAACAAGAACACAGAGGGTGCTGGTGCTGTTACTTACTCTTCCAGTCTTGGGCAAATTTCTCAAAGCTCTGAGCTTTCCTTTCTTTCCTTATAAAATAAGGATAATGCTTATACTTGTTAATATTTCTCATTGGAGACTGCTAGAAACACCTCCATTTTTAGTTGAACTAGTTGGGTTTATTACTCACTGCAGTAAGGAACAGGAATCTCTTTGGAAACCAATATGATGTGCTAAGAGAAGTTAGAAAGATATTCTAGTAGGTGGGCTGTGTTAGGTGATTTTGGTGAGGGTTTCATCTTCTTTGGATGGATAGTGTTAGGAAGTGGGCTGTTCCTCACATTGGATATCTTAATGTTAATTCTATAAAGGGAAAACTAGATAGAGGTGAGAGCTGTATTTGGTCAAGAAATAGCAGTTACTCAAGATAGGGGGATGTGTGGTCATTTTGGTGGTTTGTATAATGCAATTGTTGTGTCTGTGTTCAAACATATTTACCGAATGGCCTGTTTTTGTTTTGATCTTTCAGAGACACAGAATGAACTTGTCTGATATTGAGGTTCTGTGAAATGTTGATGTTGAGCAGAACAACAGAAGCCCCACTGTGGCCAGGTCAGGCCTTGCAACTCAGAGGCTGCTTTTTGCTTCATCTATCAATCTCATAATATTGTGATCAGAAGAGAAAAGATATGATATATGTTAAAGCTTTGGTGCAACTATTGATAAGAGTAACATACTAATAAATTTCAGATATGAATGCAGTAACAGTAATACTATGAACATATACAGAATCAAATTTTTATTACAATTATTAATTTGTAACTGTAACAGAATATGATTCAATATTAAAGAAAAGAGATTGGCATTTTTAACTCACTATGCTGCCATGTAGTCTTGGGCAAGTCATTTCTTTGCCCTGAGCCACAGATTCTTCTTTAATGAAAAGTGGATGATCATGTCTGCATTAAGAAATCCCCAGATTTGAGTCCTTTGGAGAACCATGTTGATTATGCTGCTAATGTACTTTGAACACCACGGACCAAAGCAAATTGTCTTGAAGCACACAGAGTTTTCATTTCCTTGGCTCTGGAGTGCTCTTTAAAAGTGCTGTCAACTGTAGAAAGGAACAAAGAGCATTGACTGTTGTAGTGCCAGCTTCTTGAAGTTCACCATCAGAAAGGTCACCCAGTGCCAGAGTGGAGTCACAGTCTCTCTTCCAAACAGGTCTCCTTCCTCCTCAGAGGTAACTGAAAGCCCTCTTACTTCAGTGATTGACCTCACCCAGGTCCAACCCCCTTCCCACTCTACCTTGCCATTATTTGACCCTTTGATCAAAGGAGTAAAGTGCTAACTCTCATAATTACTCACTATTATTATTTCAAAAGACTTATACTTGGCAGGGAGAAAAATATATGTCTATGGCCTTGAATGCTTTCATAAGAATCCCACGATGTGAGCAACATGATTGAACGTAGCAAGTGAAGACATGGGTAATTTGTGGCCCCAGGTCACATAGTTACAGAAACGCAGAGATGGGACTCAAACTGAGGTCCTCTGATTCCAAAACCAGGGAGAGACCGGGGTTGGGGTGCAGGTGATCTTCCAAGGTCCCTGAGATCCACTCAGGCAGGCAGCTCTCCTGTTGTTGAAACCAGTCAAGGGGCGGTGGGTGAGCATTCTGTGGAGACATGTGTGTCTATCTGCTTCCCTCCTGCCTTCTCCTTTTAATCTTTTTTTTTTCTACCCAGAATATCAGGGTTTGTGCTCCAGATGGAGATGCTCTTCCTCTGGCTCACCATTTGCCTGGAACACTGCCAGGTAAAGAGCTGGTGTCTGTCCAGTAGAGATGCTGCCACAATGGTTGCAGGAAGCCTGACACGTTACACTTGCCTTGTGAAGTAGATGGACTTAAGGCGTTGATGTCAGGATGTAAAGACACCTACAGGAAGCTGAAAAAAAGGACCTAAGCTAACACACTGCTGGTCACTTACCTGTCCTTTGATTTGGTCTCACCACTCACTGACCACCCATCACATGCCATGCATTACTCTAGGTCCTGGGATGCTCCCTGAGTGACCATATTGGACAAAATTCCACCCGGGGAATTGCAATCTGCTTCTCCACAAATGTCATAGGCACAGTCAAGTCTGAGCAGTGTTGTTACTGGGCCCTTGGCTCCAGCAGGCAGAAGCAGGAAGACTGATTAGGTGGGGAGATTAAGCTTGAACAAGACTAGCTCAGCTCTTTCCTTCTCTCTCCCCTGCTCCTCACCTGATCCCACCACACAGCTGGGGTATGAAAAGCTCAGCCAGCCCCCAGCTATCCTCAGAAGTCCTCCTGCAAGGCCACCAAGATGAGCCAGACTCTGCCTCTCTGTAGGCCTCACCCCCAGGGGGTGAAACCTGCGTCTGGGCCCAGGTTAAGTCCTGAATCATCTCTCCTCCACAGGTTGGGTAAGGGAGTTGAGGGGAGTCCATGGAAGGGGATGGGGTGTAGGGGTGGGATGGGTACAGCAAACCCCCTCTGGATTTACCCTGACAAATTGAGCAGTTTTTCCTCCAGGGACATTCCTGATTCTGAAAAGGTATAATTACATGTTCAGCTTAAAAAAAAAAAAGTATTCCACCTGATTCTACAAGATTAGGGCCCTCATCTCTGAGACCCTATTCCTGATCCTTGCCTTGCCCCTGATCCTCACTGTCATGTCACAACAGGACCCATAATTGATCCTTGTCTGCGTTTAGGCCCCAGGTCTCCTGAAACTTTTGGAATTTACTGTATATCTGTAAGTCATGAGATGAGTAAAGGATGGGACCTTAGATAGTGTCTGGATGGGACTGGACTCCAAAACATGCCATCAGGTGATTAGAGAGAACTATCAACCTCTCCCCAGGGAGAGGAGAAAATACTGATACTGAGTTCAATCACCAAAGGCTAATGTTTCTGTCAACTTGCCTACTTCAAACCCTCAATTAAAACTCATAAACTTTGGGTTCAGAGTGCTTCAGAGGAGGTGATAACATCAAGGGATTGTGAGGGGGGAGAGTTCTGAGAGGGTCTGGAGGCTTGGCACTCCCAACTCCCCCATTTAGCCTACACTTCTCCATTTGGCTGTCTCTCAGTTTTATGCTTTAATATAACTAGGGACAGTAAGTAAAAGGCTTTCCTGAGTTCTGTGAGTGGTTCTAATAAGTAATTAAACATGGGAATTTGAGTTTATAGCCAGTTGGTCACAGATGTGAGTGACTGCCGGATTTGTGATCAACACTTAAAAGTATGGGCAGGCCTCAGGGACTGAGCCCTCACCTGTGGGTTCTAGACCACTTCTATGGATTTAGAGTCAGAAGTGAATTGATTCCTGGAATTTCAGTGGGTGTTGGGGATTTGGTTGCTTGTTGGCAGAGACCTTGCATATTTCAAGTCTGGAAAAACATCCAGACTCACTCTTCTCTCCCATTTGTGTCTTGTGTGAGGGTCAGGGCTATGGGACTAAAATTATGTGGGCCCGAGCACTCAGAAAGAAAGTGATGTCGCTCAGTCATGTATGACTCTTTGCGACCCCATGGACTGTAGCCTCCAGGCTCCTCTGTCCATGGAATTTTCCAGGCAAGAGTACTAGAGTGGCTTGCTATTTCCTTTTCCGGGGATCTTCCTGACTCAGGGATTGAACCCAGGTCTCCCGCGTTGCAAGCAGACACTTTACCATCTGAGCCACCAGGAAACCCCTTCCCAGTTCTCCGCATTTTCAGAATATCTGTCAGAATCAGGTACTTGATTAAATGGGTTGTGACAGGTGTCTTGTCTGATTCTACCACCTACATGCTGTGTGTCCCAGGATAAATCATCTATACTTTCCTCAGCTGAATAGCGGGACCACAGGACCTTGTGACTGGAGACTTTTGAAAGGATTACCATTCATGAATATAGAAGTTTGAACATTTGTAGTCAGTGATGTCCATTTCCCACCTAAATGTCTTAGTCCAAAAGACTAGCCTTTCTTCATTTCCTCACCACCTCTCTAAAACAATTTATCTGCCAAATATGATCATTTCTCTGTTACAAAATTTGTCAGAATGTTGAGTGACAGCTGAGCATCTTCCCTCCAGAGGCAACTTCAGGCAGAGCAGGAAATGTAGTACTTCCCTGAGTATGCTCAAGACGCCAGACTGTTCTTTTTAGGTTGGTACAGTACTAGTTAAGACTCAAGACATTTCCCTTTCTAGTCCTGTCAGACTATTATTTCATTTTCCTATCAGATATAGGATGTTAAAGGAGACTCAAAATTATAAACAGGCCTCATCATCAAATAGACTAATAGGAATTTTATTATATCCAGTCTCTTCAGTGACTCTGCACTTGGCATGAGAATGACATGGGAGATTAATTTATCTGACAAATATTTATCAAATATTTTTTGCCCCCGAAGGCATATTTCTTGGTATAGGGAAACAGCTGTAAACAAAACATAGTAAAATAATGTGCTATCTAAGAGGATGACAGACAATGAAGACGGGAAAATCCTATGCCAGATGCTGATGAGTGTTGTAAATAAAGAGAGTGATGGGGATTCAGGAGGCTTAGAGGGTCAGGGAAACACTCTGGAATAAGGAGGCCTTGAGCAGAGGCCGCCAAAAATGAGCCTGTTGTGTTTGCGCAGCAGCCAGGACCAGGGTGGCTGGAGCTGAGTGGGTGAGGGGACGGGAGTGGGAGGGGATGAGGCAGAGAGGCCGTGGGGGCAGGACGTGAGGAGCCTTTGCAAGACTTTATAAGAATCTGAATTTGAGAGGAGTTAGAGGGACCCCCCACGAGAGAGACATCGCGGACCTATGGGCCAAGCCGAGCCTCCACGGGTGGCCCAGGCATCGCCCCCTGTCTTCTGGTATCCTGCACTTCTAGGGCTTCCAGGAGCCAGAGACCGCAGGGCTCCCATGGAGACCGCCTCGCTGGTGGGACCTGGCGGCCCACAGCCACAAACACAGGGATCCGTCTGCCTGCTACTCTGGATTAAGGCCAAACTCTTCACCTGGCTGCCGGACTCTGACCTGTTTCTCTGACCTGTGTCCAAAGAGAATAGGAATATTTTGAAAACAGTTGCCTTAGGTCAGATGTTGTCCTTGTGCGTATGTGGGGCAGCCAGCATCAACCAGTATTTGGCAGAAAGATACAAAGTGAATACCCTTATGCGTCAGAGCCTTATCAACTATTGCTTGCTGTTTCTAATTTATACAGTGATGCTGGCATTTCAATCAGTGATAATCTTTTGTACATCTTGAAAAAGTAATGGTGGAAGTACATCCTGCTTGGACTAGCAGATGCAGAAGCTAATTACGTGACTGTCAGAGCACACCAGTACAGGACTCTAACCAGTGTCCAGGTGGCTCAGTGGTGAAAAGAATCTGCCTTCAAGCAGGAGATGTGGGTTTCATCCCCGGGTGAGGAAGGTTCCCTGTAGAAGGAAATGACAACCCACTCCAGTGTTTTCGCCTGGAAAATCCCATGGACAGAGCAGCCTGGTGGGAAAGACAGGAAATCTTTTAGAAGACAGACATCAGAGGAGGCACATGAAAAACTCAGAATTTCATAGAGATTAAAACTAGGAGTTACCTAGAACATACAGCTCATCATAAATAAGATTAAGTGTACTTTTAGCTATGAATAGTAAGAGTACTGGCAATATCAAGGGTGTAGCAAGTATTTTCTGGACCCAGGATCAACAGGTGATGGAGGAGTATATGATGAAGATGAGCAAGAGTGTTTGCTCTTTTGGATTGCTTTGGGATTCCTGTGTTGATGGCTCTTTCGGAGTTTATTCTTTACGCAAGATACAGAGTGATCCGCTTCATTGCTGTGGCTGTCGGTCTGTTGGACATAGGAACTATGGTTGGTGCAGACATATTAGCAGGGAGGGAAGACAATTCAGATTGATTGTGGAATATAAGGATAGTGCCAGCATTCACTGGGACTGGAAAATTGCCCTACCCAATGTGCATACAGGGTTGATTTCCTTTAGGATTGACTGGTTTGATCTCCTTGCTCTCCAAGGGACTCTCAAGAAGCTTCTCCAGCGCCACAGTTTGAAAGCACCAATTCTTCCACACTCATCCTTCTTTATGGTCCAACTCTCATGTCCATACATGACTACTGAAAAACCATTGTTTTGACTATACAGAACTGTATTGGCATAGTAATGTCTGTGCTTTTTAACACACTGTCTAGGTTTGTCATAGCTTTTTTTCCAAGGAGCGTGCATCTTAATTTCATGGCTGCAGTCACTGTTTCCATTGTTTCTCCATCTATTTGCCATGAAGTGATGGAACTGGATACTGGCCACCTGATGTGAAGAGCTGACTCCTTGGGAAAGACCCTGATGCTGGGAAAGATTGAAGGCGGGAGGAGAAGGGGACAACAGAGGATGAGATGGTTGGATGGCATCACCAACTCAAGGGACATGAGTTTGAGTAAACTCTGGGAGTTGGTGATGGACAGGGAGGCTTGGTGCTGCAGTCCATGGACTCACAAAGAGTCGGACACAACTGAGTGACTGAACTGAACTGAACTGAAGGAACTGGATGCCACGATCTTAGTTTTTTGAACGTTGAGAATTAAGTCAGCTTTTTCACTCTCCTCTTTCACCTTCATCAAGAGGCTCTTTAGTTCCTCTTCACTTTCTGCCATTAGGATGGCTTCATCTGCATATCTGAGGTTGTTGATATTTCTCCCAGCAATTTTGATGCTATCTTGTGATTCATCCAGCCTGGCATTTCACATGATGTCCTCTGCATATAAATTAAATAAGCAGGGTGACAATATACAGCCTTGATGTACTCCTTTCCCAATTTTGAACCAGTCCATTGTTTCATGTCTGGTTCTAACTATTGCTTCTTGACTTGCATATAGATTTCTCAGGAGGCAGGTAAGGTGTTCTGGTATTGCCATCTTTTTAAGAATTTTCCACAGTTTGTTGTGTTCCACACAGTTAAAGGCTTTAGTATAATCAATGAAGCAGAACTAGATGTTTTTCTGGAATACCCTTGTTTTTTCTACGATCCAACAGATATTGGCAATCTGATCCCTGGTTCCTCTGCCTTTTTCTAAATCCAGCCATGTGATAATTACTTCTTATTAATGAAAAGAGATTGGTTTAAGTAACTCACTATGCTGCTGTGTGGTCTTGGGCAAGACATTTCATCTCCTGGAAACACAGATTCCTTCTTTGTAAAAAAGGATGATGGTGCCTGCATTAAGAAATCCCCAGATTTGATTAATTTTGAGGACCATGTTGATTATGCAGGTAATGTGCTTTGAACACCAGAGGACAAGGCAAATTGTCGAGAAGCATGTAGAGTTTTAGTTTCATTGGCTCCTGACTTTTCTAAATGTGCTGTCAACTGCAGTAAAGAAAGGAACAAATAGGACTAGTTGTTGTAGTTTCACCTTCTAGAACAGAAGTTCACCACCAGGAAGTTCTGTCGGTCCCAGAGTGCAGTCACACACAGTCTCACTTCCAAATAGGTCTCCTTTCTCCTCAGAGGTAACCATAAGCCCTTCTGCTTCGGTGATTGATCTCATCCAGTCCAGCCCCTTTCCCACCCCACCTTGCCTTTATTCGACCCTCTGGTGGAGGGAGATATGTTACTATCATAATTACTCACTATTATTATTATTTCAAAGGACTTTGACATTGCTGGGAGAAGAATATACATCTATGGCCTCCATTGCTTTCAAAACTACCCCACAATGTCAGCAGCATGATCTCATTTAACAAGAGAAGATGAGGGAAATTTTAAGCCCCAGATCACATAGTTCAGAAGAGGAAGAAGTGGGACTCAAACTGAGGTCTTCTGATCTCAAAGTCACAGAGTTGGAGACACCAGTGTTTGTGTGTGGGGTGGGGTTTGCAGGTGATCTTCCAAGGTCCCCTGAGATCCACTTGATCTCCTGAGATCCACTCACGCAGGCAGCTCTCCTGTTGGTGAAACCAGTTGAGGGGCGGTGGGTGATCCTACTGTGGAGACATGTTTATCTCTCTGCTTCCCTTCTGCACATGCCCCTTACTCTTTTTTCTACTCAAAATATCAGGGTTTGTGCCCCAGATGGAGATGCTCTCTCCCTGGCTCACCATCTGCCTGGACCAGTGCCAGGTTGACATGGCACTGGACCAAGAGCTTGTGTGGGTCAAGTAGACATGCTGCCAAAACGGTTGCAAGAAGCTTACCTGTGTTACACCTGTCTTTTATTTTATTATTTTTTTAAATTTTTTCTTTTTTTTTTTTATTAGTTGGAGGCTAATTACTCTACAATATTGTAGTGGTTTTCGTCATACATTGACAAGAATCAGCCATGGTTTTACATGTATTCCCCATCCTGATCCCCCCTCCCACCTCCCTCTCCGCCCGATCCCTCTGGGTCTTTACACCTGTCTTTTAAAGGAGGTTGCATTGAGGCAGATGGACATGGAGGCCCAGATATGAAGGCACCTGCAGGAGGCTGAAAAGGGGATATGAGCTCACACACTGCTGTTCAGTTATCCATCTTTGATTTGCTCCCATCCACTCACTGACCATCCATCATGTGCCATGTCCGGCTTTAGGTCTGGGATGCTGCTTGAGTGACCATATGGGACAAAATTCCACCTCTGTAATCACAACCCACGTTTCCACAAGACCCACAGGCATGGGAAAGTTTGAGAATCAATGTTACTGGGCATTTGGCCTCAGTAGGCAGAAGTAGGACCATGGGAGGCGGGGAGATTACACACTACAAGACCGGCCCCAGCTCCTCCCCTCCATTACTCTCCTCCTTCCGGCTCTTCTGAGCCCTCAGTTGGGGGTGCGAAAAGCTCAGTCGACCCCCATCTTTCCTCAGAAGTCCTCCTGTAATGCCACTGAGATGATCTGGCTCTGCCTCTCCACAGCCATTCTCATCTTCCTGGGCAGCTGGTAGGTGAAACCGGGAACCAGGCCCAGGATCAGTCCTGGCTCACCTCTCTACAGGCTGAGGGGTGGGTGATGAGGGGAGTTCATAGAAGGGGCTGGGGAGCAGGGGAGAGGTGGGTGCTGCCAAGCCTCTCTGGAATTCCTCTGGTAAATTGGGCAGTTTCACTCCAGGGACATTCCTTGACTCTCACTCAACAAGATTAGGGACCTCATCTTTGAGACTCTCTATTCCTGGTCACTACCTTGTCCCTGAACCACACTCTAGTGCCATAACAAGATCTCTATTTGATCCTTGTCTCAGTTCATGACTCAGCCCTCTTGAATCTCTTGGAAGTTTCTGTATTTTCAAAATTATGAGATCTTGAAAGAAGGGACCTGAGATAGTGCCTGGAAGGGACTGGACTCCAGAACATGGCATCAGGTGATTAGAGGGTTAGGACTATCAACCCTCAGTCCCTCTAGGGAGAGAAGAGGGGACTGATACTGAGTTCAGTCACCAATGGGCAATGATTCTATCAAGTTGCCTACCTCCAACCCTCGGCTGAAACCCATGAACACTGACTGGGTTCAGAGAGCCTCAGGGAACATGCAAACATCAAAGGAATGTGAGCAGGGAGAGTCCTGAGAGTGCTTGGATTCTCGGTACCCCCAACTCCCCATTTGACTGACATTTCTTCTCCATTTTTCTGTCCCTGAATTTCATGCTTTATAATGACTGGGGACAGTAAGTAAAGGGCTTTCCAGAGTACTGTGAATGGTTCTAATAAGTTATTGAACAAGGCAGGTGGGTCGTGGAGCCTATGAATTTATACCTAGTTGGTCACACATATGGACTTGTGATTAACTCTTGAAATGTGGGTAACCCTCGGGGACTGAGACTTCACCCTGTGGGGGCTGGGTCACCTTGTGGATTTACTGTCAGAAGAGAATTGACTCCTGGATGCTCAGTGGGTGTTGGGAAATGGGTTGCTGTAGAGACTTCGCATGTTTGGAAAGTGAAAGTCACTCAGTCATGTCCGACTCTTTGCCACCCCATGGACTATACAGTCCATGGAATTCTCCAGGCCAGGATACGGGAGTGGGTAGCCTTTTGCTTCTGCAGGGGATCTTCCCAACCCAGGGATCAAACCCAGGTCTCCCACATTGCAGGCAGATTCTTTACCAGCTGAGCCACAAGGGAAACATGTTTGGAGTCAGGGACAAATTTCAGACTCATTCTTCTCTATCATTTGTGTCTGCTTTGAGAGTCATGGCCCTGGGACTATACTATAGCAGAACGCTCATAACACCTTCCCAATCTCTGTATTTTCAGAATTCCTGGCAGAATAAGATACTTGATTAAATGGGTTGTGACTTTTCCCTTGTACTCAGCATTGTTCTTATTACTACAAAGGACTTTGGCTTCTCAGGGAGAAGGAATATATATCTGTTGCCTCCATTGCTTCCATAGCAACCCCATGATGTGGGCAGCACGGATCTCATCTGATACCAGAACACAGGGGTCTCTGGGATATCTCTATCCTCTGGCACAAAGTTAGGAAAAGGCAGAGTGTGATCCCAAAACCACTACAGGAGAGAGCAGGAGGAAGGAGGTGGTTGTAGGTTACCTTCCAAGTTTCCCTGAGGTTCACTCAAGCAGACAGCCCTCCTGTCTGTGAAACCAGGTGAGGGCCAGCAGGTGGTCAGGCTGTGGAGACATGTTCAGCTCTCTGTTTCCCCTCTGCCCCCTTCTCTTACTCCTTTATTTGAAGCAGAAAGCAGGTTACAGCCCAGAAGGACATCATCTTTTCCAGCTAAGTTCCCGCCTGGACCAGTGCCTGGTAAAGAGCACACGTCCATCCAGTGGAGGAGCTGTGGCAATAGTTGCAGGAAGGTGTCTTGTATCACACATGTCATCTGAGGTAGGTGAGGGGGGTCAGGGTATTGAGGTCCAGGTGAGATGATACTTGCACTAGGCTGAAAAGGATGACATGAGCTAACACACTGCTGATCATTTAAATGTCCTTTGATCAGCTCTCATCCACTCACTGACCATCCATCACATACCTGGCATGGCTCTAGGTGCTAGAATGCTCCCTGAGTGACCATATTGGACAAACTCCACCTGTCTGATCACCACCTAGGTTTATATGAGGCCACAGGCATCATTAAGTCTGAGACCTGCTATTTTTGGATATCTGGCCCCTGCAGAGAGAAGCAGAAGTCATGGTTAGATAGGGAGATTATGCAATAAACAGGACTGATCCAACCCCTCCCATCCCCCCTCCCCTCCTCATCACCTGATCTCACCCCTCGGCCAGGATAATAAAAGCTCAGTCCATCCCCAGCATCCTCAGGAGCCCTCCTGCAAGGCCACAAAGATGAGCCAGCTCTGCCTCTCTGCAGCCCTTCTCGTCCTCTTGGTTATCCTGGTGGATAGCACCCCAAAGGGTATTAACAAGAGCCATGACCACGGTAAGTCTGGGCTCACCTCTTCTCTACACACTGGAGGGAAATGAGAGGAGTCCATGGAAAGAGCAGGGGGCATGGGTGGGGTGAGTGCTGCCAACCCTCTCAGGATTTTTTTCCTGCCATGTTGGACAGGATTTTTGTTTGTTTTTGGCTGCATTGATCTTCCTTGTTGCATGAGGACATTCTCTAGTTAGGTGGGCTATTCTCTGTTTGTGGTATGTGAGCTTCTTGTAGGGTGGCTTATTTTGTTGCAGAGCAGGGGTCTAGGCATCTGGGATCAGTAGTTATGGTTCACCTGCCTAGTTGCCTCGCCGCACGCAAAATCTTCCCAAAGCAGAGATCAAACCCACAAGCCCTGCGTTGGCAGGCAGATTCTTAACTACTGGACTATCAGGGAAGTCTGAAGTCACAAACTTTTAACTCCACGGACATCATGACTCTCATGAAGAAATATCTTCAAATTAAAATACATATATCTCCAACCCAACTCTACCAAATCAGGGACTCCATTTCTGAGACTCTCTATTCTTGGTCTCTGCCTTGTCTGTGAACCTCACTGTACTGTAGTAATAAAAAGACCCATATTTGATCCTTCTCATGCTTAATAGCCCAGGGCTCCTAAAACTCTTGCAATTTACTGACTTTCCAGGATATGAAATGAATCACAAAAAGCAACTCAAGGTACCTTCAGGATGGGCCTGGTCTCCAAGAAACCTCAAACACCCATTTAAAGTTTACAATTACCACCTGTCATTCCAGCACTTCTGCAGAGAGGGGAGGGAGAGTGAGGTCAATTACCAGTGGCTGATGATCCAACCAATATGCCTGTTTAGTGAACCCTAGAAAGAAATACATAAATACTGGGATCAGAGAACATTCAGGCTGGTGAATTCATGGAGATGATGTATGGGTGCAGTCCTTACTAGGGCATGGAGGCTGGGCACACCTCCACTCCCCTTTTGCCCTACGCATCTCCTCCATTGTACTGCTTTGTGTTTTATTTTGTATATTTATC
Source organism: Odocoileus virginianus (assembly GCF_023699985.2). Lineage (NCBI taxonomy): Eukaryota > Metazoa > Chordata > Mammalia > Artiodactyla > Cervidae > Odocoileus > Odocoileus virginianus. Next base: position 69,225,658 of record NC_069682.1, on the reverse strand, counting down.
TGGGAAGAGTAAGCAAGTGTTTTTCCTAAGTTCAGTCACAGTTTCTATTGATTTATTGAATATGGAGGTAGGGTCATGGACTCCCTGATTTTAGTCATTTGGTCACAAGCATGAGTGACTCTAGACCTGGCCACTGGGATCTGACCTGAGGACAGTTAAGACCCCTCAACCTGCAGAATCTGCAGTAATTCCACAGTTTTTGAATCAGAAGTAAATGGACTTGTTGGATGCCAGTGGGTATTTGGAAAATCGGTTGCTCTTGGTGGAGACATCACACATTTGGTGCTAGGGAAAAATCCAGACTCAATTTCCCCTGTGATTTGAAGCCTCAGGTGATGCTCCAAAAAGGGGAGTAATGAAAGTATGACACTAAATCCAGAAACTGTTTTCAGGTATCTGTATTTTCAGAGTTCCTGGCAGAATCAGGTAGCATATCAAATAGGTTATATAACATGATAGTATCTTGTCCTGACCCTACCACCCACGTGTCATGTTTCCTGGGGCAAGTCATCTGCAATTTTCTCACCTGAACAGGGGGAAAAAGTTACATGCCTTCTTTGAACAGATTACCAGTCATGAATATAAAGATTTGAATCACATTTCACGGTGAATTGTGTGCGTTTTCCACCAGGACATGTTAATCCGAAAAAAATTTTTCTTCCTACTTGCTTCTGGCAAGAAAGAATATGTAGGTGTCAAATAAGGATTATTTTTTTATTATTGAAACTAATCAGAAAGACCTGGGATAAATGAGCAGAGCTATGGCAGAGGAAGCAAGAAACACAACCCTGTGTGTGTTGGCTCCTGGGATCAAGGCTGATACAATATTAGTAAGGTCTCCAGGCAGGGCCTTTCCCTTGTACCTTTTTGACTATTATTTTATTCTCCGTATTTGATCCTTGCCCTAGTCTATGGGTCAGACCTCCTGAAACTCTTGGAATTTACTGTCTTTCATAGGTCTGCAGATAAGCCCTGGAAGAGGACCTGAGAAACATTCACTAAAAGGGATAGTTTCAAAAATCTTTGATGGCGTGCTTAAAGGTTGGCACTTTCTTCACCTCTGGGGAGAGGAGAGGGCACTGAGATTGAGAACAGTCACCAGTGGCCAATGATTTAATTGATATACCTGTTTAGTTAAGTCTCAATAAAAACCCATAAATATGGGCATTCAGAGAGCTTTGGGGTGGTAACATATGGTGGTGATATGAGGCTCCTGTGCTCTCTAAGGCGTGGAGACTCCTAGCACCTCCATTCCACCTTTCCCCACAGATCTCATTATTTCACTGTCCCTCGATTTATCCTTAATGATAACATGAGCTCAGTATATGAGTGGTCTTCCTGTGTTTGGTCATCAGATCTATTGAGTTATTGAACATGGAGGTGGGGTAATGGAACTTTTGAGGCTTAGCCACTTTGTCAAATCATGAGTGATTCAAGACCATATGGCTGACATCTCAACTGAGGACAGTTTTGAGCCCTCATCCTAGAGAATCTGTACTAACTCCCCAGATTTTGTATCAGAAGTAAATTGGCTTTTTGGACACCCAGTGAGTGTTTGGAGAATTGGATGTTGTTGCTAGAGCACCACATATTTGGTGCCAGGGGAATCCCAACTCACTCTCCCCTGTGCTTGGGAGCTCAGGTGAGTCCTGGGACAGGGGAGTAATGAAAGTAGGACACTGAACCTAGAAACTCTTACCAGTTATCAGTATTTTCAGAGTTCCTGGCAGAATAGGATAGTATATCAAATGGGTTGTGACAAGACGACAGTATCTTGCCCTCACCCTGCCACCCACATGCCCTGTGTCCTAGTGCAAGTCACCTACAGTTTCCTCATCTGTACAGCAGATGCCTGTTACATGGGTTCTTTGAACATATCACCAGTTATAAATATAAAGAGTTTATTCACACTTCATGGTCAATTTCAGTAATATTTCACCAAGATAAATTCATTTGAAAAAATTTCCCTACCTATGTGCTTGGGGCTGGAAAGAATATTTGTATGTCAAATAATGATTATTCCTCTATTAAAAAATTATCAGAATGACCTGAGCAGAGCAGCTGCAGGGAAAGCAAGAAACACAGCCATGTGTGGTTGGCTTGTGGGACCAAGGCTGATACAATATTAGCAAAGTCTCCAAGAACTCTCCCTTGTCCATTTTTGACTATTTATTTATTATCCATATTTGATCCTTGTCCTGGTTCATGGTCTAAGACTCCTGACAATTTTGGCTTTTTTTTTTTTTCTTTCATAGGTGTCAAGACTGCTAAAGGAGTGGGAAAAGATATACTAAAAATGTTGCAGAAAAGTATCTCCAAAAATGGACATAAAGGTTTGAGCTTCTGTACTTCTGCACTTCTGCAGAGAGAGGAGGGCATTGAGATTGAGATCCATCACAACTGGTCAACGATTCAATCAATATGCCTATTTTGTCAAACATCATTAAAAACCTATTAATACTGCAATTTAGAGAGTTTTCAGGGTGGTAAAAAATGAAGGTTGTGTGAGGGTGCTATGCTCTCTGAGACATGGAAGCTCTGTCCACCTCCCCTTCTGTTTGACCGACACATCTCCATTTTCTGTTTCTGAATTTTATGGTGTATATTAATGTCAGAACAGTAAGTAAGGGTTTTCTGAGTTGGATCAGCGGCTCTACTGAGTTACTGAGCATGGAGGTAAGGTGATGGAAATTCTCATTTTTAGTCACTTGGTCAGAAGCATGAATGACTCAAGACTACATGACGGTCTGGATCCCTGAACCTCTGACATCTGTTCGTACTACACAGATTTGGTGTCAGAAGTTGGTTGACTGTGATTCACCCATTGGGTGTTGGAAATTGGATGGTGTTGGTGCTGAAACCACAATTTTCATGTCAGGAGAAAACCCAGTCTCACCCTGCCCTGTGATTTGAGGGCTTACATGAGGCTTGGGGAGAGGCGAGTGGTGAAAATAGGACACTGCACCCAGAAACTCTTACCAGTTATCAGTATTTTCAGAGTTTCTGGGAGAATAGGATAGTATATCAAATGGAATGTGACAGGGCAGTATCTTGTCCTGACCCTGCCACCCACATGCCCTGTGTCCTGGGGAAAATCATCTGTAGTTTCCTCATCTGAACAGCAGATACCTGTTACATGGGTTCTTTGAACATATCACCAGTCATAAATATAAAGAGTTTATTCACATTTCATGGTCAATTTTGCTCATTTTTCCACCAGGATATGTTCATCTGAAAAGATATTTCTACCTATTGCTTTGGGGTGAGAAAGAATATTTATGTGTCAAATAATGATTATCTCTCTACTGTAATAATAAATCACAAAGACCTGGGATCACTGAGCAGAGCAATTGCAGGGAAAGCATGAAACACAGCCCTTGTGTGGCTGGCTCCTGGGACAAGGCTGATATAATGTTAGCAAAGTCTCTAGGCCTTTTCCCTTGATGACTTTTGACTATCATTTTATTATCCATATTTGAACCTTGTCCTGGTTCATGGTCTAAGACTCCTGAATATTGTGGAATTTTTGTCTTTCATAGGTGCCAAGATTGTCAAAGCAGGATCCGGTTTAATAAGGGAAATGGTTAAAGCAATGCATAAAGGAAATACAGATTTGAACTTTCTGCTCCTATTGGGAAAGGGGAGGGAGGATGCTGAGATTGAGATCAGTCACCTCTGGCCAATGATTCGATCAATATGCCTATTTAGTGAAACCTCAATAAAAATCCAGAATATTGGCATTCAGAGACTGTTCGGGATGATAACAAAAGGAGGTTATATGAGGGTGCTCATCTAACCAGGACATGGAGGCTTCACACACCTCCACTCCCACTTTGCCCTACAGATCTCCTCCATTTCATTCTTTCTGAGTTTTATCCTGTACATTGATTGAGAACAATAAGAGTTTTCCTGAGATCAGTCACCGGTTCTACTGATTATTGTGCATGGAGTTGGGGTGGTGGAAATTCTCATTTTTAGTCACTTGGTCAGAAGCATGAGTGACTCAAGACCACTTGGCTGGCATCTGAAGAGAGGACAATCTAGATCCCTCAACCTGTGGCATCGGCCCAAACTCCACAGATTTTGTGTCAGAAGTCAGTTAACTGTGGTTCTCCCATTGGGTGTTGGGAATCAGATGGTTTTAGTGCAGAAACCATGTATTCCACTTCAGGGAAAAACACAGACTCACCTTCCCTTGTGATTTGAGGGCTCATATGAGGCTTGGGGAGAGGTGAGTAGGGAAAGTAGGACACTGCACCCAGAAACACTTACCAGTTATCTGTATTTTCAAGTTCCTAGCAGAATCAGGTAGTGTATCAAATGGGTTGTGACCTCACAGTATCTTATCCTGACCCTACTACCCACATGACTGTGTCCTGGGGCAAGTCATCTGCAGTTTCCTCATCTGAACAGGGGAAACATGTTACATGAGTTCTTTGAACAGATGACAAGTAATGAATAGAAAGAATTTATTCACATTTCACATCCAGATTTGTTTATTTTTCATCCCAATGTGTTAATCTAAAAAAATATATTTCTCCACCTACTTGCTTTGGACAAGTAAAAATATTTCTTTACCAAATAATGGTTATTCTTCCATTATTAAAACTAATTGAAAGATGTGAAACCATGGAGGACAGCAACTTCAGGGAAAGCAAGAAACATAGTCCTTGTGTGGTAGGCTGTGGGACCAAGGCTGATACAATACTGCTAAAGTATCCAGGCCCTTTCCCTTGTCCTTTTTTGACTTATTTTCTTATCCATATTTGATCCTTTCCCTGTTTCATGGTCCAGGCCTCCTGAAACTCTTGAAATTTACTCTCTTTCATAGCTCATGGAAAGCAACTGGAGAAACGTTCATTAAAGGAGCTCCCAACACAAACACTCAGACATGGTAAGAAAGGTTTTGTATTTTCTGCACCTCTGGGGAGAGGGGAGGGCACTGAGATTGAGATCAATCACCAGTAGCCAGTGATTCAATCAGTAAGCCTATTTCTTGAAACCTCTATAAAAATCCACAAATACTGGGGTTCAGAGAGTTTTCCGAGTGGTGAATACAAGAGAGTGATGTGAGGGTGCTGTGTTCCACTGGGACATGGGAGTCCGCACACCTCCACTCCCTCTTTGCCCTACACATCTCTTCCATTTCACTGTCTGTGAATTTTATCATGTATATTAATCTGCGAACAATAAGTAAGAGTTTTCCATTGGAGATTGTTCAATGGACAGTTCCTCTCCCCTCCCTGAGGCTGAGGGAAGGTGAGCAGACAGAGGCTAGAAGACCACGGGGAGGATAGCAATGAAAGTTTCAACCCTTCTGTAGGTAGTCCTCTCCTTTGCAATAAGAGCCCATTCTGGGTTATGAGGGTCTTTCCAAAATCATCGACTTCATACAGCAGAAAACGGTTTTACTGTTCTTATCACATAAGAAATACCAAGATTTTTAGGAACTCAGTGTCAGATAAAGAATGAAAAAAAAACTTATATTTCATCTTATAATCCCAATATCAACATGTAAATAGTATCACTATTCAATTTATACGGTCCTTGGATGAGGTTACAGAAGTAAACACACTGGTATGTCTTCTTCATGCCTTTTTTCCATTATAGCATGATTTCTTTACATTTTTTATTAATGGTGGAAAATTTGTACTGTACACAAAGCACAGATATTACCTGGTATTATAAAACTCAGGCATCCAGACCGAGTAATTATTGACATATAGGGAATGTTTTTTACCTGTGACCTCTTTGTGTGGTTGTAGAGTTGTGGGTTTTTTATTTTTATTTTTTTGAGCACTTATGTGTTTATTTGGGTGGGTTGGGTCTAGTTGTGGGGAGCAAGCTCAGTAGTCATGGCCTGCCTGCTTAGTTGCCCCAAGGTGTATGGGACCTTAGTTCCCTGATAAGGGATTAAAACCAGGACTCCTGCATTGGAAGGCAGATTCTTAACTACTGGACAATGAGGGAAGTCTTGTAGAAGTTTTTGAGGCTTATCAAAGGCATTATACCAATTTTTCTCAAAATGATTCATGAGGAGAAATACATTTGTACATGATTACTATATCATGTCATGCTCTGCAAATTCATAATTCTGTCCCCAAAGGAGGTTTCCAAATGGGCTTTTCAATTTGGCCATCCCCCACAGCCCTAACATTCTCTATTGAAAAACAAACTGGTGATTCCAGTTGTTGACCTTGTCCCGAGTTGTGACGACCACCTCATAACTGACTCATTGCCCCTACCATTCTAGCAACTTCTAGGCCTAGCATCTGCCTGGACCGGCATTCCCGGGTCCCTGCTATGACCAGAAGACGAGGTATTTCTACAATGCCAAGACCGGGCGCTGTGAAGTCTTTATATAATATGGCGGCTGCAAAGGGGACAAGAACAGCTTCCTCACAGAAAGGGGCTGCAAGATCTGCAGTGAAGGGATAGTGTCCCAGTGGTAAGACAGGGGCAGGGCACAGGAGGAGGGGAAGGGCTGGGGAAAGAGGTGGAGCTCAGGGACCTCACACCATTCACCCTGCACAGGGTCTTCCTCCTCGATGCTGCCAGGAGAAGAGGCGGCAGTGTCCTGTGAAACCCACACTGAGCGAGGTCTCCAGGGGCCAGCTTGCCAGAAGGTCAACACTAAGTGCCTCTTTATGATCATCTGAGCCTAATCACATGCTCCACTTTCTCAAATGGGACCACTGATTCAGCCACCCTCCAGGGCGGGTCTGCAGTGCCCCCAGGTGCCCCACATTGGCTTGGAAAACTCACTTCCTTCTTATTGGCGATTTGGGTTATGACGACTGTGGTTTTATATATTTTGGAAAATCTAGGATCTGTCAAGATGACGGGTGTCCAGGTCTGGAGCTACAGTGATGGCACTCAACAAGTTCCTTTCTTTTTGCAGAGGACATGGGAAGAGTGGTCCCCAGAAAATGTGAAGTCCGAGGAGGACTCCTGCAGGGCTGGACTGTGGCTGCTTCTGAAACAGTTCCGTCTCCTCGGAGTCCTCTCCACTACACTTCTCAGCACAACCTACCTATTTCCTTTCCTCCATGGTCTACATGCCTTAATTCTGCCTCACCCAGTTGGCTGTCAGCACCATGAGATCATGTCTTCCCTTTATCCCTAGCACTTAGCTCAGTTCACCAAGGAGTCAGTTCATAATTATTTGAGGAAGGAAAGAATGAATGTAGGAGCACATTCCTCATGACCAGAGTAACTGCAGAGCCTGCAATGTAATACAGGATTTTTGTTTTCACTCCCATCCTCACGGCATCCTCATCTTCATCTCCCTGCCCACCATCACTGCTCTCCTTGTGGGTGGCCAAGGTAGAATTTCCAGCCTCCAGTTCTCAACATCAATAATGAGAGAAGAATTTGGGATAAAGAAACCCCTTGACCCCACAATGATGTTGCAAATTTCCTTTCTGTAGTTTCAAATACTGTGGTTTATATTTCAATACATGCATATTCAGAGTTAAACTGACTGGAGTGGAGTCTGTTGTTTGCAACTACAAACTTTAACAAATAGGGTCTATGGAAATGGTGGTCCTTCTCACTGTTCTGCAGATAGTGGGCTCCTCCCATTTCCCTGTCCAGAGACTGGCCTATGGGTATAGGAAGCAAATCCATTATAGCATCATCGACCTGTTAATAACCACTTCATTCTACATAGAAACCTGGAAGACATACACCTCAACACGAAAACTTTTCTTTCTTCTAAATCCAGTTCAAATTTAGGGGCATTTTTTCTCCTGGACTTAATGGGCATGAGTTTCAGTTGTCCACTTTTCTGAGGAATGTAATTTCCTGAGGTCGCATGGGAGAAGGAGATTTTTTTTTTCGGTTAAAGAAGGACAATTACCTTTCAGTGACCCAGGCTTTGTGCTAGTATTTTATTTGTTATTCTATTAATCATTCTAAAACTTCTTCAAGGAAGGAAATGGTGGTGTAAAAATGGCACTTAACTTCTGTATTATTTTCCCAACTTGGCAGGTCCCTGTCCTCCCAATAGAGGGACTTTGATGATGTTTTCCTCTGCCTCTGGGAAGATGCGGGATGGAGGCGCCTTTGAAGAATGGAGAGTGTCTGTTTCATGACAGATGAGGAAAGTGAAGCGTGGGGACCACAGCAAGCCCGGTATTGCAATAAACAAGAATGCAGAGGGTACTGGTGCTGCTACTCTCTTGCCATAGTCTTGGGCAAATTTCTCAGCATATTTGAGCTTTGCTTATTTTAGTTATAAAATAACTAAAGGAGAAGCCTTGTACTTGTTAATATTTCTAGCCAGAGACCACTACAAACACTCCCCTTTCTAGTCAAACTCATTGGGTTTATTACTCACTGCAGCAAGGAACAGGAATCATCTTGGAAAATAAAGTGCCATCTTATTGAGAGAATGTTAGACAAACACATGAAAAGATGCTCAACATCACTCATTATCAGAGAAATGCAAATCAAAACCACAATGAGGTACCATCTCACGCTGGTCAGAATGGCTGCTGTCAAAAAGTTTACAAACAATAAATGCTGGAGAGGATGCGGAGAAAAGGAAACCCTCTTACTCTGTTGGTGGAAATGCAAACTAGTACAACCACTATGGAGAACAGTGTGGAGATTCCTTTAAAAACTGGAAATAGAACTGCCATATGGCCTAGCAATCCCACTGCTGGGCATATACACCAAGGAAACCAGAATTGAAAGAGACATGTGTACCCCAATGTTCATCAGAGCAGTGTTTACAATAGCTAGGATATGGAAGCAACCTAGATATCCATTGGCAGACGAATGGATAAGAAAGCTATGGTACATATACTCAGCTATAAAAAAGAATGCATTTGAATCAGTTTTATTGAGGTGGATGAAATGAGCCTATTATACAGAGTGAAGTAAGTCAGAAAGAAAAACACCAATGCAGTATATTAACACATATATACGGAATTTAGAAAGATGGTAATGATGACCCTATATGTGAGATAGTAAAAGAGACACAGATGTAAAGAACAGACTTTTGGACTCTGTGAGAGAAGGCATGGGTGGGATGATTTGAGAGAATAGCATTGAAACATGTATATTATCTTATATGAAATAGATCGCCAGTCCAGGTTTGATGCGTGAGACTGGGAGCTCAGGGCTGGTTCACTGGGATGACCCTGAGGAATGGAATGGGGAGGGAGGTGGGAGGGGGGTTCGGAATGGGGAACACATGTACACCCATGGCTGATTCATGTCAATGTATGGCAAAAACCACTACAATATTGTAAAGTAATTCACCTCCAATTAAAATAAATTGATTAATTAAAAAAAGATGGTGTTAAGAACTTACAGGATGTGAGCTTGTGCTTGGTCAATTTGGGGAGGGTTTCAGGAAACTGACTTTGCTCTGGATGGATGGTATTAGGAAGTAGGTAGTTTTCTTTTTCCTTTTTTTTTTTTTTCAGCTAGTTTTCTTATTGCGTATCTTAGTCTTAACTCTAAGAAGGGAAGACTAGGCAGAAGTTAGAGCTGTACCTGATCAAGAAATAGCAGTCATTCAAAATAGGAAGATGTTTGGTCATATTGGTGGTTTGTGTAATGTAGCTCCTTTGCTCAGTGCTCAAACATGATTATCCAATGTCCTATTTTTGTCTTGATTTTTCATATGTACAGAATGCACTCATCTGAAGTTGAAGTTTTATAAAATGTTTATGCCAAGCAGAATAACAGAAGGCCCATTGTGGTACCAGGTCAGGTCTTGGAACTAAGAGGTTGTTTTTCTCTTTCTCTATCAATTGCAAAAAGTTGTGATGAGAATTGAAGAGATGTATTGGTTAAATGCTTAGTCCAAGTTTTGGCCGAGCAAGCATTTAAAGATTGTCCAGGCAAGATAAGAGTAAGAGGGATACTATAAATATCTAAGTTATTTAATCTTTATTAATAATTACTAGTTTTTAACAGTGTAATAAAAACAACTTGGTATTAATAAAAAGAGTCTGGCTTTAGTAACTCACTATGTTGTATGGTAATGGGCAAGTCATTTCCTCTCTCTGAGCCACATGTTCTTTTTTTTTTTTTTGTAAAGAGGATGGTGATATCTGCATTAAGAAATCCTCATTTGGGGATATTTTGAGAACCATTGTTGATTACACTGCTAGTATGCTTTGAACACCATGGACCAAGGCTACGTGTCTAGAAGAACACAGAGTTTTAGTTTCCCCCACTCCTGACTGCTCTTTAAATGTGCTGTCAACTGTAGTAAGAAAAGGAACAAAAAACATTGACTGTAGTAGTGTCATCTTCTAGAAATTTGACCTTAGGAAACTGATCTAGTGCCAGAGTGGAGTCACAGTTTCAGTCCCAATTAGGTCTCCTCTTCCTCAGAGATAACTGAAAGCCCTCCTGCTTCAGTGATTGATCTCACCCAGGTCCAGTCCTTTCCCCACCCCACCTCGTCTTTGACTCTCTAGTCAATGGAGTTAAGTGTTAATTATCATAATTGCTCATCATTATTATTATTATTTCAAAGGACTTTGACTTTGCAGGGAGAAGAATATATGTCTATGGCCTCCAATGATTCAGAACAGCCTCACAATGTGAGCAACATGATCTCATGTAACAAATGAAATTGTGGGTAATTTCTGGTCCCAGGTCACATAATTAGGAAAGGGCAGAACTGGAACTCCAACTGAGGTCCTCTTTTCAAAAAAGCACTATGGAGTCCAGAGTTGTGTTGGAGCTTGGGTTGTAGGCAATCTTCCAAGATCCCTGAAATCCACTTCAGCCCCTGAGGTCCATTCTGGCAGGTAGCTCTCCTGTTGGTGAAATAAGGTGAGGGGCAGTGGGTGGTCATGTTCTGGAGACGTGTTTATGTCTCTGCTTCTCTTCTGCCAACTTCCTTTACTTTATTTCTACCCAGAATATCAGGGTTTGTGCCCCAGATGGAGATGCTGTTCCCCGGCTCAGCAACTGACTGGACCACTGCCAGGTAAAGAGCTTGTATGTTCCAGTAGAGATGCTGCCACAACTGTTGCAGGAAGGTTACCAGTGTCATTCTTGTCTTCTGAAGTAGGTGGGTTAATGTGAGAGGGGAAGCACTAAAACATAGATATGAAGATGCCTGAATGAGGCTATAAAATAGGACCTGGACTAACACACTGCTGATCACCTAGCAGTCCTGTGATCTGCTCTCATCCACTCACTGACCAACCATCGTGTGTCTGTTCTAGGTGCTGGGATGCTCCTTGTGTGACAATATTGGACAAAATTTCACATGTAGAATCATATTCTGTGTTTTCATGAAACCACAGACAAAGTCAAGTTTGAGAATTGTAGTTCCTGGGCATTTCGCCCAAGTAGACAGAAGCAGGACAGAGGAGCCTGGTGGGCTACATTCCATGGAGTCTCAAAGAGTCAGACCAGACCAAGTGACTGAGCAGACACACACACACAGGAAGAAGCAGGACAATGGAAGGTGGGGAGATTACACATTGTAAATGACTGACCCCAAATCCTCCACTTCCTCACTCCCCTCCTTCTCACCTGTTCTTACCCATCTGCTGGGATGTAAACCAAACTCTCAGCACCCATCTTTCCATAGATGCCCTTCTGCAAGCACATAAACATGAGCAGACTCTGTTTCTCTGCAGTCCTGCTCTTTCCCCTGGGCACCATTCTGGCCAGCATTCCTGGAGGTGAAACAAGTAACCAGGCCCAGAGTAAATCCCAGCTCACCTCTCCTTTACAGACCAGAGGGAAAGGAGGTGAGTGCAAGAAGGGGCAGGAAGACGGGCATGGTGGATGCTGCCAGCCCTCTCTGGATTTCTTCTGGAAAGTGAGCAGTTGAACTCCAGGGACATTTCTTGACTCTCAAAAATCATCATTATGTGTTCTGCTTTTAATAAACATATCCCGCCTCATTTGACAGAATCATGAACTTCATCTCTGAGACTATCTATTCCTAGTTCTACCCTGTCCCTAAATCTCACTTTAGAATAGTAAAAAGATCCATATTTGATCCTTGTCCTGGTTCAGGCCCCGAGCCTCCTAAAACTGTTGGAATTTATTGTCTTTCTATAAGTAATGAGATCAGTGGAGGATGAGGCCTTAGATAGTCTGTGTGCGCCTGGATCTGGAACTTGCCATGAGATGATTAGAGGGTTAAGTGATCAGTCCCCTGTCCCTCTGGGGAGAGGAGTGAGTACTGATACTGAGTTCCATTAACAATGGCCAAAGATTCCATCAAATTTCCTCCTTCCAACCTCAATTAAAATCCATCAATACTAGATTCAGAGAGCTTCAAGGGAGGTGATAACATCAAGGGTTTGTAAGGTAGGTGTGTCTTGAGATGGCGTGGAGACTCAGCATTTCCTACTCCCTCTTTGCCTTATGCTTCTTTTCCATTTTGCTGTCCCTGAGTTTTATCATTTGTAATGACTAGGGACAGTATATAAAGGGTTTATCTGAATTAGTGAGTAGTTCTGATAACTTGTTCAACACGGGAGGTGGGTCAAGGGATCTCTGAATTTGTAGCCAGTTGTTCACAAGTGTAAGTGACCACAGGGGTCATGATCAACTCTTGAACTGTGGGCAGTCCTTAGGGATGAAGCCCTCACCCTGTGAGTCTGGGTCACCTCTGAGGATTTAACATCAGAAGTGAATTGACTCCTGGATGCCCAGTGGGTATGGGGGACGTGGTTGCTCTTGGCGGAGACCCCACATGTTTGGTGTCCAGGACAAACTCAGACTCTCTCTTTTCTACCATTTGTGTGTGGAGTGAGGCTCAGACACTGGGGACTATATTATGTTGAGCAGAGCACTCAAAATCCCCCACCACTTCTTGGCATTTTCAGAATTCCTGGCAGAATTGGATACTTATTTATTTATTTATTTTTATATATTTTTTCCATTTATTTTTATTAGTTGGAGGCTAATTACTTTACAATATTGTAGTGATTTTTACCATACATTGACATGAATCAGCCATGGATTTACGTGTGTTCCCCATCCCGATCTCCCCTCCCACCTCCCTCTCCATCCCATCCCTCTGGGTCTTCCCAGTGCACCAGCCCTGAGCACTTGTCTCATGCATCCAACCTGGGCTGGTGACCTGTTTCACCCTTGATAGTATACTTGTTTCAGTGCAGTTCTCTCAGAGCATCCCACCCTTGCCTTCTCCCACAGAGTCTAAAAGTCTTGGGTACTTATTTAAATGGATTGTGACAGACTGTGTTTGTCTTGTACTGATCTTATTACCTACTTGCTCTGTGTCCTGGGACAGTTCCATCTGTAGTTTTTTCATGAGAGCAGGAAGTCCATGTTTCTAGAGTTTTTTGAAAGGATTACCAGTCATGAGTACAAAGAATTTACACATTTGTGGTCAGTGACGTGTGTTTTCCACCAAATGTCTTAGTCTGAAAGACTTGTCGACCTACCTACATTTCCTCATGATACTTTCAAAAATATATATGTGTCAAATAATGATCATTTCTCTGTTATGTGAAGTTAACCAGAGAGTTGAGTGGCAGCTGAGCATCTTCCCTCCACAGGCAACTGCAGGCAGAACAAGAAATGCAGTCCTTCCTTGTGTTTGCTCATGGGGCCAAGATTGCTTTTTCCAGGCTGCTATGATATTAGTCAAGACTCAATGCCCTACACACCAAGGAAACCAGATCTGAAAGAGCCACATGCACCCCAATGTTCATCGCAGCACTGTTTATAATAGCCAGGACATGGAAGCAACCCAGATGCCCATCAGCAGACGAATGGATGAGGAAGCTGTGGTACATATACACCATGGAATATTACTCAGCCATTAAAAAGAATTCATTTGAATCACTTCTAATGAGATGGATGAAACTGGAGCCCATTATACAGAGCGAAGTAAGCCAGAAAGATAAAGACCATTACAGTATACTAACACATATATATGGACTTTAGAAAGATGGTAACGATAACCCTATATGCAAAACAGAAAAAGAGACTCAGATGTATGGAACAGACTTGTGGACTCTGGGAGAAGGCGAGGGTGGGATGTTTCAGGAGAACAGCATTGAAACATGTGTATTATCTAGGGTGAAACGGATAACCAGCTCAGGTTGGGTACATGAGACAAGTGCTCTGGCCTGGTGCACTGGGAAGACTCAGAGGGATCGGGTGGAGAGGGAGGTGGGAGGGGGGACTGGGATGGGGAATACATGTAAATCCATGGCTAATTCATATCAATGTATAACAAAAACTACTGTAATGATGTAAAGTAATTAGCCTCCAACTAATAAAAATATAAAAAAAAAAACAAAAAAACAAAAAAACAAAAAAACAAAAAAAAAAACTCAACATTCAAAAAACTAAAAAAAAAAAAAAAAAAAGACTCAATGCCCTTCCTCTTGCTCCACTATGAGACTATGTTTTATTTTCCTATAATGATATAGATGACAGTTATACTCAAAATTTTATAGACCAGTTCTCATTATTATAGAGATTAACAAGAATTTTACTCTATCCACTCCCTTCAATGACAAGGCACTTAGCATGAGTATGAAATAGGAGAGTCATTTACTTAGAAAATTTTATCAAAATGTATCCTTTTGGTTCTGAGAGCATAGAGTTTTGTGTAGGGAAACAGCTGTAAAAAAATAGTAAAATAATATCCTTCTAGCCAGTCCACCCTAAAGGAGATCAGTCCTGGGTGTTCATTGGAAGGACTGATGCTGAAGCTGAAACCCCAGTACTTGGCCACCTCATGAGAAGAGTTGACTCATTGGACAAGACCCTGATGCTGGGAGGGATTGGGGGCAGGAGGAGAAGGGGACGACAGAGGATGAGATGGCTGGATGGTATTACCGACTCGATGGGCATGAGTTTGAGTAAACTCCGGGAGTTGGTGATGAACAGGGAGGCCTGGCGTGCTGTGATTCATGGGGTCGCAAAGAGTCGGACACAACTGAGTGACTGAACTGAACTGAACCTAAGAGGGAAGCACACAATAAAGACAAGAGAAAGTCCTATACCAGCTCATGATGAGTGTTGTGAAGAATGAGATTGATGGGGATAAAGGAGGGTAGCGAGGGCCAGGGAAATGCTCTGTGACAAGGAGGCCTTGAGCAGAGGCTCCCAAAAATGTGCCTGGTGTGGCTGAGCAGCAGACAGGCCCAGAGTTACTGGAGCTGAGTGGGTTGAGGGGGTGGGGAATGGAAAGGGATGAGACAGAGAGGCCATGGGGACAGATCATGAAGAGCTTTGTAAAATGTTAAACATCAGAATCTGACTCTCAGTCAACGAGGGTTTGTCATGGGACCCATGGTATAGAGCTCACTTTGAAACAGGATTCTTGCAGCTGCAGTGTGGAGAGTGGTCTTTAGAAGGTGAAGGGCAGAGACAGAGGCCTCTGCCCAGGCTGCTGCATTGGTCAACATGAGCCATGATGGAGTATACCCATATTTTTGCCTGGATTGATCTCAGTTCCTTAGAATATGAATAACATGCTTTGCTGAGGTTTCTGTGAGGCTTCATGACAAATCACAATTCATTAAATCTTTAGGCATTTGTGATGTATTTTTTCAAACCCTCACCTTTCCTTGAGGTATGGGGGCAGGGAAAAGGCAAAGGTGGAAGTTAAAACTCCACCCCCTAATCATGTGTTGGTTATCCAGACAACCAACATCCATTCTAAGGTTAGATCGAGGCTTTGCTTGTCACCTCACTCACATGGTAAAAGACTCCCTTGGTGCTGTCATCTCTTAGGAAATCCAATGGTTTTAGGAGCCCTGGTCCAGGAATAAGAGGAATACTAAATTAGTATTTCTGATGGCTTCTGGTGGCTCATCTGGTAAAGAATTTGCCTGCAATGTGAGAGACCTGGGTTCGATCCCTGGGTTGGGAAGATCGCTTGGAGAAGGAAATGGCTACCCATTCCAGTATTCCAGCCTGGGAAATACTATGTACTGTATAGTCCATGGGGTTACAAAGAATCAGACACGACTGAGTGACTTTCATTTTCACAGATAGGTCACAGTATCAGTATTCCCTCAATATTACTTTATTCCAGTGCTCATGACCTAAACAAAGTGAACACAATAATGGGTTTTCTTCCATGCCTTTCTCCATTAAATCATGATGCCTTCACACTTTCTTTTTAATAGTGGAAGCTTTCAAGCAAACACATGTACAGAAAATAGTATTATAAACCTGTGGATCATTATCCAGCTCCAATCATGATCAACATATGGGGAATACTCTTAATATGTATACTTTTGTTCTATTTGCAGCTAATCAGTGGCATCATGCCAATTAATCTACAAATATTTAGTAATGATATGTAATTATTTACAATATTACCCTGTCAGTCTGAAGCCTAACAACATTAATGATAATGCTCTACAAAACATCCAATGGTCTTTTCACATTCACATCTCTGCACCCCTACCACACTCTTGCAAACAAGCTGGTGTATTTGATTGTTCACCTTTTAGACCCAGCTGTGATGACCATCTTCCTATTTGACTGATTTGCTTCCATCCCTACAGACCTGTGGCCTGACCTCTGTTTGGAGCCTCCATCATGGGTCTCTGCAAGGCCAAAACAAGCATATACGTACAATGCCAAGTTCAGATTCTCAGAGATCTTTGTATATGGTAGCTAAAATGTTAAGAACAAAGACTTCAACTGGGGGCCAGGCTGTGTTAAGACCTCTGCTGGTGGTATCCTATCCTGTGTAAGACAGCAGGCAGAGCATGGGGAAAAGTGAAGAGATGGGGAAAGCTCAGGAGGCCACAGTCTCCTCAAAATCGCCTGCAGTAAGTATTTTCATTTCTCCCTCCCAGGGGAAATAGCTGCAGTGACCTTTGAAATTATGGACTGAGCATGCATCCCCAGGGACAAGATTGGCAATACATCACCCCCAGAAGCACAATCCTGATAATCTGAGGTTACTCTCATGCTCCCATTTCTCAGATGGGAAGAATAAGTCAGTTCTCCATAGAGGAAGTCTGTAGTGCTCCTGAACACCCTACCTGGGCTTGGAAAATTCACTGCCTTCTTGGTGGTTTTGTGATCCTGAGAGCACTGTGGTTGCTCACCTCTAGAATGGTCTAGGTCTTGTCCAGGTATACCTTGTCAAGGTCTGGGGCTTCAGAGATTCAATCTGCAAGTTCCTTTCCTTTTGCAGAGGCCGTGGGAACTTGGCTCCCCTGAGATGCTGAAGTCCAAGGAGCACACGGTCAGGGCTGAGTTCTGGCTGCTTGTGATCATATTTAGCCTTTCCCTCTGACTTTCAACACTACCCTCCTCAGTGAAATCTACCTTTTCCCTTCCCTGCATGGGTCTAATTGCTTTTCTTCTGTCTCTTCCAGTTGGCTCTAAGCACCATGACAGCAAGTATTCCCTTTATCCCTAGAACTTTGCATAACTCCTGGCACAAAGGATACAGTCAGCCCATAAATATTGGAGGAAGGAAGGAAAGAATGCGGAAGAAAATCTCCTCATTACTGGAGCGACTGTAGAGCCTGGGATGTGAATTCATGATTCACATGTTGTAATCTTGTTGTAATCTTTCTTTTCAGTGCAGCCTCACCTTAATGCTCCACTCCATCCACACTTCGAGAGACTTTGGAATTTGGCTTGCCTGAATGCTGCTGGAAATGGTGGCACCCAACCCCAATTCTTGTAAATAAGATTGACACTCATGAAGTCATATCCAAAGTCTTTGCTGCATCATCTGTGTTACTATCAAATAGATTTGCCTAGGAGGTGTTTGTATGCTTGTGTATTAGTGATGTTGAAATATCTGGGGATACTTGATTAACAGACAAGTGTCTTCCCCCTAATTTTTAGCTGTTTTTCTTCCATCAAGTCATTTTTTTCTGTAGCTGAAGTTCAGTATCTGCATCTCTAAAAAAGTGATAAGATTGTTAAAGAAGAGCAAGCTATCTTTTTATCAACACTTTTCTGGGCCCACTCTCAGGTCACATTTTTAAATCCCCTCCAGGACAAGTGAGTAATGTGAATGGAAGTATTTGGGGTGGCTTTGGGGGCACAGGGACAATAAGGAATGGTGGGGATGATGGAAACTGGACAGAACACTTCCCTCCTGGGAGGACAGCTGCTCTCCTTAGCTTAGTTCATGCTTTTCAAAGTGTGGTCCCTTGAGCAGTACCAACAATGTCTTGGAAACTTTTGATGCAGATATTCAGGGCCTACCCTGTGCCACTGAATCAGCACTCTGGTGGTAGAGATCTGAAATCTATGTTTGATCTTATGGCTATTGGATTCTGATGCTCACTCAAGTGTGAGATCCACAGCCTTGTTAAATTATAGGACTGTGATGTCAGTGTTTACTTTTTGTAGCATTGATAGAAAAAAATTTTTTATATGAAATCTCTGACCCAGGGATTGAACCCACATCTCTTATGTATTCTGCATAGGCAGACCAGTACTTTACTAGTAGTGCCAAACATAATATGTGGTCCCAAAAGTGAATTGCTCTTTTATCATCATGTAGTGAGAAAATGATCACCCATTACTCAGATATGGACATACCTCTCAGAGGGCACAGCATCTCAAATATTTAAACATCTTGTGTGTGCCCTGGGTGCATTCCATCCATTCAGGATATGCCCTTAAATAGCATGGAATCCAAGATTGTCATTTTTCAGAAGGAGATAGTAAGGAACAGAAGTAGAGATATGACCTGGGGTCCCAGAGGGTTAGATGACTTATCTTCATCCAAAATGCAGTCACAGTTTTGTTCCTGTCCTGAAATTTCTCTAAAGAGACCTGCAGGAGCCAGGAAGATTTCTTTTTTGTTTGTTTGTTTAATTTGATTGGAGGTAATTACTTTACAATACTGTGTTGGCTTTTGACATACATCAACATGAACTGGCCACAGGCATATGTGTCCCCCCATCCTGAACATCCCTCACACCTCCCTCTCTACTCTGTCTACCCAAGTTGTCCCAGAGCATGGTCTTCTGGTGCCCTACTTAACACATCAGTTTGCACTGGTCATGTATTTTACATATGGCCTTGTACATATTTCAATGCTTTTCTCTCAAATTATCCCTCCTTTACCTTCTCCCACTGAGTACAAAGATCAGTTCTTTACATCTATGTCTCTTTTGTTGCCCTGTATGTAGGATCATTGGTATTGTCTTTCAAAATTCCATATATATATATATATGTATATATATATATGTATGGAATATATGTATATTAATATACAGTATTTGTCTTTCTCTTTCTGACTTGCTTCACTCTGTACAATAGACTCCGGGTTCATCCACCTCATTAGAACTGACTCAAATGCACTCCTTTTTATAGCTGAGTAATATTCCATTGTGTATATGTACTACAACTTCCTTAACCATTCATCTGCCAATGGACATCTAGGTTGCTTCCATGTGCTAGCTATTGTAATGAACATTGTGCTGCAATGAACATTGGGGTACATGTGTCTCTTATTGTTTGTAGACTTTTTGATGATGGCTGTTCTGACTGGTGTGAAACGATACCTCATTGTGGCTTTGATTTGCATTTCTCTAATAATGAGTGAGGTTGAACATCTCTTCATGTGTTTATTAGCCATCTGTATGTCTTCCTTGGATAAATGTTTATGTCTTTTACCCACTTTTTGATTGGGTTGTTCATTTTTCTGGTATTGAGCTGCATGAGCTGCCTGTATATTTTGGAGTTTAATTTTTTTCATCTGTTTCATTTATTATTATTTTCTCCCATTCTGAGGTCTCTCTTTTCACTGTGCTTATAGTTTCCTTCATTGTGCAAAAGCTTTTAAGTTTAATTATGTCCCATTTGTTTATTTTTCATTTTTATTTCCATTACTCAGAGAGGTGGGTCATAGAGGATATTGCTGTGATTAATGTTGGAGAGTGTTCTGCCTATGTTTTCCTCTAAGAGTTTTATACTTTCTGGTCGTACATTTAGGTCTTTGATTCATTTTGAGTTTATTTTTGTGTATGGTGTTAGAAAGTGTTCTAGTTTCATTCTTTTATATGCAGTTGACCAGTTTTCCCAGCACCACTTGTTGAAGACACTGTCTTTTTTCCACGGTATATTTTTGCCTCCTTTGTCAAAGATAAGGTGTTCATAGATGTGTGGATTTATCTCTGGGCTTTCTATTTTGTTCCGTTGATCTATATTTCTGTCTTTGAGCCAGTGCATTACTGCTTTGATGACTGTAGCTTTGTAGTATAGTCTGAAGTCAGGAAGGTTGATTTGGGGTCTTTTTTGTTTCTGTAAATTGTGAAATTATTTGTTCTGGTTCTGTGAAAAATACCATTGGTAGTTTGATAGGGATTGTGTTGAATCTATAGATTGTTTTGGGTAGTAACTTATTTTCACTATATTGATTCTTTCAGCCCAAGAACATTGTATATATCTCCATCTATTTGTGTCATCTTGGAGTTCTTTTATCAGTGTTTTATAGTTTTCTCTATACAGGTCTTTTGCTTCTTTAGGTAAATTTATTCCTAAGTGTTTTATTCTTTTTGTTGCCATGGTGAATGGGATTATTTCCTTAATTTCACTTCCTGATTTTTCATTGTAAGTGTATAGGCTGCAAGGGATTTAGAGCCCACCCTTACACATGAGCAGGGACAGGGGAGATGGAGGGAGAACTGGCCCATCAGGTAGCCTCTGACTTGGACTAGAGGAGGACAAGGAGAGGAGGACTTGGGGAGAAAAACACAGGCAGATGAAAGAGGAGAGGGGAGAAAAGAGGAGTTTCTGCTATTAGGGGGAGTCTCTGCTGCTCCCTGGCCTCAGGTGGATAGATTGAGGTAGAAATAGGGGCAGGGCCAGAAGGTCTCCTGAACTAGAATCTTCATTCTACCATCTGCAGGTTGTGTTTCCTGAGCAAGTGGTTTTACCTCTGAAACTCTGTTTTATCCTTGACACAATGGGAAGAGAATCCTAGATATTGCAGGATGGATATGAAGCTAAATGAAATCATCTATGTGAGATGTCTCAGGAGAAAGTAGACCCTCCACTCACATTTGCTTGTTTGGTGAGTTATAGGCTACTGATGTCCTTCTGTCCTGGGAAGCTCAGTATTGAGAGCTCCTGCACTTCTCAAGGGAAAAGGTGTCTGTACCAGGAAGGCAGCCCCTCGGATCTTCTGCAGCTCATCACCCAGCTCTGTGTCTGCTTGACATTAGGCTGGACTTGCACCTGCGGCTTCTGGGCATGGAACCCAGCTCCCTTCTCCTTGACCTGGAGTGGAGCACACTTAGTGTCTCTGTGTTGTGTGTGCATGTATGTGTGTGAATGGAAATGCTTTTCTGAGTGTAGTTGAGTTGGAGGGATGCTAGTGCTACCTGATTTCACCTGGGAGTGAATATACAGGAGTGAGTGAAGGGGCTGTGGGTGTGTCACCCCTCACACCTCCCCTGTAGATAACAGCTATCAATGCAGTAGAGTGCATGTGCCCAAGCTCTGCAGCCAGATCCCTGGGTTCAAAACCTTTCTCGCCACTCAATGACTGTAACCAACTTACTTTATTTTGTGTAGCTCAGGTTTCTCCTCTGTAATATGAGGACTTATCAATACTTCCTCATCCCCTCATTTAGGGTTTTTGAGAATTAAATCTGTAAATATGTGTCAAGTGTTAGGATAATGACTGATATGTAAAATAATTTATATTTTATCTGTTTTGATTACTCATACTTTTACTATTAATACTACAAAGGACTCTGACTTCTCAGGGCAAAGGAACATATGTCTGCTGTG
Organism: Odocoileus virginianus; assembly: GCF_023699985.2. Classification (NCBI taxonomy): domain Eukaryota; kingdom Metazoa; phylum Chordata; class Mammalia; order Artiodactyla; family Cervidae; genus Odocoileus; species Odocoileus virginianus. Next base: position 69,203,947 of record NC_069682.1, on the reverse strand, counting down.
TCTGTTGCTTCCAAAGCAACCCTGTGATGTGGGCAATGCTGACCTCACCTGACACCTGAAGACGGGAGGACTCTGGCAGATTTCCATCTGCAGACACAAAGATGGTAAAAGGCAGAGCTGGTCATAAAAATGAGGTCGTGTGACTCAAAACCACTGGGGGAGAGAAGAGGAGGAAGTGGGTGGTTGTGGGCAATCTTCCAAGGTCCCCTGAAGTCCACTCAGGCAGACAGCTCTCTTGTTTGTGAAACCAGGTGAAGAACTGCAGGTGGTCAGGCTGTGGAGACCTGTTCAGCTCCCTACTTCCCCTCTGCCCCCTTCCCTTACTCCTTATTCAAAACAGAAAACAGGGTTGCTGCCCCAGCAGGACATCAGTTTCCTAGCTAAGTTCCTGTAGGGACCAGCCAGGTAAAGAGCAGGTTTCCATCTAGTAGCGAAGCTATAGCAATGGTTGTGGGAATGTGTGTGTCACACTGGACTTCTGAATTAGGTGAGGGTGGTGAAGGAGTCGGGGGCGGGGGTTGGTAATTGATGCCCAGACATGATGACAACACAGGAGGCTGAAAAGGAGGACCTGAGCTCATACACTGCTGTTCACTTATTCATCCCATGATTTGCTCTCATCCAGGCACCGATTGTCCTTCACATGCCATGCACTGCTTTAGGTGCTAGGATCTTCCCTGAGTGACCATATTGGACTAAATTCCACCTGTACAACTACAAAACATGTTTCCATGAGACCCACAGCAAAGTCAAATTTAAGAAGCATTGATACTGGACATTTTACCCCAGCAGGCTGAAGCAGGACAATGGATAGTGAGGTGAGCACACGCTGTACAATACTGACCCTGGGCCCTTCTCTTCCTCACTCCCCTCCTTGTCTCTCTTCCAGGCACTGAACTGGGGTGTGAGAAGCTCAGACAGCTGCCATCTTTCCTCAGGAGCCCTCCTACAAGGCCATGACGATAAACCAACTCTGCTTTTTGGCAACCCATCTCGCCCTCCTGGACACGCTTGTGGCCGGTATACCAGGGTGTGAAACTAGCAACCAGGCCCAGGGCGAGCCCAGGCTCATCTCTCCTCTCTGGAGGTGGGGGATGACAGGAGTCCATGGAAGGGGTTGGGTTGCTTGGGTGGGTGAGTGCTGCCAACCATCTCTGGATACTTTCTAGGAAGTGGGCAGTTTAATACCATGAACAATTTTTGACTCTCAAAAGATATTACTATGTGTTCAGCTTTTAATCAAAAGTATCTCAACTAACTCCAGCAGACAAGGGACCCCATCACTGAAACTCTTCCTTCCTGGACACAACCTTCTGTGTACACCTCAGTGTAGTGTAATCACAAGATCCACTTTTGTTCTCTGTGCTCGTTCATGCCCAGGCTTCCTGAGACTCTTGGAAATTACTGTCTATCTGTAAGACATGATATGAGTCTAGGGTGGAAACCTAGATAGCATCTGGATGGGACTGGACTCCAGAACATGCCATCGGGTGCTTAGAGGGTTAGAACTATCAACTCCCAGTCCCTCTGGAGAGAGGAGAGCCCACTGATACAGAGTTCAGTCACCAATGGCCAATGATCCTATCAAATTGCCTACCTCCAATCTTCAATTAAAATCCATAAACACTTCATCAGAGAGCCTCAGGGGAAGTGAGGCATCAAGAGATTGTGATGGGAGGAGAGTCCTGAGAGAGTTTGGAAGCTCAGCAGCCCTAACTACCCATTTGCCCTACAATTTCTCAGTCCCTGTGTTTTTGCTTTAAAACAATTGGGGACAGTAAGTAAAAGGCTTTCCTGAGTTCAGTGAGTGGTTCCAATAAGTTTCTGAATATGGAAGTTTGGTCACGACACCTCTGAGATTATAGCCAATTGATCCCAGGTGTAAGGGACAGAAGGACTTGTGTTGGACACTTGAAGTGTGGGCTGACCTAAGGACCAAGCCCTCAATGTCTGTGATCTGGGTCACCTCTATGGATTTAGAGTCAGAGTCAATTTACTCCTGAGAACTGATTGCTGTTGGTAGAGAACTCACATATTTCGAGTCAGAGAAAAAACCCAGACTTACTCATGTCTACCATTTGTCTCTGGAGTGAGGGTCAGGGCCCTGGAACTATACTAGGTGGGGCCAAGCACTCAGAACCCCACTCCTGTTCTCTGCATTTTCAGAATATCTGGCAGAATCAGGTACTTGATACATTTTACACATTTGTCATCAAAGGTGTCCATTTTCTACCAATTTGGTTTAGTCAAAAAGACTCTTTTGCCTACATTTCCTCATCACCCCTCTAAAAAACTTATCTGTCAAATATAATCATTTCTCTGTTATGAAATTAATGAGAATGCTGAGAGTCAGTTGATCTTCCCTCCAGAGGCAACTATAAGAAGTATTTCTGGGACTTTGTTCAAGACAGCAGGCTGTTCTATCCAGATGGTACAATATTAGTCAAGTGAAGGTGACTAATTCACTTTGCTGTCCTGTTCGAGTATTATTCCATTATCCTATCAGGATAGAGGATGTTAGAGGAGACTCAAAATTATATAGACAAGCCTCATTATCAAATAGGTTAATGGGGAGTTTATTATATCCAGTCTCTTCAATAACTGTGCACTTGGCATGAGTATGGAATGCAAGGAATCAACCTGCCTGCCTTCAGACTATACTACAAAGCCACAGTCATCAAAACAGTATGGTACTGGCACAAAGACAGAAATGTACATCAATGGAACAGAATAGAAACCCCAGAGATAAATCCACATACCTACGGACACCTTATCTTCAACAAATGAGGCAAGAATGAATAAACAATGGAAAAAAGACAACCTCTTAAACAAGTGGTGCTGGGAAAACTGGTCAACCACTTGTAACAGAATGAAACTAGAACACTTTCTAACACCATACACAAAAATAAACTCAAAATGGATTAAAGATATAAATGTAAGACCAGAAACTATAAAACTCCTAGAGGAGAACATAGGCAAAACACTCTCCGACATAAATCACAGCAGGATCCTCTATGACCCACCTCCCAGCTGGAAATAAAAGCAAAAATAAACAAATAGGGCCTAATTAAACTTAAAAGCTTTTGCACAACAAAGGAAACTATAAGCAAGGTGAAAAAACAGCCTTCAGAATGGGAGAAAAGAATAGCAAATGAAGAAACAGACAAAGGATTCATCTCAAAAATATATAAGCAACTCCTCTAGCTTAATTCCAGAAAAATAAATGTCCCAATCAAAAAATGGGCCAAAGATCTAAACAGACATTTCTCCAAAGAAGACATACAGATGTCTAACAAACACACGAAAAGATGCTCAACATCACTCATTATCAGAGAAATGCAAATCAAAACCTCAATGAGGTACCATTACACGCCAGTCAGAATGGCTGCTATCCAAAAGTCTACAAGCAATAAATTCTGGAGAGGGTGTGGAGAAAAGGGAACCCTCTTACACTGTTGGTGGGAATGCAAACTAGTACAGCCACTATGGAGAACAGTGTGGAGATTCCTTAAAAAACTGGAAATAGAACTGCCATATGACCCAGCAACCCCACTTCTGGGCATACACACTGAGGAAACCAGATCTGAAAGAGACACGTGAGCACAATGTTCATCGCAGCACTGTTTATAATAGCCAGGACATGGAAGCAACCTAGATGCCCATCAGCAGACGAACGGATGAGGAAGCTGTGGTACATATACACCATGGAATATTACTCAGCCATTAAAAAGAATTCATTTGAATCAGCTCTAATGAGATGGATGAAACTGGAGCCCATTATACAGAGTGAAGTAAGTCAGAAAGATAAAGACCAATACAGTATACTAATGCATATATATGGAATTTGAAAAGATGATAATGATAAGCCTATATGCAAAACAGAAAAAGAGACACAGATGTACAGAACAGACTTTTGGACTCTGTGGGAGAAGGCAAGGGTGGGATGTTCAGACAGAACAGCATTGAAACATGTATATTATCAAGGGTGAAACAGATCACCATCCCAGGTTGGATGCATGAGAGAAGTGCTCAGGGCTGGTGCACTGGTAAGACCCAGAGGGATGGGATGGAGAGAGAGGTGGGAGGGGGGTTCAGGATGGGGAACACATGTAAATCCATGGCTGATTCATGTCAATGTATGGCAAAAACCACTACAATACTGTAAAGTAATTAACCTCCAACTAATAAAAATAAATGGAAAAAAAACAAATAGATGAACAGGGATTGTATTATATCCAGTCTCTTCAATAACTATGCACCTGGCATGAGTACGAAATGGGAGATGCATTTAATGAAAAATATTTAATAAATACTTATTTTTTTTCCCAGAAGGCATCTTTCTTGATGTAGGGAAAATACTGTAAATAAAATATCATTTTAAAAAATTTCCATATAGTCAGAGTTATGGTTTTAAACAGTATTCATGTAGGCATGTGAGAGCTGGACCATAAAGGAGGCTGAGCCCCCCAAAATAGATGTTTTCAAATTGTGGGGCTGGAGATGACACTTGAGAGTCCTGAGGTTGACAAGGACATCAGATCAGTCAATCCTAAAGAAAATCAACAGTGAATATTCATTGGAAGGACCGAGGCTGAAGCTGAAACTCCAATATGTTGGTCACATGATGCGAAGAGCTGACTCATTGGAAAAGATGCTAATGCTGGGAAAAATTGAAAGAAAGAGGAGATGGGGTGACAGAGGATGAGATGGTTGGATGGCATCATTGACTCAATGAACATGAGTTTGAGCAGATTCTGAGAGATAGTGAAGGACAGGGAAGACTGGCATCTGCCATCCGTGGGGTCTGAAAGAATTGGACACAACTTAGCGACTGAACAACAACACACTTTTCCTGATGGCATCCCTGGTAGCTCAGTGGTGAGAGTTCTTCTGCCAGTGCAGGAGAACCGGTAGATACTTCGTTTGGGAAGACCCTCTGGAGAAGGAAATCCCAATCTACTCCAGTATTCTTGCCTGGGAAATCCCATGGGCAGTGGAGCCTGGAGGGCTACAGTCCACGGGTCACAAAGGAGTCAGGCAGGACTTAGGGACTGAACAAGAACAATGGGAAAATGACTATTAATGAAAAGAGATTGTCTTAAGCAACTCACTATGCTGCTGTGTAGACTTGGGCAAGACATTTCAACTCTCAGAAACACAGATTCATTCTTTATAAAAGCAGATGACGGTATCTGCATTAAGAAATCCCCAGTTTTGTTTCCTTTTGAGAAACCTAACATGCTTTGAACACCACAGAACAAGGCAAATTGTCGAGAAGCACATAGAGTTTTAGTTTCCTCGGATCCTGACTGCTCTTTAAATGTGCTATCAACAGTAGAAAATACAAGGAATTAATAGGACTGGATGTTGTAGTTTCACCTTCTGTAAAAGAAGTTCAGCATTAGAAAGTTCCTCAAGAGCCAGAATGAAGTCACAGTCTCTCCTCCAAATATGTCTCCTTCTTCCTCAGAGGTAAGTGAAAGCCCTCTTGCTTCAGTGAGTTACCTCACCCAGGTCCAGGCCTTTCTCCACCCCACCTTGCCATTATTTGACGCTCTGGTCAAAAGAGTTAAGTGTTAACTATCATCATTACCCATTATTATTATCATTTCAAAGGACTTTGGCTTTGCCGGGAAAAGAATATATGTTTATGGAGGCCATAGACAGTGCTTTGAAAACAGCCCCAGGATGTCAGCAGCATGATCCGTGTAACAAATGAAGATGAGGGAAATTTCAGGGACCAGATCACACAGATAGGAAAAGGCAGAACTCGGACACAAGCTGAGGTCCTCTGATCCCAAAACCACAGGTGGCGAGACCAGAGTTGGAGGGAGAGAAAAGAGGGTTGCAAGTGGCTGCAGCAAACCCTCTCTGGATTTCTTCTGGTAAATTGGGCAGTTTTAACTCCAGGGACATTTCTTGGACTCTCAGATGGTCACGTTATATGTTTGGTCATGGAAAATCAGTGCCTGACCTGACGCTACCAGATCAGGGACCTCATAACTGACACACTATTCCTGGTCACTGCCTTGCCCCTGATCCTACTGTAGTGTCATAAGAAGATCCATATTTGATCCCTTTCTCTGTTCATGCTCCAGGCCATCTGAAAGTCTTGGAATTTTATGTATTTTTATAAATCATGAAATGAGTGAAGGATGGGACCTGAGATAGAGCCTGGATGGGACTGGACTCCAGAATTTTCCATCAGCTGATTATAGGGTTAAAACTATCACCCCTCAGTCCCTCTGAGGACAGGAGAGAGTACTGATACTGAGTTTAATCACCAATGGCCAATATTTTATCAACTTGCCTGCCTCCACCCTCAATTAAAACCCATGAATTCTGGGTTCAGAGAGACTCAGGGAAAGTGATAACATCAAGGGACAGAGAAGGGGGAGAGTCCTGAGAGGTCTTGGAGGCTTGGCACCCCCAACTCCCCATTTACCTGACGTTTCTCCTCCATTAGGCTGTTCCTGAGTTTTAATGTTTTATAATACCTGGGGACAGTAAGTAAATGGCTTTCCTGAGTTCTCTGAATATTTCTAATAAGTTATTGAACATGGGACGTGGGTCATGGAACCTGCGAATTTATAGCCAGTCGGTCACACCTGTAAGTGACAAGTAGAAATTGTGATCAACACTTGAGAGTGTGGGCCATCCTGAGTGATGGAGCCCTCATCTTGTGATGTCTGGGTCACCTCTGTGGATTTAGTGTCAGAAGTAAGTAGAGTCTTGAATGCCCAGTGGGTGTGGGGAACTGGTTGCTACTGACAGAGATTCCACATGTTTGGTGTGAGGGACAAAACCCAGACTCACTCTTTTCTACCATTTGTGTCTGGGGTGAGGCTCAGTGACAGGATGATATTATGTTGAACAGAGCAGACAGAACCCCTTCCCCGTTCTCTGCAGTTTCAGAATTCCTGGAGAAAAAGTTACTTGATTAAATGGGTTGTGACTTGTCCTGATCCTAACACTCAAACATTTTGTGTCCTGGGGCAAGTCATTTTTGCAGTGTCCTCAAGTGAACAATTGGCCAGGTTACATGAATTTTTTTTAAAGGATTAGCAGTCATGACTGGAGAAGGAAATGGCAATCTTCTCCAGTATTCTTACCTGGAGAATTCCATGAACCTGGTAGGCTGCAGTTCATGGGGTCGCAAGGATTTGGACACAACTGAGTGACTAACAACATAGTTGGTTAACAATATTGTGATAGTTTCGGATGGTCAACAAAGCAACTCAGCCACACATATAAATGCATTCATTCTCCCCCAAACTCTCCTCCCATCCAGGCTGCCACATAACACTGAGCTGCGTTCCATGTGTTCTACTGTTGGTTAGCCAATGTCACACTTTCTTTTCCAACGGTGAAATGTTTCCACCACACATATGTCCAGAAAATAGTATTATAAACTCACAGGCTATTGTCCAGCTCTGATCATTCTCAACATATGGAGAATATTCATAATAAGTATCCTCCCTTTTTGTTCTTTTGGAGTAAATCAGTGGCATAATGTCAATAAATCTATAGATATTCAGTAACAATACATAATTATTTACAGTATTATCCTGTCAGTGTGACACCCAAAGACATTGGTAATAATGTTCTGGACAGAAGGATATCAAAGGGCCTTTTCACACTCATCCCCCTGCACACCTACCATCTCTATTGCAAACAAACTTGTGGTTTCAGTTGTTCACCTGGTAGACCAAACAGTGATGATCATCTTCGTCTTTCACCAAGATCCTCCCATCTCTGCAGCCCTGTGACCTGACTTCTGCCTGCTATCTCCATACACGGGTCCCTGCAAGGCCAAAATAATCAGATACTTCTACAAGGCCAGGTCTGGGTTTTTGAAGACATTTGTATCTGGCAGCTGCAAAGCAAAGAATAACAGTGTCAAGATCAGAGAGGTCTGTCCCAGACCCACGGTGATCACGTGCATGACGTAGTGGCTAAAAATAAACTAACACCTTTTCCTGAATACTTACTGTGAGCCCGTCCCATAGGCCACAGTGTTAAATGCCCCTGGAGCAGGTGAGTAATATGGCTGGACATATTTGGAGTGGGGGTGGAGGCAGGGGGGACAATGAAGAACGGCGGGGTTATGGAAACTGGGGAGAACGCTCCTCTCCTGAGAAGAGAGCAGCTCTCCTTAGCTTGGCTCACGGCTTTCAGAGCGTGGTCCCTTGAGCAGCACCCTCAGTCCTGAAACCTGGTAGATGCAGATACTCAGGTCCCAACCATGTCTTACCAAATCAGACCTCAGACAGTGGAGATCTCAGATCTGTGTTTCAACAAACGTCTAATGAGTTCTGAAGCTCGCTCAGAGTTGAGACCCACTGCTCCCTAGTGGCTCAGATGGTAGAGAATCTGCCTGCAATGCAGAGGACCCGAGTTTGATCCCAGCATTGGGAAGATCCCCTGGAGAAGGGAATGTGTGTCCACTCCAGTATTCTTGCCTGAAGGATCCCATGGACAGAAGAGGGTTCTTGTTGAATGGCAGGACTGTGTTGTCAGATCACTTACTTTTTCCAACAATGTGAAACATTCATTTTTTATAAAACCTCCCACTGTTAAATCCTGTAAATGTTTCAAAATTGTAAATGGTACTGTGTGGGTTAATAATACTTGGATGTTAGCCAGATTTGCAATCTTTGGTTTGTGTTTTCCCTTTTAAGCCTGAAAATAATTCTAACAAAAATAGTATTCACAACACCATTTAAGAAAGTAAACTACTTATTTCCAAAAGCCAGGTGCTGTTTTATCCATTAGCCTGCAATTGACCACGTGCTTTGAATATAAATGATGCTCACTGGACAAAGCCTCAGAAAAATCTAAACATCTTTTGCATGCCAAGGATACTTTCCATCCTTTAGGATGTGGCACTAGATAGCATGGAATTCAGATTTCTCATTTTTTAGAGGTAATTACTGAACATGATATGACTGACCAGAGATATGACCTGATATCAGAGTTTTGGGTTCTCTGATTTATCCAGATATAAACCCTGTGATTTTCCTGTCTTGTGATTTCTCTGAAGATGCCCCAGGAACAGAAAGCTTCCTAATCAGAGATCTTAGTTATACAAGACACAGAGAAGAGGGTTGTGGAGAGAGGATCGGCCCATCAGGAAGCTTATGTTCTAGGAGACTGGAGGGGTGTGCTCCCACCTGGGCCAAAGTGAGGACAGGATAGGACAGGAAGACACTGGTTGAGAAAGACAGACAGATGAGAGAGGTGGGTGGGATAAGAGGAGTTTGTGCTCTTAGAGGGAGTCTCTGCTGCTCCCTGGTCTCAGGTGGACAGATTGAGGCAGGAAGAGGGGAAGGGCCAGAGGGCCTCTTGAACTAAAGTCTATTAATCATTTTACGATCTGCAGGTTGTGTGTCCTGAGCAAGTGGCTTCACCTCTTGAGCCACGGCTTTCTCCTTGACACAGTGGGATTAAGGATCCAGATGTTTCTGGTTCATCTGAGACTAAATGAGATCATTCATGTGAAATATCTCAGGAGAGAGCAGACCCTCCCCTCACACTGGCTATTTTGTGTGTAACTGGCTACTGATGTCCTTCTGTCCTGGGATAACTCGGTATTAAGACATACTGCCTTTCTCAAGTGTGCTACGTGGTTTTAACTACAAGTAAACACACAAGGATGAGAGAAGGGTCTGTGGGTGTGTCACCCCTGACGTGTGCACTCTGGTTTACAGCTTCCCACGCAGCAGAGTGCATGTGCACAACTCTGAAGTCAGATCCCTGGGCCCGAATCCTCTCTCTACCAGCTATCATCTAAGTAAATTACTTTATTTCTTGTTATCTCAGGTACCTCCTCAGTCACATGAGGAAATATCAACAGTTTCTCCCCTTTCTTTAAAAATTTTTGAGGATTTGATGAGTTTTATGTGTTAGGTGCTTAGGATAATGCCTGCCAAAATGAGGAATTTAAGTTTTTCCTGATGTAATTATTCATTACTGCTATAATTACTACTACAAAGAACTTTGACTTCTCCAGAGAAGGAATGCATACCAGTTGCCTCCACTGCTTCCACGGCAGCCACATGATGTGGGAAGAACAAATCTCACATGACACCTGAAGACATGAGGTTCTGGGAGATTTAAATCCTCAGGCACAAAGTTAGGAATACACAGAGCTGGTACCCTAATTGAGGTCCTATGACCCCATCACCAATGAGGGAGAGCAGGAGGAAGAAGGTGGCCATAGGAAGTCTTCTAAGGTCCCCTGAAGTCCACTCACGCAGGCAGCACTTCTGTTTGCAACACCAGGAGAGGGACAGCAAGTGGTTATGTGGTGGAGATGTATTCAGTTCCCTGCTTCCCTTCGGCCCCCTCCCCTTACTCGTTTTTCAATGCAGAATGAGGGTTATACTCTAGGATGGCCTAACTTTCTCCAGCTCAGTTCCTGCCTGGACCAATGCCTGAAAAAGGGCAAGTGTCCATCCAGTGGAGAAGCTGTGGCAATGGTTGCAGGAAGCTGTCCTGTGTCACCCCTGTCATCTGAGGTAGTTGAGGGGGGTCAGGGCATTGAGGCCCAGATGTGATGAAAGTAGCACAAGGCTGAAAAGGAGGACCTGGGCTAACACACTGCTATTCACCTATATGTCCTTTGATCCATTCTCATCCCCTCATTGGCTGTATATCATGTGCCACGCACTGTTCTAGGTGCTCAGATGTCTCTGAATGTCCATATTGGACACACTCCATCTGTCTGATCATAATTTGTGCTTACATTAGACACACAGGCATAATCAAGCTTGATAACTGCTGTTCTCAGACTACTTCTCAGACTTGGCCCCTGCAGACAGAAGGCATGGTTAGCAGGGAGATTTCGCAATAAACAGGACTGACCCAGCTCCTCCCATGCCTCACTCCCTTCCTCATCCTCTGATCCCACCCCTCAGCCAGGATATTAAAAGCTCAGTCTGTCTGTCCCCAGCATCCTCAGGAGCCCTCCTGCAAGGCCACAAAGATGAACCGGCTCTGCCTTTCTGCAGCCCTTCTCTTCCTCCTGCTTATCCTGGTGGACAGCACCCCGGTGTATGAACACCATACCCAGGACCAAGGTAGGTCTGGACTCACCTCTCCTGTACAGACTGGAGGGAAATGATGGAAGTCAATGGAAGGGCTGGGGCCAGTTGTGACCACACTGCTACCAGTCTTCTCTGGATTTCTCCTGTCACATTGGGCAGGATATTTGTTTGTTTGGCTTTGGCATATTCGTCTTCCTGACTATGCGAGGACATTCCCTAGTTACCAGGGCTACTCTCTGTTTGTGGTGTGTGGGCTTCTCATTGGGATGGCTTCTCTTGTTGCAGAGTAGGGACTCTAGGCATCTGGGCTCAGTAGTTGCAGATCACCTGCTTAGTTGCCCCAAGGCACGTGGATCCTCCCAACCAGGGACCGAACCCATGTCCCCCGCATTAGTATGTGGATTCTTATCTCCTGGACCACCAGGGAAGTCTTACGTCAGAAACTTTTAACTCAGCTAACATCATGATGCTCATGAGAATATCTTCAAAATTTTATATTAAATATATATCTATCTCACCTAACTCTACCAGATAGGGCCCATTTCTGAGACTCTATTCCTGGTCCCTGCCTTACCCATGAACCTTGCTGTTGTGCAGTAATAAAAAGCTGCATATTTGATCCTTGTTTTGGTTAATAGCCCAGGCCTCCTAAAACTTGGGATTTACTGACTTTATAGGTTATAAGATGAGTCACAAGAGGAGACTCAAGGTACCTTCAGGATGGGGCTGGTCTCCAAGAAACTTCAAACATCCATTTCACGGTTCCAATTTTCCCCATGTCTCATTCCAGCACCTCTGTGGAGAGGGGAGAGACCTGAGAGTGAGATCAATCACCAATGGCTGATGATCCAACCACTGTGGCTGTTTAGTGAACCGTAGGAAGAAATACATTAACCTGGGCTCAGAGAGCTTGTGTGTTTTTGAAAACAGGAAGCTGATGTGAGGGTGCTGTGCTCACTAGGGCACATAGGCTGGGCACACCTCCCTCCCACTTTGCATACACATATCTTCCATTTTACTGCCTTGAGTTACATTTTGTATAGTTATCTAGGAAGTGTAAGCAAGTGTTTTTCCTAAGTTCAGGCACCAATTGTATTGAGCTGTTGATTTTGAAGGTGGGTCATGAACATCCCTATTTTTGCCATTTGATCACAAGCATGAGCGACTCGGGACCTCAGGGCTGACAGCTGAGTTGAGGGTGGTCTTGAGTCCTCACCCTGCAGAATCTGCACTAACTCCACAGATTTCTAATCAGAAGTTAATTGACTTGCTAGACACCCAGTGGGTGTCTGGGGACTCGGTTGCTTTTAAAGGACCACATATTTGTTGTCACAGTAAAACCCAGACTCACTCTCCCCTGTGATTCAGGGGCTCAGGTGATGCTCCAAAAGGGGGGATTCATGAAAGTAGGACCTTGCACCCAGAAACTGTTCTCAGTTATCTGTATTTTCAGAGTTCCTGGCAGAATGAGGTAGTGTATCAAATGGGTTGTAATGTGACAGTGTCTTGTCCTGACACAGATAGCTACGTGTCCTTGGGCAAGTCATCTGCTATTTTCTCACTGGAACAGGGGATACATGTTACACGGGTTTTTGAACAGAAACCAATCATGAATATAAAGAGTTGAATCACATTTCATGGTGAATTTTGTGCATTTTCCACCAAGATGTGTTCATCTGAAAATGATTTCTCTACCTACTTGCTCTGGTTGAGAATGTATATTTAGGTGTCAAGTAGCAATCATTCCTCTATTGTGAATATAACCAGAAAAACCTGGGATGAGTGAGCAGCAGATCCACTGCAGAAAAAATAAGAAACACACAGAGCCCAGTGTGGGTTTGCCCCTGGGACCAAGGCTGATACAATATTAGTAAAGTCTCCAGGCCCTTTCCTTGTCTTCTTTTGACTATTATTTTATTATCCATATTGTCCCCTTCCTTGTCCACTGTTGACTATCACTTTATTATGCATATTTTATCCTTGTCCTGTTGCATGAGCCCAGCCTCCTGAAACTCCTGAAATCTACTGTCTTTCACAGGTCTGGAGACAAGCCATAGAAGGGCACCTGAGAAGCGTTCAATAATAGACGTGATTAGAAATGTCATCGGCGGTGTGGTTAAAGGTTTGAACTTTTTCCACCTCTGGGGAGTGGGGAGGGCACTGGGATTGAGAACAATCACCACTGGCCAAGGATTCAATCAATATGCCTGTTTAGTGAAACCTCAATGAAAATCCATAAATATGTGCATTCAGGGAGCTTTTGGGGTGGTATCACACGACAGTGATGTGAGGGTCCAGTGTTTTCTAGGACATGAAGGCTCCTCACAACTCCACTTCCACTTTGCCCTGCATGTCTCACTCATTTTTGCTGTGCTTAGATTTATCCTTAGTAATAACATGAGAGCTGTGTTTGAGTGGGGTTCCTGAGTTTGGTAGTCAGTTTTATTGAGTTATTGAACATGGAGTGGTAATGTTACTTCCAAGTTTTAGCTATTTTGTCAAATCACAAGCACTTCACTGTCATCTGAATTGAGGACAGTTTTGAGCCCTCAACATGCAGAATCTGTACTAACTCCCCGGATTTTGTACTGGAATAAAATTGACTTGCAGACATCCAGTGGGTGTTTGGGGAATTGGATGTTGTTGCGAGAGACACTACATATTTGGTGTCAGGGAAACCCAAACTCACATTATGTGTGTTTTGGGAGCTCAGGTGAATTCTGGAGACAGGGAAGTAATGAAAGTGGGACAATGAACCCAGAAACTGTCAGCAGTTATTGGTATTTTCAGAGTTCCTGGCAGAATAGGATAGTATATCAAATGGGTTGTGACATGAACTTATCTTGTCCTGACCTGCCACACACATGCTGTGTGTCCTGGGGCAAGTCATCTACAGCTTCCTCATCTGAACAGCAGACACCTGCTACATGGATTCTTTGAACATATTACTGGCCATAACTATAAGAAGTTTATTCACCTTCATGGCCAATTTTGGTTATTTTCCTGTGGCTATGTTCATTTGAAATAATTTCTCTACCTACCTGCTTGGGGTCAGAAAGAATAATTATGTGTCAAATAATGATTATTTCTCTCTTATAAAAATTAATCAGAATGACCTGGGAAAAATGATCAGAGTATCTAGGCTTTTTCTCTTGTCCACATTTCACTATTATTTTATTATCCATATTTGATCTTTGTCTTGGTTCATTGTCCAAGACTCCAAAATTTTGGAATTTTTGTCTTTCATAGGTACCAAGATATTTCATGGACTAAAAGGATTGGCTGACATAATCAGTAATGGAATTCAAGGTTTGAGACTTCTTCACCTTAGGGGGAAGGGAGGGCACTGAGGTTGAGATCAGTCATCACTGCCCAAAGATTCAATCAATATCCCTATTGAAGGAAACCTCAGTAAAAGTTAAAAAATAAAAATAAAACTCCATAAATTCTGACATTCAGAGAGCTTATGGGTGGGAACCAATGGTGGTGATGAGAGGGTGCTATGCTCTCTGGGGCATGAATGCTCACCACACCTCCACTCTTTCTCTGCCCTGCATGTTTCTTCCATTTCACTGTTTCTGAGTTTTCTCTAGTATATTAATCTGAGGACAGTAAGTATAGGTTTTTCTGAGTTCAGTCACCAGTTCGATTGAGATATTGAGCTTGGAGGTGGGGTCATGGAGACTACCACTTTTAGTTACTTGGTCATAAGTACGAGTGACTCGAACCACATGGCTGGCATCTGAAGTCAGGAGAGTCTTGATACCTCAACCTGTGGCATGGGCACTAACTCCAAAGATATGGTATCAGAAGTCAATTGACAGTGGGGCGCCCACTGGGTATCGGGAATTGGATGGGGTTGGTGCAGAAACCATATCTTTGCAGTCAGAAAAAATCCCAGACTCACCATGCCTTGTGATTTGAGGGCTCACATGAGGCTTGGGAAGGTGAGTAGTGAGAATAGGACACTGCACCCAGAAACTCTTTTCCAGTTATCTATATTTTCAAGCTCCTAGCAGAATCAATAGTGTACCAATGGGGTGTGATATGACAGTGTCTTGTCCTGATCCCACCACCCACATGCTTGTGTCACAGGGCAAGTCATCTGCAGTTTCCTCATCTGAATAGGGGAGATTTCTTACATGAGTTCTTTGAACTGATGATAAGTCGTGAATATAAACAGTTTATCCCCATTTCATAACCAGGATTTGTCCATTTTCCACCAAGATGTGTTAATCTGAAAAAACTTTCTCTACCTACTTGTTTTGGACAATTAAAACTATTTCTTTATCAAATTATGATTATTTCTCTATTATGAAAACTAATTGAAAGATGCAGAGCCACTGTGAAGAGAACTGCAGGGAAAGCAGGAAACACAGCCCCTGTGTGGTAGGCTGTGGGACCAAGCCTGAGACCATGTTACTGAAGTCTCCAGGCTCCTTCCCTTGTCCTTTTTGACTGTCATTTTCTTGTCCATTTTTGATCCTTTCCCTGTTTCATGGACCAGGCCTCCTGAAACTCTTGCAATTTACTCTCCTTTGTAGGTCAGGTGATGATTTCTGGAACACAGCTTGAGAACCATACAGTCGAGGAGTTCCCAACACAAATACTCAAACATGGTAAGAAAGGTTTTGTATTTTCTGCACCTCTGGTGAGAGGGAAGGTCACTGAGATTGAGATCAGTCACCAATGGCCAATGATTCAATCAATAAGCCTGTTTATTGAAACCTCAGTTCAGTCAGTTTAGTTCAGTCACTCAGTCATTTCTGACTCTTTGTGACCCCATGGACTGCAGCACGCCAGGCCTTCCTGGCCATCACCATCTACTGGAGCTGACTTTTTCACTCTCCTCTTTTACTTTCATCAAGTGGTTCTTTAGATCTTCTTCACTTTAGAACCTCAAACCTGCATAAATATTGGGATTCAGAGAGTTTTTGGGTGGTGAATACAAATACATGACGTGAGAGTGCTGTGCTCACAAGGGCATGAAGGCTCTGTGAACCTACAGTCCCCCTTCGTCCTACACATCTCCTCCAATTCACTCTTTGTGAATTTTCCTTTCTATTAATCTGAGAACGGGCTTCCCTTGTAGCTCAGTCGGTAAAGACTCTGCCCGCAGTACAGGAGACTCGGGTTCAATCCCTGGGTTGGGAAGATCCCCTGGAGAAGGAAATGACAACCCACTCCAGTATCCTTGTCTGGAAAAGAGCCTGGTGGGCTGCAATCCATGGGGTCGCAAAAAGTCGGGCACGACTGAGCGACTAACACTTAGTTACTTACTTAATCTGAGAACAATCAGTAAGGGTTTTCCTTAGTCTGGTTGTCAGTTCCATTCCATTACTGAACATGAAGATGTGGTCATGGAACCTCCAAATTTTAGCCATTTGGTCACAAGCATAAATAACTTTGGACCACACGGTTGGTACTAAAGTGAGGACAGTTGTGATCCCTCAATGGGTGGGATCTGTACTAACCGCACAAATTTCATTTCACATGTTAAGTGACTAGGGGACACCCAGGAGTGGTTTGGGGAATTGGCTGATGCTGGTCCAGATAACACATATTTGGTGTCAAAGGATACCCAAACTCACTCTCTGCTGTGATTTGGGACCTTAGGTGAGGTTTGCAGACAGGGAAGTAATGAAAGTAGGACACTGCATCCAGAAACTCATAAAAGTAAGTGGTATTTTTAGAATTCCTGGTAGAATCAGGTATTGTATCAGATGGGTTATGACGTGATAGTATCTTGTCCTGACTCTACCACCCCTATGCTCTGTGTTCTAGGGCAAGTCATCTGCAATTTCCTCAATGACTAGCAGAATAATATACAAGCATTCTTTAACAGATTATCAGTCATGAATATAAATAATCTATTCACATTTCATGACCAATTTTGTCCATTTTCCACTAGTGTGTTAATCTGAAGACATGATCCTTGATCTCCTTTGGTCAAGAGATAATATTAATATGTCAAGTAATGATTATTCCTCTATTATTAAAATAGACAGACACAGGATCACTGAGCAGGGAAGCTGCAGGAACACAAGAAACACAGTCTTTGTCTCACGGGATCTAGGTTAAGACAATACAAGCAAAGTCTCTAGGCCCTTTCACTTGTCCTCTTTTGACTATTATTTTATTAATCCTATATTTGATCCTTATTTGATCCTTGTCCTGCTTCATTGCCCAGGCCTCCTGAAACTCTTGGAATTTCCTTTCTTTGTTAAGTCATGAGACCATCAGGGAAAGCAACCCAGGAAATCTTCAGGTCTGGGCTGGTCCTCCAAAAACTTAAAACACCCATTTAGAGGTTGGAAATTTCACCACTTTCTTGCCAGCCCCTCTCAGGAGGAGGGAAGACTCTGAGATTGAGATCAATCAGCAATGGCCACTGAACTCAGTCAATATGGCTATTTATTGAAAACCTCCATAAGAATACATATTTGGTTTAAGAGACGTTTTGAGGTTAATGATAACCCATACAGACTATTTCACTATCCTGTAAGGAGACTGAATGTTAGAGGGAGATTGACCATTGTGTAGATGTGCCCAAATCTTTTACTAAAAGGAAATCAATTATATCCATTCTATTTGATGACTGTGCACCTGTGGAGAGAATGAAAATGGGAGTTATTATGTCCCTACAATGCATTGTTCTTGGGGTGGAGAAACAGCTGTGAAAAAATATGGCAATATAGCTTGTCTTGTAGTAGAGAGACAAATAATAGCAAAGAGGAGATATCCTATGGTAGGTTATAAGTTTTTAGAACGTGGGGAATAGTGCTTAAAAAGGACGCTGTGCTTTTTCTCCACAGTTTCAGGGAAACCTGTGATAAGGAGGCATTGGGCAGAGGCTGCAGAAATAACATGCCCGGTCTGTTTGAGCAGCAGCTAGGTCTGGGGTGGCTGGAGCTGAGTGAGTGGAGGAGAGGGGAGTGGAAGGGGATGAGGCAGAGATGCCATGGGGGCAGGTCGTGAGGAGCCTTGTGGGCCTTTATGAGAATCAGAGCTTGATTCTCAGAGAAAAGCGGAGTCACTGAGGAGGTGGTCTCGGGAGCAACGGGATGGATAGGGCTCAGTAACAGGACCTCTGAGGCTGCAGTGCGCAGAGTGTCCTCTAGGGGGCAAAGAGCAGAGACAGAGGCCCAGTGCCCAGCGAGCAGGCTGCTGCAGCGGTCTACATGGAGTGTGACCTACGTTGTTCCCTGGATGGATCCCAGGTCTCTCTAATAAAATGAATGTCTTGCTCTGTTGAAGTTTCTGGGGACGCTTAATTACCTAGTCATGATGCATTAAATCATTAGCCATTGGAGATCGTTCAGCAGACAGCTCCATTATCCTCCCAGAGGTTGAGGGAAGGCAAAGAGGTGGTGGATAGAAGACCACGGTGGAGGGTGGGAATGAAAGTGCCCACCACCCTGTAGACAGTCTTTTCCTGTGCAATAACCCATTCTGGTTTACAAGTGTCTTTCCAAAATACTGTCTTCACATACCAGAAGACACTTTTATTGTTCTCATCACATTAGAAATACCAAGATGTTTAGGAACTCAGTGTCAGAAAAAGGATCAAAAAACAAAAACAAACACAAACCACATCTATTTCTTCTTATAATCACAGTATCAACATGTTAGTTCAACATTCAATTTATTCAGTCCTCCTGAGGGATCAGAAGTAAACACACTGGTATGTTTCCTTCAGGCCCTTTTCCATTATAACATGATTCCTTCACATTTTTTATTTACAGTGGAAAGTTTTTACCATATACAAAGGCACGGAGAACAATATTATAAAACCCAGGTACCCAGACCCAGTATTTATTGACATATAGGGAATGATTTTCACCTGTGACCTCTTTTTGTTGCTATAGAGTTGTGTATTTCTTTTTTTTAACATTTATTTGGTGCTTTTGGTGTTAGTTGCAGGCCACAGGCTCAGTAGTTGTGGCCTGCTGACTTAGATGTCCCTCAGGATGTGGGACTTTAATTCTCTTACAAAGGGATTGAACCCTGGACTCCTGCATTGGAAGGCAGATTCTTAACCAGTTGCCCACCAGGGAAGTTCTTTAGAAGTTTTTGAGGCTAAGCAAAGGCATTATACCAATGTTTGTTAAAATACTTCATGAGGAGATATAGAAGTGTACATGGTTAATATATCATGTCACCCCTAGCAACATTCCTAATTCTGTCCCAGAAAGAAGGGTTTCAAATGGCCTTTTCCATCTGAACATCCTCCACCAGCCTAGCAGTCTCTATTGCAAAGAAACTGGCGGTTCTAGCTGTTGTCCTTGTACGAGCTGTGATGACCGTCCTCATAACTGAGCCATTGCCCCTCCTTTCCCAGCAGCTTCTAAGCCTGAATTCTGCCTGGAGCCTGAATTAAAGGGTCCCTGCAAGGACCAGATGACCCGGTACTTCTACAATGCCAAGACCGGGTACTGCGAGCCATTTGTATATGGCGGCTGCGAAGGGAACAAGAACAACTTCCAGACGTTATCAGACTGCACAGTGACCTGCTGTCCAGTGACAGTATCCCTGTGGTAAGACAGGGGGCAGGGCACAGGGGGAGGGGACGGACTGGGGAAGGAGGTGGAGCTCAGGGGACCACTCACCAGTCACACCTGCACAGTGTCTTCCTCCTTAATGCTTCCCGGGAGAAGAGGCGGCAGTGTCCTGTGAAACCACACACTGAGCAAGTTCTCCAGGGGTCAGCTTGGCAGGTCAAAGTGAGATGCCTTTTATGACAATCTGAGCCTAATCACATGCTCCTCCATCTTAGACAGGAATACTGAATCAACCACCCTTCAGCACAGGTCTGCAGTGCTCCTGAGCACCCCACCTTGGCATGGAAAACTTACTTCCTTCTTGTTTGCCATTCAGGGCATGAGGACTATGGTTTCATATTTTTGGAAACTCTAGGCTCTGTCAAGATGATGGGTCTCCACATCTGGGCTACAATGATGACACTCAACAAGTTCCTTTCTTTTTGCAGAGGACATGTGAAGAGTGGTTCCCAGAAAATGTGACGTCCGAGGAAGAACCCTGCAGGGCTGGGCCATGGCTGCTTCTGAAACTGTTCAGTCTCTCGCAGTCCTATCCCCTACCTTCCTCAGCAGAACCTGTATAATTCCTTTCTTCTATTGGTCAACATGTCTAAGTCTGTCTCACCCAGCTGGCTCTCAGCACCATGAGAATATCTTCCCTTTATTCCTAGCACTGAGCTCAGCTGCTGGCACCAAGGAGACAGTTCCTAATTATTGAAGGAAGAAAGGAAGAAATGTAGGAGCACATTCGTCATGACCAGAGTAACTATAGAGCCTGCAGTTTGACACAGGATTTTTATCTTAAACCACATCCTCACTACATCCTCACCTTCATCCCCCTCCCCACCATCACTGCTCTCTTTGTGAGTGCCAAATGTGGAGTTTCTCGCATCCAGTTCTCAGAATCAGTAATGGGAGAAGGGTATGCGATGAAGAAGCTTCTTGATCCTACAATGATGTTGGAATTTTCCTTTCCGTAGTTTCAAACACTGGCTTATATTTCAATAATAATGCATTTTAATAAATAATTCAATAATGCATTTCAATAAATGCATATTCTAAACTAAACTGACTGGAGTGGAGTCTTTTGCATGAAACTACAAACCTTAACCAAGAGGGTCCATGGGAATATTGGTCTTTCTCACTGTTCTGCAGACAGTGGGCACCTCCCAGTTCACTGTCCAGAGACTGTCCCTACCAGGTATCGGAAGCAAACTCATCACAGCATCATTGACCTGTTAATAGCCACTCCAAGCTACACAGAAACCTGGGAGACACAAATCTCCACATGAGCTTTCATTTCTTTCTTCTAAGTTCAGTCAAATTTGGGGACAGGCTGTCTTCCTGGACCTTAGGAATAGGCATGAGGCTCAGTTGTCCATTTTCTAAGGAATATGATTCCCTGAAGTGACAGGTGGGGAGGGACTTTTTACTTTAGTTAAAGAAGGGCAATTACCATTTAGTATTCCAGTCTCTGTGTAAGCATTTTGCCTGTATTATTCTATTAATCATGCTTAGAATCCTTCAAGGAAGAGAATGGCCTCATAGAGATGGCACTTATATCCTTTATTCATTTTGTAGGATGGCAGGTCTCCACTCTCCCAAGTAAAGGGACTTTGATGACATTACCCTGCTCTGCTTCTAGAAAGATTTAGGATGGAGGCACCTGGAGAACAGAGAGTATCTGTTTCAATTCAGATTGGTGAAGTTTGACTTGGGGACCTCAGCAAATAGTGTATTTAAATGAACGAGAACACACAGGGTGCTGGTGCTGTTACTCCCTTCCTTGGAATCTTTGGCAAATTCTCAACATCTGTGAGCTTTGCTTACTTTAGTTATAAAATAAGGCCCCAGATCACAGAGTTAGCAAAAGAAAGAACTGGGACTCCAACTGGTCCTCTGTTCTAAGAACCCCTAGTGCAGAGTCCACAGTTGTGGTGGGGTAGTGTGGCAGTGATCTTCCAAGGTCCCTGAGATCCACTCAGGAAGGCAACTCTCCTGTTGGTGAAACCAGGTGAGGGGCAGTGTGTGGTCAGCTCTGGAGACATTGCTTGTCTCTTCCTCCCTTTTGCCCATTCCCCTTACTTTTTTCCTAGCCAGAATATCAGGGTTTGTGCCCCAGATGGAGATGCTCTTCCCCCAGCTCAACATCTGCCTGGGCCAGTGGCAGGTAAAGACCTGGTGTCTGTCCAGTAGAGAGGCTGCCACAATGGTTGCTGATAGCTTACCTGTGTCATACCTGTCTTCTGAAGTAGGTGGGGTTAATGTAAGAGGGGGGGCATTAACACCCAAGTCATCATGCAGGTGATGACACCTGCATGAGTCTGTAAAGGAGGACCTGAGCGAACACACTACTGTTTACTTACTCATCCTTTGATCTGCTCTCACCCACTCACTGATCATCCAATGCCATGTGCTGCTCTAGGTGCTGGGATGCTCCTTGTGTGACCATATTGGACAAAATTCCACCAGTAGAATCACATTCTGTTTTCACAAGACCACAGAGTCAAGTTTGAGAATCAGGGTACTTGGCATTTGGCCCCACCAGACAGAAACAAGACAAAGAGTTTGGTGGGCTATAGTCCATGGGAATCTCAGAGTCAGACCAGACTGAGTGACTCAGCAGACATGAACACACAGGCAGAAACAGGACAATGGAAGCTGGGGAGATTACACCCTGTACATGACTGACCCCAAATCCTCCGTTTCCTCACTCCCCTCCTTCTCACCTGTTCTTACCCATCTGCTGGGATATAAACTGATCTCTCAGCATCTGTCTTTCCATAGACGTCCTTCTGCAAGGTCACAAACGTGAACAGACTCTGCTCCTCTGCAGCCCTGCTCATTCTCCTGGGCAGCATGCTGGGCAGCATCCCTGGAGGTGAAACAAGCAACCAGGCTCAGGGTAAGTCCCAGCTCACCTCTTCTCTACAGACCGGAGGGAAAGGAGGTGAGTCTACGGAAGAGGCAGGAAGACGGTTATGGTGGATGCTGCTAGCCCTCTTTGGATTTCTTCTGGAAAGTGAGCGGTTGGACTCCAGGGACATTTCTTGACTCTTAAAAAGTGTCATGTGTTCTGCTTTTAATAAAAATCTCCCACCTCATTTTGCAGAATCATGAACTTCATCTCCGACACTGTCTATTGCTAGACTCTACCCCGTCCCTAAAAACCACTTTAGAATAGTAAAAAGATCCATATTTGATACTTGCCCCGGTTCATGCCCTAGGCCTCCTAAAAGTCTTGGATTTTATTGTCTTTCTCTAAGTAATGAGATCAGTGGAGGATGAGGCCTTAGATAGTGTCTGTGTGCACCTGGATCTGGAACATGCCATCACATGATTAGAGGGTTAAGTGATCAGTCCTCAATTACTCTGGGGAGAGGAGTGAGTACTGATACTGAGTTCCATTAACAATGGCCAAAGATTCCATCAATTTGCCTCCATCCAACCCTCAATTGAAACCCACCAACACTAGAATCAGAGAGCTTCAAGGGAGGTGATAACATTAAGGGTTTGTAAGGGAGGCATGTCCTGAGATGGCATGGAGACTCAGCATTTCCTACTCCCTCTTTGCCTTATGCTTCTCCTCCATTTTGCTGTCCCTGAGTTTTATCATTGATAATGACTGGCAATAGTATGTAAAGGGCTTATCTGAATTCAGTGAATGGTTCTGATGTTCAACATGGGAGGTGAGTCAAAGGATCTCAGAAATTATAGCCAGTTGTTTACAAGTGTACATGACCCCAGGGCTGGAGATCAACTCTTGAATTGTGGGCAGTTCTCAGAGATTGAGCCTTCACCCTGTGGGTTCAGGGTCACCTCTGAGGATTTAGCTTCAGAAGTGAATTGATTTCTGGATGCCCAGTGGGTGTGGGGGAACTGGTTCCTGTTGGCAGAGATCCCATATATTTGGTGTCTGGGACAAACTCAGATTCTCTCTTTTCTACCATTTGTGTCTGGGCCTCAGACACTGGGCACTATATTATGTTGAGCAGAGTACTCAAAACCCTCTGCCACGGGGGGTGTGGCAGTCCTAAGATGGCAGAGGAATAGGAGTTGGAACCATTTTCTTCCACACAAATTCATCAAAAGGTCATTTTAGTGCTGGGCAACTTCCACAAAACAACTTTGGAATGCTAGCAGAGGACACCAGGCATCCAGAAAGGCAGCCCACTCTCTTCTAAAGGAGGTCGGACAAAATATAAGAGACAGAAAGAGAGACAAAAGTGTTAGGTATGAACACCCATCCCAGGGAGGGAGTCGTGCAGGAGGTGAAGTTTCCAAACACCAGGAAACCCTCTCACCAGAGGGTCTGTGGGGGAGTTTGTAATTTCAGAGGGAAACATAACTGGAAGGAGAAACACACATACACACTCACACAGAGGGAGAGAGAGAGAGAGAGAGAGAGAGAGAGAGAGAGAGAGAGAGAGAGAGAGAATACGCGGCTAACGGCAAGTCCCATGGGAGCAGTAACCCAGATGCTTGCGTCTGCCTCCAGCGAGCGGGGGCTGAGCAGGGAGGCGCGAGTTGCATGCTTAGGCTAAAAACCGGGCCTGAATGGCCTGAGGACAATATGAGGGAGCTAATGTGATCCCAACCAAAACTTTGGGATAGCCAGAGAAAGAGAAAAAGAGAGAGAGAGAGAGAGAGAAATTTCCTGTGAAAAGCGCTAACCTAAGGCGCAGCCTGGCCCACTCACAGAATAAAGATTGAGTGATAATGCTAAAGGAGAGCTAACGGGTGTGGACCAGCCCATCCCCCTGCCAGAGGGCAATGTTGCCCCCTGCAGGCGGGCAATAGCCAGAGTCAGAAGGCAAGGGCCAATCTCGGCCCCAGAGATGGCATCCTCCACCTAACTGTGAGCAGGCTCCCAGTTGCTAACCAAGTCTTCCTGGGACCCTGGACGGCTGACATCTGCCACGAGGGTTGCAGCCAGATATCAACCACCCAGAGGAGACCCAGGGCACATCTGAGACAGCGCTTTGCAGTGCACCCAGGAAACCAAGAGACTGAGGCCGGGGAGGTGACTAAGAGGCACAACCCACCTGGGGGAGTGCGCTCATCAAGCACCGGGTCGCCTGAGCTCCTCAGGCCTGGGAAGGGCACAATATGCAAAGCCCAACTGAGTCTGTGCCTTTTGTGGAGTACCCGAGAACCTGAACCTGAGCAGCTGAGACCTGGGAAGTGCACGAAACCCAGGGTGCGCTTTGGACAGTTCCCCTGCAGAGCAACCTGGAGCCTGAGCAGTGTAGACTGGGAAAGCACGTGTGCCGTTAGCTGGGGCAAACCCAGTGTGGCCCATACACTGTGAGCTCTCCCCATACACACCAGTGATGTTTGTCTGCAGTGTTCTTCCCTCCCCACAGCACAGCTGAACAAGTGAGCCTAAATAGTGACCGCCTTCTCCCCCTTGTGTCAGGGCGGAAATTAGACAGTGAAGAGACTTGCAAGCAGAGGAAGCCGAAATAAACAAAGAAGAGAGAACTGTTTTGGAAGTGATGGGTGCAACAGATTAAAACTCTGCAGTTAGCATTAACTAAGCATTGGAAGGCGTGTATAGACCTTGAGAAGAAGTATAAGCTGGAACAGGGAATTCTCTGAAACCGAACTGACCCCACACTGCCCTCTACAGCTCCAGAGAAATTCCTAGATTTATTTTTACTGTGATCATTTTTTAATTTAAAAAAATGTTTTATTTTTAAGTATTTTGTTACTCCTTTAACTTTCCCTTTTATAACCTACTCAGTTCAGTTCAGTCACTCAGTCATGTCCGACTCTTTGTGACCCCATGAATCACAGCAGGCCAGGCCTCCCTGTCCATCACAAACTCCCAGAGTTTACTCAAATTCATGTCCTACTACCTTGCAAATAAAAAAAAAGACCCTATTTTTAAAGCAAATTTCATATATATATATTTTATAATTTTGTGATTGATTTTTTGTTGCATTTTTTATTTTGTTTTGTATTTTTAATACTGCATTTTTGAGACTCTAACCTCTACTCTAGATTTTTAATCTCTACTTTTTGGTACTTGTTATCAATTTTCTACTGTTAAGAATCTCATCTTCAGTACCCGTTTTTACCTAGGGGTGCGATTACTGGCTTGACTGCTCTCTTTCCTTTTATCCCCGAGGTCACCTCTATCTCCTCCCTCCCCCTTCTCTTCTCTACTGAACTCCGTGAATCTGTCTAGGTGTTGTGGGCTGTGGAGAACACTTGAAGAACTGATTACTGGCCAGACTGGTCTCTCCCCTTTTGAGTCCCTCTCTTGAGCTCCTGCTCAACTCTCTCTCCCTGCTCCCTTCTCTCTTCTCCATGTAACTCTGTGAACCTCTCTGGGTGTCCCTCACTGTGAAGAACTTTTTCACTATTAACCTAGATGTTTTATCATCTGTGTTGTATGGATGGAGATGTACTGAGGCTACTCTAAGAATAAGACTAAAAGCCTGAGGCAGGAAGCTTACATTCAAAACTTGAGAACCCCAGAAAACTCCTGACTCCAGGGAAGATTAATTGACAAGATCTCATACAAAAGCCTCCATATCTACACTGAAATCAAGCTCCACACAAGAGTCAACATGTTCCAGAACAACACATACCATGCTAATTCTCCAGAAACGCAGGAACATAGCCCTGTGCATTAAAATACAGGCTGCCCAAAGTTACACCAAATCCACTGACATCTCAAAACTCACCACTGGACACTGCATTGCACTCCAGAGAGAAGAGATCTGGCTCCACCCACCAGAACACCAACGCAAGCCTCGCTATCCAGGAAATCTTGACAAGCCATTCGTCCAACCCCACCCACAGGGAGCAACCTCTACAATAAAGATGAACCACAAACTTTGAGCATATAGAAAGGCCACCCCAAACATAGCCATCTAAACAAAATGAGAAGGCAGAGAAATATTCAGCAAGTATAGGAACATGATAACCAAACCAAACAAAAGAGGAGGAGATAGGGAGTCTACCTGAAAAAAGGATTCAGAATAATGATAGGAAAGATGATCCAAAATCTTGAAAACAAAGTGGAGCTACATATATATATATACACTAGAGATAAGGATTGAGACGATGGAAGAAATGTTTAACAAGGGCTTAGAAGAAATAAAAAAGAGTCAATCAATAATGAATAATGCAATAAATGAGATAAAAACTGCTCTGAGGGGACCAACATTATAATAACTGAGGCAGAAGATAGGATAAGTGAGGTGGAATGTAGAAGGTGGAAATAAATGAAGCAGAAAGGAAAAAAGAAAAATTAAATTAAATTAAAAGAATTAAAAGAAATGAGGACAACCTCAGAGACCTCTGGGACAATGTTAAACATGCCAACATTCCAATCATAGGAGTCTCAGAAGAAGAAGACAAAAAGAAAGAGCATGAGAAAATACTTGAAGAGAAAATAGTTGAAAACTTCCCTAAAATTAGGAAGGAAATAGCCACCCAAGTCCAACAAATTGAGAGAGTCCCAAACAGGTTACACCCAAGCTGAAACATCCCAAGACACATATTAATCAAATTACTGAAGATCAAACACAAAAAGCAAATATTAAAAGCAGCAAAAAAAAAAACCTAACAAATAACACACAAGGGGATTCCCATAAGGATAACAGCTGATCTTTCAATAGAAACTCTTCAGGTTAGAAGGGAATGGCAGGACATACTTAAAATGATGAAAGAGAAAAATCTATATCCCAGTATATTATACCCATTAAGGATCTCATTCAAGTATGAAGGAGAAATCAAAAGCTTTACAGACAAGCAAAAGCTGAGAATTCAGCACCAACAAACCAGCTCTTCAACAAATGCTAAAGGATCTTCTCTAGACAGGAAACACAGAAAACATTTATAAACTCAAACCCAAAACAACCAAGTTAATGGCAACAGGGTCATAGTTATCAATAATTGCCTTAAATGTAAATGGGTTGCATGCCCCACCAAAAGATAAAGACTGGCTGAATGGATACAAAAACAAGACTTGTGCTGTCTACAAGAGACCCACCTCCAAACAAAGGACACATACAGACTGAAAGTGAAGGGCTGGAAAATGCTATTTCATGCAAATGGAGAACAACCAAGAGCAGGAGTAGCCATATTCATATCAGATAAAATAGACTTTGAAATAAAGCCCATGAAAACAGACAAAGAAGGAAACTACAAAACGATCAAAGGATCATTCCAAGAAGAAGATATAGCAATTATAAATATATATGCACCCAACATAGAAGCACCACAATATGTAAGGCAAATGCTAAGAAGTATGAAACGGGAACGTAACAATGACACAATAATAGTGGGAGAACTTAATACCCCATGCACACCTATGGATAGACCAACTAAACAGAAAACGAACAAGGAAACACAAACTTTAAATGATACAATGGACCAGTTAGACCTAATTGATATCTATAGGACTATTTCACTCCAAAACAATGAATTTCACCATTTTCTCAAGTGCACATGGGACATTCTCCAGGATAGATCATATCCTGGGCCATAGATCTAGCCTTAGTAAATTAAAAAAAAAATTGAAATCATTTCAAGCATCTTTTCTGATCACAATGCAGTAAGATTAGATATCAACTAAGGGAAAAAAACTATTAAAAATACAAACAGATGGAGGCTAAAAAACATGCTTCTGAATAACCAACAAATCACAAAAGAAATCAGAAAAGAAATAAAAATATCCATAGAAATGAATGAAAATGAAAACATGACGACCCAAAACCTATGGGATTCAGTAAAAGTAGTGTTAAGGGGAAGGGTCATAGCAATCCAAGCTTACCTCAAGGAAGAAGAGAAAAATCAAATACATAACCTAACTTTACAACTAAAGCAACTAGAAAAAGAAGAAATGAGGAACCCTATGGAGAAGGAAATGGCAACCCACTCCAATGTTCTTGCCTGGAGAATCCCAGGGATGGAGGAGCCTGGTGGGCTGCCAACTGTGGGATCACACAGAGTCGGACACGACTGAAGCAACTTAACAGCAGCAGCAGCAGGCTTAGTAGAAGGAAAGAAATCATAAAAATTAGAGAAGAATGAAATAAATGAAAAAGAAATAAAGGAGACTATAGCAAAAATCAACAAAACTAAAAGGTGGTTCTTGAGAAGGTAAATAAAATAGACACACCATTAGGCAGACTCATCAAGAAAAAAGGGACAAGAATCAAATCAACCAAATTAGAAATGAAAACAGAAAAATCACAACAGACAACACAGACATACAAAGGATCATAAGAGACCACTGTCAGGAACTATATGCCAATAAAATGGATAACTTGGAAGAAATGGGAGAATTCTTAGAAAAGTATAACCTTCCAACACTGAACCAGGAAGAAATAGAAAATCTTAACAGACCCATCACAAGCACCAAAATCAAAACTGGAATAAAAAGAATCTTCCAGCAAACAAAAGCCCAGCACCAGATGGATTCACAGCTGAATTTTACCAAAAATTCAGAGAAGAGCTAACTCCTATCCTACTCAAGTCCTTCCAGAATATTGCAGAGGAAGATAAACTGTCAAAAGAAATTCTATGAAGACACCATCACCATAATACCAAAATCACACAAAGATGCTGAAAAAAAGAAAAAGAAAACTACAGGCCAATATAACTGATGAATATAAATGCAAAAATCCTTAACAAAATTCTAGCAAACAGAATCCAACATTTAAAATGATCATACATCATGACCAAGTGGGCTTTATCTCAGGGATGCAAGAATTCTTCAATATTGGCAAACCAATCAACGTGATACACCACATTAACAAATTGTAAGATAAAAACCATATGATTATCTCAATAGATACAGAGAAAGCATTTGACAAAATTCAACATCTATTTATTATAAAAACCCTCTGGAAAGCAGGCAGAGAGGGAACATACCTAAACATAATAAAAGCCATATATGATAAACCCACAGCAGACATGATCCTCAATGGTGAAAAATTGAAAACATTTCCCCTAAAGTTAGGAACAAGACAAGGGTGTCCACTCTCACTACTACTATTCAACATAGTTTTGGTAGTTTTAGCCACAGCAATCAGAAAAGAAAAAGAAATGAAAGGAATCCAGATTGGAAAAGAAGTAAAATTCTCACTGTTTGCAGATGACATGATTCTCTACATAGAAAACCCTAAAGACACCACCAGAAAATTACTAGAGCTAATCAATGAATATAGTAAATATGCAAGATATAAAATTAGCACACAGAAGTCTTTTGCATTCCTATACACTAACAATGAGAAAACAGAAAGAGGAATTAAGGAAACAAGTCCATTCACCATTGCAATGAAAATAATAAAATACTTAGGAATAAATCTACCTAAAGAAACAAAAGACCTATATGTAGAAAACCATAAAACACTGATGAAAGAAATCAAAGGAGACACAAATAATGGAGAAATAGACCATGTTCATGGATTGGAAGAATAAATATAGTGAAAATGAGTATACTACCCAAACCAAACTATAAAGATTCAATGCAAACCCTATGATGCTACCAATGGTATTTTTCAGAAAACTAGAACAAATGATTTCACAATTTGTATGGAAATGCAAAAAACTTTGAACAGCCAAAGCAATCTTGAGAAAGAAGAATGGAACAGAATCAACCTGCCTGACCTCAGACTATACTGCAAAGCTACAGTCATCAAGACTGTATGGTACTGGCACAAAGACAGAAATATAGATCCATGGAACAAAATAGAAAGCCTGGAGATACTTCTAGGCACCTATGGAGTATCGTTTTTCCAGTGGTCATGTATGGATATGAGAATTGAACTGTGAAGAAAGCTGAGCTCCAAAAAATTGATGCTTTTGAACTGTGGTATTGGAGAAGACTCTTGAGAGTCCCTTGGACTGCAGGGAGATCCAACCAGTCCATCCTAAAGGAGATCAGTCCTGGGTGTTCATTGGAAGGACTGATGCTGAAGCTGAAACCCCAATACTTTGGCCACCTCCTGTGAAGAGTTGACTCATTGGAAAAGACCCTGATGCTGGAAGGGATTGGGGGCAAGAGGAGAAGGGGACGACAGAGGATGAGATGGCTGGATGGCATCACCGACTCGATGGGCATGAGTTTGAGTAAACTCCGGGAGTTGGTGATGGATAGGGAGGCCTGGCGTGCTGCGATTCGTGGGGTCGCAAAGAGTCAGACACAACTGAGCAACTGAACTGAACTGAACTGAACTGATGGACACCTTATCTTTGACAGAGGAGGCAAGAATATGCAACAGAGGAAAGACAATCTCTTTATAAAGTGATGCTGGGAAAACTGGTCAACCACTTGTAAAAGAATGAAACTAGAACACTTTCTAACACCACACACAAAAATGGACTAAAGGTCTAAATATAAGACCATAAATCATAAAACTCCTAGAGGAAAACATAGGCAAAACCCTCTCTGACATAAATCACAGCAGTATCCTCTATGACCAACCCCCCAGAGAAATGGAAATAAAAGCAAAAATGAACAAATTGGACCTAATTAAACTTAAAAGCTTTTGCACAATGAAGGAAACTACAAGCAAGGTGAAAAGACAGCTTTCAGAATTGAAGAAAATAATAACAAATGAAGCAACTGACAAAGAATTAATTTCAAAAGTATACAAGCAATTCATGCAACTCAATACTAGAAAAATAAATGACCCAATCAAAAAATGGGCTAAAGACCTAAATAGACATTTCTTCACAGAAGTCATACAAATGGCTAACAAACACATGAAAAGATGCTCAACATCACTCATCAGAGAAATGCAAATCAAAACCACAATGAGGTACCACCTCATGTCAGTCAGAATGGCTGCTATCAAAAAGTTTACAAACAATAAATGCTGGAGAGGGTGCAGAGGAAAGGGAACTCTCTTACACTGTTGGTGGGAATGCAAACTTGTACAGCCACTATGGAGAACAGTGCAAAGATTCCTTAAAAAACTGGAAATAGAACTGCCATACGACCCAGCAATCCCACTGCTGGGCATACACACCGAGGAAACCAGAGTTGAAAGTGACACGTCTACCCCAGTGTTCATCAGAGCACTGTTTACAATAATTAGGATATAGAAGCAATCTAGATACCCATTGGCAGAAGAATGGATAAGAAATCTGTGGTACATATACTCAGCTGTTATAAAGAACGCATTTGAATCAATTCTAATGAGGTGGATGAAACTGGAGTCTATTATACAGAGTGAAGCAAGTTAAACGAAAGCCACCAATACAATATATTAATGCATATATATGAAATTTAGAAAGATGGTAATGATGACCTTATATGTGAGACAGCAAAAGAAACACATGTAAAGAACAGATTTTTGGACTCTGTGGGAAAAGGCAAGGGTGGGATGATTTGGGAGAATAACATTGAAACATGTATATTACCATATGTGGAATAGATCGCCAGTCTAGGTTCAATGCATTAGACAGGGCGCTCAGGACCGTTGCACTGGGATGACCCTGAGGGATGGGATG
Source organism: Odocoileus virginianus (assembly GCF_023699985.2). Classification (NCBI taxonomy): domain Eukaryota; kingdom Metazoa; phylum Chordata; class Mammalia; order Artiodactyla; family Cervidae; genus Odocoileus; species Odocoileus virginianus. The sequence goes on along the minus strand of NC_069682.1, from coordinate 69,171,879 downwards.
GGAGGCAGTTAGGAGGAGAATTCAGGATGGGGAACACATGTACACCCATGGCTGATTCATGTCAATGTATGGCAAAAACTACTACAATATTGTAAAGTAATTAGCCTCCAATTAAAAAAGAAATAAACCCTGACCACTTCTTGGCATTTTCAGAATTCCTGGCAGAATCGGGTACTTATTTAAATCAATTGTGACAGACTGTGTTTGTCTTGTCTTGATCCCATTACCCACATGCTCTGTGTCCTGGGATAGTTCCATCTCCAGTTTTTTCCATGAGAGCAGGAAGTCCATGTTTCTAGAGTTTTTTGAAAGGATTACCAGTCATGAGTACAAAGAATTCACACATTCGTGGTCAGGAACGTGTTTTCCACCAAATGTTTTAGTCTGAAAGACTTGTTGACATACCTACATTTCCTCATGACCCTTCCAAAAATATATATGTGTCAAATAATGATCATTTCTCTTTTATGAAATTAATCAGAAAGTTGAGTGGCAGCTGAGCATCTTCCCTCCAGAGGCAACTGCAGGTTGAACAAGAAAGGCATTACTTCCTTGAGTTTGCTCATGGGGCCAAGACTGCTTTTTCCAGGCTGCTATGATATTAGTCAAGACACAGTGTCCTTCCTCTTACTCCCCTATAAGACTATATTTCATTTTCCTTTAATGATAGTTACACTGATAATTTTATAGACAGGTCTCATCATCATAGAGACTAACAAGAATTTTACTATATCCACTCTCTTCAATGACAAGGCGCTTATCATGAGTGTGAAATAGAGAGTCATTTACTTAGAAATATTTATCAAAATGTATCCTTTTGGTTCTGAGAGCATAGTGTTTTTGGTAGGGAAACAGCTGTAAAGTGCATATATATATATATATATATATATATATATATATATGCACATGCATATAATAAAATAATATCATTCTAGAAGGGAGACACACAATAAAGACAAGGGAAAATCCTATACCACATCATGATGAGTGTTGTGAAGAAAGAGACTGATGGGGATAAGGAGGCCAGCGAGGGCCAGGGAAGTGTTCTGTGATAAACAGGCCTTGAGTAGAAGCTCTCAAAATCGTGCATGGTGTGATTGAGCAGCAGACAGAACCAGAGTGGCTGGAGTTGAGTGGGTTTGGGGGAGGAGAATGGAAAGGGATGAGACAGAGAGGCTACGGGGACAGATCGTGAAGAGCTTTGTAAAACTTTAAAAATCAGAATCTGACTCTCAGGCAATGAGGAATTGGTCAGATAGAATTCACTTTGAAACAGGATTCTTGCAGCTGCAGTGTGGAGAGTGGTCTCTAGGGGGCAAAGGGCAGAGTCAGAGGCCTCTGCGCAGGCTGCTGCACTGGCCCAAGTGAGCCATGATGGGGTGTATCCATATTTTTGCCTGGATTGATCTCAGTTCCTTAGAATACCATGGATAACATGCTCTGTTGAGGTCTGTGGAGGCTTCATCACAAATCACAATTCATTAAATCTTTAGGCATTTGTGATGGATTTACCTTTCAAACCTTCACCTTTCCTTGAGATATGTGAGCAGGGAAAAGGCAAAGGTGGAAGTTAAAACTCCACCCCCTAATCAGGTTTTGGTTATCCAGACAACCAACATCCATTCTAAGGTTAGATTAAGGCTTTGCTTGTCACCTCACTCACATGGTAAAAGACTCCCTTGGTGCTGTCATCTCTAGGAAATCCAATGGTTTTAGGAGCCGTGGTCCAGGAACAGGAAGAATACTAAATTAGTATTTCTTATGGCATCTGGTGGATCAGCTGGTAAAAAATTCACCTGCAATGTGGGAGACCTGGGTTTGACCCCTGGGTTGGGAAGATCCCCTGGAGAAGAAAATGGCTACCCATTCCAGTATTCTGGCCTGGAGAATTCCATGGACTGTATAGTCCATGGGGTTGCAAAGAGTCGGATATGACTGAGTGACTTTCATTTTCACAGATAGGTCACAGTATCAGTATTCCCTCAATATTCCTTTATTCCTGTGCCCATGACGTAAACAAAGTGAACACAATAATGAGTTTTCTTCCATTCTTTTCTTCATTAAATCATGATGCCTTCACACTTTATTTTTGATAGTGGAAGCTTTCAACCAAACACATGTACAAAAAATAGTATTATAAACCCATGGACCATTGTCCAGCTCCAATCATGATCAACATATGGACAGTATTCTTGATATGTATCTTTTATCTCAGATAATCTGGATGATGTGATCACACACCTAGAGCTAGACATCCTGGAATGCGAAGTCAAGTGGGCCTGAGGAAGCATCACTACAAACAAAGCTAGAGGAGGTGATGGAATTCCAGCTGAGCTATTTAAAATCCTAAAAGATGATGCTGTGGAAGTTTTGCACTCAGTATGCCAGCAAATTTTGGAAAACTCAGCAGTGACCACAGGAAAGGAAAAGGTCTGTTTTCATTCCAATTCCTAAGAAAGGCAATGCCAAAGAATGCTCAAGCTACTGCATAATTGTACTCATCTCACACACTAGCAAAGAAATGCTCAAAATTCTCTAAGCCAGGCATCAATAGTATGTGACCCGTGAGATTCCAGATGTTCTAGCTGGATTTTGAAAAGGCAGAGGAACCAGAGATCAAATTACCAACATCCGCTGGATCATCAAAAAAGCAAGAGAGTTCCAGAAAAACATCTATTTCTGCTTTAATGACTATGTCAAAGACTTTGACTGTGTGGATCACAATAAATTGTGGAAAATTCTGAAAGAGATGAGAATACCAGACCACCTGACCTGCCTCTTGAGAAATCTGTATGCAGGTCAGGAAGCAACAGTTAGAACTGGACATGGAACAACAGACTGGTTCCAAATAGGGAAAGGAGTACGTCAAGGCTGTATATTGTCACCATGCTTATTTAACTTATATGCAGAGTACATCATAAGAAACTCTGGGCTGGATGAAGCACAAGCTGGAATCAAGATTGCTGGAAGAAATATCAACAACCTCAGATATGCAGATGACACCACCCTTATGACAGAAAGTGAAGAAAATGTAAAGAGCCTCTTGATGAAAGTGAAAGAGGAGAGTGGAAAAGTTGGCTTAAATCTCAACATTCAGAAAACAAGGATCATGGCATCTGGTCTCATCACTTCATGGCAACTAGATGGAGAAACAGTGGAAACAGTGGCTGACTTTATTTTTTGGGCTCCAAAATCACTGCAGATGGTGATGGCAGCCATGAAATAAAAAGACACTTACTTCTTGGAAGAAGAGTTATAACCAACCTAGACAGCATATTAAAAAGCAGAGACATTACTTTGCCAACAAAGGTCCATCTAGTCATGGATATGGTTTTTCCATTAGTCATGTATGGATGTGAGAGTTGGACTATAAAGAAAGCTGAGTGCTAAAGAATTGATGCTTTTGAGCTGTGGTGTTGGAGAAGACTCTTGAGAGTCCTTTGGGCTGCAAGGAGATCCAGCCAGTCCATCCTATAGCAGATGAGTCCTGAATGTTCATTGTAAGGACTGATGTTGAAGGTGAAACTCCAATACTTTGGCCACCTGATGCGAAGAGCTGACTCTTTTGAAATGACCCTGATGCTGGAAAGATTGAAGGCAAGAGGAGAGGGGAATGACAGAGGATGAGAAGGTTGGGTGGCATCACCGACTTAATGGACATGAGTTTGAGTAAGCTCGGGGAGTTGGTGATGGTCAGGGAGGTCTGGTGTGCTGCAGTCCACTGGGTGGCAAAAAGTCAGACACGACTGAGTGACTGAACTGTACTGAGGGTCCTTGTTAGAACTTCCCTGTGGCTCAGTGGTAAAGTATCTGCCTAAAATGCAGGAGCCACATGAAATGCAGTTTCAGTCTCTGGGTAGGGAAGATCCCCTGGAGGAGGGCATGGCAACCCACTCCAGTATTTTTGCCTGGAGAATCCCATCCAGACAGAGGAGTCTGGTGGGCTACAGTCAATAAGAGTCAGCATGCACGGGGCCTGGTTGCCAGGTTCTTTTAAGGATCAAAGAAAAGGGAGGAGGTAAGGAAAAGAGAGCAAAAAACTATTCAATCCTTGCAAAAGTTCCCTAGAATGACAAGCCTCAGGCAGGGGAGTGTTTAGTTTCATCTCCTCACAGCCTGTCACAGGTGGGTGACTCAGGTTATCACCCTGAGGCAGGCCATTATGTATGCCTACAATAACAACAAATCTGCAGGATGAGGGTTAAAGTCACAGAAGCAGATCCAGCATAAGTTCAAAATTAACCCTTCCAGTTACAAAATCAAGCCCATTACTTTGGGATGCTGTGAATGCACTTGAGAGAGTGAATAGAAAATGCTCTGCTCTGTGCCCCTGGGTGATAGATGCTCAAAGATTCAGGACTCCTCCTATGATCATCAGTATGACACCCAACTCCCAGTAGGAACTTCTGGATCCTATCTCAGGCCTGTGTTGAAATAAATATCTAGATTCAAGTTGGCCAACGTGCCATGTCAGCAAACTGAAAAATAATTCTGTTTTTGTAAATGATCTACAGTTCTTTGAGTCCTTGGGAGTGGAGACTGCCCACTTAATGAAGTGTTAAGGAAAGTTTGAACTATCTTTTTTAGTCACTTTTTTTTTCCTTAATCATTTTTAATGTGGGAGATGCCTCTTTTCTTCTGGGGTCTGGGGCTTCCCTGAGGTCTAGGGCACAGGCAATGTATGCCCATGTGCCAGAGCACAGTAAAAGCTCCCAGACAGCAGTGAGCTTCTCTAGTTGGCAACACCAAGGAATTGTTGGTTGAGGGAACCCAACAAGCAAAAGTGTGGGCCTGTGTGCTTCCAGGTTCACCCCTTGCACTTTCTCCCTTCATTGATTCTACTCTGCATCCGTTTGCTATTAACTCAAGTATAAAAAAACACCTTTGTGTCCTGTGAGTCCTTTAATGAATTAAACCTGAGTGTTGAGAAATGGAATATTTCCTACCATATCAGCAAACAAAGGATGTCACAGTCATCCACCACTGGAATGTGAGCCGGTGAGCCCTGAGGGAACTCAGTAAGGAAAGAATACTCTCCATCTAAACAGATAACAGACAGCAGCCACTCCCTAAGTTGAGCCCCGATGAAACTCTGGATGTAAAAACACAGAACACTGGCCCCTGATAGATGAGATGTGTATCAAAGGAATGATTTCAGTGAGCCCAGATTCTTGCATCTTTCCACACAAAGAAAAGTGCTAAATTCCTTAATTTGGGATACTTGGTTTTCTTTAATTTACAATAATCCTTTGACATTCAGACTACCTGCTCTTTTTGCAAAAGTTCTGTATAACCTGACTCCCTCCTTGCCTCCTCATAGCAATTCTCTCAGGGTTACCTGAGTTGCTGCCGCCTGGGCTTAAAGTCTTAAAAAAATCCCACTGGATAGAACATAACTCTCAACTTTGAGACTGTGAATTTTTTTTAGTCTACGGTGGTCTTAGGGATTCTAAGCACAAATTGTTGTGCTGTAGCACAAACTAGTTGAAGCCCCCTCATTATGTTTGTCCTTATCAAGCCCTTTTCCTTTCCACCCATTCAACTCGGCTCCTACAGTTGGTGTTTACCCACCTCTTTCTTGCTTAATTGCATGCTGAAAATGATCGCCCTCTAGCTACAATTGTATTATGCACCTGATGTTTACTTCTCCAGGACAAGACTCCCTAACACTTGCCCTTAGTGAGCATTCTCCATCCAGAAAGCAGGTCTCAGAATGATAACTTTGAGACAATCAGAACCTGTTCCAGAACCACCTAACGATATCACTGTCTCCAAGAGAAAAGAATAATGCAAGACTACAACAGCTCCATCCTTATCTTCGGCCCTATTTTGTAGCCAGAAACTGTAAGACCCCTTCCAACTTCCCAGGAAGTGGGGTGGGGCACTGTCTTGAGTGTTGGCCTGCTGTGCCTGGCAAAGTGATAAAGCTGCTCCTTTCTGCTTCTGCAAGGCTCTGTCTCTGTGTTTTCTGCTTGGTGCAGGTGAATGGAGGCTGGGTTTTCAGCAACAGTTTCTCTTGTTACTCCCAAATAGAAATTACATCCATAGAGGTTAAATCATTTATCGGGGTCACACAGATCATGAACAGCAAAGCTGGAATTTAAATTTCTCTATCTCCAATGATGAGGCTTTTAACAACTACTGAACCACATGTGAAGCCAATCTAACATAACTGATTTCTCATATAGAAAACTCAAATGGAAAAGAAAACTTATATCAAGATAGAGTATTGGTTTGGCCAAAAAGTCTCATAAGATGTTACAGAAAAACCCAAACAACTTTCTGGTCAATGAAATCAGTATAAGAAAATTTCCCTTTAAAAATACGTAGATTGAAAAAGCATTCCATATTTCAGTACCAAAAAAAAAAAAAAAAAAAGATACAGAATGATCCCCAAATATGTTATCTCAAGAATAAACAAAAAGGTCTTTGTTTAGGCTTTCAGGTAGGTAAAAAGTCATCTCTAAGACAGAAAAGCATCCTGGCCACTTAATGGGGACAGTCCATGGCAGGATTCAGTCAAGGTCCACAGTTGTTCTGGGGGAAAAAAATCTGATCAAGAGTTTTTTATCCCGTTGAATTGTCCCTGAACAACCTGGCTGGAAGGGGGAGTTAGGGAGAAAATGGATACATGTTCACATATGGCTGAGTCCCTTCACTGTTCACCTGTGACTATTGCAACTTTGTTAATCAGCTATAACCCAAACAAGATAATTTTTTTTTAAAAAAATTGCCCTTCGAGTATAAAGGCAATATGCAAAAACTAAGGGAAAATAATACCTATAAACCCTTTGTGTTTGTAGAATTGCTTTATCTACCTAACAAAATGTTTATGAGGATGCCTTGTAAAGACACTGACTTCACGTGGTGGAATCTGACTGTCCACCATGGTGGCCATCAGCCACAGGTGATTACTGAGCACAGGACAGGTGACTGTACCCTAAGTGCAAAATACACTGAGATTCCAGACAGTATAAAGAAAGATAAAAATCATATTACTCTTTATTACAAGTTGATTATATGTTGAAATTGTCCTATTTTTGGATTTACTGAGTTGTTCTTCAGTCGCTCAGTAGTGTCTGACTCTTTGTGACTCCATGGACTGCAGCATGTCTGGCTTCCCTGTCCTTCACCATCTCATGAAGTTTGCTCAGACTCATGTCCATTGAGTAGATGATGCCATCCAACCATCTCATTCTCTGTCTTGGGTTAAATAAACTATTATAAAAACTAGTTTTATCTCTTTCTTTTTACTCTTTAAAATATTGCTACTAAAAGGAAAAAAAAAAGATGCTGGGAATTTCCTGTCAGTCCAGTGGTTAAGACTCAGTGCTTTCACTGCCCTGGAGACCCGGGATTAGATCATTGGATGAGGAATGAAGTAATTCCATGTGCAGCACAGCCCCCCAAAAATGCTGGTACTAGAAAATTTTAAAGTCTCTTTGTGGCTTGCATTATTTTTCTGCTGCACAGCACTATGGTAGATTTTGGGGGGAGTGATTTTGCCTTTTGCTTATGCTATTCATATTCACTATAACTTGAACTTTTAAAAATAAATATGATGATGTATGCTGTGCTAAGTTGCTTTAGTTGTGTCCAACTCTCTGAGACCCTTTGGATCATAGCCTTCCAGGCTCCTCTGTCCATGGGATTCTTCAGGCAAGAATACTGGAGTGGGCTGCTATGCCCTCCTCCAGGGGATCTTCCTGACCCAGGGATGGAACTCAATTCTCTTATGTCTACTGCATTGGCAGACAGACTCTTTACCACTAGCACCATCTGGGAAGACCATGATGATATATATGAAACAATAAACTCATTATCCCAAAGTGAAATAAATCCAACGAACAAAGAGCTGTGTTCTCTCTCTTGGGATGTTGAGACACTAGCTGGGAGGCTCTGGATGGGAACCAATAATAATAGAATGCAGAAGAGCTGTGCTGGGCTTTCAGGGACAACGTGTTCCAGCCCACCTGTTTTACAAACAGGGAAGCTGAGGTCTCCAAAGGTCTCTTTTTAGTGCAAGGTCAGAGGGACTCAAGCCTGCAGTAGATAAGGCTGGAGAAAACATTCCAGATGGTACAGAAGCACCATCCTAGAGGACTTGCCCAATGGCCAGGAAGAATCCATCCAAGGACACTGGCACTGCCTCCAGGTAAGAAGTCCAGTTCTTGCAGCCAACACCTCTGGCCCAGAGTGCTTCTTATTCCAAGTAACGAAAAGCACAATACTATTGTACCCGAATAGCGGAATTCCCCCAAACACGACAGGAGCCGCGGATCGATGCAAAAGCAGTGAGGAACTTTATTACAAGCTCGAGCAGGGACTCTTCACACAATGGTAAAGGAGCCCCAAGTGAAAGCGGCGAGTCTTTTTTATACTGTCTAGCAGGGACGGCGGGAAGGGAATCTTAAGGGGATTGGCTAATTTATACTGTGCAGCCGGGGAAGCGGGAAGTCTTGGTGGGATGGGGGTGGGGTGAGGGACTTCTCCCGCCCTTCTAGATTGCCTAGGGGTGGAGGGTAACTCGTCTCCTTCTGATTGGTAGGTTTGACGAAGCTTTTTTCTCTTCTTCTCGGGAGGGGTTCTCGCTCAGAATTGTAATGCCATCTAAAATGGAGTTGTTTTAAAATTTTCTTTCACAAATACTTCCCTTAACCCTGGGGAACAGGGTGCCTTCTCTTTCAGCGGCAGCTATAAGTTCCAGCCTCCCAGCCTCATCCCAGAACATGAAGTTACTCACACCATGAAGCTCAGCTGCCTACTTGCCCTTTGCCTCACCCTCTGCCTGGTGGGCTTGGCAAGCTCAGGAGAGACCTCAGGTGAGCTGAGGTGCTGGACACAGGGTCCCTGATCATAGCCTGGTGGGGGAGTATTGGGTCCAAACAGCCATCTGGTCACTTCCACCTCAAGAGAAAACAAGGACCTAGACAAGGGGAAAGGGTCCCTGTGGTCAGCATCCAGTCTCAGAAAAATCTGGGGCCAGACCTCCTAGAGGTCTCTTTGACATCACCAAATTTTAATTTTTCTTAAAAAGCAAGACATATGTTTGTTTGAAAAGGACAAACTATACGCAAATGTGTGCAGTTTAAAAAGTGGGTCCCCTACAATCCTGCTCGCCAGAATCCTACTCCCTAGAATTCTTAAGCAAGAAAAGAAATATTGATGGTGCTTTGAACAGGAGGCCAGCTTCTCAAACTTGGCTGCACACACAAGTCCCCTCTGGCCTCTCTGGGTCCCACATTCAAAAATTCTGATTTAATGGGTCTGGGACAAAGCCTGGGCATCAGGACTTTTTTAAAGTCCCTCAAGAGGTTCTAATATTCTAACCAAGATTGAGAATTTGCTGCCTAAATAGAAGGTCTCAAGTTCCTTTCTACAATGCCTCTTCCCTATTCCAGGTTAAGCTTCTTCCAGGAAATCCAGCATGGTCAAGGTCACTCTCATTTTGGGTTCACAAAATGGTTTGGTGGAGTTGAGTTGACCCATGTGCTTATAAGTTTGAGGAATGCTATCCTTGTTAGGGAAAGTGTCATTCTCAAAGTGCTGTGTGCTATATCCATAAAAAGATACACTGAGGTCCTGAGTGTTCAAGGCAGATGGTTGAGGGAGGGTATGTGTGTGTGTGTGTGTTTGTGTGTGTGTGTGTGTGTGTGTGTGTGTGTGTGCATGTTTGATAAATCACTGTGTTTGAAAACCAGAGCCAGATGTGAAAGGAGTTAAAATCACAAATGATTCAATAAAAGAGGCCAGTTTCTTTATTTGCTGATTACCCATGATATTACAAATTATTTAATATGAAATAATGCAAATAATGAAAAGTAGTGAAAACTGACACTTGCTCACTGTCATTCAACTGACACTAAAAAGAATTTTAGAAAATAAAAATCATTTGAAATTCAACCACCCAGAGATAACTGCTATAAATATATTGAGGAATAACCTTCATATCATCATTCTATGGGCTTATATATATATTTTATAGCCATAGGAACACACCAGGTATCTTATTTTGCAATTTGTTCTTTTTTCTTCAACAAAAGGTAAGTGCCTCTCTCCATGTTGCTGTGTATCATTAACTCTATGCTTTTTAGTGACTGCATAATGGTCCGCTGTTCCCCTGTTGGTGAACATTTACATTTTTTCCAAATTAGAAATTTTTCCCATTATAAACAAAGCTCCAGCCAACATCTTGATGTCAAGTTATGAGAGGCCGTAGGATACAGCACTTGAGATTTGAAATTGGATCTGGGTTTAAACCCCAAGACTCTCTCAACTTACAGGCTTTATGATTTTGGGAAGATTCCCAAACCTCTCCAAGCCTCGGTTTCTACATTTGTGAAATGGGGACAGTAACACCCTCTCCGTTTGGTTGTTGAACTAATGGCAAGTATAGCAAACACCTAGAAGGGTGCTTGGTGTAGAGTAGGTGCTGGGGAAAAAGTGTTGATCAGTTCATTAACAGGACACATCAGTGACCATTCTGTTGTTTCTTACCCTTGCAGACAATCTTCAATAAGAGGCTTCCCAGGACTTGTTTTGGATCACCCCTGCCATGTGCCAGCTTCCCCCCAGAGTCCCAGGCAAAGCTTCTTTGTTCTGATACTTCTATACCTCTACATCCAATGTGTGTGAGACCTTTATTTATGGTGGTTGTCAGGGCAATTACAAGAATTTTGAGACCACAGAGGTGTGTTTGATGGTTTTTCAACCCCCTGGTGAAGAGTAATGGAGGTGATAGGATGCTGGGTGTGAAGGGAGAGGGTGTTGGTGAGGATGCTGACGGTGATGCAGGAGATTATGTTAATGTGGGAGTTGGTGACGATGAGAATAAGAGGAATGAGATACCTGTCACTGAGTGCTGGGGTGTGATAATGAAGGTGTTGGAGGTGTAGACAGCAAGGCTTTGGTGGATGGTGACTTGGATAGTAAAGATGAAAGGAAGATTGGTTATTGTAGCAAGCCCTCTTAAAATACACAGTGAGGGGTCTTCCCTGGTGGTTCAGTGACTAAGATTCCACCCTCCCAATGTGGAGGGCCTGGATTTGATCCCAGATCAGGGAACCAGATTCCTCATGCCACAACTAAAAGATAGCTAATGGCACACCTAAGACTCAGTCCAACCAAATAAATAAAAATAAGTAAATAAAATATGTTGTGGGGCTGGCAGAGGTAAAGAGAGAAATGTAACCCTTATGGGTGATCCTGTTGGCAGAGGTGATGAACGTGATTGTAGCAATGATCATGGTGGGACGTGATAGAAGTGAGGAGGTCCTGGTGCACTGGGGAGACCCAGAGGGATCGGGTGGAGAGGGAGGTGGGAGGGGGGATCGGGATGGGGAATACATGTAAATCCATGGCTAATTCATGTCAATGTATGACAAAAACCACTACAATACTGTAAAGTAATTAGCCTCCAACTAATAAAAATAAATGAAAAAAAAAAAAAAAGAAGTGAGGAAGTCCCCAGGCTGGTGGATGTTGAAGGGGTTGGGTAAGGAGTCCAGCTTGATAGCTCTGGCTCTAGGATGCCAACGGGCCAGCCAAGAAGGGAGCTGACTGTCATCTCCATCACAGAGACCAAGGACAAGACCTGCTGACAATGATACCTGCATGTTCCCAGGCATTGACCAAAAGCTGGCTTGGCTGCTCTTTCAGCTCAAAGGCCATTTTGAACCCATCCTATATCCCTCCGGGACTGGGTCAATAAAGTGTTCAAAGTTGATGTGGCCTGAAACCTTCCTACAAGGACCCTGGGAAGATTTTGTCCTCAAAAATTTCTCATAGTCACAGGGGTGATCAAACCTACATCACCCCACCCCCAGCCCTCCAGGCCCTCACTGTCCTGGAGGACAAGACAAAGGACACCTGAATGAAGACAAGACAAAGGACACCAGTTCCCCTTTCACCAGGGGGTCCTCAAGGAAGCCAGACTGAATGGAAATTTGGGGACCTTGGATGTTTGTCCCTGGATCCTGGCCTGCTGCTCTTCCTTATCCAGGGCTACATGATGAGCCAGAATGTTCTTCCTGTCCAGCAGGAACCATGGCCTGGAGGAGTGTGGAGAGGGTACAAATTCAGGGAATCTTGGTTTTCTCCTCTCCACCCAGAGGAATACAGGAAAAATTTTTTTACATATTTTAAAAATTGTGGTAAAATATATGCAACATGTGGCTTCCCAGGTGTAGTGGTAAAGAATCTACATGCCAATGAAGGTCTGAGATGTGGGTTTGATCCTTGAGTCCAGAAGATCCCCTTGAGGAGGAAGAGGCAACCCGCTCAAGTATTCTTGCCTGGAAAATCCCTTGGATAGAGGAACCTGGCAGGCTAAAATCCATGGGGTGGAAAAGAGTCAGACACAACTGAGCACACACAACACATACACTACATGAAATTTACCATTTTAACCGTTTCTTTCTTTCTTTCTTTTTTTTGTTTAGCTTTCTGATTTTTTTTCTTTTCTTTTTTATTGTAGTGGTTTTTGTCATACATTGACATGAATCAGCCATGGATTTACATGTATTCCCCATCCCGATCCCCACCCCCCCACCTCCCTCTCTACCCGATCCCTCTGGGTCTTCCCAGTGCACCAGGCCCAAGCACTTGTCTCATGCATCCAACCTGGGCTGGTGATCTGTTTCACCCTTGATAATATACATGGTTCGATGCTGTTCTTTCGAAACATCCCACCTCGCCTTCTCCCACAGAGTCCAAAAGTCTGTTCTATACATCTGTGTCTCTTTTTCTGTTTTGCATATAGGCTTATCATTACCATCTTTCTAAATTCCACATATATGTGTTAGTATACTGTAATGGTCTTTATCTTTCTGGCTTACTTCACTCTGTATAATGGGCTCCAGTTTTTTCCATCTCATTAGAACTGATTCAAATGAATTCTTTTTAATGGCTGAGTAATATTCCATGGTGTATATGTACCACAGCTTCCTTATCCACTCATCTGCTGGTGGCCATCTAGGTTGCTTCCATGTCCTGGCTATTATAAACAGTGCTGCGATGAACATTGAGGTGCATGGGTCTCTTTCAGATCTGGTTTCCTTGGTGTGTATGCCCAGAAATGGGATTGTTGGGTCATATGGTAGTTCTATTTCCAGTTTTTTAAGAAATCTCCACACTGTTCTCCATAGCGGCTGTACTAGTTTGCATTCCCACCAACAGTGTTAGAGGGTTCCCTTTTCTCCACACCCTCTCCAGAATTTATTGCTTGTAGACTTTTGGATAGCAGCCATTCTGACTGGTGTGTAATGGTACCTCGTTGTGGTTTTGATTTGCATTTCTCTGATAATGAGTGATGTTTAGCATCTTTTCATGTGTTTGTTGGTCATCTGTATGCCTTCTTTGGAGAAATGTCTGTTTAGATCTTTGGCCCATTTTTTGATTGGGTCATTTATTTTTCTAGAATTGAGCTAGAGGAGTTGCTTGTATATTTTTGAGATTAATCCTTTGTCTGTTGCTTCGTTTGCTATTATTTTCTCCCAATCTGAGGTCTGTATTTTCACTTTGCTTATAGTTTCCTTTGTTGTGCAAAAGCTTTTAAGTTTCATTAGGTCCCATTTGTTTATTTTTGCTTTTATTTCCAATATTCTGGGATATGGGTCATAGAGGATCCTGCTGTGATTTATGTCGGAGAGTGTTTTGCCTATGTTCTCCTCTAGGAGTTTTATAGTTTCTGGTCTTACATTTAGATCTTTAATCCATTTGGAGTTTATTTTTGTGTATGGTGTTAGAAAGTGTTCTAGTTTCATTCTTTTACAAGTGGTTGACCAGTTTTCCCAGCACCACTTGTTAAAGACGTTGTCTTTTTTCCATTGTATATCCTTGCCTCCTTTGTCGAAGATAAGGTGTCCATAGGTTCGTGGATTTATCTCTGGGCTTTCTATTCGTTCCATTGATCTATAGTTCTGTCTTTATGCCAGCACCATACTGTCTTGATGACTGTGGCTTTGTAGTATAGTCTGAGGTCAGGCAGGTTGATTCCTCCAGTTCCATTCTTCTTTCTCAAGATTACTTTGGCTAGTCGAGGTTTTTTGTATTTCCATACAAACTGTGGAATTATTTGTTCTAGTTCTGTGAAAAATACCGTTGGTAGCTTGATAGGGATTGCATTGAATCTATAGATTGCTTTGTGTAGTATAGCCATTTTGACAATATTGATTCTTCCAATCCATGAACAGGGTATATTTCTCCATTTGTTTGTGTCCTCTTTGATTTCTTTCATCAATGTTTTATAGTGTTCTGTGTATAGGTCTTTTGTTTCTTTAGGTAGATATACTCCTAAGTATTTTATTCTTTTTGTTGCAATGGTGAATGGTATTGTTTCCTTAATTTATCTTTCTGTTTTCTCATTGTTAGTGTATAGGAATGCAAGGGATTTCTGTGTGTTAATTTTATACCCTGCAACTTTACTATACTCATTGATTAGCTCTAGTAATTTTCTGGTAGAGTCTTTAGGGTTTTCTATTTAGAGGATCATGTCCTCTGCAAACAGCGAGAGTTTCACTTCTTCTTTTCCTATCTGGATTCCTTTTACTTTTTCTGCTCTGATTGCTGTGGCCAAAACTTCCAAAACTATGTTGAATAGTAGTGGTGAGAGTGGGCACCCTTGTCTTGTTCCTGATTTCAGGGGAAATGCTTTCAATTTTTCACCATTGAGGGTAATGCTTGCTGTGGGTTTGTCATATATAGCTTTTATTATGTTGAGGTATGTTCCTTCTATTCCTGCTTTCTGGAGAGTTTTAATCATAAATGGATGAAGAACCCCAGGGTTAGTAGAAGGAAAGAAATCTTAAAAATTAGGGCAGAAATAAATGCAAATGAAACTAAAGAGACCATAGCAAAAATCAACAAAGCTAAAAGCTGGTTTTTTGAAAAAATAAACAAAATTGACAAACCATTAGCAAGACTCATTAAGAAACAAAGGGAGAAGAACCAAATTAACAAAATTAGAAATGAAAATGGAGAGATCACAACAGACAACTCTGAAATACAAAGGATCATAAGAGACTACTACCAGCAGCTCTATGCCAATAAAATGGACAACTAGGAAGAAATGGACAAATTCCTAGAAAAGTATAACTTTCCAAAATTGAACCAAAAAGAAATATAAGATCTTAACAGACCCATCACAAGCAAGGAAATTGAAACTGTAATCAGAAATCTTCCAGCAAACAAAATCCCAGGACCAGATGGCTTCACAGCTAAATTCTATAAAAAAAATTTAGAGAAGAGCTAACACCTATCTTACTCAAACTCTTCCAGAAAATTGCAGAAGGTAAACCTCCAAACTAATTCTATGAGGCCTCCATCAATTAACCAGACAAGGATGCCACAAAAAAAGAAAACTACAGGCCAATATCACTGATGAACATAGATGCAAAAATCCTTAACAAAATTCTAGCAAACAGAATCCAACAACATATTAAAAAAATCATACACCATGACCAAGTGGGCTTTATCCCAGGAATGCAAGGATTCTTTAATATCTGCAAATCAATCAGTGTAGTACACCACATTAACAAATTGAAAGATAAAAACCGTATGATTATCTCAATAGATGCAGAAAAAGCCTTTGACATTTTAACCATTTCTAAGTGTACCATTTAGTGGCATTACATAAACACACATTGTTGTGCTACCATGAGCATCACTCACCTCCAGAACTTTTTCACCTTCCCAAACTGAAACTTTGTACCCATT
Source organism: Odocoileus virginianus (assembly GCF_023699985.2). NCBI lineage: Eukaryota > Metazoa > Chordata > Mammalia > Artiodactyla > Cervidae > Odocoileus > Odocoileus virginianus. Next base: position 69,156,165 of record NC_069682.1, on the reverse strand, counting down.
AAAAATTAACTCCTCTTTCTCCCTACCTACTATCCCTGGGAGCCACCATTCTAATTTCTGTCTCTATGAGTTTAACTAATTCAGAAAGCTCATAATACATGGAAGCATACAGCACTTGTCCTTTTGTGACTGGCTTGTTTCACATAGCATCTTGTCCTCAAGTTTCAACCATGTTGTAGCCTATATCAAAATGTACATTCTTTTTATTTATTTATTGGTTCGTTTCATTTAGTTGTTTGTTTTGGCTGGTCTGGGATCTTAGTTCTCTGACCAGGGATTGAACCTTAGTTCTCTGCAAGTCTCTTGCACTGGGAGCTCAGTGTCTTAGCCACTGGACTACCAGTGGCTAAGAAGTCCCATATTCACCTGGGAAATCCCATACTCACCTGCATTCCTATGTCACATACGGTGTGTTTACTGCTTGGAAGTAAACTTGAGTAAAAGCGTCTTGACCCAGTTGCTTTTGCCCATGGTCTGGACTAGCTTACTCATGCCACCTCTTGTCCTACACATGCATACACATCACTTGTACATTCTAGAAGCTCTTGGAAAACCTTCAGAAGGAACCTGAACAGCCCATGTCTGTTAGTCATACACTGGATGCGTGCACTGTATTAAAGACCCTGCACTCATACTGGTGGGGTTTCTACTGAGCCCCTCACCTTACTCATCCTACCTCTAGAACCCAGGCCCCAAGCCACAGTAGCCCACACCCACTCATACAATCACATTTGTTTTTGGTTTTGTTTTTTTTTTACAATTACATTTGTTGACTGAGCACTGACTTGTCCTGAGTGCAGACGCATTCAGGTGGAGGACAGCCCCTGTGCCTCCAAGAAGCTCCTAGTCTAATGGACGTTAAAGGACAGTAACAACCAGGGAGACAAGGACTATGAAAGCTGTCCAGGAAGCGGAGGGGCACCTACAGAACCTTGTGTCAAGGAAGCCTTCCTGGAGGAAGCAATGTGTCACCTGCTTTCGTAAACAGAGTAAACCTGGCAATAGAGAGGAGCGTGGTGATTAGTGGAGCAAGGCATTCTGTTTGCCAGGTAATTCACAAAAAGACTAGGATGGGAAAAGTAAGGGAGGGAGGGGCAGGCCACAAGCAATGTACACACTTGACAAATGTGTCAGAGGAAGAGAACGAAGATGGGGGCAGAGCAGACATTTGCCAGAGGACTTGTTTCACAGGAATCTGGGGCTTTAATCCAAGGGCTTCAAAGCCTGTGGGTGGTCTGAGGACCACCCAGAATCCAAGATCTCAAGGAGTCAGGTAAAAACATAAAAACTGGAAGGCTGGGCTCCACCCAAACCGACTGAATTCGCAGGGTCTGGATCCCAGGAACCTGCATCATTTCACAAGCACCCCAAATGGCTGCAGTGCAGCATCTGGTTGGAAAACGCTCACCCAAAGCTCTTCTGTGTCTCCATCATCTCTCCAGAGCGACCCCTGGTGATAGGGGACTGGCTCTCAGGGCTCCTAAAAGGCACGGGATGATTCACTTTCATGGCCGTGGAGATGTTGACATAAACACTCCTGGTCAAACGGAGGGAGTTCTGGGAACCAATCAGAGGAGGATGCGGGGGGAGGAGGGAAGCAGGAGATGAGAAGGAATTTCTGGCAGGGGTGGGAGGAGGCAGGGACCTTTGGTTGGTTGTTTTTTTTGGTGGGGGAGGGGATCATGTAGGAGATCCAGTTCAGGTACCTGCCAAACTCTCCCTAGGCCCCAACTCTCCCCAGGCCTCAAGGACAGGAGACAAAGAATCAAGGAATTAGATACTTTTTATTCCACAAACAGTAATCTCCACCTACCACACAGTGGTACACATATTTTAGCAAATCCTGTTACCCAGGCCGGTGCTGTCCAACGGAACTTTCTGCAGTGGTGGGAACATTTGTCCCCATAATGCCCAGTACAGTAGCCACTAATCACATGTGGTTACCGAGCACTTGAAATGTGGCAAGTACACCTGAGGAGATGCACTTTCAGTTTAAATTAATTTAAATTCAAACGCCATGTCTGACTCATGGCTACTGTCCTGAACAGTGCAGCTCTAAGTCTCGGGGATGGGGGGAGGGGAGATGCTTCAGGTTTGTCGGATGAGGCTGGCCAGCCACTTGGTCAGGCCACCTTTCTCGGCTCTTTGATATGGAAGGTGTGGGAGAATAGGCTGTAGGAAGAGCCACGGCACAAGACCACCACCATGCATGTGAGGCAGATGACGTTGTAGGCTATGCTGAAGTCCGGCGTGGGCAGGCTTACCAGCAGGGGCTCCAAATACAGCCTCACGAAATAGCTCCAGCTGTGGGAGACTCAAGCTGGGCATCAGGAGGGGCCAGTAAGGCGGGACCGGCTGCTTCCCTTCATCTCAACCCACCCCACCCCATCCCCTCTCCCTGACCGCACAGGGCCAATCTCAGAGGTGAGGGTTTTCAAGGCTTTCTTAGCCTCAAAGCCTTTTAAAACTCAAGACAGAAGTCAGGAAGATCCCCTGGAGACAGAAATGGCAACCCACTCCAGTATTGTTGCCTGGAAAATTCCACGGACAGAGGAGCCTGGAGGGCTACAGTCCAGGGGTTGGCACTTTAGCAGTGAAGTCAACATGGTTCTCAAAAGTACCCAAACCTGCTTATTGCTTAAGACAGACGCCATCATTCTATTTCACAAAGAAAGAATCTGTGACTCAGAGAGGTGAAGTGACTTGCCCAAGATCACACAACAACATAGTGAGTTACGGAAGCTAATCTGTCATTAATACCAAGTCATTTCATGATGCTGCTGTAAACTAATAGCTATTAATAAAAATTATCATGTGTTTATAGTATTACTATTACTTCTATCAGCTCTGACAGTCATTAAATGGTTATTCTGCCAGGATGTGGACAAAGCATTTAACACATACAACTTTTTTATTCTCATCAGACATTATGAGATTGCTAGAGAAAGAGAAAAGCAACCTCTGAGTGTCAAGACCTGAGCTGGTACCACAATGGTCCTATGTTCTTCTGCTCAACATAAATATTTTACAAAATTTCAATACCAGATGAGGCCATTCTGCGCTTGTGAAAGATCTAGACTAAAATAGGACTTTCGATTACCATGTTTGAGCACTGACAAAAAGAGCTAAATTGCACAACGCACCAGTATGACCAAGCACCTTCCTATCTTGAATGATTGCTACTTCTTGATCAAGTACAGCTCTCACCTCTATCTAGTCTCCCGTTATAGAGTTAAAATCTAGATACCCATTTAGAGATCTGTCCCACTTCTTCACAGCCTTCATCCATGTAAAAAAGATATGATTTTTCCTATCAAAGGAGAATTTATAAGAAATAAAGAAGCGATTCATTCTTAGACTAGTTGAACAGAAAGGTATATAGCCTAAAATGGTGGCTAGTTGGCAATCCTTTGTTCTTTTCACTTCCTGATTTTCCTTCCTCACAAGAACATTCTGGTGGGCTAATTTTGCAGGCTTTGTCCTGGACATGCACAGCAAAGAACTAAAAGGGTGGGGGAAATAGTTACTATAAGTCGTCCAATCAAAAATTTAGGCAACATCGAGAAAGACTGTAACTCTGTGACTCTCAGCCTATGAGGAGTCGGAGGAGGGAACCTGTGTTTTAGGAATAAAAACTGAAGGGACTTCCGGCTCTGTGTGCTAGCTCCCAGACTTTCCTCTGTAGCGTGCCTTTCTGTAGAAGTAAAGACTACCTTGCCGAGCCATTTTTGATTGTCTGTTCTATTCCTGCGACACAGTTTTGAGAGCATTTCCAGCATCCAGAGCAAAGCCGAATTCCTGAAACCCTCCCCCAAATCACCTAACATAGCCCACATCCTGTAGGTTCTTCCTAACATTGTCTTAATGAGACAGCATATTGTTCCAAGATGATTCCTGTTCCTTGTTGCTGTGAGTAATAAACCCAACGGAGTTCAACTAGGAATGGGCGTTAAACTAGGAATGGGGTGTTTCTACTGGTCTCTGGCTAGAGATATTAGCAAGTAAGATTGTTGTCCTTATATCCTCATTTATAACTAAAGAAAAGAGAGCTCAGAGATGCTGAGAAATTTGCCCAAGACTACGTGGGAATAATAGCATCAGCACCATCTGTGTTCTTGTTTATTGCGATACTGTGCCTACTGTGGTCTCCATGGCTCACTTTACTCATCTGTCATGAAACAGACACTCTGTTTTCCCAAAGTGCCTCAGTCCTACATCTTCTCTGACACAGAGAAGGAAAACATCATCAACGTGCCTCTACTTGAGCATAGGAAGCTGCCATGTTAGGAAATGAATGCAGCAGCTATGTGGCATTGCTATGCCTCCATTTCCTCTCTTGAAGGACTCTTAGGATGGTTAATAGAATAATGCAGGCAAAATGCAGGCTAACGCAGAGCCTGGGGCACTAAAGGGTACTTGCTTTTCTTTAACTGAACTAAGAAGCCTCCTCTTCACAAGTCACCTCAGGGTATCGGATTCCTTAGAAAAGTGGACAATAGAGCCTAAGGCCCATTCTTCTTCTGAGAGCCCAGTAGGACAACTTGCCCCCAAATTTGGCTGAACTTAGAAGAAAGGAATAAAAGCTGTCATGTAGAGGTGTTTGTTTCCCAGGTTTTGTGTAGCTTGGGGGGCCTACTGAGAGGTCGATGATGCTATAATGGATTTGCTTCCTATACCCAATAGTGCACAGTCTGTGGACTGGGAAACAGGAGGTTCCCACTACTCTGCAGAACAGTGAGAAGGACCACCATTTCCATGGACTCTATTGGTTAAGGTTTGTAGTTGCAAACTCCAGTCAGTTTAATTTTCAATATGCATTTATTGAAATATAAGCCACAGTGGGTGAAGCCACAGAAAAGAAAATGCAGCAGCATTGTGGGGTCAAGGAGCTTCTTTATCCCAAACTCTTCTTTCATGATTGATGCTGAAAATTGGAGGCTGGAAATTCCACGTTGGCCACGTACAAGGAGGGCAGTGATGGTGGGGAGGGGGTTGAAGGTGAGGATGCTGTGAGGAGGGGGTTTAAAACAAAAATCCTGTCACAAAACCGCTGGCTCTGTAGTTACTCTGGTCATGGGGAATGTGTTTCTGCATCCCTTCCTTCCTTCCTCAAATAATTATGAACTGTCTCCTTAGCCAGGAACTGTGCTAAGTGCTAGGGATAAAGGGAAGACATGTTCTCATGGTGCTGACAGCCAACTGGATGAGACAGAATGAAGACATGTAGACCCATGGAGGAAAGGAAATGGACAGGTCTGGCTGATGAGGGTAGAGGAGAGAACTGCAAGGAGACTGAACAGTTTCAGAAGCAGCCAAAGCCCAGCCCTGCAGGAGTCCTCCTCAGACTTCAGGGTTCCTGGGGACCACTTTTTGCATGTTCTCTGCAAAAAAAAAAAAAAGAGAAAAAAAGAACTTGCTGAGTGCCAACATTGTAGGTCCAGTCATGGAAGCCTGTCATCTTGACAGATCCTATACTTTCCAAAAAATATGGAGCTATGATCCTATGACCCGAATCACAAACAAGATGGAAGTGAATTTTCCAAGCTTAGGTAGGGTGCCCTGGAGCACTACAGACCTGCCCTGAAGGGTGGCTGAATCAGTGTTCCCAAATGAGAAAGGGGAGCATGTGATCAGGCTGAGATGACCACAAAGAGGCATCTGGGGTTGACCTTCTGCCATTCTCTCCCTGGAGAACTTGCTCAGTGTGTGGTTTCACAGGACACTGCAGCCTCTTTTCCTGGCAGCAGCAAGGAGGAAAGACACCATGCAGAGTGAATGGTGTGTGGCCCCCTGAGCTCTACCTCTTTCCCCAGCCCTTCCCCTCCTCCAGTGCCCTGCCCCCTGTCTTACCACAGGGACCCTGCCTCTTGACCGCAGGTCTTCATGCACTCCTCTTCTGTTACAAAGTTGTTTTTGTTCCCTCCGAGGCCGCCATATGTAAACGGCTCACAGTGACCGGTCTCAGCATTGTAGAAGTACCTGGGCCTCAAGGCCTTGCTGTGACCTGTTAATTTAGGCTCTAGGCAGAAGGCAGGCTTAGAATCTGCTGGAATGAGAGGGGAATCATCAGTTATGAGGATGGTTATCACAGCTCTTTAAGAGGTCAACAAGTAAAACCACCAGTTTGTTTGGAATAGAGAATGTTAGGGTTGTGGGGGATGGTCAAATTGAAGAGCCCATTTGAAAACCTCTTTCTGGAACATAATTATGACTGTTGCTAAGCATGACGTGATACAGTTGTAGTTGTTCATTGGCTCAGTCGTGTTGGACTCTTTGCAACCCCATGGACTGCAGCCAGGCTTCCCTGTCCTTCACCGTCTCCTGGATACAGTATTCATGTACAAATGTATACTTTCTCATGAAGTACCAATCAAAATTGGGATAATGCCTTTGATTAACCTTAAAACTTCTATAAGGCTTTCCTGGTGGTCCAGTGGTTAAGAATCTGCCTTCCAAGAAAGGAATTCTGGGTTCAATCCATTGTCAGAAAACTAAACCCCAAATACTGTAGGCACTAAGTTGGTATGCCATAACTACTGAACCTGGGGTCTGCAACTAACTCTCACCCCAATAAATACAGAAATGCTCAAAAAGAAACCCCACAACTCTACAACATAAACAGGTCACAGGTATTCCTTACATGTCAATAATTACTGGGTCTGGATGCCTGAGTTTTATAATACTACTAATATTCTCTGCACTTATGTGTATGGTTATTAATAAAATTTTAAGAAAATCATTAATAAAATTAATCATTAATAAAAATTTTGAAGGAATTGTGCTATAATAGAAAAAAGCATGAAGAAAATATACCTTTGTGTTTACTTTGGTTACCTCACAGGGATTCTATAAATAGAATGTTGATACTATTGATACTGTGATTGTAAGAAGAAATGTACGTATTTATTTTTTCATCTTTTTCCTGACACTGTTCCTAAAAATCTTAGTATTTGTGATGTGATGAGAACAATAAATTGTCTTTTGGCATGTGAAGTTGATGAGTTTGGAAGACCCTCATGAGCCCAGAAAAGTGAAAAGTGAAAGTGAATTCGCTCAGTTGTTTCCGACTCTTTGTTTGCGACCCCATGGACTGTAGCCTACCAGGTTCCCCTATCCATGGGATTCTCCAAGCAAGAATGCTGGAGTGGGTTTCCGTGCCCTTCTCCAGGGGATCTTCCTGACCCAGGGATTGAACCCAGGTCTCCCACATTGGCAGGCGTGTTCTTTACCACTAACACCACCTGGGAAGTATTAATAATCATTATATGGCACCTAAATATACTTTCTTACTCAGAACAAGTAGGGAGAGTAATTGTTTCCAGATTAAACTTCTTGGTGGAAAATGCCCAAAATTCACCATGAAATGTGATTCAAATCTTTATATTCATGACTGGTAATCTCTTCAAAAACCCATGTAACATGCATCCCCTGTTCAGATGAGAAAATTGCAGATGTCTTGCCCAGGACATGGCATGTGAGTGGCAGGGCCAGGACAAGATACTCTCGAATTACAACTCATCTGATACACTCCCTGATTCTGCCAGGAAATCTGGAAAAATAGATAACTGAGAACAGTTTCTGGATGCAATGTCCTACTGTCATTGCTCCCCCTTTTTAGAGCATCTCTGAGCCCCTGAATCACAAGGGAGAATGAGTCTGGGTTTTTCCCAGACAACAAATACATACCGTCCCTACAAACACAAACCAATTTCCCAAACACCCATTGGGTGTCCAGCTAGTCCGTTTACTTCTGATTTGAAATTCGTGGAGTTACTGCAGATTCTGCAGGTTACGGGCTCAAGATTGTCCTCAGTTCAGATGCTAGCCATGAGGTCCCGAGTCACTCATGCTTGTGACTAAATGGCTAAAATCAGGGAATCCATGTCCCACCTTCAAATTCAACAACTAAATAGAATCTGCAGCTAAACTTAGGAAAACCTTGCTTACTCTTCCCAGATTGATATACAAAATAAAATTCAAGGCAGTAAAGTGGAGGAGATGTGTAGGATAAGTGAGGGTGGTGGTGTGCCCAGCCTCTGTCCCCTAGTGAGCAGGACACCCTTCCATTATCTTCCAGTATTCACCAACCCACAAGCTTCCTGACCCCAGCATTTATGTATTTCTTTCTAGATTTCACTAAACAGGCATAGTGGTTGGATCATTAGCCATTGGTGATTGCTGTCACTGTCAGTGACCTTTCCTCTCCCCAGAGGTGCAGAAACTACAAACCTTTATTCTTTTCTTTGAGCATTTGTGTTGGGAACATGTCTACTGTATGGTTCTCCAGTTGCCTTCCAGAAATCATCATCTGACCTATGAAAGAATAAATTACAAGAGTTTCCAGGAGGCCTGGTCCATGAAACAGGGAAAGGATCAACATGGATAAGAAAATAACAGTCAAAAAAGGACAAGGGAAAGGGCCTGGAGACTTTTGTAATATTGTACCAGCTTTGGTCCCACAGCCCACTACACAAGGGCTGTTTCTTGCTCTCCCTGAAGTTGCTTTCCTCTGTGGTTCCACATCTTTTAATTAGTTTTTAATAATAGAGGAATATCATTGCTTGATAAGTGAATATTTTTGTTTGTCCAAAGCAAGTAGGTAGAGAAATGCTTTTCAGATCAACATATTGTGGTGGAAAATGGAAAAATCTGGCCATCAAAAGTGAATAAACTTTGTATTCATGACTCGTCATCTGTTCAAAGAACTCATGTAACATGTTTTCCCTGTTCATATGAGGAAACTGCAAATGACTTGCCCCAGCACACAAGCATGTGGGTGGACTCATCAGGACAAGACACTGTCAGGTCACAACCCATTTGATAGGCTACTGATTTGCTAGCAACTTGAAAATAACAGATAACTGGTAAGAGTTTCTGGGAGTAGTTCCTACTTTCACTACTCACCTCTCCCCAAGCCTCATGTGAGCCATCAAATCACAGGGGAGGGTGAGTCTGTTTTTTTCCTGACAAGAAATACATGATTTCTCCACAAACACCATCTGATTCCCAATACCCAATGGGTGAACCGCAGTCAGCTGACTTTTGATACCGTATCTGTGGAGTTAGTGCTGATGCCACAGGTTGAGGCATCAATATTGTCCTGACTTCAGATGTCAGCCATATGTTCTCGAGTCACTCATGCTCTTGACCAAGTGACTAAAAGTGGGAGTTTCCATGACCTCACCTCAATGCTCAATAACAATAGAACAGGCGAACGAGCTCAGGAAGACTCTTACTGTTCTAAGGTTAATGTACGGGATAAAACTCAGGAACCATGAAATGAGGAGATGTTTAGGGCAAAGGAGGAGTGGAGGTGGGCAGAGCCTGCACAGCCTGGTGAGCACAGCACCCTCACATCACCACCACTGGTTTCTACCTCATAAGCTCTCTGAGACTATATTGATGGATTTTTGTTTTGTTTTTTGTTTATGTTATATATTTTTATTTTATTTATTTTTTAATATAAATTTATTTATTTTAATTGGAGGCTAATTACTTTACAGTATTGTATTGGTTTTGCCATACATTGACATGAGTCCTCCATGGGTATATTGAAGGAATTTTTATTTAGGTTTCACTAAATAGACATATTTATTAAATCATTGGCCAGTGGTGACCAATCTCAATCTCAGTGCCCTCCCTTATCCCCACAAGTAAAGAAAGTTCAAACCTTTACTCATTGTTTGAGCCAATCCTTTTATTTCATCAAATCCCATTCCTTTAAAAAGCTCGGCAACTATAAAAGACAAAAATTGCAACATTTTCAGGAGTCTTGGATCATGAACCAGGAAAGGATCAAACATGGATATAAAATGATAGTCAAAAGTGGACAAGGGAAAAGGCCTGGAGATTTTGCTAATATTGTATCAACCTTGGTCTCATGAACCAGTTATGCAAGGGCTGTGTTTCATGCTCTCCCTGCAGTTACTCTGCTCAGGGGTCCCAGGTCTTTCTGATTAATTTTTATAATAGAGGGATAATCATTATTTGACACATAAATATACTTTCTGGTCCCAGGGAAGTAGGTTGAGGAATTTTTTCAAATGTACATATTGTGGTGGAAAATGACCAAATTGACCATGGCATGCAAATAAACTCTTTATATTTACGTGTGGTAATATGGTCAAAGAATCCATCTAGCACATACCTGCTATTCAGATGAGGAAACTGTAGATGACTTGTCCCAGAACACACAGCATATGGGTGGCAGGGTTGGGACAACAAATTTTCCTGTCTCAACTCATTTGATATACTACGCTATTCTGCCAGGAACTCTGAAAATATCAATAATTTGTGAGAGTTTCTGGGTGCAATGTGCTATTTTCATTACTCCCCTTCCCAAAACTCTTACAAACTCCCAAAGCGCAGGGAGAGTGAGTCTGGGTTACCCTGACACCAAATATGTGGTATCTCCAGAAAGAAATCCAATACCCCAAACACCCACTAAGTGTACAACAAGTCAGTTTACTTCTGATATGAACAGAAGGATTTAGCACAGATTCTGCACGTTGAGGGTTCAAAGCTTTCCTCACTCCAGATGACAGCGAAGTGGTAGTGATTTGATAAAGTATCTAAAACACAGAAGTTTCATTACCCCACTCCATGTTCAATAACTCAGTAAATCTGATGACCAAATTCAGGAAGACCACTCAAATACAGATCTCACATTATTATAAAGGATAAATCTAGGCACAGCAAAATGAGTGAGATGTGCAAGGCAAAGTGGAAGTGTAGGTGTGGGGAGTCTCCACGCCCTAGAGAACACAGGGCCCTCAAATCACCACCGTGTGTTGCCACCTGAAAATCTCTCTGAATGCCCATATTCATGGATTTGTATTGAGGTTTCACTAAACAGATATAGTGACTGAATCATTGGCCAGTGGTGACTGCTCTCAATCTCAGTGCCCTCTCCTCTCCCCAGAGGTTCAAAAAGTTCAAACCTGCAGCCACAGCATCGATGAAAATTGAAACCAAATCTATTAGTGAACGCTTCTCAAGTCTCCTTCTATGGCTTGTCTCCAGACCTATGGAAGACAGTAAATTCCAGGAGTTTCAGGAGGCCTGGTCCATGCACCAGGATAAGGATCAAATATGCATAATAAAATAATAGAAGTGAACAAGGGATAGGACAAATATGTATAATAAAATAATAGTCAAAAGAGGACAAAGGAAAGGTCCTGGAGACTTTACTAATATTGTATCAGCCTTGGTCCCAGGGGCAAAGGCACATGGGGCTGTGTTTCTTGTTTTCCCTGCGGGGCTCTGCTTATTCATCAGGCCTTCTGGTGGTTTTTCGTAATAGAGGAATAATCATTATTTGAACCTAAATATCTTTCTTGCCCAGAGCAAGTAGGTAGAGATTCCACCAAGTAAGTAGAGATTCCACCAGATGAACACGTCTTGGTGGAAAATGCACAAAATTCACCATGAAATGTGAATCAACTCTTTATATTCATAACTGGTAATCTGTTCAAAACCCCATACAACATGTACCCCCTCTTCAAATGAGAAAATTGCAGATGACTTACCCACATGGCATGTGGGTGGAAGGGCCAGAACAAGATGCTATCATGTTGCAACCCATTTGATACGCTACCTGATTCTACCAAGAATTTTGAAAATACAGATAACTGAGAACAGTTTCTGGGTGCAATGTCCTACTTTCATTACTCCTGCTTTCGGAACATCACCTGAATCCCCAAATCACAGTGAATCTGGGTTTTTCTCTGACAACGAATATGTGGTATCTTTACCTACAGCAACCAGTTTCCCAAACACCCACTGGGTGTCCAGCAAATCAGTTACTTCTGATTTGAAATCTGTGGAGTTACAGATTCTGCAGGTTGAGGGCTCAAGACCATCCTCAGTTCAGATGCCAGCCAAGAGGTTCAGAGTAACTCATGCTTGTGATCAAATAGGTAAAATCGGGGTATCCATGACCTCACTTTCAAATTCAACAGTGCCATAGAACTGCCTGCTAAATTTTGGAAAGTGCCTTGCTAACTATCCCCAAATTAATATACAAAATATAACTCAAGCAAGTAGAATGGAGGAAATGTATATGACAAAGAGGGAAGGCGATGTGCCCAGCACCTGTGCCCTAGTGAGCAGAGCACCCTCATGTCATCTACCTGTATTCACCAATCCACAAGCCCTCTGAGGCCAGTATTTATGTATTTCTTTCTAGGGTTCACTCAACAGGCATAATGGTTGGATCATCTGCCATTGGTGATTGATGTCACTCTTGGTTCCCTCCCCTGTGCTCAGAGGTGCTAGCATGAGAGGTGGTGAAAACTGTAACCTCAAAATGGATATTTGAGTTTTCTTGGAGATCAGCTGCATCTTGAGGTTACCTTGAGTCACATTTTTTACTCTGCCTATAAAGTCAGTAAATTCCAAGAGTTTTAGGAGACCTGGACCATTAACCAAGAGAAGGATAAAATATGCAGCTTTTTATTACTACACTACAGTGAGGTTCAGGGACAAGGCAGGGACAAGGAATAGAGAGTCTTAGAAATGGGGTCCCTGATCTAGTAGACTTGGGTGGTATATATGCATATTTAATATAAAATTTTAATATACATCCTCATGAGAATCGTGATGTCAGTGGAGATAAAAGTTTGCAAATTCAGACTTCCCCGGTGGTCCAGGAGATAAGAATTGGTCTGCCAGTTCAGGGGACATGAGTTTGATTCCTGATTTGGGAAGATTCCACATGCCTTGGGGTAACTAAGCAGGTGAACTGCAACTACTGAGCCCAGATGCCTAGAGACCCTGATCTGCAACAAGAGAAACCACCACAATGAGAAGCCCACACACCACAATGAGAAAGGAACCCTGTAACTAGAGAATATTCTCACAGAGGGAGGAGGGTCAGTGCTGCCAAAACCAACCAGACAAACAAAAATCCTGGCCAATGTGACAGGAGAAATCCAGAGAGGGTTGGAAGCACCCACCTCACACCTGCCCTCCCCCTTCCATGGACTTCCATCATTTCCCCAGAACCTGTAGAGGAGAGGTGAGTCCGGACCTACCTTGGTCCTGGGTATGGTGTTCATACACCGGGGTGCTGTCCACCAGGATAACCAGGAGGAAGAGAAGGGCTGTGGAGAGGCGGAGCTGGCTCATCTTTGTGGCCTTGCAGGAGGGCTCCTGAGGATGCTGGGGAGGGACTGAGCTTTTAATATCCTGGCTGAGGGGTGGGGTCAGGCAATGATGAGGGGAGTGGGAAACGGGAGGAGCTGGGTCAGTCTTGTTTATTGCGAAATCTCCCTCCAAGGCATCCCTCTTGCTCTGTCTGCAGGGCCAAATGTCCAGTAACAGCAGTTCTCAGATCTGACTATGGCTATGGTCTCATGTAAATACAGATTGTGATCAGACAGATGCAGTTTTGTCCAATATGATCCCTCAGGGAGCTTCCCAGCACCTACAGTAGTGCATGGCACACAGTATATGGTCAGTGGGCGGATGAGAGCAAATCACAAGACATATGAGTGAGAAGTAATATGTTAGCCCAGGTCCTCCTTTTCAGCCTCATGCAGGTGTCATCACATCTGGGCCTCAATGCTCTGACCCCCCTCACCTACCTCAAATGACAGGTGTGACACAGGTCACCTTCCTACAACCACTGCCCCAGCTTCTCCACTGGATGGACATTTGCCCTTCACCAGGCATTGGGTCCGGGCAGGAACTTAGCTGGAGAAGGTGATTTAGCTCTGGCGTATAAGCCTGTTTATGCATTGGAAAAGCAATAGGGGGAGGGGGCAGAAGGGAATCGGTGAGCTGAAGGTGTCTTCACAGCATAACCAATAGCTGCTCCTCACATAGTTTCACAAACAGGAGAGCTGCCTGCCTAAATGGACCTCAGGGGACCTTGGATGATCACCTGGAGTCACCCCCTTACTCCTGTTCTCTCCCTCAGTGGTTTTGGGGTCACATAACCTCAGTGTGGGGGCCACCTCTGCATTTTCCTAACTTTGTCCCTGAGGATTTAAATCTCCTAGAATCCTGTGTCTTCAGGTATCACGTGAGATCAGTGCTGCCCACATCATGTGGTTGCTGTGGAATCGATGGATGCAACAGGCATATATTCCTTCTGAGAAGTCAATGTCCTTTGCAGCGTTAGTAATAACAATAATGAGTAATTACTCCAGGTAAAACTTAAATTCTTCATTGTGGCCCGTATTATCCTAAGCACCTGACACATATAATTCATTCAATCCTCAAAAATCTTTAAAGAAAAGGGGAGAAACTGTTGATATGTCCTCACATTACCTAGCAAGTACCTGAGATAACAAGAAATAAAGTAATTTCCTTAGCTCATAACTTGTAGAGAGAGGATTGGACCCAGAGATCTGACTTTAAAGTCTGCGTATATGCAGTCTGCTGCATTGCAAGCTGTAAAGTACTGCGCACGTGTGAGGGGTGGTGCTGGTGTTTAGTCGCTCAGTCATGTCCAACTCTCTGAGACCCCATGGGCTGCAGCCCATCCTCTACCCCTCTGTGGTGCTGCCTCCTGTCTTAGGCCAGGCCCTGATAGCACCACTGTGGGTCAGGATGGTCCTCCCCCACATCCTGACATTGTTCTTCTTTGCTTTGAAGCTGCCAGATACAAAGGACTCGAAGATCCCAGACTTGGTGTTATAGATGTATCTGGTTATTTTAACCTTGCAGGGATCTGTGTGTGGAGACTGCAGGCAGAAGTCAGGCCACAGGGCTGTAAAGGTGAGAGGATCTTGGTCCAATAGAGGATGGTCATCACTCTTTGGTCTATAAAGTGAACAAATGAAACCAATTTGTTTGCAATAGAGATGGTAGGGGTGCAGGGGTGTGAATGTGGAAAGGCCCTTTGATATCCTCTTGTCCAGGGCATTACCAATGTTGTTAGGCATCACAGAGACAGGATAATGCTGCAAATAATTACATATTGTTGCTGAATATCTATAGAGTAATTGGCATAATGCCACTGACTAGCTCCAAAAGAACAAAAATGGAGGATGCGTATTAGGAATATTCTCCACATGTTGATAATGATTAGAGCTGGACAATGGTCTGTGGGTTTATAATACTATTTTCTGGATGTGTGTGATAGAAACTTTTCACCATTACAAAATAAAGTGTGAAGTCGGATAACCAACAAGACCTATTGTAGAGCACATGCAAAGCCTCTCAGTGCTGTGTGGCATCTTGGATGGGAGGAGAGCTTTGGGGAGAATGGATACATGTATATGTATGGCTGAGTCCCTTTGCTGACCTCCTGAAACTGTCACAATATTGTTAATTGACTGTACTCCAATGCAAAATAAGCAATTAAAAGAAAAAGTGGGAAGGCATTATGCTGTACTAGAGAAACACATGGAAGAAGAGCCACAAGTGTGCTCACTTTAGTTACATCATGGGCGCTGGAATAATGGAATATTGAGGCAATATTGACACTGTGACTTATATCAGAAATTTCCTACTCATTCTATGAGGCCACCATCACCCTAATTCCAAAACCAGACAAAGATGCCACACACACACACAAAAAAAAACTACAGGCCAATATCACTGATGAACATAGATGCAAAAATCCTTAACAAAATTCTAGCAAACAGAATCCAACAACATATTAAAAAATTATACACCATGACCAAGTGGGCTTTATCCCAGGAATGCAAGGATTCTTTAATATCCACAAATCAATCAATGTAATACACCACATTAACAAATTGAAAGATAAACACCATATGATTATCTCAATAGATGCAGAAAAAGCCTTTGACAAAATTCAACACCCATTTATGATTAAAACTCTCCAGAAAGCAGGAATAGAAGGAACATACCTCAACATAACAAAAGCTATATATGACAAACCCACAGCAAGCATTACCCTCAATGGTGAAAAGTTGAAAGCATTTCCCCTGAAATCAGGAACAAGACAAGGGTGCCCACTCTCACCACTACTATTCAACATAGCTTTGGAAGTGTTGGCCACAGCAATCAGGGCAGAAAAAGAAGTAAAAGGAATCCAGATAGGAAAAGAAGAAGTGAAACTCTCTCTGTTTGCAGATGACATGATCCTCTACATAGAAAACCCTAAAGACTCTACCAGAAAATTACTAGAGCTAATCAACGAATATAGTAAAGTCGCAGGATATAAAATTAACACACAGAAATCTCTTGCATTCCTATACACCAACAATGAGAAAACAGAAAGAGAAATTAAGGAAACAATACCATTTACCATTGCAACAGAAAGAATAAAATACTTAGGAGTATATCTACCTAAAGAAACAAAAGACCTATACATAGAAAACTATAAAACACTGATGAAAGAAATCAAAGAGGACACAAACAGATGGAGAAATATACCGTGTTCATGGATTGGAAGAATCAATATTGTCAAAATGGCTATACTACCCAAAGCAATCTATAGATTCAATGCAATCCCTATCAAACTACCAACGGTATTTTTCACAGAACTAGAACAAATAATTTCACAATTTGTATGGAAACACAAAAAAACCTCGACTAGCCAAAGTAATCTTGAGAAAGAAGAATGGAACTGGAGGAATCAACCTGCCTGACTTCAGATTCTACTACAAAGCCACAGTCATCAAGACAGTATGGTACTGGCACAAAGACAGAAATATAGATCAATGGAACAGAATAGAAAGCCCAGAGATAAATCCACGAACCTATGGACACCTTATCTTCGACAAAGGAGGCAAGGATATACAATGGAAAAAAGACAACCTCTTTAACAAGTGGTGCTGGGAAAACTGGTCAACCACTTGTAAAAGAATGAAACTAGAACACTTTCTAACACCATACACAAAAATAAACTCAAAATGGATTAAAGATCTAAATGTAAGACCAGAAACTATAAAACTCCTAGAGGAGAACATAGGCAAAACACTCTCCGACATAAATCACAGCAGGATCTTCTATGACCCACATCCCAGATTATTAGAAACAAAAGCAAAAATAAACAAATGGGACCTAATGAAACTGAAAAGCTTTTGCACAACAAAGGAAACTATAAGCAAGGTGAAAAGACAGACCTCAGATTGGGAGAAAATAATAGCAAATGAAGCAACAGACAAAGGATTAATCTCAAAAATATACAAGCAACTCCTCTAGCTCAATTCCAGAAAAATAAATGACCCAATCAAAAAATGGGCCAAAGATCTAAACAGACATTTCTCCAAGGAAGACATACAGATGGCTAACAAACACATGAAAAGATGCTCAACATCACTCATTATCAGAGAAATGCAAATCAAAACCACAATGAGGTACCATTACAAGCCAGTCAGGATGGCTGCTATCCAAAAGTCTACAAGCAATAAATGCTGGAGAGGGTGTGGAGAAAAGGGAACCCTCTTACACTGTTGGTGGGAATGCAAACTAGAACAGCCACTATGGAGAACAGTGTGGAGATTTCTTAAAAAGCTGGAAATAGAACTGCCATATGACCCAGCAATCCCACTTCTGGGCATACACACCGAGGAAACCAGATCTGAAAGAGACATGTGCACCCCAGTGTTCATCGCAGCACTGTTTATAATAGCCAGGACATGGAAGCAACCTAGATGCCCATCAGCAGACGAATGGATAAGGAAGCTGTGGTACATATACACCATGGAATATTACTCAGCCATTAAAAAGAATTCATTTGAATCAGTTCTAATGAGATGGATGAAACTGGAGCCCATTATACAGAGTGAAGTAAGCCAGAAAGATAAAGACCATTACAATATACTAACAATATACTAACACATATATATGGAATTTAGAAAGATGGTAATGATAACCCTATATGCAAAACAGAAAAAGAAACACAGATGTGTAGAACAAACTTTTGGACTCTGTGGGAGAAGGCGAGGGTGGGATGTTTCAAGAGAACAGCATCGAAACATGTATATTATCTAGGGTGAAACAGATCACCAGCCCAGGTTGGATGCATGAGACAGGTGCTCGGACCTGGTGCACTGGGAAGACCCAGAGGGATCGGGTGGAGAGGGAGGTGGGAGGGGGGATAGGGATGGGGAACACATGTAAATCCATGGCTAATTCATGTCAATGTATGACAAAAACCACTCCAATATTGTAAGGTAATTAGCCTCAAACTAATAAAAATAAATGGAAAAAAAAAAAAGAAAGAGAAATTTCCTGCTCTCCCAGAACTTGCCTCTGCAGAGCAGAAGCTCATTTGCCACTCAGTGTTCTGATGAATTTCATAACAGAAATGATCATGATTTGACATATAAGGTTTTCTAGAGGGGTGAAGAAATGTAGGTATACAAGTCTTTTGGAGTAAAACATTCTGGTGGAAAATGGACACCATTGACCACAAATGTGTAAACTCTTTGTACTCATGAATGGTGATCCTTTCCAAAAAACTCTTGTAACTGGGTCCCCATGTTCAGGTGAGGAAATTGCAGATGACTTGCCCCAGGACACAAAGTATTTGAGTGTTAGGATCAGGATAAGTCACAACCCATTTAATCAATACCTTATTCTGCCTATTATTCTGACAATGCAGAGAACTGGGAAGGGGTTCTGAGTGCTCTGCCCCACATAATATAGTTACAGAGCCCTGACCCTCATAGTAGACACAAATGGTAGGAAAGAATCAGTTTGAGATTTGTCCCTGATTCCAAACATGCAGGGTCTCCACCAACAGTACCCAGTTCTCCCTAACCCACTGGGCATCTAGGAGTCAATTCACTTCTGACACTAAATCCACAGAGGTGACCCAGATCTCACAAGGGAGGGCTTGGTCCCTGAGGACTGCCATACTTTCAAGTGTTGATAAAAGTCCTGCCATCACTTACATGTGTGACCAACTGGCTATAAATTCAGAGGTTCCATGACCCATCTGCCATATTTAATTATTTATTAGAAACCCTCACAGAACTCAGAAAAGCCCTTTACTTACTGCCCCACATTACTATAAAGCATAAAACTCAGGGAAAGCCAAATGGAGGAGAAGTGTAGGATAAATGGAGAGTTGGAGATGCTCAGTCTCCAGGCCCTCTTAGGGTTCTCCCCACTCTCAATCTCTTGATGGGATCACCTCTTCTGAAGCTCTCTGAACCAAATGTTCATGTATTTTAATTGAGGGTTGGAGGTAGGAAAGCTGATTGAATCTTTGGCCACTGATGATTAAACTCAGTATCAGTCCCCTCTTCTATTCCCAGAGGGAATGGGGGTTAACAGCTTAAACCTTCTAATTACCTGATGATGTGTTCTGGAGTCCAGTCCCATCCAGACACTATCTCAGGTCCCATCCTTCACTCATCTCATGATTTTGAATATACAGAAAATTCCAAGTGTTTCAGGGGTCCTAGGGCATGAATGGAGACAGGGATCAAATTTGCAACTTGTTATGACACTACAGTAGGTACAAGGAATAGGATCTCGGTTATGAGGTCCCTGATTTGATAGAGTCAGGTAGGATTTCATAGTGTTTTTTTTTTTATACTAAACACATAATTCTACCTTTTGAGATCAAGAAACGTCCCTGCATTAAAAATGCCTAATTTACCAGAAGAAATCCAGATAGGCTTTGCTGCTGCCATCTGAAACCCTTCTCCTCGACAACTCTGGTCTAGACGCCTGTGGTTTTGGGGTCAGAGGACTAGGTTTGTGTCCCAGTTCTGCCTTTTCCTAACTATGTGATCTGTGGTCTGAAATTTCCCTAGTCTTCATTTGTTACATGAGATCATGCTGCTGACATCGTGGGGCTGTTTTGAAAGCAGTGTCTATGGCCTCCATAGACATGTATTCTTTTCCCAGCAAAGCCAAAGTCCTTTGAAATAATAATAATGGGTAATGATAACAGTTAGCACTTAACTCTTTTGATCTGAGAGTCAAATAATGGCAAGGTGGGGTAGAAAAAGGGCTGGACCTGGGTAAGTTTACTCACTGAAGCAAGAAGGCTTTCAGTTACCTCTAAGAAAGAAGGAGACCTGTTTGGAAGAGACACCGTGACTGCTATGAAACTCGGGGAACTTCCTGATGGTGAACTTCAATCCTGTTTGTCCCTTTATTTACTATAGTTGACAGCACATTTAAAGAGCAGCAGGAGCCAAGGAGACTAAAACTCTATTTGGTTCTAGACAATTTGCCTTGTTCTGTGGTGTTCAAAGCACACTAGTGAGTAATCAACATGATTCTCCAAAGTAACCCAGTCTGGGGATTTCTTAATGCGGATACCATCATCCTCTTTTACAAAAAAAAGAATTTGTGTTTCCAGGAGATGAAATGACTTGCCCAAGACTACACAGCAGCATAGCGAGTCACTTAAGCAAATCTCTTTTCAATAATACCAAACTATTATCCCGTTGTTGTTTAGCCCCTAAGCGCTGTCTGACTCTTTTGTGACCCCATGGACTGTAGCCATCCAGGCTCCTCTGTCTGTGGGATTTCCCAGGCAAGAATACTGCAGTGGATCTCCCCAGGGGATCTCCCCAGTCCAGGGACCTAACCTGCTCTTCTGCATTGGCAGGCAGGCCTTCACCACTGAGCCACCGCAGATGCCCTCAGGAGAAGTTTGCTGTTCAGTTGCTAAGTCACGTTCCACTCTTTGGGACCCCATGGACTGCAGCATTCCAGGCTTCCCTGTCCTTCACTGTCTCCAGGAATTTGCTCAAACTCATGTTCATTGAAACAATGATGCCATCCAACCATCTCATCCTCTGTCGCCCCCATCTTCTCCTGCCCTCAATCTTTCCCAGCATCAGGGTCTTTTCCAATGAGTCAGCTCTTCGAATCAGGTGGCCAAAGTATTGTAATTTCAGCTTCAGCATCAGTCCTTCCAGTGTGTATTCAGGGTTGATTTCCTTTATCATTGACTGGTTTGATCTCCTTGCTGTTCAAGGGGCTCTGAAGAATCTTCTCCAGCACCGCAATTCAAAAGCATCAATTCTTTGGCATCAGCCTTCTTTATGGTCCAACTCTCACATCCATACATGACTACTGGAAAAAATAGTCATAGCTTTGTATGACCATTGTTGGCAAAGTGATGTCTCTGGATGGGAAATCAATGTGTCTTTATTTATATTTAACATTTTAAACAGCAGAAAGAATAAAACTTTTTTTCCAATTTAGCTTGTTCTTTGTTAAGTGTGAGTAATTAACATTTCTCATTAACAGTGATTTTTTGGGTCATATCTTTTTACAAAAAAGAATTGGGTCCAGGGATGTTAATGACTTGCCCAGACACACACACATAGCCACCACTCACAACTCTTTCAATAACCAACTATATCCCTTGTGTTTAGGCCCAGCGCTGTAGCGACTCTTTGTGACCATGGCACCATCCTGGCTCGTTGTCTGTATTCCCAGATAATACTCAGTGTTTGCATTTTTCTCCATGGAATCTCCCATCCGGGCCTACCTGCTCTTCTCATGCCAGGTCCCACAAGCAGATGCCTCAGAATTTCTGTAGTTCTTTTTCATTTTGGACCATGGATGCGATTACCATGCTTCCCTGTCCTTATTCTAGGATTTGTAATCATGTTCATTGAAACATGTATGCTGTCTTGGTTTGCCATAGCTTTTCTTCCAAGGAGCAAGTGTCTTTTAATTCCATGGCTGCTGTCACTGTCTGCATTGATTTTGGAGCTCAAGAGAATAAAGTCTGTTACTGTTTCCATTTTTTCCCCATTTATTTGCTGTGAAGTGATGGGACCAGATGTCATTGTCTTAGTTCTCTGAATGTTGAGTTTTAAGCCAGATTTTTCATGTTCCTCTTTCACCTTCATCAAGAGGCTCATTGGTTCCTCTTCGTTTTCTGCCTTAGAGTGGTATCATCTGCATATCTGAGGTTGTTGATATTTCTCTGAGGAATCTTAATTACAGCTTGTGATTCATCCAGCCCAGCATTTCACATGATGTACTCTGCATATAAGTTAAATAAGGAGAGTAACAATATACAGTCCTGATGCACTCCTTTCCCAATTTTGCACCAGTCTGTTAGTCAATGTCTGGTTCTTACTGCAGCTTCTTGCATACAGGTGTCTCAAGAGATATGTGAAGTGTTTTCCACAGTTTCCTGTGATCCATACAGTTGAAGACTTTAACATTGTCAATGAAACGGAAATAGATAGATGTTTTTCTGAAAATCTCTTGCTTTTTATATAATTCAAAGGAAGCTTGTAATTTGATCTCTGCTTCCTCTTCCTTTTCTAAATCCAATTTGTACATCAGGAAGTTGTCAGTTCACATATTGCTAAAGCCAAGTTTGAAGGATTTTGAGCGTTACCTTGCTAGCATGTGAAATGAGCACAATGTATGGTCATTTGAATGTTCTTTGGCATTTCCCTTCTTTGTGGTTGGGATGCAGATTAACCTTTTCCAGTTCTGTGGCCACTGTAGAGTTTTCCAAATTTGCTGACATATCGAGGGTAGCTCTTTAACAGCACCATCTTTTAGGATTTAAACAGTTTAGCTGGAATTCCATCACCTCCACTAGCTTAGTTCATAGTAACGCTTCCTAAGAGCCACTTGAATTCACACTCCAAGAAAAGGTAACTTGTTCTTATTTATCAACCTTATGAGTTAAGTATCATTATTCCTATTTTGGGGCTTCCCAAGTGGCTCAGTGGTAAAGAATCCACCAGCCAATGCAGGAGACACAGAAGACTCTGGTTTGATCCATGTGTCCAAAAGATCCCCTGAAGGAGGAAATGGCAACCCACACCAGTATTCTTGCCTGGAAAATCCCATGAACAGAGGAACCTGGCTGGCTACAGTCCACGAGGTGACAGAGTCACACATCTCCTAGCAACTTAGCACACACACACATTCCTATTTTAGAGACGAAGAAATGAAATTCACCTAAGGAAAAGTTTCTTGTTGGAAGCAAAACTGCTGAAAATCAGAAGGAAGACATTTACATAAAGTGTTAGTCATAGGTTCCAATTCTTTCAGTATTACTAACACAAAAACAACACTCAAGCAAAGCAACCCAGTGCTAACATAGATGATGAATTGAATGCTGGACATGACTTCATGTGTGGTAAATCATATTGATCAAGAAAAGGAGGAATATTCTAGCAGTTTAGGCTACAGAAGGAGTGGTAACAGTCAGGGACCCAGGTTTCGGAAAGTACTGATGCAACCAGAGGGCTGCAGGGATGGGAGGATCTCAGTCAAATAAGGAGGACGGTCATCAGAGTTCAGTCTACAAAGTGAACAGCTGAGACACCAGTTTGTTTCCAGTAAAGATGGTAGGGGTGCATGGGTGTGAATGTGAAAAGGCCATTTGATGTTCTCTGTCCAGGGCATTATTACCAGCATTGTTAGGTGTCACACTGACAGGGTAGTACCGTAGGTAATTACATATCATTGCTGAATATATATAGATTAATTGGCATAAATGCTACTGAGTAGCTCCAAAAGAACAAACATGGAGGATGTGCATCAAGAATATTCTCCATGTGTTGATAATGATTAGAGCTGGACAATGGTCTGTGGGTTTGCAAAACTATTTTCTGTACATGTGTGTGGTTCAAACTTTTCACCATTAAAAAAAGAAAGTGTGAAGGTGAATAACCAACAAGGACCTACTGTATAGAAGATCCTTGTTGTTTATTCATAGAACTCTGCATAGTGCTATGTGGCAGTCTGGGTGGGAGGGGAGTTTGGAGAAAAATGGATACATGTATATATGGCTGAGTCTCTCTGCTGTCCACCTGAAACTATCACGATATTGTTAATCAACTATACTCCAATACAAAATGAAGAGTTTTTTTAAAAAGTCTGAAGGCATCATGCTGTACTGGAAAAATGCGCAGAAGAAAAGGCACCAGAGTATTCATTTTGATTACGTCATGGGCACTGGAATAATGGAATATTGAAAGAATATTGATACTATGACTATACAAGAAATACTAATTTGCTCTGTTTCCCATTCATGGCACAGAGCTCCTAAAACCGTTGCAATTTCCTGAGAGATGACAGTGACAAGGAGTCTTTTTATCATGTGGGGGAGGTGACTAGGAAACACTCAACCTAACCCCAAAATGAGGTTGGTTGCCTGGGTAACCAACACTTGCTTAGGGAGTGGGGATTTTCATTTCCACCTTT
Source organism: Odocoileus virginianus (assembly GCF_023699985.2). NCBI lineage: Eukaryota > Metazoa > Chordata > Mammalia > Artiodactyla > Cervidae > Odocoileus > Odocoileus virginianus. The sequence continues at coordinate 69,132,084 of NC_069682.1, read as the reverse complement.
CCCCTTCCCTGCGCCCACAACTCAGAGAGGGGAGAGGGGTGGGGAGTGAATCCAACACAAATGCCTAAAGATTTAATGATTCATGATTTTTGATGAAGACGCCACAGAAACCTTAACAGGGCAAGTCATTCACGTTCTAAAGAACTGCGATCTACCCTAGGAACCACACGGGTACACACTGCCCCACAGCTCCCTGGGCACTGCAGCACCTGCCCAGGGGCCTCTGTCTCTGCTCTTATTTCCGAGGAGCCGCTCTCCGCTCTGCAGACTCAGGGATCCTCTTAAAACTTCAGTCCTATCGCGTGGCTCCCAGGACCAATCCCTCAGTGACTCCCCAGCTCTCCCAGAGTCAAATTCGGATTCTGATAAAGTCCTACAAGGCTCCTCACGTCCTGCCCCCACGGCCTCTCTGCCTCATCCCCTCCCACTCCCCTCCCCTCACCCACTCAGCTCCAGCCACCCTGGTCTGGACTGCTGGGCAAACACACCAGGCTCATTTTTGGCAGCCTTTGCTCAAGGCCTTCTTACTACAGAGTGTTTCCCTGACCCTCTAAGCCTCATGAATCCCCATCACTCTCTTACTTCACGGCATTCATCACCATCTGCCGTAGGATTTTCCCCTGTCTTCACTGTCTGTCAGCCTCTTAGAAGGCATATTATTTTACTTTATTTTGTTTACAGCTGGTTCCCTACACCAAGAAATATGCCTTCTAGGGCAAAAAGCACAAATATTTGATAAATATTTTTCAAGTAAATGAATCTTCCATTTCATACTCAAGTCAAGTGCATAGTTAATAAAGAGATGGGATATAATAAAATTTCTGTTAGTCTATTTGATAATGAGACTTGTCTATATAATTTTGAGTCTCCTCTAACATCCTATAGCCTGATAGGCTAATGAAATAGTAATCTGACGGGACAGCAGGGTGAAGCACCTTGCGTTGATTAATATTGTACCAACCTGGAAAGAACAGTCTTTGCACCTTGAGCAAACTAGGAAGTACTGCATTTCTTGCTCTTACTGCAGTCGCCTCTGGAGGGATGAAGTTCAGCTGTCTCTCAAAGTTTTGATTAATTTCATAACAGAGAAATAATCATTATTTGACACATAAATTTCTTTTGAATGGGTGGTGAGGAAATGTAGATAGACAAGTGTTTGAGACTAAAACATTTTGGTGGAAAATGGACATCATTGTCCATGAATTTGCAAACTTTTACACTCATGACCAGTAATCCTTTCAAAAAAACTCACGTAACCTGGTCTCCCTGCTCAGATGAGGTAATGATAGTTGACTTGCCACACAACACACAGCATGTGAGTGGCAGGATCAGGATAAGACACTGTTCTGTCACAATCCACTTAATCAAGTACCTGATTCTGCCAGGAATTCTGATAATGCATAGAACTAGAAAGGGGTTCTGAGTGCTCTGCCCCACATAAGATAGTCCCAGAGCCCCTGACCCTCACACCAGACACAAATGGGAGAGAAGAGTGAGCTTGGGTTTTTTTTCCCAGACTCGAAATATGCAGGGTCTCTGCAAACAGCAACCAGTTCCACAATACCCACTGAAATTCAAGGAGTCAAGTCACTTCTGACACTGAACCCCTAGAGGCGACCCAGACCACACAGGGTGAGGGCTCCATTTCTGTGGTCGTTTACACAATTGACCAGTGAGCTATAAACTAAGAGGTGATATGACCCACTTCCCACATTCAATAACTTATTCGAATCACTCAGAGAACTCAGGAAAGCCCTTTACTTACTGTCCCCAGTTATAATAAAGCATAAAGAAATGTAGATGTGTAGGGCAAATGGGGACTCTGGGGTGCTGAACCTCCAAGCCCTCTCAGGACGTTTCCCTCTTGCAATCTCTTGAAATGTTCACTTCCCCTGAGACTCTCTGAACCCAGTATTCAGGGTTTTAATCGAGGGTTGGAGGTAGACAAGCTGACAGAATCATTGGCCATTGGTGACTGCACTCAGTATCAGTATCCTCTCCCCTCCACAGAGGGACTGAAAGTTGATAGTTCTAACCCTCTAAGCACCCGATGGCATGTTCTAGAGTCCAGTCCCATCCAGACACTATCTAGGTTTCCATCCTAGACTTATCTCATGACTTACAGAGAGACAGTAATTTCCAAGAGTCTCAGGAAGCCTGGGCATGAACAAGGACAGAGAACAAAAGTGGATCTAGTGATTACACTACATTGAGGTGTACACAGAAGGTTGTGTCCAGGAAGGAAGGGTTTCAGTGATGGGGTCCCTCATCTGCTGGAGTTAGTTGGAGTACTTTTGTTTAAAAAACTGAACACATAGTAATATCTTTTAAGAGTCAAAAACTGTTCATGGAGTTAAACTGCCCACTTCCCAGAAGAAATCCAGAGATGGTTGGCAGCACTCACCCCACCCAAACAACCCAACCCCTTCCATGGACTCCCGTCATCCCCTGCCTCCAGAGAGGAGAGATGAGCCTGGACTTGCCCTGGCCCTGGTTGCTAGTTTCACACCCTGGTATACCGGCCACAGGGCTGCCCAGGAGGGTGAGAAGGGTTGCCAAAAAGCAGAGCTGGCTTATCATCATGGCCTTGCAGGAGGGCTCCTGAGGAGAGATGGCAGCTGTCTGAGCTTCTCACACCCCAGTCCAGTGACTGGAAGAGACACAAGGAGGGGAGTGAGGACGAGAAGGGCCCGGGGTCAGTATTGCACAGTGTGTGCTCACCTCACTATCCATTGTCCTGCTTCAGCCTGCCGGGGATAAATGCCCAGTATAAGTACTTCTTAAACTTGACTTTGATGTGGGTCTCATGGAAACATGTTTTGTGGTTGTACAGGTGGAACTTTGCCCAGTATGGTCACCCAGGGAGGATCCTAGCACCTAGACCAGGGCATGGCAAGTGATGGACAATCAGTGAGGGCGTAAGAGCAAACCACAGGATGAATAAGTGAACAGCAGTGTATGAGCTCAGCTCCTCCTTTTTGGCCCCTTGTTGGGGTCATCACGTCTGGGCATGAATTACCACCACCCTCTGCCCCCAGCCCCCTTCCTAGCTCAGAAGACCAGTGTGAAACAGACACCTTCCTGCATCCATTGCTACAGCATCTCTACTGGATGGAGACTTGCTCTTTACCTGGCTGTTCCCTGCAGGAACTTAGCTAGGAAAGTGATGTCCTGCTGGGGCAGCAACCCTGTTTTCTGTTTCAAATAAGGAGTAAGGGAAGGGAGCAGAGGGGAAGGAGGGAGCTGCACATGTCTCCACAGCCTGACCACTTGCCATTCTTCACCTGGTTTCACAAACAGGAGAGCTGTCTGCCTGAGTGGACTTCAGAGGCTTTGGAAGTTTGCCCGCAACCACCCACTTCCTCCTCCTCTCTCCCGCAATGGTTTTGGGGTCACACGGCCTCCTTTTTATGACCAGCTCTGCCTTTTCCTATCTTTGTGTCTGCAGATGGAAATCTCCCAGAGTCCTCCTGGTCTGTCAGGTGAGGTCAGCACAGCCCGCATCACGGGGTTGCTATGGAAGCAATGGACACAACAGACATATGCTCCTTCTCCCTGAGAAGTCAGAGTCCTTTGTAGTATTAATAATAATAATAATATGAGTAATCACAACAGATAAAAGGTAATTTCTTTTATATATCAGTCATTATCCTAGCACTTGACACATATTTACAGATTTAATTCTCAAAAACCCTAAATGAGGGGATGAGGAAGTATTGATAAGTCCTCATGTTACAGAGGAGGAACCTGAGCTACACAAAATAAAGTAAGTTGGTTACAGTCATCGAGTGGGGAGAGAGGTTTTGAACCCAGGGATCTGGCTGCAGAGTTTGGGCACATGCACGCTGCTGCCTTGATAGCTGTTATCTACAGGGGAGGTGTGAGGGGTGACACACCCACAGTCCTTTCACTCACTCCTGTATATTCACTCCCAGTTACAATCACATAGCCCTAGCCTCCCTCCAACTCATCTGCACTCAGACAAGCATTTTCCACTCATGTGCACACACACACAGACACAGACACACAGACACAGACACACACACACACACACACACACACACACCCTGTGCTCCACTCCAGGCTCAAGGAGGAGGGAGCTGGGCTCAGTGCCCAGAAGCCCAGGAGCAAGTCCAGCCAAACGTCAAGCAGGCCCAGAGCTGGGTGATGAGCTGAGAGGACACGGTGGGCTGCCTTCCTGCACAGACACCCTTTCCCTGGAGAAGGGCAGGAGCTCTCAATACCGAGCTGCCCCAGGACAGAAGGGCATCGGGAGCCTGTGACTCACCAACAAGCCACTGTGAGTGGAGGGTCTGCTCTCTCCTGAGACATCTCACATGCATGATTTCATTTAGCCTCATGTCCATCCTACAATATCTAGGATTCTCATCCCATTGTGTCAAGGAGAAAGCACAGGCTCAGAGGTAAAGCCACTTGCCTGGGACACAAACCTGCAGATGGTACAACAAGGATTCTAGTTCAGGAGGCCCTCTTGTGCTTCTCCTCTTCCTGCCTCAGTCTCTGCATCTGAGACCAAGGAGTAGCAAGAGACTCCCTTAATATCAGAAACTTCTCTTTTCTTCCCCCTCTTCTCTCATCTGTCTTTTTCTCCCAGTGTCCCCCTCTCATGTTCCCCCCCCGACTCTGGTCCAAGTTAGAGACCTCAAGATCCACGAGCCCCCTGATGGGCCAGTTCTCCCTCCCCCTCACCCCTCCCTGCTCATGGAAGTGCAGTCTCTAATTAGAAACATTCCTGGCCCCTGCAGGCTTCTTTACAGAAATTACAGGACAGGAACAAAACTATAGCTGACTTCTGGATGAAGACAAGTGATCTAAACCTCTGGAATCCCAGATCATATCTGTGTTTCTTTTTTTCTCCGTTTCTCCTTCTGAAAAAAAGACAATCTAGGATTCCATGCTATCTAAGGCTGCATGTTCAAATGGATAGAATGATCTTGGGGCAGACAGAAGATATTTAGATATTTGAGGTGCTGTGCCCTCTGAGAGGTACATTCATATTCAAGTAATAAGTGACCATTTTCTCACGACATGGTAAAACAGCACCTTAGTGTTTGGACCGCATAGTATGTTTCTTAAAGATTATCATCAGGATTAAACAGAAAAGCATAAACCAGAGGTTGCAAAACTGGCTGGAATATATGTATGGTGAACCCACAGAGTATTATTTTACCATTTTAAACATTTATACAATTTCACAATGGGAAATTTCATATAAAAAAATTTATATGAATGCTGGAAAAAGTTAACAAACTGGCATCACAGTCCTGTAATTTAACAAGGGCCAAGGGTCTAATACTTGCGTGAGCATCAGAATCCCTTAGCCATTTGGTCAAACACAGATTTTAGATCTTCATCCCCAGAGTTTTGGTTCAGGAGCACAGAGTGGGGCCTGAGTAGCTGCATTAACAAGGTTCCCCAGGTGCTGAGCATGCTGCCCAAAGGACCACACTTCGAAAACCATACAGTAAACTGAAGAAAGCGGTTCTATTCTCAGGAGGGGAGCATTCTCTCCAGTTTCCATAATCACCATGATTCTTTATGGTTCCCATGCTTCCATTTATATTACTCACATGGCCTGGAGCACATTTAAAATTGTGACTGTCATGTGGGCTCACAGGAAGTATTGAAAAAGAGATAGCTTCTTCTTTAACAATCTTAACACCTAAGTATTATTATTCTTTTTTGAGATGAAGATGCCGAACTACAGTGATGGAAAAGTGACTTGCTGGAAAGACAAATTGCTGAAAATCAGGAGGAAGACACTTGCCTGTTAGCCAAGTGTCTCCTGTTAGTCAACGTCACTAATACACAAGCATACAAACACCACCCATGCAAATCTATTTGATATTAACACAAATGATGCATCAAAAGATTTTGGACATGACTTCATGAATGTCAATCACATTTATGAGAATATGAGGTGGTCCCAGCCTTTCTGGCAGCATCCAGGCAGCCATGTTCCCAAGGCTCTCAAAGTGCTGGTGGGTGGAGGATGAACGTTGGGATGTAGAGACAAAGAAAATTGCAAGAATCATGAATTTACATCCCAGGCTCTACTTTCACTGCAGTCACGAGGAGCTTTTCTCCTGCATTGTTCCCATACTTACTTCTATATTTATGGACTGTAACCTATGTACCTGGAACTGTGCATGGCTCTAGGGATAAAGGGAAGTCTTGCTCTCATGGTGCTTAGAATCAACTGGATGAGACAGGAGTAAAGCAAGTAGTATATGAGAGAGAGGAAAGAGAGATTTCTGCTGAGGAAGGTAGTGTTGAGAAGCAAGAGGGAAAGGCTGAATACTATCAGAAGCAGCCAGAACTCAGCCCTGATTGGGTGCTCCTTGGACTTCAACATCTCAGGGGAGCCCAGTTCCCACAGCCTCTGCAAAAGGAGAGGAACTTGCTGATTGAATCTCTGAAGCCCCAGACCCAGACACTGTGTACCTGGATAGGACCTAAACCATCCTGGAAATGAGCAACCACAGTACTCTCAGGATCACAGTGACCACCAAGAAGGAAGTAATTTTTAATTATTTAAGGAAGGAGTTTTGAGTCCTACCTTCTACTTTTCTCTGCCCCCACACCTCAAAGAAAGGAGAGGGTTTGGAGAGTGTGTCCATCACAAATGGCTAAAGATTTAATGAAACATGACTGTGATGAAGCCTCCACCGAAACCTCAACAGAGCAAATTATTCATGCTTTTCTAGTGAACTGAGATCGACCCAGGGAACAATACGGGTACACACTCCATCATGGCCCCCTAGACCACTGCAGCAGCCTGCCCAGGGGCCTCTGTCTCTGCCCTTTGCCCCTTAGAAGCCATTCTTCAGCTGCAGCTGCAGGGTCCTGTTTCAAAGTGAATCCTAGCCTATGGCCCCCATGACCAACCCCTCAGTGACTCTGGTTTTCTGAGAGTCAGATCCTGATTCTTAAAGTTCTAAAAGGCTCTCTGTGATCTGTCCCCATAGCCTCTCTGTCTGGTCCCCTTCTGCTTTACCCCTCCTCAATCCACTTGGCTCCAGTCACCCTGGTCCTGTCTGCCTCTCAAACACACTAAGCACATTTTTTGACAGACTCTGCTCAATGCCTCTTTATCACAGAGGGTTTCCCTGACCCTCTACCACCTTCTGAATCCCCATCACTCCCTTTCTTCATGACTCTCATCAAGACCTGGCATAGGATTTTCCCGTTTTTATTGTCTGTCTCCCTCCTAGAAGGATACATATATATATATATTTGTGTTTTTTTTTTTTTTACTGTATTTTGTTTATAGCTGTTTCCCTACTCAAGAAACTATGTTCTTGGAACCAAAAGGATAAATTTTGATAAATATTTCTAAGTAAATGACTCTCTTATTTAATACTCATACTAAGTGCCCCATCATTGAAGAGAATGGATGAAGTAAAATTCCTGTAAGTCTCTATGATGATGAACCCTGTCTATATAATTATGCATGTAACTGTCATCAATATCATTATAGGAAAATAAAATATAGTCTGATGGGGCACAAGAGGAAGAGCATTGAGTCTTGACTAACATTGTACCAGCATGGAAAAAACAGTCTTGACCCCTCAAGCAAACTCAAGGAAGTACTGCATTTTGCTCTGCCTGCAGTTAACTTTGGAGGGAGTGGCCCTCATAATCAACAAGAGTCTGAAATGCAGTACTTGAGTACAACTTAAAAAATGACAGCATGTTCTCGGTTTGTTTCCAAGGCAAGCCGTTTGACATCACAGTAATTCAAGTCTATCCCTCTACCACTGATGCTGAAGAAACTGAAATTGACCAGCTCTATGAAGACATAGAAGAACTCTGACAACTAACAACAACAACAAAAATGTTCTATTCATCACTGGAGATTGGAATTCAAAAGTAGGAAATCAAGAGATACTTGGAGTGACAGGCAAGCTTGGCCTTGGAGAACAAAATGAAACAAGGCAACTAACTGAATTCTGCTGAGAGAATGCCTGGTCATAGCCAGTACCCTTTTTCAACAACACAAGAGACAATTTTACACATGGACATCAACAAATGGTCAACACTGAAAAATTGGTTTCGTTCTTTGTAGCTGAAGATGGAGAAACTGTGTAGAGTTAGTAAAAACAAGACCTGAAACTGACTGTGGCTCCGATCATCAGAATCTTATAACAAAATTTAGGCTTAGACTAAAGAAAGCCAGAAAACTACTAGGCCAACCAAGTATGACTTAAATCCCATCCACTGTGAATATATAGTAGAGGCAACAGATAGATTCAAGGGATTAGAACTTGTAAACAGTGTGCCTGAAGACTTATATTCAGAGGTCCATAATACTGTACAGGAGACAACAAACAAAACTATTCCAAAGAAAAGTAAAAGCAGGAAGACAAAGCAGAGTATTTCAGTGGTCTCAGGCTGGAAACATTGAAAAGTACCAGTCTTATCATTATTTATACCAAAGAAAGCAAAGCTCAGAGATGTTGAGAATTTGCCCAAGACTGGAAAGATATGAAAAACAGCACCAACACCCTGTGGGTTCTCATTTATTCAAATACTAATATACTACTTGCGGAGGTCTCCATGACAAATTTTACTAATCTGTGGTGAAACAGATACTGTCTATTTCCAAAGTTGCCTTCATTCAAAATCTTCCCAGAAGCAGAGCAGGAAAGCATCATCAAAGTCCCTCCGCTTGGGAGAGCAAGAACCTGTCATGTTAGGGACTGCATACAGCAGCTAAGTGCCATCCCTACACCTCCATTTCCTCCCTTGATGGATTCGTAGCATGATTAATGGGAAAATGTAGGCAAAATGCTAACACAGAGCCAGGGATACGAAACAGTATTTGACCTTTCTTTAGCTGAAATATGACGCCTCCTCCCCACATATGACCTCAGGGAATCAGATTTCTTAGATAAGTGGACAACTCAGTCTCATACCCACTCTCCTTCTGAGAGTCAGGAGGACAACCTGCTCCCCAGTTTGACTGAGATTAAAAGTAACAAGGAAAGGTTGTCAAGTTGGCATGTGTATCTCACAGGGTTATCTGTAGCTTGTGATGCTATTAAGGAGTCTATGATGGTATAATGGGTTTGCTTCCTATACCCAATAGGGCACAGTCTCTGGAAAGGGGAATGGGAGGTGCCCACTGTCTACAGAACAGATAGGAGGACCACCATTTCCATGGACACTATTTGTTAAGGTTTGTAATTATAAACAACAGACTCCACTCCAGTCAGTTTAATTTTGAATATACATTTACTGAAATATAAACCATAGTGTTTGAAGCTACAGAAATGAAAATTGCAACATCATTGTGTGGAAAAGGAGCTTTTTTAAACCAAACTCTTCTCTCATTACTGATGTTGAGAACTGGATGCTGGAAATTCCACCTTGGCCACGTACAAGGAGAGCAGTGATGGTGGGCAGGGGGATGATGGTGAGGATGCCTTGAGGATGGAGGTGAAAACAAAAATTCTGTGTTACACAGCAGGCTCTGCAGTTACTCTGGTCATGAGGACTGTGCTACTACATTCCTTCCGTCTTTCCTCAAATAACTATAAACTGTCTTATTGGTGTCAGGAACGGTGTGAAGTGCTAGGGGTAAAGGGAAGACATGCTCTCATGGTGCTGAGAACCAGCTGGTAGAGACAGAATTAGACATGTTGACCATCAGAGGAAAGGAAAAGGCAGGCTCTGCTGAGGAGGGTAGGGCAGAGAAGGACTGTGAGGAGACTGAAGAGGTTCAGACGCAGCCACAGCCCAGCCCTGCAGGGGTCCTCCTCAGACTTCAGCGTTCCTGAATCCACTCTTCGCGTGTCCTCTGCAAAAAGAAAGGAACTTGTTGAGTGCCATCACTGTAGCCCCAGACATGGACAATGGTCAACTTAATAGATCCCATATTTTCAAAAAAATTTGGAACCACATTCCTGAATCATGAACAAGAAGGAAGTGAGTTTTCCAAGACTACGTAAGGCATCCAGAAGCACTGCAGACCTGCCCTGGAGGGTGGCTGAATTGCTGTTCCCAATTGAGAAAGGGGAGCATGTGATCAGGCTGAGAAGACCACAAAGAGGCATCAGGGGTTGACCTTCTGCCATTCTCTCCCTGGAGAACTCGCTCAGTGTGGGTTTCACAGGACACTGCAGCCTCTCCTCCTGGCAGCAGCGAGGAGGAGGACACTGTGCAGGGTGAATGGTGTGTGGCCCCCTGAGCTCCATCTATTTCCCCAGTCCTCCCCCTCCTCCGATGCCCTGCCCCCTGTCTTACCACAGGGACCCAGCCTCTTGAGAGCAGGTCTTCATGCAGTCCTCTAACTTTTCAAAGTTGTTTGCATTTCCTTCACAGCCACCATACACAAACTGCTCACAGAGGCCAGTCTGGGCATTGTAGAAGTACCTGGTCATCATGGTATTGCAGCTACCTGTTACTTTAGGCTCCAGGCAGAAGGCAGGCTTAGAAGCTACTGGAAGGAGAGGGGCAATGGCTCAGTTATGAGGATGCTCATCACAGTTCCATACAAGGACAACAACTAGAACCCCCAGTTTGTTTGCCATAGAGAATGTTAAGGCTGTGGAGGAATGCAAGATTGAAAAGACCATTTGAAAACCTCCTTTCTGGGACAGAATCATGAATGTTGCTAGGGGTGACCTGATATTGTAATCATGTACAAACATATATCTTCTCATGAAGTCTTTTAAGGAAGTTTGGTATAATGCCTTTGAATAGCCTTAAATCATCTGTAAGACTTCTGAGGTTGTACAGTGGTTAAGAATTTGGCTTCCAATATTGGAGTCCTAGGTTCAATCCCTTGTCAGGAAACTAAACTCTCAAATGCTGTAGACACTAAGGTAGCGGGGCATAAATTCTTTATATTCATGATTGGTAACCTGTTCAAAGAATCCATGTAACATATTTCCCCTCTGCAGATGAAGAAACTGCAGATAACTTTCCCCAGGAACAGAGCATGTGGGTGGTAGAGTTAGGACAAATTGCTATGATGTCACAATTCATCTGATACAATACCTGATTCTACCAGGAATTCAGAAAATACAGTTCACTTGTAAGAGTAACTGGAGCCAGTGTCCTACGTTCATCACTTCCTTGTACCCAAGGTAACAATAGCCCCCAGTCACGGGTCAGAGTAAGCCTGGGTTTCTCCTAACACAAACCTGTGATGTCTCTACCATCAACCAATTCCCCAACACCCACTTGGTGTCCCCCATTCAATTGACATCTGATATGAAATTCAAGGAGTTAGTGCAGACCCCACAGGTTGAGCACACAGGACTGTCCTCAGTTTAGTGCCAGACACATGGTTCCCACTTACTTTTGCTTGTGACCAAGTGGATAAAATGGGGAAGTCCATGACCTCACCTCCATGTTCAATAACTGACCAAACTGAGGAAAACACTTACTTGTTGTTCTCAGATGAATATACATGACACATTCACAAAGAGTGAGATGGAGGAGACGTGTAGGGCAAAGAGGAGGGACTGTGTGTGTGGAGATTCCATTCCCTTCTGAGCACAGCACCCTCACAATCGTATTCACCACCTAGAAAACTCTCTGAACCTATGTGTTTATGCACTGTTGAGGTTTCGAGAAATAGGCATACTGATTGAATCATTGGTCATTGGTGACTGATCTGAATCTCTGTGTCCTTCCCTCTTCCCCAAGGTGCAGAAACTACAAACCTTTATTCTCCTCATTGAGTGTTGAGTATTCAATCTTGAGTGTTTGGTATTCCTCTAGTGTATGGTTATCAAATTGTATTCCAGAAATCATCACCTGACCTATGAAAGAGAGTACATTTCAAGAGTTTTAGGAGGCCTGCTTCATGAAACAAGAAATGGATGAAACATGGACAAGATAGAAATAGTCAAAAGACAGCAAGGGAAAGAACCTGGAGAATTTTGTAATATTGTCTCAGCCATGGTCCCACATCCTACAGCACAAAGGCTGTTTCTGGTTTCCCTGAAGTTTCCTTGTTCCGTAGCTCAAAGTCTTTTGATTAACTTTAATAATACAGAATAAACACTATTTGATAAAGAAATATTTTTACTTGGCCAAAGCAAGTAGGTAGGTAGAAAATTTTTTTTCAGAGGAACACATTATGGTAGAAAACAGACAAATCTGGCCATGACATGTGAACAAAGTCTTTCCATTCATAATTCATCATCTATTTGAAGAACTCATGGAATATATTTCCCCTGTTCAGATGAGGAAAGTGCAGATGACTTGCCCCATCATACAAGCCTGTGGGTGGACTAGTCACGACAAGACACAGCCATGTCACAACCCCTTTGATACACTATTGATTGGCTAGGAACTCGAAAAAACAGAGAACTAGTGAGAGCTTCCAGGTCCAGGGTCTTACTTTCTCTATTTACCTCTCCCCAAGCCTTGCATGAGCCCTCAAATCACAGGGGAGAGTGCGTCTGGGATTCTCCTGACACCAAACACATGGTTTTTCCACCAACCATCCAAACCACAGCCAAGGGGCAGAGCACTGTCAATTGACTTCTGATACCGTATCTGTGGAGTTAGTGCCAATGCCACAGGTTGAGTTATCAACACTGCCCTGACTTCAGATGCCAGCCATGTGGTCTTGCCTTATTATGCTTCTAACCAAGAGACTGAAAGTTGTACTTCCCATGACCCCAACTCCATGCTCAAAAATTCAATCGAACCAGCGACCAAACTCAGGAATTCTCTTACTCGTCATCCTCACTTTAAAGTACAGGATAAAATCAGAAACAGTGAAATGGAGGAGATCTTTAGGGCACGGGAGGAGTGGAGGTGAGTGGGGCTTCCATGCCATGTTGAGCCCAGCACCCTCACCTCAGGACCATTTGTTCTCTCTTCACAAGCTCTCTGAGCCATTATTTATGGATTTTTACTGAGCTTTCACTCAGTAGGCATATGTATTGAATTGTCAACCAGTGGTGACTAATCTCAGTCTCAGTGCCCTCCTCTCTCCCCATAGGTGCAGAAAATTCAAACCTTTAATTGCTTTATTGATAATTTCAGCCAATCCTGTTAGTATACTGGCTCCCTCTTTGACAATCTTGGTACCTATAAGAAAAGATATCAAAATTTTTAGGAATATTGGACCATGAACCAGGACAAATTTCAAATATAGAAAAATCATAGGCAAAAGTGGAAAAAGGGAAAGGCTGGGAGAATTCGTTAATATTGTAGAGCCTTGGTCCCAGGAGCCCAAGGAAGCAGGTAGAGAAATCTTTTCATGAATATCAGTTCAGTTCATGAATATACCCTGGTGGAAAATGAGCAAATTTGGCCATGAAATGAGAATAAGCTGTTTAGTTTTTTGATTGCTAGAGTTTCAAAGAACTCATTTAGCACTGATCTACTGTTCAGATGAGGACTACAGATGACTTGCCTGAGGACACATGGCATGAGGGTGATAGAGTTTGAACAAGATACTTCCCTGTCAAAACCCACTTGAAATACTCTTCCCTTCTGTCAGGAACTCAAAATATCGATAAATGCTGAGAGCTTCTGGGTACAGTGTCCTGCTTTCGTTACTCCCCTGCCTCCAGGACTCACTTGAGCTCCCAAAGCACAGGGAGAGTGAGTCTGGGTTTCCCTGACACCAATATGTGGTCTCTAGAAACAGCACGCCATTTGGAGAAGGAAATGGCAACCCTCTCCAGTATTCTTGCCTGGAGAATCCCAGGTACAGAGGAGCCCGGTGGGCTGCCATCTATGGGATCGCACGTGCCAGACACGACTGAAGCGACTTAGCAGCAGCAGCATAAACAGCATGCATTCCTCCAAACACCCACTGGGTGTCCAACATGGCAATTTAACTCTTGACAGCAAATCCAGGGAGTTAGTACAGATGGTGTAAGTTGAGGGCTCAGAACTGTCCTCAGTTCAGAAGCCAGTCATGTTATCCTGATCACTCTGGATTTGACAAAGTGTCTAAAACTGGCAAGTTCCATTACCCCACTCCATGTTCGGTAACTCAGTAAATCTGATGACCATACTCAGGAATACCACTCACAATAGGGATGTCATGTTTCATGAAGGATAAATCTAAGCAGAGTAAAATGAGTGAGAGGTGCAGGGCAAAGTGGAAGTGGAGGTGTGGGGAGCCTCCATGCCCTAGAGAACACAGGACCTCATATCACTGCCGTGTGTTACCACCCCAAATGCTCTCTGAATGCCCACATTCATGGATTCTTATTGAGGTTTCATTAAACAGGCATTATGATTGAATCATAGGCCAGTGGTGCCTGTTCTCAATCTCAGGGCCATCTCCTCTCCCCAGAGTTGCAGAAAGTTCACACCTGTAGCCACACCATCGATGATACTTGTAACCACATCTATTACTGAACGCTTCTCAAGTCCCCTTCTATGGCTTGTCTCCACACCTATGAAAGACAGTAAATTCCAAATTTCAGGAAGCCTGGGACATGAACCAAGTAAGGGTCAAATATGCAAATAAAATAGTAGTCAACACTGGACAAGGGAGGGAACAAATATGGATAATAAAATGATAGTCAAAAGGGGACATGGGAAAGGGCCTGGAAACTTTCCTAATAATGTCTCAGCTTTGGAATCAAGAGTCATTCTATAAGGGCTCTTTGCTACATTCCCAGCAGAACATCAACCCACCTTTTTAAATTATTTTTCATGAAAGAGGAATCCTCATTATTTGACACCTAAATGTTCTTTCTTGCCCAAAGTAAGACGGTAAAGACATGTTTTTAGATAACACATCTTGGGGGAACATGCACAAAATTCACAATGAAATATTTATGCCCTGTTGAAGCTTCAAAAAATAGGCTTATTGATTGAATCATTTGTCATTGATCAGAATCTCAGTGCCCTTCCGTGATTCCCGAGGTGCATAATCTACAAACCTGTATTGTCCTCACTGAGTGTTGAGTATTCAATACTGAGTTTTGGCAATTCCTCCAGTGTATGGTTATCAAACTGTATTCTGGAAATCATCACCTGACCTATGAAAGAGAGTAAATATCAAGAGTTTCAGGAGGCCTGGCCCATGAAACAGGGAAAGGATCAAACATGGATAAGATAATAACAGTCAAAAGACAACAAGGGAAAGGGCCTGGAGACTTTCCTTAAACTGAATCAGCCCACAAGGGCTATGTTTCTTGTTTCCCTGCTTTCACTTCTGTATGGTTCAATGTCTTTTGATGGTTTTAGTAACACAGGAATAAACATTATTTGATAAAGAAACATTTTAACTTGGCTAAAGTAAGTAGGTAAGTAGAGAAATTTGTTCAGATCAACACTTACTGGTGGAAAATGGACAAACCTGGCCATATTTCATGAACAAAGTCTTTCCATTCATAACTCTTCATCTATTCAAAGAACTCATAGAATATGTTTCCTCTGTTCAGATGAGGGAACTGCAGATGACTTGCCCCAGGATACAGGCCTGTGTGTAACCTGGTCAGAACTATATACTACCATGTCACAACCCATTGGGTACACTATTGATTGGCTAGAAACTCAAAAATACAGAAAACTGGTGAGAGTTTCCAGGTCCTTGGTCTCACTTTCTCTACTCACCTCTCCCCTGGCCTTACATGAGGCCTCAAATCACAGGGATGGGTGAGTCTGGGTTTTTTTCCTGACACAAAATACATGCTTTTTTCACCAAACATACAATGCCCAACAGCCAAGGGGCAGACCAAGGTCAATTGACTTCAGATACCATATCTGTGGAGTCAGGGCCAATGCCACAAGTAGAGGTATCAAGAATGCCCTGACTTCAGATGCCAACCATGTGTTATCAAGTTATCACTTCTGACCAAGGGACTGAAAGTTGACATTTTCATGACTCCACCTCAATGCTCAAACACTCAACGGAGCAAGCAACCAAACTCAGGAAAACTCTTAATCACTGTTTTCAGATTAATGTCCAGGAGAAAATACAGAAACAGTGAAATAGAGGAGATTTTTAGGGCACGGGAAGAGTGGAGTTAGGTGGAACATCCACACACTCCTGAGCAGAGCACCCTCACCTCAGACCATTTGTTCTCCCTTCATAAGCATCTGTGAACCAATATTTATGGATTTCTGCTGAGGTTTCACTCATAGGCATAAGTATTGAATTGTCAGGCAGTGGTGAATGATCTCAGTCTCAGTACGCTCCCATGTCCACACAGGTGCAAAAAAATAGGTGCAAAAAATTCAAACCTTTTATTGCTTTATTGATTATTTCAGCCAATCCTGTTAGTATACTGGCTCCCTTTTGGACAATCTTGGTACCTATGAAACAAAAGAAAAGATTTCAGTTTTTCAGATATATTGGACCATGAACCAGGACAAGTTTCAAATATGGAAAATAAATCATAGGCAAAAGAGGACAAAGGAAAAGGCTTGGAGAATTTGCTAATATTGTACTGGACTTGGTCCCAGGAGCCCAAGGAAGCAGGTAGAGAAATCTTTTCATGAATCTATCCTGGTGGAAAATGAGCAAACTTGGCCATGAAATGAGAAAAATCGGTTTAGTTTTATTGCTGCCAAATTTTAAAGAACTCATTTAGCACTGATCTACTGTTAAGATGAGGACTATAGATGACTTGCCTGAGGACACATGGCATGAGGGTGACAGGGTCCAACAAGATGTTTCCCTGCCAGAACCCTCCTGATGTACTATCCTCTTCTGTCAGGAACTCTGAACATATCGGTAAGTGCTGAGAGCTTCTGGGTGCAGTGTCCTACCTTCATTACTCCCCTGTCCCCAGGACTCACCTGAGCTCCCAAAGCTCAGGGAGAGTGAGTCTGGATTTCCCTGACACCAAATCTGTGGTCTCTAGAAACAACACGCAATTCCTCCAAACAGCCACTGAGTGCCCAACATGGCAATTTAATTCTGACAGGAAATGCAGGGAGTTAGTATAGATTGTGTAAGTTGAGCGCTCAGAACTGTCCTTAGTTTAGATGCCAATCATGCTATTCCAAGGCACCCCTGATTTGACAAAGATTTTAAAACTGGGAAGTCACATTACCCCACTCCATGTGCTATAGCTCAGTAAATCCGTTGACCGTACTCAGGAAGACTATTCAGATCGGAATGTCACATTATCAAAAAGGATATATCTGGGCACAGCGAAATGAGTGAGATGTTCAGGGCAAAGTGGAAGCTGAGGTGTGAGGAGCCTCCATGCCCTAGAGAACATGGATTCCTCACATCACAGCCGTGCATTACCGCAAACGCTCCCTGAATGCGCACACTCATGGATTCTTACTGAGGTTTCATTAAATAGGCATTTGATTGAATCATTGGCCAGTGGTGCCTGTTCTCAATCTCAGTGCCCTCTTATCTCCCCAGAGCTGCAGAAAGTTCACACCTGTAGCCACACCG
Source organism: Odocoileus virginianus (assembly GCF_023699985.2). NCBI lineage: Eukaryota > Metazoa > Chordata > Mammalia > Artiodactyla > Cervidae > Odocoileus > Odocoileus virginianus. The sequence continues at coordinate 69,114,713 of NC_069682.1, read as the reverse complement.
TCGATGATACTTGTAACCACATCTATTACTGAACGCTTCTCAAGTCCCCTTCTATGGCTTGTCTCCACACCTATGAAAGACAGTAAATTCCAACATTTTCAGGAAGCCTGGGACATGAACCAAGTAAGGATCAAATATGCAAATAAAATAGTAGTCAACACTGGACAAGGGAGGGAACAAATATGGATAATAAACAATAGTCAAAAGGGGACATGGGAAAGGGCCTGGAAACTTTCCTAATAATGTCTCAGCTTTGGTATCAGGAGTCATCCTAGACAGGGCTCTTTCTTACATCCCCTTCAGAACATTCAACCCACCTTTTTAAATTATTTTTCATGAAAGAGGAATCCTCATTATTTGACACCTAAATATTCTTTCTTGCCCAAAGTAAGAGGTTAAAGACATGTTTTTAGATTAACACATCTTGGGGGAACATGCAAAAAATTCACAATGAAATATTTATGCCCTGTTGAAGTTTCAAGTAATAGGTTTATTGATTGAATCATTGGTCATTGATCAGAATCTCAGTGCCCTTCCATGTTTCCCAAGGTGCATAATCTACAAACCTGTATTGTCCTCACTGAGTGTTGAGTATTCAATACTGAGTTTTGGCAATTCCTCCAGTGTATGGTTATCGAATTGTATTCTGGAAATCATCACCTGACCTATGAAAGAGAATAAATTTGAAGAGTTTCAGGAGGCCTGGTCCATGAAACAGGAAAAGGATCAAACATGGATAAGAAAATGACAGTCAAAAGACAACAAGGGAAAAGGCCTGGAGACTTTCCTTAAACTGTGTCAGCCTTGCTCCCACAGGCTACCCCACAAGGGCTGTGTTTCTTGTTTCCCTGCTTTCACTTCTGTGTGGTTCAACGTCTTTTGATGGCTTTAGTAATACAGGAATAAACATTATTTGATAAAGAAATATTTTAACTTGGCCACAGCAAGTATGTAAGTAGAGAAATTTTTTCAGATCAACATTTTGTGGTGGAAAATGGACAAATCTGGCCATGATTCATGAATAAAGTCTTTCCATTCATAACTCTTCATCTATTCAAAGAACTCATGGAATATGTTTCCCCTGTTCAGATCAGGGAACTGCAGATGACTTGCCCCAGGATACAGGCCTGGGTGTAGCCTGGTCAGAACTAGATACTACCATGTCACAACCCATTGGGTACACTATTGATTGGCTAGAAACTCAAAAATACAGAAAACTGGTGAGAGTTTCCAGTTCCTTGGTCTCACTTTCTCTACTTACCTCTCCCTAGGCCTTACATGAGGCTTCAAGTCCCAGGGAAGGGTGAGTCTGGGTTTTTTTCCTGACACCAAATACATGCTTTTTTCACCAAACATACAATGCCCAACAGCCAAGGGGCAGACCAAGGTCAATTGACTTCTGATACCATATTTGTGGAGTTAATGCTGATGCCACAGGTTGAGTTATCAAGACTGCCCTGACTTCAGATGCCAGCCATGCAGTCTGCATTATCATGATTCTGACCAAGACACTGAAAGTTGAACTTTCCATGACCCCAACTCCATGCTCAAAAACTCAATCGAACCAGCGACCAAACTAAGGAAACCTCTTACTCACTCTCCTCACATTAAGGTTCAGGATAAAATCAGAAACAGTAAAATGGAGGAGATCTTTAGGGCACGGGAGGAGTGGAGGTGAGCGGGGCTTCCATGCCCTCCTGAACAGAGCACCCTCACCTCAGGACCGTTTGTTCCCCCCTCATAAGCTCTCTGAGCCAATATTTACGGATTTTTACTGAACTTTCACTCAACACACATAAGCATTGAAATGTCAGCCAGTGGTTACTGATCTTAGTCTCAGTGCTCTCCTCTCTCCCCATAGGTGCAGAAAATTCAAACCTTTAATTGCTTTATTGATAATTTCAGCCAATCCTGTTAGTATAGTGACTCCCTTTTTGACAATCTTGGTACCTAGGAAAGAAAAGATTTCAAAATATTCAGGAATATTGGACCATGAATGAGTACAAGTTTCAAATATGGAAAATAAATTATAGGCAAAAGAGGACAAAGGAAAAGGCTTGGAGAATTTGCTAATATTGTACTGGACTTGGTCCCCGGAGCCCAAGGAAGCAGGTAGAGAAATCTTTTCATGAATCTATCCTGGTGGAAAATGAGCAAACTTGGCCATGAAATGAGAAAAATCGGTTTAGTTTTATTGCTGCCAAATTTTAAAGAACTCATTTAGCACTGATCTACTGTTAAGATGAGGACTATAGATGACTTGCCTGAGGACACATGGCATGAGGGTGACACGGTCCAACAAGATGTTTCCCTGCCAGAACCCTCCTGATGTACTATCCTCTTCTGTCAGGAACTCTGAACATATCGGTAAGTGCTGAGAGCGTCCGGGTGCAGTGTCCTACTTTCATTACTCCCCTTTCTCCAGGACTCACTTGAGCTCCCAAAGCTCAGGAAGAGTGAGTCTGGGTTTCCCTGACACCAAATCTGTGGTGTCTCTAGAAACAACATGCAATTCCTCCAAATACCCCCTGGGTATCTAACAAGGCAATTTAATTCTTACAGCAAATCCAGGGGTTTAGTATAGATTGCACAAGTTGAGGGCTCATAACTGTCCTCAGTTCAGATACCAGTCATGTTAACCCAAGTCACTCCTGATTTGACAAATTCTAAAAATGAGAAGTCCAATTGCCCCACTCCATGTTCGATACCTCAGTAAATCTGATGATGATCTCAGGAAGACCACTAACATGAAGATGTCACGTTATCAATAAGGATAAAGCTAGACACAGCGAAATGTTAGATGTGCAGGACAAAGGGGAAGTGGAGGTGTGGGGAGCCTCCATGCCCTAGAGAACACAGGACCCTCACATCACGGCCATGTATTACCACCCCAAATGCTCTCTGAATGCCCACATTAATGGATTCTTACTAAGGTTTCATTAAACAGGGATTGTGATTGAATCATAGCCCAGTGGTGCCTGTTTATCAATCTCAGTGCCCTCTCCTCTCCCCAGAATTGCAGAAAGTTCACACCTGTAGCCACACCATCGATGATACTTGTAACCACATCTATTACTGAACGCTTCTCAGGTCCCCTTCTATGGCTTGTCTCCACACCTATGAAAGACAGTAAATTCCAACAGTTTCAGGAAGCCTGGGACATGAACCAAGTAAGGATCAAATATGCAAATAAAATAGTCAACACTAGGCAAGGGAGGGAACAAATATGGTCAAGAAATACTAGTCACAAGAGGATGTGGGAAAGGGACAGGAAACTTTCCTAATAATGTCTCAGTTTTGGTATCAGGAGTCATCCTACACAGGGCTCTTTCTTACATTCCCTCGAGAACATTCATCACAGGTTTTTCTAATTAGTGTTCATGAAAGAAGAATAGTCATTACTTGACACCTAAATATTCTTTCCTGCCTAAAGTAAATAGTTAAAAAATTATTTAGATTAACACATCTTGGCGGAACATGCACAAAATTTACCATGAAATATTTATGCACTGTGAGGTGCATAAATATGTGCATAAATCAAGAAATAGGTTTATTGATTGAATCATTGGTCATTGATCAGAATCTCAGTGCCCTTCCATCTTCCCCGAGGCACAAAAAGTACAAACCTTTATTCTCACTGAATGTTGAGTATTCAACTTTGAGTGTTGGCAATTCCTCCAGTGTATGGTTATCGAATTGTATTCTGGAAATCATCACCTGACCTATGAAAGAGAGTAAATTTGAAGAGTTTCAGGAGTCCTGGTCCATGAAACAGGAAAAGGATCAAACATGGATAAGATATTAATAGTCAAAAGACAACAAGGGAAAGGGCCTGGAGACTTTCGTTATATTGTATCAGCCTTGCTCCCACAGAATATGCCACAAGGATCATGTTTCTTGCTTTCCCTGCAATTGTCCTCCTCTGTGGTTTGATATCTTTGGATTACTCTCAATAATTACTCTTTATTCCTAATAAAGGAATAAATATTATTTGATATAGAAATATTTTTACTTGGCCAAAGCATGCAGGTAGAGAATTTTTTTCAGATCAACACTTTGTGGTAGAAAATGGACAAATCTGGTCCTGAGATGTGAGTAAAATCTTTCTGTTTATAACTCATCATTTGTTCTAAGAACTCATGTACATGTTTCCCCTGCTCAGATGAGGAAACTGCAGACGACTTGCGCCAGGACAAAATCATGTGGGTGGACTGGTCAGGATATGGTATTTGTTCCATTTGATACACTATTGATTGGCTAGGAACTTAACAATACAGAGAACTGGTGACAGTTTCCCGGTCCAGGTGCTTACTTTCACTACTCACGTCTCCCCAAACCTCACCTGAGACCACAAATCAAAGGAGAGGGTGAGTCTGCATTTTCTCTTAATGCCAAATACATTTTTCCACCAAGCATCCAATTCCCAACACTCAACAGGCCACGCACTGCCCATTCAGTTCTGATACCACATCTGTGGAGTTAGTGCCAACGCCATAGGTTGAGGTATCAAGACTGTCCTGACTTCAGATGCCAGCCATGTGTTCTCGCATTATCATGCTTCTGACTAAGTGACTGAAACTCGAAATTTCCATTTCTTCACCTCCATGCTCAAAAACTCAATGGAACAAGCAATCAATCTCAGGAAAACTCTTAATCACTGTTCTCAAATTAATGTCCAGGAAGAAACTCAGAAACAGTGAAATGGAGGAGATCTTTAGGGCACGGGAGGAGTGGGGGAAGGTGGAGCGTCCATGCCCTCACCTCAGGACCATTTGTTCCCCCCTCATAACCTCTCTGAACCAATATTTGTGGGTTTTTACTGAGGTTTCACTCAATAGACATAACTACTGAATTGTCAGCCAGAGGTGACTGATCACCATCTCAATGCCCTCCTCTCTCCCCATAGGTGCAGAAAGTTCAAACCTTTAATTGCTTTATTGATTATTTCAGCCAATCCTGTGAGTATACTGGCTCCCTTTTCGGACAATCTTGGTACCTATGAAAGAAAAGATTTCAAATTTTCAGGAATATTGAACCATGAACCCGGACAAGTTTCAAATATGGAAAATAAAATCATAGGCAAAAGTGGACAAAGGAAAAGGCCTGAAGAATTTGCTAATATTGTACCAGCCTTGGTCCCAAGGAAGCAGGTAGAGAAATCTTTTCATGAATATACTCTGGCGGAAAATGACCAAACTTGGTCGTGAAATGTGAAAAGCTGTTTAGTTTTAAGACTGGTAATGTTCAAAGAACTCATTTATCACTTATCTACTGTTTAGATGAGGACTACAGATGGCCTGACTGAGACATCATGAGGGTGATAGAGTCTGAACAAGATACTTCCCTGTCACAACACTTGATGTACCATCTTCTTCTTCCTGGAACTCTGAAAATGCCGATTAATGCTGAGAGCTTCTGGGTGCAGTGACCTACTCTCATTACTCCCCTGTCCCCAGGACTCACCTGAGCTCCCAAAGAACAGGGAAAGTGAGTCTGGGTTTCCCTGACACCAAGTCTGTGGTGTCTCTAGAAACAACATGCAATTCTGCCAAACACCCACTGAGTGTCCAACAAGGCAATTTAACTATGACAGCAAATCCAGGGAGTTAGTATAGATTATGTAAGTTGAGGGTTCAGAACTGTCCTCAGTTCAGATGCCAGCCATGTTATCCCGAGTCACTCCTGATTTGACAAAGTGTCTAAAAGTGGGAAGTTCCATTACCCCACTTCATGTTCAATAACTCAGTAAATCTGACGACCATACTCAGTAAGACCACTCACATAGGGATATTACATTATCATAAAGGATAAATCTAGGCACAGCAAAATGAACAAGATGTGCAGGGCAAAGTGGCAGTGGAGGTGTGGGGAGCCTCCATGCCCTAGAAACAAAGGACCCTCACATCGCCACCGTGTGTTACCACCCCAAAGCTCTCTGAATGACCACATTCACGGATTCTTACTGAGGTTTCATTAAATAGGCATTTTGATTGAATCATTATCCAGTGGTGCCTGTTCTCAATCTCAGGGCCATCTCCTCTCCCCAAAGTTCCAGAAAGTTCTCACCTGTAGCCACACCATCGATGATACTTGTAACCACATCTATTACTGAACGCTTCTCAAGTCCCTTTCTTTGGCTTGTCTCCACACCTATGAAAGACAGTAAATTCCAACAGTTTCAGGAAGCCTGGGACATGAACCAAGTAAGGATGAAGTATGCAAACTAAATAGTAGTCTACTGTGAACAAGGGAGGGAACAAATGTGGATAATAAACAATAGTCAAAAGGGGACATGGGAAAGGGCCTGGAAACTTTCCTAATATTGTTGCAGCCTTGGTCCATTGTTCAGCCTACAGAGGGCTGTTTCTTACATTCCCTCTAGCACATTTATTCCAGGTCTTTCTGATTATTTTTCATGATAGAAGGACACTCACTATTTGACATGTTAATATTCTTTCTTGCCCAAACTAAGTAGTAAAGGAAATTTTTTCAGATTTATTTTAGATTAAGATATACTGGTGTAAAATGCAGGAAATTCAGCATGAAATGTGATTCACTTCCTCATATATATGAATGGTAATCTGTTCAAAAACCCATGTAACATGTATCCCCTGTTCTGATGAGAAAATTGCAGATGACTTGTTCCAGGACTTGGCATGTGGGTCATAGGGCCAGGACAAGATACTAGCATGTTGCAATCCATTTGATACACTCCCTGATTCTCCCAAGAACTCTGAAAATACAGAAAACTGAGATTAGTTTCTGGTTGCAATGTGTACTTTCATTGTTCTCCCTTTTGGAGCATCACCTGAGCCCCAAATCACAGGGGAGAGTGGTCCTGGGTTTTTCTCTGACACCAAATATGTGGTGTCTCTACCAACAGCACCCAATTCCCCAAACACCCACTGGGTGTGCAACAAGTCCTCGATGGAGCTACTGCAGATTCTGCAGGTTGAGGGCTCAAACTATTCAGTTCAGATGGCAGCCATGAGGTCCTGAGTCAATCATGCTTGTGACCAAATAAGTAAAAGGGGGGATTGTGGGTCCATGACCCCATCTTCAAATTCAACAACTCAATAGAACTGGGGGCTGAACTTTGGAAACCATTGGTTACATTCCCAAAATAGAACTGAAGGCAGAAAAATAGAAGAGATTTGCAGGCAAGAAGGAGGGAGGTGTGCCCAGCCTCTGTGCCCTAGTGAGCACAGCGCCCTCACATCAGCTTCCAGTGTTCACCAACCCACAAGCTCTCTGAGCCCAGTTCTTATGTATTTCTTCCTAGGGTTCACTAAACAGGTATATTGGTTGGATTACCAGCCACCGGTGATTGATCTCACTCTCAGTTCCCTCCCTTCTCCTCAGAGGTTCTGGAATGACAGTTGTTGAAAACTGTAAACAGTAAAGGCATGCTTGTGATTTTTGGATATCAACCACATCTTGAGGTTACCTTGAGTTGCCTCTTCTGACTCATCTCATAACATCTAACGGCAGGAAACCCCAACAGTTTTAGGAGATCTAGGCCATTAACTAAGAGATGGTACAAATTTGAAGCTTTCTATTACTATGCAGGGCTTTCCTGCTGGCTCAGCTGGTAAAGAAACCACCTGCAATGCTCCTGCATTGCAGATTCAGTATCTGTGTTGGGAAGATCCCTGGAGAAGGCAAAGGGATCCCATTCCAGGATTCCAGCCTGGAGAATTCCATGGACTATACAGTTCATGGAGTGGCAAATAGCTGTACCTGACCGAGCAACTTTCACTTTATTTACTTTTATTACTACACTACAGTTAGGTTCAGGGACATGGCAGGGAAGAGGAATAGAGAGTCTCCAAAATGGGGACCCTGATCTGGTAGAGTTGTATATATATAAAATAAAATTGTAATATATATCTTCATGAGAGTCAAGATATCAGTGGAGTCAAATCTTTGCAATTTAAGTCTTCCCTGATGGTCCAGTAGATAAGAATGCACATGCTACTGCAGGGGACATGGGTTCTTTCCCAGACTGGGAAGATTCCACATGCCTTGAAGGAACTAAGAAGGTGAACTGCAACTTATGAGCCCAAATTCCTAGAGCCCTTGCCCTGCAACAAAGGAGCCACTTCAACAAAAAGCCCACACACCACACCAGAGAGTAGACTGCAGAACTAGAGAATACCCTTCCATAGGGAGGAAGATCAATGCTGCCAAAACCAAAGAAACAGACAGTAATCCTGACCAACATGACAGGAGAAATCCAGAGATGCTTGGCAATACCACTCCTCACCTGCCCCGCCCCCTTCCATGGACTTCTATCATTTTCCCAGAAGACGTAGAGGAGAGGTGAGGCTGGACCTACCTTCATCCTGGATATGGTGTATATTCACCGGGGTGCTGTCCACCAGGATAACCAGGAGGACAGAGAAGGGCTGCGGAGAGGCAGAGCCGTCTCATCTTGGTGGCCTTGCAGGAGGGCTCCTGAGGATGCTGGGGATGCACTGAGCTTTAATATCCTGGCTGAGGGGTGGGATCAGGTGATGAGGAGGGGAGTGGGCAAGGGGAGGAGCTGGGTCAGTCCTGTTTATTGTGTAATCTCCCTACCTAACCATGCCTCCTGCTTCTGTCTGCAGGGCTCAAATGCCCAGTAACACCACTTCTCACTTCATGCCTGTGGGTCTCATGTAAACACAGATTGTGATCAGAGAGATGCAGTGTGTCCTATATGGACAGTCAGGGAGCATCCCAGCCCCTACAGCAGTGCCTGGCATGTGATGAATGATAAGTAGGTGGATGAGAGTAGATCAGAGAACAGATAAGTGAACAGCTTTGTGTTAAACAGGTCCTCCACTTCAGCCACCTGCAGGTGTCATCTCACCTGGACCCCAATGCCCTGACCCCCCTCCCCCACCTCAGACGACAGGTGTGACACAGGTCACCTTCCTACAACCATTGCCACAGCTTCTCCAGTGGATGGACACTTGCACTTTAGCAGACATTGGCCCACAAGGGACTTAACTGGTGAAGGTGATGTTGTCCTGGGCTATAACCCTGTTTTTGCATCAAAAAATGAGTAAGTGGGAGGGGCGGCTGAGGGGAAACAGGGTGCTGAATCTGCCTCCACAGCATGACCAACAATCATCATCACCTGGTTTCACCAACAGGAGAGCGGCTTCCCTGAGTGAACATCAGGCAACCTCAGAAGACCACCTTAGCCACCCAATTCCTCCTGCCCTCTCGCTCTCTGTCAATGGGGCCATAGGACCTCAGTTTGGGTACCAGCTCTTCATTTTCCTATCTTCTTGTCTGAGGATTTAAACCTCTCAGAACCCCATGTCTTCAGGAGTCACATGAAACACCTGCTATGTACCCATGTGGTTGTTATGGAAGCAATGGATGCAACAGGCATATATTCCTTCTCCCTAGAAGGCAAAATCCTTTCTAGTAGTAATAAAAACAGTAATGAGTAATTTCTCCAGGCAAAACTTCAATTCTTTATTGTAACAGGCATTATCCTACACATGTGAAATATGTAGTTCATCTATTTCTAAAAAGTCTTTAAAGAAAGGGGCAGAAACTGTTGACATATCCTCGTGTTACTGAGGAGGGGCCTGAGATGTAAAGAAATAAAGTAATTTGCTTAGACCATAACTTGTAGAGAGAGGATTTGGACCCAGTGATCTGACTCAGAGTCTGTGCGCATGCACTCTGCTGCATTGCAGCTGTAAATTAGAGAGCACACGCCACACCCACCATCCCGTCACTCACTCTTGTTTATCACTTGTGGTTACAAACCTAGAGCACCATTGAGAATGGCAGGAGTTCTCAATACCAAGCTGGCTTAGTACACATGTGCAACAGGGTGACTCACAAAACAAGCCACTGTGTGTGGAGGGCCTACTCTCTCTGAGACTTTCCACATGCGTGGTTTCCTTCAGCCTCATTTCAATCCTACAACATCTGGGATTCTCATCCCATTGTGTCAAGCAGAAAGCAGGGGCTCAGAGGTAATGCCACTTGCTCAGGACACACAACCTGCTGAAGGTAAAACAAGGATTCACATTCAGGAGGCACTCTGGCCCTGCCCTTCTTTCTGAGTCAATCTCTGCATCTGAGACCAGGGAGTAGCTGAGACTCTCCCCTCAAATAACTTCTCTTTTTCTCCCTTCTCATCTCTCATCAGTCTATCTGTCTCTCTCAATGTCCTCCTCTCCTGGTCCTCCTCACTCTGGTCCAAATTAGAGGGCCCCCCTGTCCACATGCCCCCCGATGGGCCAGTTCTCACTCCAGCTCCCCCCTTCCTGTTCATGGAAGTGTGGTCTCTGATTAGAAATATCTCTGGCCCCTGCAGGCCTCTTTAGAGAAATTGAAAGGCAGGAACAAGTCGCTGTATACTGGAGGAAGACAAGCGATGCCAACCCTCTGGGACCCCAGGTCATATCTCTGCTTCTGTTCCTCAGTATCTCCATCTGAATAATGAGGATCTTCAATCCATGGAAATAAGGCCACATCTTCAAATGGATGGAATGCACCTGGGGCAGACAGAAGATGTTTAGATATTTGAGATGCTGTGCCGTTGGAGAGGTATGTTCATATCTGCATAATAGGTGATTACTTTCTTGCTACACGATAAAAGAGCACCTGATATTTTGAACACTGTAGTATGTTATTCCAGATTATGTTCAAGATTAAAAGGGATGTATCCTTAGGATGCACTTCTGGCTAAAATATATGTATCGTTAACTACAGAGTTCATTTTACAATTTTAGGCATTTATAAGATTTCACAGCGGGACATTTCATATAAATTTTTTCTACCAATGCAGGACAAGTAAACAAACTGGTGTGACAGTCCTGGTATTTAACAAGGACCATGGGTCTCAAATGCGAGTGAGCATCAGAATCCCTTAGTCATTTGGTCAAACACAGATTTGAGATCTTCATCCCCAGAGTTTCAATTCAGTAGGACAGATTGGGACCTGACTAGCTGCATCAACAAGGTTCCCAAGGTGCAGAGGGTGCTGTTCAAGGGACCACACTTTGAAAACCATGAACTAAGCTAAGAAGAGCAACCCTCTTCTAAGGAAGGAAGCATTCTCTCAGTTTCCATAATTTCCACCCTTCCTTATTGTCCTCCTGCCTCCACACCCACTCCAAATGTCCATTTACATTACTCACCTGTCCAGGAGGGAATTTAAAATTGTGACCTGAGATGTGGTCTCACAGTAAGTGTTGATAAAAAGATACCTTGCTCTTCTTTAACAATCTTAGCAATTAAGTATCATTATTCCTTTTTTAGAGATGAAGATACTGAACCTCAGCTAAGGAAAAGTGACTTTCTGGAAGACAAACAGAGGAAAATCAAGAGGAAGATACTTGCCTGTTTTTCCTGTGTTTCCAGATATTTCAATTTCATTAATACACAAACAAATGAACACAACCCATGCATATCTATTTGATATTAATACAGATAATGCATCAAAGGTATTGAATGTAACTTCATGAGTGTCACATCATATTTACAAGAATAGGAGGTGGTCCCATTCTCTTTGGCAGCATTCAGGCAGCCACATTGCCAAGACTCTCAAAGTAATTGTGGGTGGAGGATGAAGGTGAGGATGTACCGAGGAAGACGATTATAGCAAGAATCATGAATTTACATCTCAGGCTCTACTTTTACTGCAGCCATGAGGAGCTTTTCTCCTGCATTGTTTTCATCCTTACTTAAATATTTATGGACTATCCTATGTACCTGGGGCTGTGCAAAGTTCTATGGATAAAGGGAAGTTCTGCTCTCATGGTGCTTAGAGCCAACTGGATGAGCCAGGAGCAAAGCAAGTACTCATATGGGAGAGAGGATAGAGGCAGATTTCTGCTGAGGAAGGTAGGGTTGAGAAGTAAGAGGCAAAGGCTGAATATTATCACAAAGAGCCAGAGCTCAGCCCTGACTGGGTCCTTCTTGGTCTTCAGCTTCTCAGGGGAGCCCAGTTCTCATGGCCTCTACCAAAGGAGAGGAACTTGCTGATTGAGTCTCGCAAGCCCCAGACCCAGACACTGTGTACCTGGACAGGACCTAAACCAACCTGGAAATGAGCAACTACAGTGCTCTCAGTATCACAATGACAACCAAAAAGGAAGTGAATTTTAGAGCCGAGGAGGGGTAGAACTACAGACCTGCTCTGTGTCATGGCAGACTTACTCTTCCCATGCAAGAAAGGGGAGAATGTGTAAGCTCAGATTATCAGGACGGTGCTTCTAAGGCTGATCTTTTGCCAAGCTGGCACCTGGAGGACATGCTCAGCCCATGGTTTCTAAGGGTACAGTAGCCAATTCTCCTGGGAGGCAACAAGGAAGACAGTCACTGTGGGTGATTTTGAGTAGTGTGTACCCTCCTGAGCTCCACCTGTTTCCCAGCCCTTCCTCTCTCCCCCTTCTATGCTTGCTATCTTACCCAGGATAGGATAGCACCTGCATGGGTCTTAACACAGCCTGGTTCCCGTTGTAATCTTTATTCTTATCATTTGTAATCTTTATTCTTATCATTTTAGCTACTATATACAAAAATATTTCACAAGCTGGACTTGGCATTGTAGCTGTGTCTGATTAGTTTGGCCTTGCAGGGTCCTGTGTATGGAAGTTCCAGGCACAGGTCAGCCCACAAGGCTGTAAGGATGGGAGGATCTCGATGAAATAGGAAGATGGTCATCACAGCTGGGTCTAAAAAGTAAATACAGAAAATACCAGTTTGTTTGCAATAGAGACTGGTAGGGGTGCATGTGAAAAGTCTGTTTCATATCCTGCTTTGTAGGACATTATTATTCATGTTTTCAGGCTTCAGATTAACAGGGTAATATTGTAAATAATTGCATATCATTACTGATATTTTACATGAATTGGCATGTTGCCACTGATTAGCTGCTAATAGAGCAAAAATAAAAGAAACATATTAAGAATATTCTCCAAGTGTTGATCATGACTGGAGCTAGACAATGGTCCATGAGTTTATAATACTAACATCTGTACATGTATATAGCTGATAGCTTCCAGCATAAAGAAGAAAGTGTGAAGGCATCATGATTTAATGGAGGAAGGCATGGAAGCAAATCCCCCACACATGTTCATATCATGGGCACTCGTATCAAGGAATATTGTGGGTATACTGATACTTTGACTTATATAAGAAGTATTAATTGGTCTTTTAACCATTCCTGGAAAAGAGCTTCTAAAATGATTGGATTTCCTAGGAAATGACAGAACACAGAGGAGTCTTTCATGATGTGAGGGATGTCACTAGCAAAACCTATATCTAACCTTAGAATGGAGGTTTGTTGCCTGGGTAACTAACACCCGATTTGCTGGTTGAGTTCTTTGCTTTTTTTTTTTTTTTTAATTTATACATTTTTTTATTTGTAGGATAATTGCTTTACAGAATTTTGTTATTCTCTGTCAAACATCAACATGAGTCAGTGATGGGTATATTTTAATTCTCACCTTCTGCTTTTCCCTGACCCCAAAACTCACGGAGAGCTGAGAATTTCAAGGGTGAATACATCACAAATGGCTAAAGATTTAATGAATCCTGATTTGTGATGAAGCCTCCACAGAAGTCTCAATACAGCAAATTATTCATGTTATTCTAATGAACTGAGATCAATCCAGGCAACAATATGGATACACACTTCATCATGGCTCACCTGGAAAATGCAGCAGCCTGCCCAGGGGCCTTTGTCTCTGCCCTTTACCCCCTAGAGGCCACTCTCCATGCTACAGCCTCAAGAATCCTGTTTCAAAGTGAATCATATCCCATGGCTCCCATGACCAGTCCCCTCAGTGATCACCTAGCTTTCTGAGAGTCAAATTCTGATTCTTAAAATTCTACAAGCCTCTTCCTGACTTGTCCCCAGGGCCTCGGGACTCATCCCTTCCACTCCCCTGCCCCTCAACCCTCTCAGCCTCAGCAACCATGGTCCTGATTGTTGCTGTAATACTCAGGCACTTTTTTGCACAGCTCTGTCCAAAGCTTCCTTATCACAGAGTATTTCCCTGACCCTTGCCACCCTCCTAATTCCCTACACTCCTTCTTCTCAACACTCATCATATCTGGCATAGGGTATTCCCCAGTCTTCATTGTATATTTCCCTCCTTAATGTATATATTATTTACTGTAATTTGTTTAGAGCTGTTTCCCTACTCAAAAAACTATGCTCTCAGAGTCAAAAGGATGTATTTTGAGAAATAATTATCAAGTAAATGACTCTTCTATTTCATTCTCATGCAAGGTGCACCATCATTGTAGAGAGTTAATAGAGTAAAATTCCTAATAGTCTCTATGATGATGAGGCCTATTTATATAATTATGAATGCACCTGTCATCTATATCATTATAGGAAAATAAAATATAGTCTGATAGGTGAGGATAGGGAAGAGCATTGAGTCTTTACTAAGATCATACCAGCCTGGGAAAAGCAGTCTTGGCCCCAAGAGCAAACTCAACAAAGTACTTCATTTCTTGCTCTGCCTACAGTTGCCTCTGAACTGATGACTCTCCACTGGTACTCAACTCTCTGATTAATTTCATCACAAAGAAATGATAATTTTGTGACACACTTGTTTTTTTGCATGTGTCATGGAGAAATAAATGTAGGTAGGTTGACAAGTCTTTCAGATGAAAATTTTTTGGGGAAAAATGGAAACCACTGGCCACAAAGGTGTAATTCTTTGTCCTCATGACTAGTAATCCTTTCAAAAATCTCTAGAAACATGGTGACCCTGCTCTCATGAAAAAGCTGTAGGTGGGAATATCCCAGGACACAGAGCATGTAGGTGGTAGGATGAGGACAAGACACAATCTGTCACAACCCATTTTATCAAGTCCCTGATTCCGCTAGGAATTCTGAAAATGCAGAAAACTACTGCGGGGTTCTGAGTGCTCTGTTCAACATAATATAGTCCCCTGTCCCTGAGCCTCACCCCCCGATACAAACAGAGGAAAAGAGTAAGTCTGGGTGTTGTCCCTTTCACCAAAAATGTGGGGTCTGTGCCAACAACAACCAGTTCCTCCACAACCACTGGGCATCCAGGAGTAAATTCACTTCTGACACTAAGTCTGCAGAGGTGATCCAGACCCTATAGGGTGAGGATTCCATTCTTGAGCATAGCCCACCCTTCAAGTTTTGATCACAGGTCTCGGGATCATTTACACATGTGACCAACTGGCTGTCAACTCAGAAATTCCTTGACCCAATTCCCATGTTGAACAAGTTATCAGAACCACTCACAGAACTGGGGACCCTTTACTTCTGGTCCCCAGTTATTATAAACCATGAAACTCTGAGAGAGCTGAAGGGAGGAGAAGCATAAGGCAAAGAGGGAGTAGGAATTGCCAAGCATCTACACCATCTCCAGACACCCCTCCCTTACCAACCCTTGATGTTATCAACCCTCTGAAGCTTTCTGAATCCAGTGTTCTTGGGTTTTAATTGATGGTTTGGTGTGTTCAATTTGATTGAATCTTTGGCCATTATTGACAGAACTCAGAATCTGTTCTCTTCTCCCCAGGGGTACTGATAATTCTAACCCTCTAAACAACTGATGGCATTTCTGGAGTCCACCTGAATACAGATACTATCTAAGATCTTTTCCTTCAGAGATTTCAGGACTTAAAGTAAGACAATAAATTCCAAGAGTTTCCAACATCCTGGGGCATGAACCAGGACAAGGATCAAAATGGATTTTTTTTTTTTACTATTCTAAAGTGGGGTTTAGGGACAAGGAAGAGACCAGGAATAGACAGTCTCAGAGATGAAGTTCATCGTTTTGTAAAATGAGGTGGAATAATTTTATTAAAAGCAGAACACATATTGATACTTTTGAGAGTCAAGAAATGCCCCTGGAATTCAACTGCTCACTTCCCAGAAGAAATCCTCAGAGGGCTTGCAGCATCCACTACACCCCTCTTCCTGCCCATTCCATGCACTCCCCTCCTTTCCCTCCAGTCTGTAGAGGAGAGGTGAGCTGGGACATACCCCAGACCTGGTTGCTGGCTTCACCCCCCAGAATGCCGGCCAGAAGGGTCTCCAGGAAGATGAGCAGGGCTGCACAAAGTCAGAGTGTGCTCATGGTTTTGGCCTTTAAGAATGGCATTTATGGAGAGAAGGGTGCTGACAGATCTGTTTACACCCCAGCTGATGGGTAAGAATAAACGTGAAGAGGGGAGTGTGGAGATGGAGGATTTGGGGTCAGCCATGTACAATGTGTAATCTCATCACCTTCCATTGTCCTGCTTCTGCCTGTATGTGTGTGTCTGCTCAGTCACTCAGTCTGATCTGACTCTTCAAGACCCCATGGACTGTAGACCACCAGGCTCCTCTGTCCTGCTCTGTCTGCTTTGGTGAGGATGCCCAGGAAGTATGATTCTAAACTTGACTCTGTCTGTGGTCTTGTGAGAAAACAGAATGTGATTCTATGTGTGGAATTTTGTACAGTGTGGTCACTGAAAAGGCATTCCAGCAACTAGAGCACTGCACAGCACATGCTGGATGGTCCATGAGTGGATGACAGCAGATCAAAGGGCTGCTAGGTGACCAGCAGTGTGTTAGCCCAGATCCTCCTTTACATCCTCATGAGGAGACTTCATATTTACCTGTCAATGCTCCCCCTCTCACATTAGCTCCACCTACATCAGAAGACAGGTATGACACAGGTAAGCTTCCTACAACCATTGTGGCAGCATCTCTACTGGAACACACAAGCTGTTTACCTGGCCCTGGTCCAAGAAATGTTGAGCTAGGGAAGAGACGCTCCATCTGGGGCACAAACCCTGATATTCTGGGTAGAAATAAAGTAAAGGGAGTGGGCAGGAGGGAAGTAGAGACATAAACACATCTCCAGAGCATGACCACACACTGCCCCTCACGAGCTACCTGCCAGAGTGGACCTCAGGGACTAGAGTGGATCTCAGGGACTTTGCAAGATTACCTACCACCAATATACCCACTCCTCAACTCTGGACTCTACTCTAGTGGTTTTTGAAATAGAGGAACTCAGTTTGAGTCTCAGTTCTGCCATTTCCTAACTATGTGATCTGGAGCTGGAAATTACACTCTTCTTCACTTGTAACATGATATCGTGTTGCTCATATCCTGGAGCTGCTCTGAATCATTAGAGGCCACAGACATATATTCTTCTCCCTGCAAAGTCAAAATCCTTTGAAATAATTATGATAAGTAATTATGATAACTAACACTTCAATAAGTTATGGCTTTATGGTGGTCATAGCAAACACCCTCTTCCAATAACATGAGAGAAGACTCTACACATGGACATCACCAGATGGTCAATTCTGAAATCAGATTGATTATATCATTTGCAGCTGAAGATTGATAAACTCTATACAGTGAGCAAAAACAAGACTGGGAGCTGAGTGTTACTCAGATCATGGACTCCTTATCACCAAATTGAGACTTAAATTGGAGAAAGTAGGGAAAATCACTAGACCATTCAGGTATGATCTAAATCAAAGTCCTTATGATTATACAGTGGAAGTGACAAATAGATTCAAGGGATTAGACCTGGTACACAGAGTGCCTGAAGAACTACTGAACAGGAGGCAGTGATCCAGACCATCCCTAAGAAAAAGAAGTGCAAAACGTCAAAACGGTTGTCTGAGGCGGCCTTACAAATAGCTTAGAAAAGAAGAGAAGTGAGAGGCAAAGGAAAAAAGGAAGGATATACCCATTTCAATGCAAAGTTCCAAAGAATAACAAGGAGAGATAAGAAAGCCTTCCTCAGTGATCAATGCAAAGAAATAGAGGGAAACAATAGAATGTGAAAGACTAGAGATCTCTTCAAGAAAATTAGAGATACCAAGGGAATCTTTCATGCAAAGATGGGCACAGTAAAGGAAAGAAATGGTATGGACCTAACAGAAGAAGAAGATATTAAGAAAATGTGTCAAGAATATACAGAAGAACTGTACAAAAAAAGATCTTCATGGCACAGATAACCACAATGCTGTGATCACTCACCTAGAGCAGACATCCTGGAATGCTAAGTCAAGTGGGATTTAGGAAGCATCACTACAAACAAAGCTATTAGACAGGATGGAACTCCAGTTGAGCTATTTCATACCCTAAAAGATGATGCTGTGAAAGTGCTGCACTCATATATGCCAAAAATTTGGAAAACTCAGCAGTGGCCACAGGACTGGAAAAGGTCAGTTTTCATTCCTAATCCCAAAGAAAGGCAATGCCAAAGAATGTTCAAACTATCACATAATTGCACTCATCTCACACGCTAGCAAAGTAAGGCTCAAAATTCTGCAAGCCAGGCTTCAACAGTACGTGAACTGTGAACTTGCAGATTTTCAAGTTGGATTTAGAAAAGGCAGAGGAACCAGAGATCAAATGGCCAACATCCATTGGATTATGAAAAAAGCAAGAGAGTTTCAGAAAAACATCTACTTCTTCTTTACTGACTATGCCAAAGCCTTTGACTGTGCGGATCACAACAAACTATGGAAAATTCTTCAAGCGATGGGAGTACCAGAACAACTTACTTGCCTCCTGAGAAATCTGTATGCAGGTCAAGAAACAACAGTTAGAACTGGATGTGGAACAACAGACTGGTTCCAAATCAGGAAAGGAATACATAAGGCTGTATATTGTCACCCTGTTTATCTAACTTATATGCAAAACACATCATGCAAAAATGCCAGGCTCTATGAAACACAACCTGGAATCAAGATTGCTGGGAAAAATATCAGTAACCTCAGATATGCAGATGACACCACTCTTATGGCAGAAAGCAAAGAAGTCTAAAGGGTCTCTGGATGAAAGTGAAAGAGGAGAGTGAAAAAGTTGGCTTAAAACTCAACATTCAGCAAGCTAAGATCATAGCACCAGTCCCACCACTTCATGGAAAATAGATGGAGAAGCAATGAAAATAGTGGGAGATTTTATTGGGGGGGGGGGCTCCAAAATCACTGAAGGTGGTGACTGCAATTGTGAAGTTAAAAGGCTCTTGCTCCTAGGAAGAAAAGCTATGACCAACCTAGATAGCATAATAAAAAGCACAGACATTGCTTTACCAACAAAGGTCTGTCTAGTGAAAGCTATGGTTTTTCCAGTAGTCATGTATAGATGTGAGAGTTGGACTGTAAAGAAGTACAGCACCAAATTTTGATGCTTTGAACTGAGGTGTCGTACAAGAATCTTGAGAGTCCCTTGGGCTGCAAGGAGATCCAACTAGTCATCGTAAAGGAAATCAGTCCTGAATATTCATTGAAAGGACTGATGCTGAAGCTGAAACTCCAATACTTTGGACACCTGATGTGAAGAACTGATTCCTTAGATTAGACCCTGATGCTAGGAAAGATTGAAGGTGGAGGAGAATGGGTCGACAGAGGATGAGATGGTTGGATGGCATCACTGACTCAATGTACATGAGTTTGAATAAGCTCTGGGAGTTGGGATGGACAGGGAGGCCTGGTGTGCTGCAGTCCATGGGGGTCACAAAAAGTCAGAGATGACTGAGCAACTGAACTGAACTGAACACTTAGCTATGTTGTCGAGAGAGTCAAATAAACACAAGGGGGAGTAGGGAGATGGCCAGACCAAGGTGAGATCAATCACTGAAGCAAGAGGGCTTTTGGCTACCTCTGAGGAAGGAGACCTATTAGGAATTGAACGGTGACTCCACTCTGGCACTGGGGCAGTTTCCCGAGGGTGAGATTCTAGAAGACGACACTAATAAAGTCAATGTTATTTCTTCCTTTCTTTACTCCAGTTGACAGCTCATTTAAGAATAGTTGGGAACAGAGGAAAATAAAACTCTCTGCTTCTAGACAATTTGCCTTAGTCTGTGGTGTTCAAAGCACTTTAGCATTGAAATCATCGTAGTTCTCAGGGCATTTCTTAATGTAGATATTACCTTCCTCTTCTTACTAAAAAAGAAACTGTGTCTCAAGGAGATAAAATGACTTCCCCAAGGCCACAAAACACAGCAAGTTACTGAAGCCAAACTCTTTTTATTAATATCAAGTCATTTCACTACACTGTTATCAACTAATGATGATTAAAAATATAATAACATATATTTATAGTATGACTCCTCTTCATAGATCACTGCCTTTTTGTGGCAATGGGGCTTGTGTAACTCAATGAATCTATGAGCCATGCCATGTAGGGCCACTCAAGATGGATGGGTCATAGTGGAGAGTTCTGACAAAATGTGATCCACTAGAAAAGGAAATGGCATACCACCCCAGTATATTTGCTATGAGGACCTCATGAACTGTATTAAAGGGCAAAAAGATATGACCCTGAAAGATGAGTCCCCCAGGTCAGAAGCTGTCCAATATGCTACTAGGGAAGAGCAGAGGAGAACTACCAATAGCCTCAGAAGAATGAAGAGGCTGGACCGAATCCAAAATGATGCTTAGTTGTGGATGTGTCTGGTGATGAAAGTTAAATAAGATGTTGCAAAGAACAGTACTGCATAGGAACCTAGGATGTTAAGTCCATGATTCGAGGTAAACTGGACATGGTCAAGCAGGATTGGTAACAATAGATATCAACATCTTAGGAATCAGTGAACTGAAATGGGCAGGAATGGCGAATTTAATTCAGATGACCATTTTATCTACTATGGTAGGTAAGGAACCTATAGAAAAAATGGAGTAACCCTCATAATCAACAAAACCATCTAAATTGCAGTACTTGGGTGCAACCTCAAAAATGACATCATGTACTCAGCTCATCTCCAAGGCATGCCAGTCAACATCACAGTAATTCAAGCTTATTCCCCTACTACCGATGCTGAAGAAGCTGGTGTTGATCATTTCTTTGAAAACCTAGAAAATAAATAAAATTTTAAAAATAAAAATAAAAAGCCAATATATCAAAAAATAGAAAACCTAGAAGACCCCCTATAACTAACACACACACACACACACACAAAAGTGTGTTCTATTCATCATTGAGGATTAGAATGCAAAAGTAAGAAATCAAGAGATACCTGGAGTAACAGGCAAGTTTGGCATTGGAGAACAATACAAAGCAAGGCAAAGATACACCGAATTCTGCCAAGAATGCTCTGGTCATAGCAAATACCCTTTATCCACAATACAACTTCACACATGGATGTCACCAAATGGCCAATACCAAAATTATTTAGGTTGAATTCTTTGTAGCCAGAGATAGAGAAGCTGTGTACAGTCAGCAAAAATAATACCAGGAGCTACTCTGGCTCAGATCATCAGGTTCTCATAGCAAATATGAGGCTGAAACTAAAAAAGCATGAAAACTACTAGGTAAATGAGATATGACTTAAATCAAATGCACTATAAATATGCAATAGAGAGAGCAAACAGATTTAAGGGATTAGGACTTGTAAACAGTGCGCCTGAAGACCTATGGATGGAGGCCAATAATATTGTACAGGGACCAGCAAACAAAACTATTCCAAAGGAAAAGAAAAGCAAGGAGGCAAAGTGGAGTATTTCAGTGGGCTCTGGCTGGAAATATTAACAATTACAAGCCTTGTCTTTATTTTATACTAAAAAAAGCAAAGCTCAGAGATGTTGAGAATTTGCCCAAGATTAGCAAAATATGAAAAACAGCACGAACACCCTATCCGTTCTCATTTATTCAAATACTACTACTTGTTGTGGTCTCCATGCCAAACTTTACTAATCTGTGGTTGAACAGATACTGTCCATTTCAAAGTTTCCTGCATCCTAAATCTTCTCAGATGCGTTAGCAGGAAAGCATCATCAAAGTCCCTCTGCTTGGGGGAGCAAGGACCTGCCGTGTTAGGCAATGAATAAAGCAGCTAAGTGCCATCTCTATGATTCCATTTCTCCCCCTGAATGATTCTTAGCATGATCAATAGAAACATGTAGCAAAATGCTAACACAGAGCCAGGGATACTAAATGGTAGCAGTACTTTTTTAACTGAAGTAAGAAGCTCCCTCCCCGTATGTGACTTCAGGGAATCAGATTTCTGATAAAAGTAGACAATTCAGTCTCCTACCCATTCTCCTTCTGAGATTCGGGAGGTAACCTGCCCCTCTGTTTGAATGAAATTAGGAGGAAGGAAGAAAAATTGTCATCTCGACATGTGTACCTCCCAGGATTCTGTGTAATTTGTGTTGCTATTAAGAAGTCATTGATGATACAATGGGTTTGCTTCCTATGCCTGATAGGGCACAGTCTGTGGAAAGGGAAAGGGGAGGGACCCACTGTCTGAAGAACAGAGAAGGACCACCAATTCCATGGACTCTATTGGTTAAGGTTTGTAATTACAAACAACAGACTCCACTCCAGTCAGTTTAATTTTGAATATATATTTATTGAAATATAACCTATAGAGTTTGAAGCTACAGAAATAAATACTGCAACATCATTGTGCAGTTAAGGAGCTTTCTTAAAACAAACTATTCTCCCATTACTGATGCTGAGAACTAGTTGCTGGAAATTCCACCATGGGCACCCACAAGGAGAGTAGAGGTGCTGGGAAAGGTGATAAAGCTGAGGATGCTGTGAGGATGGGGGTAAAACAAAACCCCTGTGTTAACACCGCAACCTTGCAGTTAATCTGATCATGAGGAATGTGCTCCTACATTCCTTCCTTCCATCCTCAAATAATTATGAACTGTCTCATTGTTTCCAGGAGCTGTGTGAAGTGGTAGGGGTAAAGGGCAGACAAGCTCTCATGGTGCTGAGAGTCAACTAGATGAGACAGAATGAGACATGTTGACCAAAAGGGGAAAGGAAACAGGCAGGCTCTGCTGAGGACGGTAGCAGAGAGGACTTTGAAGAGACTGAAGAGGTTCAGATGCAGCCACAGTCCAGACCTGAAAGAGTCCTCCTCAGACTTCAGAGTTTCTGGAAACTACTCTTCACATGTCCTCTGCAAAAAGAAAGGAACTTGTTGAGTGCCATCATTGCAGCCCCAGACCAGGACACCTGTCATCTTGACAGAACCTATGTTTTCAAAAAACTATGAAACTGTTGTCCCTATGACTCAAATGGCCACAACAAGAAAGAAGTGAGTTTTCCAAGCCTAGGTGTGGTTCTCAGGAGTCTTGCTGACCTACCCTGGAGGCTTCCCTAGTGGCTCAGAGGGTAAAGCATCTGCCTGCAATGTGGGAGACCTGGGTTTGATCCCTGGGTCGGGAAGATCCCCTGGAGAAGGAAAAGGCAGCCCACTCCAGACTCTTGCCTGGAAAACCCCATGGACAGAGAAGCCTGGTAGGCTACAGTTCATAGGGTTGCAAAGAGTCGGACACGACTGAGGGACTTCACTTTCACTTTCACCCTGGAGGGTGGCTGATCAGTGTTCCATCTGAGAAAGAAGAGCGTGTGATCAGGCTCAGATGATCACAAAGAGGCATCAGCGGTTGACCTTCTGCCATTCTCTCCCTGGAGAACTCACTCAGTGTGGGTTTCACAGGACACTGCAGCCTCTCCTCCTGGCAGCAGCGAGGAGAAGGACACTGTGCAGGGTGAATGGTGTGTGGCCCCCTGAGCTCCACCTCTTTCCCCAGCCCTTCCCCTCCTACGTTGCCCTGGTCCCTGTCTTACCACAAGGACCTTGCTTCTTGAGAGCAGGTCTTTACGCAGTCCTCTAACTTTTCAAAGTTGTTTTCATTACCTTTGCAGCCACCATACATAAACTGCTCGCAGAGTCTGGTTGAGTGTTGTAGACATACCTCCTGGTCATCATGGCATTGCAGCCACCTGTTAATTTAGGCTCCAGGCAGAAGGTAGGCTTAGAAGCTGCTAGAAGGAGAGGGGCTATGCCTCAGTTATGAGGATGGTCATCACAGCTCCATACAAGGACAGCAATGAGAACTGCCAGTTTGCAATAGAGAATGTTAGGATTGTGGAGGATGGTCAGGTTGGAAAGACCATTTGAAAACCTCCTTTCTGGGACAGAATTATGGATGTTGCTAGGGGTGACATGATATAGTAATCATGTGCAAATGTGTATTTCCTCATGAAGTTTTTAAAGAAAGATTGGTATAATGCCTTTGAATAGCCTTAAAACTTCTGTAAGACTTCTGAGGCCATCCATTGGTTAAGAATCACCTTCTGTTGAAGTAGTCACAGGTTCAGTCAGGGAGATGAACTCCCAAATGATGTAGACACTAAGGCAGCAGGGCATAAATTCTTTATATTCATGACTGGTACTCTGTTCAAAGAATGCATGGAACATTTTTCCCCTCTTCAGATGAGGAAACTGCAGATAACTTTCCCCAGGAAACAGGGCACATGGACAGAGCACAGAGAGTCAGGACAAGTTGCTGTGATGTCACAACGCATCTGATACAATACCTGATTCTACCAGGAATTCGGAAAATACAGTTTACTTGCAAGTGTTTCTGTAGCCATTTTCCTACTTTCATTACTACCTTGTACCCAAGGTAACCTAAGCCCCCAATCACAGGACAGAGTGAGCCTGGGATTATCCTAACACAAATGCGTGGTGTCTCTACCAACATCAATCAATTCCCCAGACACCCACTGGGCGTCCCCAGTCAACTGACATCTGATATGAAATCCATGCAGTTAGCACAGATCCCACAGGTTGAGCGCTCAAAACTCTCTTCACTTTAGTGCCAGCCACGTGGTCCTCACTTACTTTGGCTTGTGACCAAATGGCTAAAATGGGGAGGTCCATGACCCTCCATGTTCAATAACTGAAGGTTACTGATGACCAAACTGAGGAAAGCAACATACTTACTGTTCTCATTTCCACTGATGAATATGCATAAAAAAGTTGACAAAGAGTGAAATGGAGGAGATGTGTAGGGCAAACGGGGAATGGAGGTGTGTGGAGCCTCCATTCCCTAGTGAGCACAGCACCCTCACAATCATTCACCACCCAGAAAACTCTCTGAACCCAAATATTTCTGTACTGTTGAGGTTTCAAGAAATAGCCTTATTGATTGAATCATTGGTCATTGGTGATTGATTTAGATCTCAGTGCCCTTCCCTCTTCCCTGAGGTGCAGAAACTATATACCTTTATTGTCCTCATTAAGTGTTGAGTATTGAGAAATGAGTGTTGGGAATTCCTCTATTGTATGGTTATCGAGTTGTGCTCTGGAAATCATCACCTGACCTATAAAAGAGAGTAAACTTCAAGAGTTTCAGGAGGCCTGCTTCATGAAACAGGAAAAGGATCAAACATGAATAAGAAAATAGCAGCCAAAAGACAACGAGGGAAAGAGTCTGGAGACTTCGTAATACTGTATCAGCCTTGATCTGACAGCCTACCATACAAGGGCTGTTTCTTGCTTTCCCTGCCATTGCCCTCCTCCATGGCTTGACATCTTTTCATTACTTTTAATAATACAGGAATAAATATTATTTGATAAGGAAATAGTTTTACTTGGCCACAGCAACTAGGTAGAGAATTTTTCTTCAGATTAGCACATTGTGGTGCAAAATGGACAAATCTGGTCATGACATGTGAACAAACTCTTCCTAGTCATAACTCATCATCTATTTGAAGAACTCATGTAGCATGTTTCCCCTGTTCAGATGAGGAAACATCAAATGACTTGCCCCAGGTTATAAGCATGTGGGTGGCCTGGTCAGGATAAGATACTGTCATGTCATAACTCACTTGATACATTATTGATTCTGACAGGAACTCCAAAAAACAGATAACTGGTAAGACTTTCTGGGTACTGTGTTCTGCTTTTAACACTCACCTCTCCCCAAGCCACACCTGAGCCCTCACATCAGAGGGTGAGTTGGATTTTTACCTGACCTCAAATACGTGTTTTCTCCACAACACCATCCAATCCCCAGAACCCAACTGTCATTTGATTTCTGATACCATATCTGTGGAGTTAGTGCTGAAACCGCAGGTTGAGGTATCAATAGACTGTCCCGACTTCAGATATCAGCCATGTGGTCTCCAGTTACCATGCTTCTGACCAAGTGACTGAAAGTCGAACTTCCCATGACCTCAACTCCACGCTCAAACTCAATTGAACCAGCAACCAAACTCAGGAAAATTCTTACTCACTTTCCTCACATTAATGTACAGGATAAAATGAGAAATAGCTAAATGAAGGAGACATTTAGGGCAAAAGAGGAATAGATGGAGCAAAGTCTCCATGCTCTGGTGAGCCCAGCACCCTCACCTCACTGCCATTTTTTTTCCCACCTCAAAAGCTCTCTGAGCCAATATTTATGGATTTTTATTGAGGTTTCACTCAATAAACATACATATTGACTCATCAGCCAGTGGTGACTGATCTCAGTCTCAGTGGCCTCCTCTCTCCCCACAGGTACAGACTGTTCAAACCTTTCAGGTCTTTATGTACAGTTTTAGCCAATCCAGTGTTATACTGGATTCCTTTCCGACAATCTTAGTACCTATAAAAGACAAAGATTTCAAAATTTTCAGGAATGTTGAACAATGAGCCAGGACAAATTTCAAATATGGATAATAAAACAATAGTCAAAAGTGGACAAAGGGAAAAGCCTGGAGAATTTGCTAATATTGTACCAGCCTTGGTCCCACAAGCCAACCACATAAGGACTGGGTTTCATGCTTTCCTGGCAATTCCACTCCTCAGTGGTCCAGGTCTGTGTGATTAATTTTTAAATAGAGGGATAATCATTATTTGACCAATAAATGTTTTTTCTGGCCCCAAGCAAATAGGTAGAGAAATCTTTCAAGAACATATCATGGTGGAAAATGATCATACTTGGCCATGAAATGTGAATAAGCTATTTATAATTGACTGATAGTATGTTCAAAGAACTCATGTACCACTTATCTGCTGTTCAGATGAGGACTATAGATCACTTGCCAGAGAACTAATGGCATGAGGGTGACAGGGTCCAAACAAGATACTTCCTTGTCATAACTCACTTGATATACTATCCTATTCTACCAGGAACTCTGAAAATACTGATAACTGGTAAGAGTTCCTGGGTGCAGAGTCCCACTTTCATTACTCCCCTGTCCCATGACTCATCTGAGCTCCCAAAGCACAGGGAGAATGAGTCGGGTTTTCCCGACACCAAACATGTGGTGTCTCTAGCAACAATATCCAATTCCTCCAAACACCCAATGGATGTCCAACAGGGTGGTTTAATTCTGACAGGGAATCCAGGGAGTTAGTATAGATTGTGCAAGTGGAGGGCGCAGAATTGTCCTCAGCTCAGATGCCAGCGATGTTGGCCTGAGTCACTCCTGATCTGACAAAATGTCTAAGACTGGGAAGTTCCATTACTCCATTCAATAAATCTGATGACCAAACTCAGGAAGACCACTCACAGAGGGATCTCACATTATTATAAAGGATAAATCTTGGCACAGCGAAGGGAGGGAGATGTGCAGGGGAAAGTGGAAATGGAGGTGGGGGAGCTTCTGTGTCCCAGAGAACACAAGGCCCTCGCATCCCCACCCTCCCTGTTTTAATAGCCCAGAAGCTCTCTGAATGCCCACATTTGTGGATTCTTCTTGAGATTTCACTAAACAGGCGTTTTGATGGAATCATTGGCCAGTGGTGCCTGTTCTCAATCTCAGTGCCCTCTCCTCTCCTCACAGGTGCAGAAAATTCAAACCTGTAATAACACCGTCAATGATATTTTTAACCACATCTATTACTGAACGCTTCTCAGGTCCCCTTCTATGGCTTGTCTCCACACCTATGAAAGACAGTAAATTCCAACAGTTTCAGGAAGCCTGGGACATGAACCAAGCTAAGGATCAAATATGCAAATAAAATGGTAGTCAGCAGTGGACAAGGGAGGGTATAAATATAGATAATAAATAATAGTCAAAAGGGGACATGGGAAAGGGCCTGGAGGCTTTCCTAATATTGTCTCAACTTTGGTCCCAGGAGTCACCCTACATGGGACTGTGTTTTTTCCTTTCCCTGCAGCACAATCATCCCAGGTCTTTCTGATTATTTTTCATGATAAAGGAATGCTCATTATTTGACACATAAATATTCTTTCTTGCAAAAGTAAGTAGTTAAAGAAATTTTTTTAGATTAACACATCTTGGTGGAAAATGTACAAAATTCAACTTGAAATGTGACTCACCTCCTTATGCATATGACTGGTAATCTGTTCAAAAACCCATGTAACATGTATCCCCTGTTCTGACAAGAAAATTGCAGATGACTTGCCCCAGGACATGGCAGGTGGGTGGCAGGGTCAGTAGAAGATACTAGCATCATGCAACCCATTTGATACACTCCCCGATTCTCCTAGGAACTCTAAAATACAGACAACTGAGAACAGTTTTTGGTTGCAATGTATACTTTCATTATTCCCCCTTTTTGGAGCATCACCTGAGCCCCAAATCACAGGGGAGAGTGATTCTGGGTTTATCCCTCACACCAAATATGTGGTGTCTTGATCAAGAGCAATTGATTTCCCAAACACCCATTGGGTGTCCAACAAGTCCTTTTATTTCTGATGGGAATTGATGGAGCTACTGTAGATTCTGCAGGTTGAGGGCTTAAGATTGTCCTCAGTTCACATGCCAGCCATGAGGTCCTGAGTCAATCATGCTTGTGACCAAATAGCTAAAATGGGGAACTTACCCTATTTTGGGGTCCATGACCCCATCTTCAAATTCAACAATTCACTAGAACCAGTGGCTGATCTTCAGAAAAGCATTGCTTACTATTACCAGATTAATATGCAAGATATAACTTGAGGCAGAAAAACGGAAGAGATGTGCAAGGCAAACGGGGAGGGAGGTGTGCCCAGCCTTTGTGCCCTAGTGGGCCCAGCACCCTCACATCAGCTTCCTGTATTCACCAACCAACAAGCTATTTGAGCCCAGTTTTTACGTCTTTCTTTCTAAGTTTCACTAAATAGGCATATCAGTTGGATTATCAGCCACTGGTGACTGATCTCACTCTCAGTTCCCTCCCTTCTCCTCAGAGGTGCTGGAATGACAGTTGTTGAAACCTGTAAACATTAAATGGGTGCTTGTGATTTCTCGGACTCCAACCACACCTTGAGGTTACCTTGAGTCACCTTTTGTGACTCATCTATTAACATCTAAAGGCAGAAAACTCCCAAGTGTTTTAAGAGACCTGGGCCATTAACTAAGAGACATTTCAAATTTGAAGCTTTTTATTACTACACAGGGCTTTCCTTGTGGCTCAGCTGGTAAAGAATCCACCTGCAATGTGGGAGACCTGGGTTCAATCCTTAGGTTGGGAAGATCCCCTGGAGAAGGGAAAGGCTACCACTCCAATACTCTTACCTGGAGAATTCCATGGACTATACAGTTCATGGGGTTCCAAAGAGTTGGACAGGACTTAGAGACTTTCACTGTACTTACTTTTATTACTACACTACAGTGAGTTTCAGGGAAATGGGAGGGAACAAGAATAGAGAGTCTCAGAAATGGGGTCCCAGATCAGGTACAGTTATGAGATATATATCTATAGATATATAATTTTAATAAATATCCTCATGAGAGTCATGATGTCAGTGGAGTTAAAGTTTGCCACTTAAGACTTCCCTGGTAGCCCAATAGAAAAGAATCCACAACTAATGCAGGGGACATGGGTTCTCTCCCTGGTTGGGAAGATTCCTCATGCCTTGCGGCAACTAAGAAGGTGAACTGCAACCACAATCCAGATGCCTAGAGTTCCTGCTCTGCAGAACAGAAGCCACCCCAAAAAGATTCCACACACTGCAACCAGAGAGAAGACCACAGAACTAGAGAATACTCTTGCACAGGGAGGAAGCCCAATACTGCCAAAACCAAAGAAACAAACAAAAAACCTGTGCGGCGTGACAGGAGAAATCCAGAGAGAGCTGGCAACATCCACTTCACACCTGCAACTCTCCCCTCCTTGCACTTCTACCATTTTCCCAGAACCTGTAGAGGAGGGATGAGGCTGGGCCTATCTTGGTCCTGGGTATGGTGTTCGTACACCGGGGTGCTGCCCACCAGGATAACCAGGAGGAAGAGAAGGGCTGCGGAGAGGCAGAGCCGTCTCATCTTGGTGGCCTTGCAGGAGGGCTCCTGAGGATGCTGGGGATGCACTGAGCTTTAATATCCTGGCTGCGGGGTGGGATCAGGTGATGAGGAGGGGAGTGGGCAAGGGGAGGAGCTGGGTCAGTCCTGTTTATTGTGTATCTCCCTTCCTAACCATGCCTCCTGCTTCTGTTTTCAGGGGTCAAATGCCCAGTAAGAGCACTTCTCAAACTTGATGATGCCTGTGGGTCTCATGTAAACACAGATTGTTTTCAGACAGATGGAGTTTGTCCAATATTGACACTCAGGGAGTATCCCTGCACCTAGAGCAGTGCCTGGTACATGATGGATTATAGTAAGTGGATGTGAGTAGACCAGAGGACAGATAAGTAAATAGCAGTGTGTTAGCCAAGGTCCTCCATTTCAGCCTCCTGCAGATGACATCTCAGCTGGACCTCAATGTCCTGGCCCACATCACGTACCTCAGATGACACATGTGACACAGGTCACCTTCCTGCAACCATTGCCACAGCTTCTCCCATGGATGGACACTTGCACTTTACCAGGCATTGGTCCAGGCAGGGACTTAGCTGGAGAAGGTGATGTCGCCCTGGGCTCTAACCCTCTTTAGGCATCAAAAAGGGAGTGAGGGGAGGGGCCGAGGGGAAGCAGGGAGCTGAACCTGTATCCACAGCACGGCCCACAGTCATCCCTCATCTGGTTTCAGTAACAGGAGAGCTTTCTCCATGAGTGGACATCAGGGGACCTCGGAAGACTGCCATAGCCACCCCCTTCTTCCCGCTCTCACTGGCGATGGAGCGTAATTCCTTGGTTTGGGTACCAGCTGTGCATTTTCCTAACTGTGGGCCAGAGAATTTAAAACCCTCAACCCGCATGTCCTCGGGAGCCTCCTGAGATCCGTGCTGCCCACATCATGTGGTTGCCACAAAAGCAATGGATACAACAGGCATGTATTCCTTCTCCCTAGAAGTCAAATTCTTTGTAGTAGCATTAATAACAGTGATGAGTAATTACTCCAGGTAACATTTAAATTCTTCATTGTTGTAGGCATTATCCTGAATACATGAAACATGTAATTCGTCTAATTCTAAAAAATCTTGAAAGAAAGGGGGAGAAACCGTTGATATATCCCCATGTAACACAAGAGGTCCCTGAAATAATAAGAAATAATTTGCTTAGGTCATAGCTTGGAGGGAGAGGATTTGGACCCAGCAATCTGACTTAGAGTCTGTGCACTTGCGCTCTGTTGAACTGCAAGCTGGAAATTACAGTGCACACATGTCACACCCACCACGCCTTCACCCACTCTTGTTTATTTGCTTGTAGCTACAACCACATAGCACCGTTGAACAGGGCTTGAGCTCACAGTACCAAGCTCTCTTAGGACAGAAGGGCATCGGGAGTGGGTGACTCACAAAAGAAGCCACTGTGAGTGGAGGGTCCCTCTCTTCTGAATCATTCCACATGTATGATTTCATTTAGCCTCATGTCGATCCTACAACATCCGGGATTCTCATACCACAGTGTCAAGCAGAAAGCAGAGTCTCAGAGAGATAATGCCACTTGCTCAGGACACACAACCTGCAGATGGCAAAACAACGATTCACGTTCAGGAGGCGCTCTGTCCCTGCCCCTCTTCCTGCCTCAACCTCTGCATCTGATACCATGGAGTAGCTGAGACTCTCCCTAACAGAAACTGCTCTTTTCTCCCCTCTCTTCACTCATCTTTCTCTCCCAGTGTCCTCCTCTCCTCCTTACCAGGAGGACCAGATCCAAATTAGAGGCCCCTGGTTCTACAGCCTTCTGATGGGTCATTCCTCCCCACCAACTCCTCCCTCCCTGCTCATGGAACTGCAGTCTCTAATTGGAAACCTCCCTGGCACCTGCAGACCTCTTTAAAGAAATTGCAGGACAGGAACAAACAGTCATTATATAGTAGATAAAGATAAATGATGCCAACCCTCTGGGACTCCAGGTCATATCTCTGCTTCTGTTCCTCAGTATCTCCATCAGAATGATGAGAATCTTCGATTCCATGGTATCTAAGGCCACATCTTCAAATGATGGAATGCACTTGGGGCAGACAGAAGAAGTTTAGATATTTGAGATGCTGTGCCATCATAGAAATATGTTCAAATCCGAGTAATGGGTAATAACTTTCTTGCTACATGATAAAAAAGCACCTGATTTTTTGAAACCTGTAGTATGTTTTTTCAGATTATTTTCAAGATTAAAAGAGAGCATAACCAGAAGTTGCACGTATGGCCAGAATATCTATATTGTTAGCTCACAGAGTTCATTTTAGTTTTAGGCATTGATAAGATTTCACAGTGGGAGATTTCATATTCAAAAATCAAGGCAGGACAAGTATACCAACTTGTTCTGCAATTACAGTCCTGCAATTTAACAAGAACCATGGGTCTCAAATGTGATTGGCATCAGAATCCCTTAGCCACTTGGCCAAACAGATTTGAGATCTTCAGCCCCAGAGTTTTGCTTCATTAGCATAGGGTGGGACCTGAGTAGCTGCATCAACAAGGTTCCCATGGCAATGAGGTTGCTGCTCAAGGGACCACACTTTGAAAACCATGAACCTTTGTTGTGCAAAAGCTTTTAAGTTTCATTAGGTCCCATTTGTTTATTTTTGCTTTTATTTCCAATATTCTGGGAGGTGGGTCATAGAGGATCCTGCTGTGATTTGTCAGAGAGTGTTTTGCCTATGTTCTCCTCTAGGAGTTTTGTAGTTTCTGGTCTTACATTTAGATCTTTAATCCATTTGGAGTTTATATTTTTGTGTATTGTGTTAGAAAGTGTTCTAGTTTCATTCTTTTACAAGTGGTTGACCAGTTTTCCTAGCACCATTTGTTAAAGAAGTTGTCTTTTTTCCATTGTATATCCTTGCCTCCTTTGTCGAAGATAAGGTGTCCATAAGTTCGTGGATTTATCTCTGGGCTTTCTATTCTGTTCCATTGATCTATATTTCTCCTAGATGCCCATCAGCAGACGAATGGATAAGGAAGCTGTGGTACATATACACCATGGAATATAATACCTAGCCATTAAAAAGAATTCATTTGAATCAGTTCTAATGAGATGGATGAAACTGGAGCCCATCATACAAAGTGAAGTAAGCCATAAAGATAAAGAACGTTACAGTATACTAACACATATATATGGAATTTAGAAAGATGGTAATGATAACCCTATATGCAAAACAGAAAAAGAGACACAGATGTATAGAACAGACTTGTAGACTCTGTAGGAGAAGGCGAGCATGGGATGTTTCGAGAGAACAGCCTCGAAACATGTATATTATCTATAGTGAAACAGATCACCAGCCCAGGTTGGATGCATGAGACAAGTGCTCGGGCCTGGTGCACTGGGAAGACCCAGAGGGTTCGGGTAGAGAGGGAGGTGGGAGGGGGGATCGGGATGGGGAATATATGTAAATCCATGGCTGATTCATGTCAGTGTATGACAAAACCCACTACAGTATTGTAAAGTAATTAGCCTCCAACTAATAAAAATAAATGAAAAAAGAAAAAAGAAAACCATGAACCAAGCTAAGAAGAGTGGCTCTCTTCTCAGGAGGGGAGTATTCTCTCCAGTTTCAATCATCCCCACCATTTCTTATGGTCTGCCTGCCTCAACTCCAACTCCAAATACTTCAATTCACATTACACACTTCTCCTGGAGGGCATTTAAAATTGGGACCTGTGAGGTGGGCTCATAGTAAGTGGTGATAAAAGATAGCTTGCTGTTCTTTAACAATCTTTTCAATTAATTATCATTATTCCTTTCTTACAGATGAAGATACAAAACTACAACTATAGAAAAGTGACTTTCTGGAACACAAACAGCTGAAAAGCAGGAGGAAGACACTTGCCTGTTTTTCAAGTGTTCCCAGATATTTCAATTTCACTAATATACAAACATACAAACACCACCCAGGCAAATCTAGTTGATATTAACACAGATGATGCATCAAAGATTTTGGACATGACTTCATGAGTGTCACATCATATTCACAAGAATAGGAGGTGGTTCTAGCCTCTCTGGCAGCATCCAGGTGGCCATGTTCCCAAGGCTCTTGTAGTGCTGGTGGGGTGGAGGAAGAAGGTGAGGATGCAGTGATGAAGATTACAGCAAGAATCAGAAATTCACATCCCAGGCTCTACTTTCACTCCAGTCTTGAGGAGCTTTTCTCCTACATTGTTTCCATACTTACTTCAATATTTATGGACTGTATTTTTTGTGCCTGGAGCTGTGCAATATTCTGAGGATAAATAGAAGACTTGCTCTCAGGGTGCTTAGAGCCAACTGGATGAGAGATAAGTAAAGCAAATAGTCGAATGGGAACGGAAAGAGGCAGATTTCTGCTGAGAAAGGTAGTGTTGAGAAGCAAGAGGGAAAGGCTGAATATTATCACAAGCAGCCAGAGCTCAGCCCTGACTGGATCCTCCTTGGACTTCAGCTTCTCAGGGAACGCGGTGGCCTCTGCAAAAGGAGAGGAACTTGCTGGCTGAATCTCTGAAGCCCCAGACCTGGACACTGTGTGCCTGGACAGGACCTAGTCCTGCCTAGAAATGAGCAACCACAGTGCTCTCAGGATCGCAGTGACCACCAGAAGGAAGTGAATTTTTGAAGCCAAGGTGGGGGACTCAGCAGCACTACTGACCTGCTCTGTGGGGTGCTGACTTACTCTTCCCATCTAGACAGGGGAGCATGAGGGTAAGCTCGGATTATCAGGATGGTGCCTCTAGGGCTGACCTTTTGCCAGCTGGCTCTGGAAGGACATGCTTAGCCCATGATTTCAAAGAACACTGCAGCCACTTCTCAGGAAAATAGTCACTGTGGGTGGTTTTGAGGAGTGTGTACCCTCCTGAGCTCCACTTCTTTCCCCAGCCCTTCCCCTCTCCCCTGCCCTTCAGGCTGTCTTGCCCAGGATAGGATACCACCAGCAGGGGTCTTAACACAGGCCAGCCTCTGATGTAATCTATGTTCTTAACATTTTAACTACCATATACAATGTTCTCCCAGAACCTGTACTTGAGTTGTAGAAGTGTCTGATTATTTTGGTTTTGCAGGGACCCATGTGTGAAGGCTCCAGGCAGACCTCAGCCTGCAGGGCTGTAGCAACGGGAGGATATTGATAAAATAGAAAAATGGGCAGCACAGTTGGAATTAAAAGGTGAACAACAGAAAATACCAGCTTGTTTGCAATAGAGAGTGGTAGGGGTGCAGGGGTGTGAATATGAAAAGACCTTTTCATATCCTGTTCTGTAGAACATTAGTATTAATGTTGTTAGGCTTCAGATCCACAGAGTAATATTGTGAATAATTACATATCATTACTGAATATTTATGCATGAATTGGCATGTCATCAATGATTAGCTCCAAATAGGATAAGAATAAAAGATACACATTAAGAATATTCTCCATATGTTCATCATGACTGGAGCTGGACAGTGGTCCACCAGTTTATAATACTATGATCTGTACATGTGTATAGTTGAAAGTTTCCACTATAAAAAACACAGTGAGAAGCCATCATGATTTAATGGAGAATGGCATGGAAGAAAACCCCCCACTGTGTTCACTTTGTTTACATCATGGGCACTGGAATAAAGAAATATTGAGGGAATACTGATACTCTGACTTATATAAGAAGTATTAGTTTGGTCTTCTAACCATTCCTGGAACTGAGCTCCTAAAATGATTGGATTTCCTAAGAAATGGCAGCATCAAGGGTGTCTTTTATAATGTGAGGAAGGTGACCAGCAAAGCCTCAACCTAACCTTAGAACCTAAGGTTCTAACCTTAGAACCTTAGGAGGTGGGTTGCCTGGGTAACTAACACGGGATTTGGTGGTTGAGTTTTTTGAGTTTTTTACTTTATACATTTTTTTTCACTGTATGATAATTGCTTTACAGAATTTTGCTGGTTTCTGTCAAACATCAACAAGAATCAGCCATAGATATAGGTTTTAATTCCCACCTTCGGCTTTTCCCTTGCCCCCAAACCTCAAGGAGTGGCAAGGGTTAGAAGGGTGAATACATCACAAATGGCTAAAGAGTTAATGAATCTTTATTTGTGATGAAGCCTCTACAGAAGTCTCAACAGAGCAAGATATTCACATTATTCTAATAAACTGAGATCAATCCATGCAACAGTATGGATACACACTTCATCACAGCTCACCTGGACAATGCACCAGTCCACCCAGGGGCCTCTGTCTCTGCCCTTCACCCCATAAAGGCCACTCTTCACATGACAGCCACAAGGACCCTGTTTGAAGCATATTCCATGGCTCCAGTGACCAGTCCCTCAGCGACCCCTAGCTTTCTGAGAGTCAAATTCTGATTCTTACAATTCTACAAACCTCTTCATGACTTGTCACCAGAGCCTCTGTCTCATGCCTTCCACTCCTCTGCCCCTCAACCACTCTGGTCCTGGGTGCTGTTTACTCAGGCACTTTTTTGGAAGGCTCTGCTCAAAACCTCCTTATCACAGAGCATTTCCCTGATGCTTGTCAGTCTCCTTTATCCACATCACTCTCTTTCTTCAGAACACTCCTCATAACAGGCATAGGATTTTCCCCAACATTATTGTGTTTCCCTCCTTTACTGTGTGTATATTATTCTACTATATTTTGTTTACAGCCATTTCCCTACTCAAACAACTATGCTCTCAGAATCAAAAAGATACATTTTGATAAATATTTCACAAGTAAATGATTCTCCTACTTCATACTCATGCCAAGACACTGTCACTGAAGAGAGTGGATAGAGTAAAATTCCTATTAGTCTCTATGATGATGAGGCTTAACTCTATAATTATGAGGGTAACTGTCATGTGAATCATAGGAAAATAAAATATAGTCTGATAGGTGATAGCAAGGTGAAGGGCATTGAGTCTTAACTAAGATCATACCAGCCTGGAAAAAGGTGTCTAGGCCCCGTGAGGAAACTCAACAAAGTACTGCATTTCTTGCTGCCCGCAGTTACCTCTGAAGAGAAGACCCTCAGCTGTCACTCAACTCTCTGATTAATTTCATCACAGAGAAATGATCATTATTTGACACTTTTTTTTTAATATGTCAAGAAGAAACGTAGGTAGGTTGACAAGTCTTTCACACTAAAATGCTTTGGTGGAAAATGGACACCTCTGACCACAAAGGTGTAAATTCTCTGTACTCATGACTGGTAATGCTTTCAAAAATCTCTAGAAACATGGTGCTCCAGCTCTCATGAAAGAGCTGCAGATGGGAATATCCCAGGACACACAGCATGCAGGTGGTTAGGATGAGGACAAGACACATTCTGTCACAACTCATTTAATCAAGTCCCTGATTCTGCCAGGAATTCTGAAAATGCAGAGAACTACTGAGGGGTTCCGAGTGCTCTGTTCAACGTATTATAGCCCCCTGTCCTTGAGCCTCACCCCAGACACAAATGGAGGAAAAGAGTGAGTCTGGGTTTTGTCCCTGACACCAAACATGTGGGGTGTCTGCCAACAGCAACCAGTTCCTCCAGACCCACTGGACATCCAGGAGTCAACTCATCTGACACTAAATCCCCAAAGGTTACCCAGAAACCACAGGGTGAGGGCTCCATCCCTGAGGATGGCCCACACTTCAAGTGTTGATCACAAGTCCTGGGGTCACTTACACGTGTGACCAACTAACTGTCAATTCAGAGATTCTTTGACCCAATTTCCAGGTTGAACATGTTATCAAAACCACTCACAGAACTGGGGAACTTTTACTTATGGTCCCCAGTTATTATAAAGGTTAAAACACTGAGACAGTGATTGGGAGAAGAAGCATAAGGCAAAGAGAGACGAGGAAATGTCCAGCATCCACCCCATCTAAGGACATCCCCCCTTTACAAACCCTTGATGTTATCAACCTTCTAAAGCTCACTGAATCCAGTGTACATGGGATTTAATTGAGGGTTTAAAGTAGTCAATTTGATTGAATTTTTGGCCATTGTTGATGGAATTCAATATCAGTTCTCTCTTCTCCCCAGAGGGACTGGTGACTGATAATTCTAACCCTCTAATCATCTGATGGCATATTCTGGAGTCCAGGTATACACAGATACTATCTAACACCTGATTCATAACATATTTTCATTACTTATAGAAAGACAATAAATTCCAAGAATATCTGGAGTCAAGGGGCACGAACTAGGATGAAGATCAAATTTGGATCTTTTTACTATTCTAAGGGGACGGGGGTGTGGTTATGGACAAGAAAGATACCAGGAATAGACAGTTTCAGAGAAGAAGTTCATGATTTTGTAAGATGAAATGGGATATATTTATTAAAAGCAGACACATAGTGATACTTTTCGAGAGCAAAGTAATGTCTCTGGAGTTCAATTACTCACTTCCGAGGAGAAATCCAAAGAGGGCTGGCAGCATCCACCACACCCTTCTTCCTACTCCTTCCATGCACTCACCTCCTTTCCCTCCAGTCTGTAGAGGAGAGGTGAGCTGGGACTTACTCTGGACCCAGTTGCTGGTTTTACAACCCAGAATGCTGGCCACCAGGGTACCCAGGAGCAGGACTGCAGAAAGGCAGAATCTGCTCACATTTGTGACCTTGCAGAAGGGCGTCTATGGAAAGACAGGTGTTGACAGATCTGTTTACAACCCAGCAGATGTGTAAGAACAGGCCAGAAGGAGGGGAGTGAGGAAATGGAGGATTTGAGGTCAGTCATGTACATGTAATCTTCCCACCTTCCATTGTCCTGCTTCTGTCTGTCCGTGTATGTCTGCTCAGTAACTTGTCTGGTCTGACTCTTTGAGACCCCATGGACTGTAGTCTGCCAGGATCCTCTGTCCTACTTCTGTTTGCTTGAGTGAAATGCCCAGGAAGTACAATTCTCAAACTTGACTCTGTCTGTGGTCTTGTGACAACACAGAATGTGATTCTATGTGTAGAATTCTGTCCAGTATGGTCACTGAAGGGGCATTCTGGCACCCAGAGACATGCATGGCACATGATGGATGGTCTGTGAGTGGATGAGATCAGACTAAAGGACTCTCAGGTGATCAGCAGTGTGTTAGCCCAGGTCCTCCTTTACATCCTCATGAAGAGACTTCATATCTACCTGTCAATGCTCCCCCTCTCACATTAACTCCACCTACTTCAGAAGACAGGTATGACACAGGTAAGCTTCCTGCAACCATTGTTGCAGCATCTCTACTGAAACACACAAGCTCTTTTCTGGCAGTGGTTCAAAGAGATGTTGAGCTGGGGAAGAGCAGCGCCATCTGCAGCACAAACGCTGATATTCTGGTAGCAATAGAGTAAAGGGAGTGGGCAGAAGGGAAGTAGAGACATAAACACATCTCTAGAGCATGACCACCCACTGCCCCTCACCTGGTTTCACCAACAGGAGAGCTACCTGCCAGAGTGGACCTCAGGGACTAGAGTGGATCTCAGGGAACTTGGAAGATTACCTACCACCTGTATACACCCACTACAACCTGGAACTCAACATTAGTGGGTTTTGGAACAGAGGAACTCAGTTTAAGCCTCAGTTCTGCCTTTTCCTAACAATGTGACCTGGGGCTGGAAATTACCCTCTTCTGCACTTGAAACGTGATATCGTGTTGCTTATATCCTGGGGCTGTTATGAATCATTAGAGGCCCTAGATATATATTCTTCTCCCTGCAGAATCAAAGTCCTTTGAAATAATAATGATGAGTAATTATTATAATTAACACTTAACTTAATTGTCCAGAGAATCAAATAGACAAGGAGGGGTGGGAAAGGGGCTGGGCGTGGGTGAGATCAATCAGTGAAGCAAGAGGGCTTTTGCTTACCTCTGAGGAACAAGGAGACCTAATTGGAATTGGGACGATGACTCCACTCTAGCACTGAGGCAGTTTCCTGAGGGTGAAATTCTAGAAGATGACTCTACTACAGTCAATTTTATTTCCTCCTGTCTTTACTACAGTTGACAGCACATTTAAAGAGCAGTCAGGAACAGAGGAAAATAAAATTCTGTGCTTCTAGAAATTTTTTTTTAGTCTGAGGTGTTCAAATACATTAGCAACAAAATCACCATGGTTCTTGAAGTACCCAAATCTGGGCATTTCTTAATGCAGATATCATCTTTCCCTTTTTACTAAAAAAGAATCTATGTCTCAGGGAGATGAAATGACTTGCCTAAGATCACAAAGCACAGTGAGTTACTGAAGCCAAACTCTTTTCATTAATATCAAATCATTTTCATTACACAGTTACAAAGTAATAATTATTAAATTTTAAATAGCATATAGTATGACTGCTCTTCTTGGATCACTGCCTTTTTGTGGCAAAGGGGCTTTTGTAACTCAACGAATCTATGAGCCATGCCATGTAGGGCCACCCAAGATGGACAGGTCATAGTGGAGAGTTCTGACAAAACGTGATCCACTGGAGAAGGAAATGGCATACCACCCCAGTATATTTGCCATGGAACCTTATGAACTCTATAAAAGGACAAAAGCATATGACACTGAAAGATGAGTCCCCCAGGCTGGAAGGTGTTCAATATACTGCTGGGAAAGAGCAGAGGAGAACTACTAATAGCCCCAGAAAGAATGAAGTGATAGGGCCAAAGCGGAAACGACACTCAGTTGTGGATGTGTCTGTTGATGAAAGTAAATTCTGATGCTGCAAAGAACAGTACTGCATAGGAACCTGGAATGTTAGGTCCCTGAAGCAAGGTAAATTGGACATGGTCAAGCAGGAGATGATAAGAATAAACTTTGACATCTTAGGAATCAGTGAATGAAAATAAATGGGAATGGGCATAATTAATTCAGAAAACCAATTTATCTACTAGTATAGGCAAGAATTCCATAGAAAATAATGGAGTAGCCCTCATAATCAACAAAAGAGTCTGAAATGCAGTAATTGGGTGCAACCTCAAAAGTGACAGCATGTTCTCAGTTTGTTACCAAGCCAATTAATGTCACAGTAATTCCAGTCTATGCCCCTTCCCATCAATGTTGAAGAAGCTGAAATTGATCACTTCTAAGAAGACCTAGAAGACCACCTAGTTCAGTTCAGTTGCTCAGTCATGTCTGTTTATTTGCAACCCTATGGACTTCCGCGTGCCAGGCTTCCCTGTCCATCATCAACTCCCGGAGCTTGCCCAAACTCGTGTCCATCTAGTTGGTGATACCATCCAACCATCTCATCTTCTGTCGCCTCCCTCTCTTCCTGCCTTCAATCTTTCCAGCATAAGGGTCTTTTCTAAGGTTCATCACATCAAGTGGCCAGATTTGGAGTTTCAGTTTCAGCATCAGTCCTTCCAATGAATATTAGGACTGATTTCCTTTAGGATTGACTGGTTTGATTCCCTTGCAGTCCAAGGGACTCTAAAGAGTCTCCTTCAACACCACAGTTCAAAGCATCAATACTTCAGTGCTCAGTTTTTTTTATAGTCCAACTATCACATTCATACATGACTACTGGAAAAATCATAACTATCACTAGATGGACTTTTGTAGGCAAAGCAATGTCTCTACCTTTTAATATGCTGTTTA
The DNA here is from genome assembly GCF_023699985.2 of Odocoileus virginianus. Classification (NCBI taxonomy): domain Eukaryota; kingdom Metazoa; phylum Chordata; class Mammalia; order Artiodactyla; family Cervidae; genus Odocoileus; species Odocoileus virginianus. The sequence continues at coordinate 69,073,184 of NC_069682.1, read as the reverse complement.
TGTTGGTCATAGATTTTCTTCCAAGAAGCAAGCATTTTTTAATTTCATGGCTTTTAATTTCACCATCAGCAGTGATTTTGGAGCACCCAAAAATAAAATCTATCATTGCTTCCATTGTTTCCCCATCTATTTGCCATGAATGATGGGATTGGATGCCATGATCTTAGTTTTCTGAATGTTGAGTGTAAGCCAACTTTGTCACTCTCCTCTTTCACTTTCATCAAGAGGCTCTTTAGTTCTTTACTTTCTGCCATAGGGTGATGTCATCTGCATATCTGAAGTTATTGATAATTCTCCTGGCAATCTTGATTCCAGCCTGTGCTTCATCCAGCCTAGCATTTTGCATCATGTATTCTGCATATAAGTTAAATAAACAGGCCAACAATATACAGCCTTGACATACTCCTTTCCCAGTTTGTAACCAGTCTGTTGTTTCATGTCTGGTTCTAACTGTTGCCTTTTGACCTGCATACAGATTTCTCAGGATGCAGCTCAGGTGGTGTGGTATGCCCATTTCTTTCAGAGTTTTCCCCAGTTCGTTGTGATCCACACAGTTAAAGGCTTTAGAGTAACCAATAAAGCAGAAATAGATGTTTTTTTCTGGAACTCTCTTTTTCAATGATCCAGTGGATGTTGGCAATTTGATATCTGGTACCTCTGCCTTTTCTAAATCCATCTTGAACATCTGGAAGTTCTTGGTTCATGTATTGCTGAATCCTGGCTTGGAGAATTTTGAGCATTACTTTAGTAGCCTGTGAAATGAGTGCAATTGTGCGGTAGTTTGAACATCTTTAGCATTGCCCTTCTTTGGGATTGGAATAAAAAGTGACCTGTTCTAGTCCTGTGGCCACTGCTGAGTTTTCCAAATTTGCTGGCATATTGAGTGCAGCACTTTCACAGCATCATCTTTTAGGATCTGAAATAGCTCAGCTGGAATTCCATCACCTCCTCTAACTTTGTTTGTAGTGATGCCTCCTAAGGCCCACTTGACTTCATATTACAGGATGTCTGGCTCTAGGTGAGTGATCACAGCATTATGGTTATCTAGGTCATTAAGAGATTTTTCCTATAGTTCTGTGTTTCTTGCCACCTCTTCCTAATATCTTCTACTTCTATTAGGTCCATACCATTTCTTCCCTTTACTGTGCCTATCTTTCCATGAAATGTTCCCTTGGCAACTCTGATTTTCTTGAAGAGATCTCAGGTCTTTCCCATTCTATTATTTTCTTCTATTTATTTGCATTGATCACTGAGGAAGGCTTTCATATATTTCTTTGCTATTCTTTGGAATTCTGCATGGATATATCTTTCTTTTTCTCCTTCACCTTTAGCTTCTCTTCTTTTTTCAGCTATTTGTAAAGCCTCCTCAGAAAACCATTTTGCCCCTTTGCATTTCTTTTTCTTGGGGATGGTCTTGATCACTGCCTCCTGTACAATGTCGCAAACTTCCATCCATAGTTCTTGAGACACTCTATCATATCTAATTCCTTGAATATATTTGTCACTTCCACTGTATAATCATAAGGGATTTGATTTAGGTCAGAACTGAATGGTCTAGTCGTTCTCGCTACTTTCTTCAATGTAAATCTGAATTTTGCAATAAGGAATTCATGATCTGAGCCACAGTCAGCTCCCAGTCTTGTATTTGCTGACTGTAAATAGCTTCTCCATCTTCGGTTGCAAGGAATACAATCAATCTGATTTTGGTATTGACCATCTGGTGATGTCCATGTGTAGAGTCTTCTCTTGTGTTGTTGGAAGAGACTATTTGCTATGACCAGTGCATTCTCTTGGCAAAACTCTGTTAGCCTTTGCCCTGCTTCATTTTGTACTCCAAGGCCAAACTTGCCTATTACTCCAGGTATCTCTTGACTTTCTACTTTTGCATTCCAGTCCCCTATGATGAAAAGGACATCTTTTTGGTGTTAGTTCTAGAATGTTTTGAAGGTCTCCACATAACCTTTCAACTTCAGCTTCTTTGGCATCAGTGCTTGAGGCATGGGCTTAGATTACTGTGTTATTGAATGATTTGTCATGGAAACAAACATAGATTATACTGTCATTTTTGAGATTGCCCCCAAGTACTGAATTTCACACTCTTTTGTTGACTATGAGGGCTACTTCATTTCTTCTAGGGATTCTTGCCCACAGTAGTAGATATAATGGTTATCTGAATTAAATTCACCCTTTCCAGTCCACTTTAGTTCACTGATTCCTAAAATGTCAGTGTTCACTCTTGCCATCTCCTCTTTGACCACTTCCAATTTACCATGTTTAGTTCACTGATTCCTAAAATATCTATGCTCACTCTTGACATCTCCTGTTTGACCACTTCCAATTTACCTTGATTCATGGACCTAACATTCCAGGTTCCAATGCAGTATTGTTCTTTACATCATCGGACATTACTTCCATCACCATCACATCCACAGCTGAGCGCTGTTTTTGCTTTGGCTCTGTCTCTTCATTCTTTCTGGAAATATTTCTCCACTCTTCTCCAGTAGCATATTGGGCACCTAACAACCTGGGGAGTTCATCTTTCAGTGTCGTATCTTTTTGCCTTTTCATACTGCTCATGGGGTTTTCAAGGCAAGAATACTGAAGTGGCTTGCCATTCCCTTCTCCAGTGGACCATGTTTTGTCAGAACTCTCCACTATGACCTGTCTGTCTTGGGTGACCCTACACAGCATGACCCATAGTTTCATTGAGTTAGACAAGGCTGTGGTCCATGTGATCAGTTTGATTAGTTTTCTGTGATTGTGGTTTTCTGTGATTCAAGAGAATGTTGGATCCCATGAAAAAAAGATACCCCAAGTTCAAGGGCAAAGGAGAAGCCCCAGCAAGATGGTAGGAGGGGCAAAATCACATTTAGAATCAACTTTCATACCCACCAGAGATATTCGGAGGGTTCAGACAAAACCTTGTGTGCACCAGAACCCAGAGACTCCACAGAGAATGTGCCAGGCCTGCCTTTGAGTGTTTGAGTGTCTCCTGTGGTGGCGTGGGTCAACAGTGGCCTGCTGCAGGGGAAAGGGCTCTGGGTGCAGCGGACCTGGGTCACACGGCGTGTGGCATAAGCCCTCCCAGAGGAGGTCACCATTAAGCCCACCTTATAGCTGCCAAGCAGACGACCCGCAAACTGCAAAGCAATTATACCAAATAAACTCTCGTACTATTAACAAAGTTCTAAGACCCACAACAGAATTTCCAATCTGGGGATCTGACAGACGGACTGAGAATCCCCAGGGAATTTGACTTCGGAGGCCAGTGGGATTTGATTATAGAACTTACACAGGATTCAGGAAACAGACTCTTGGAGGGCACAGACAAAACCTTGTATGCACCAGGACCCAGGAGAAAGGAGCAGTGATCCCACAAGAGACTGACCCAGACTTGCCTGGGAGTGTCCAGGAGTCTAAGGTGGAGGTATGGGTTGACAGGGATCTGCTGCAGGGTCAGGAGCACTGAATACAACAGTGAGTGCACAACCTTTTGAAGGAGGTCGCCATTATCTTTATTACCCCTGCTATAGTTTAGTCTCAGGTCGAAAAGAGGGAGGGAACACAGCCCCTCCCATCAACAGAAAATTGAGTTAAAGATTTACTGAGAATGGCCCCGCCCATCAGAACAAGACCCAGTTTACCCCACAGTCAGTCTCTCCCATCAGGAAGCTTCCAGAAGCCTCTTATCCTTATCCATCAAGGGGTAGACAGAATGAAAACCACAATCACAGACCTCCTAGAACTAACACACACACAAAATAAAATGTTCAATTCATCACTGGGTATTGGAATGCAAATATAAGAAGTCAAGAGATACCTGCAGTAACAGGCAAGTTTGGCCTTGGAGAACAAAATGAAGCAAGGCAAAGTCTAACTGAATTCCGCCAAGAGAATGCACTGGTCATAGCAAATACCCTCTTTTAACAGCACAAGAGACAACTTTACACATGAACATCACCAAATGGTCAGTACTGAAATCAAATCGGTTGCATTGTTTGTAGCTGAAGATGGAGAAGCTGTGTAGAGTCAGCAAAAGCAAGACCTGGAACTGACTATGGCTCAGATCATCAGGTTCTCATAGAAAAATTCAGGCTTAAACTAAAGAAAGCAGGGGAAACTACTAGGCCAACCAGGTATGACTAAATCAAATCCATTATGAATATGTAGTAGAGGTAACAAATAGATTCAAGGGATTAGAACTTGTGAACAATATGCCTGAAGAACTATGAACAGAGATCCATATTATTTTATAGGAGGAAGCAAACAAAACTATTCCAAAGAAAAAGAAAAACAATAAGGCAAAGTGGTTACCTGAGGAGGTTTTACAAGTAGCTGAATAAAGAAGAGAAGGAAAAAACAAGGGAGGAACAGAAAGCTATATCCAACTAAATACACAGTTCCAAAGAACAGCACAGAGAGAAAAGAAGGCCTTCTTCAATGAACAGTGCATAAAACTAGAAGAAAACAAAAGAAGGAGAAAGACCAGAGATCTCTGCAGTAAAACTGGAAATATCAAGGGAACATTTCACCCAAAGATGGGCACAATAAAAGACAGAAAGGTGGAGACCTAGTAAATGCTGAAGAGATCAAAAAAGATGGAAAGACTACATGGAAGAACTGTACAAAAAAGATCTTAATGAACCAGATTAGTATGATGGTGTGGTCAGACACCCAGAGGCAGACATTCTGGACTGCCAAGTCAAGTGGGCCTTAGGAAGCACTGCTGTTAATGAAGCTAGTGGATACAATGGAATTCCAGTAATTATGCAAAACCCTAAAGGATGATGCAATCAAGGCTGCATTCAATATGTCAGCAAATCTGGAACACTCAGCAGTGGTCACGGATAGGAAAAGGTTGATCCTCATCCCAATTCCCAAAAAGGATAGGACTAAAGAATGTGCTAACTGTTGGGCAATTGCACCTACCTCCCATTCTGATAAAGTCGTGCCTTGAAATCTGGCATGCTGGGCTTCAGTGTTATGTGAACCAATAACTTCCAGATGTCCAAGCTGGGTTTAGAAAAGGCAGAGGAACCAGAGACCAAATTGCCAACATTGACTAGATAACAGAGAATGCAAGGGAATTTCATTAAAATATCTCCTCTGTTTCATCAACTATGTCTGGTGTGACCCTGTTTGTTTAACCTATACACTGAGCACATCATGAGAAATGCCAGGCTGGATGAGTTACAAGCTGGAATCAAGAGATGAGAGAAACATCAACAACCTCAGTTATGTGAATGATACCAGCCTAATGGTAGAAAGCGAAGAGCAACTAAAGAGCTGCTTGATGAGGGTGAAGGAGAAGAGTGAAAGAGCTGGCTTAAACTAAATAACTAAGATCATGGCATCTGGCCCCATTACTTCATGGCAAATAGAAGGGGAAAATGTGGAAGTAGTGACAGATTTCCTCTAAAACCACTGTGGATGGTGACTGCAGTTATGAGATCAGAAGATGATTGCTTCTTGTTAGGAAAACTATGACAAACCTAGACAGTGTGTTGAAAAGCAGAGACATTACTCTGCCTAAAAAGGTCCATATACTCAAGTCTAAGGTCTTCTCAGTGGTCATGTATGGTTCTGAGACCTGGACCAGAAAGAAGGTGGAACCCGAAGAATTGATACTTACAAAATGTAATGCTGGAGAACACTCCTGCAGGTCCCTTGGACAGCAAAGAGATCCAACTAGCCAATCTTAAGGAAAATCATTGCTGAATATTCATTGGAAGGGAAAAGCTGAAGCTGAAGTTACAGAATTTTGATTATCTGATGCGAACAGCCAACTCATTGGAAAAATCCCTGATACTAGGACAGATTGAGGGAAGAAAGAGAAAAAAGTGTCAGAGGATGAGATGGCTGGATGGCAAAACTGATGCAATTGACATGAACTTGGGCAAACTTTGGGAGAGGGACAGGGAGGCCTGGCATGCTGCAGTCCATGGGGTCGCAAAGAGTGTGACACACCTGCGTGACTGAACAACAATAACAGCAACAACATAGTATTACTATCACTATTATCATGTCTGAAATTCATCAAATGGTTACTCTGATAACACTGGAACAAAGCATTTAACAAATACATCTCTTTCACTCTCATCATGACCCTTTGAGATTGATAGAGAAAGAGAAAAGCAACCTCTGAGTTCCAAGACCTGAGCTGGTACCACAATGGCCCTTCTGTTCTCCTGCTCAACATAAACGTTTTACAATGCTTCCACACCAGATGAGACCATTCTGGGTTGGTGAAAGATCTACACAAAAATAGGACATTGGATAATCATGTTTGAGCACTGAGCAAAGGAAAACATTACACAAACCATCAATATGACCATACACCTTCCTATCTTGAGTGACTGTTAGTTCTTGGCCAAGTACTAACCCCTATCTAGTCTTTGCCTCTTAGAGTTAAGATTAAGATACTCAGAGAACTATCACACTTCCTAAATATCATCCATCCAGACAAAGCCAGCTATCTGAAATCGTCCCCAAATTCAGCTCAGAAGCCCACATCTTATAAGTTCTTTCTAACACTGTCTTAAGAGGACTGCATATTATTATCCAAGATAATACCACTTCCTTGCTGCAGTGAGTAATAAACTCAATGAGTTCAACTAGAAACGGGAGTATTTTAGTGTTCTCTGGTTAGAAACATTGACAAGTACAAGCCTTGTCCTTATTTTTATAAAGAAAGCAAAGCTCAGAGATGTTGACAGTTTTCCCAGGACTGGAAAGATATGAAAAAGAGTACCAACACCCTGTGTGTTCTCGTTTATTCAAATACTAATACTTGCTCTGGTCTCCGTGACATAGTGAAACAGATACTGTCTGTTTCCAAAGTTGCCTTCATTCTAAATCTTCCAAGATGCTGAGCAAGAAAGCATCATCAAAGACCCTCTGCTTGGGAGAGTAGGGACCTGCCATATTTGGAAATGAATACAGCAGCTAAGTGCCATCTCTATGTCTCCATTTCCTCCCTTGAAGGATTCTTAGCATGATGCATGGAAAAATGCAGGCAAAATGAGAACACAGAGCCAGGGATACTAAACAGTAGTTGCCCTTTCTTTATCTGAAGTTAGAAGCCCCCTCCCCACATGTGACCTCAAGGAATCAGATTTCTTAGAAAAGTGGACAACTGAACCTCACGCCCATTGTCCTCCTGAGAGTCAGGAGGACAACCTGCCCCCCAGTTTGACTGAACTTAGAAGTAAGAAGAAAAGTTGTCATGTTGACATGTGTATCTCCCAGGATTCTGTGTAACTTGTGCAGCTATTAAGAAGTCATTGATGACATAATGAGGTTGCTTCCTATACCTGGTAGGGCACAGTCTGTGGAAAGGTAAAGGTTAGGTGCTGACAGTCTGCAGAACAGTGAGAAGGACCACCATTTCCATGGACCCTATTGGTTGAGGTTTGTAATTACAAACAACAGACTCCACTCTAGTCAGTTTAATTTTGAATGTGCATTTATTGAAATATAGCCCATAGGGCTTGAGGCTACAGAAATGAAAATTGCAAATCCTTGTACAGTCAAGAAACATTTTTAAATGAAACTCTTCTCTCATGACTGATGCTCAGAACTGGATGCTGGAAATACCACCTTGGACACCCAGAAGGAGAGCAGTGATGGTGGGGACAGGGATGAAGGTAAGGATGCTGTGAGGATGGGGGTGAAAACAAAAATCCTGTGTTACACTGCAGCCTCTGAGTTAATGTGGTCCTGAGGAATGTGCTCCTACTTTACTCCTTCCTTACTCAAATAATTATAAACAGCCTCATTGGTGCCAGGAACTGTGTGAAGTGCTAGGGGTAAACAGAAGACATGCTCTCACGGTGATGAGAGCCACCTGGATAGAAGAGAATTAGACGTGTTGACCAATAGAGGAAAGGAAATAGGCACACTCTGCTGAGGGTGGGGAGAGAAGAACTGTGAGGAGACTGAAGACATTCAGATGTAGACACAGCCCAGCCCTGCAGGAGTCCTCCTCGGACATCAGAGTTTCAGGGAACACTCTTCGTGTGTCCTCTGCAAAAAGAAAGGAACTTGTTGAGTGCCATCAGTGTAGCCCCAGACCTGGACAATGGTCAACCTAATAGATCCTGTATTTTAAAAAAAATATGGAACCACATTCCCAAATCACAAAGAAGGAAATGAGTTTTCTAAGCCTAGGTGGGGTGCTCAGGAGCACTGCAGACCTGCCCTGGAGGGTGGCTGAATCAGTGTTCCCATCTAAGAAAGAGAAGCATGTGATCAGGCTGAGATGACCACAAAGAGGCATCAGGGGTTGACCTTCTGCCATTCTCTCCCTGGTTTCACAGGACACTGCAGCCTCTCCTCCTGGCAGCAGCGAGGGGGAGGACACTGTGCAGGGTGAATGGTGTGTGGCCCCCTGAGCTCCCCACCTCTTTCCCCAGCCCTTCCCCTCCTCCTGTGCCCTGCCCCCTGTCTTACCACAGGGACTATGCGTTTGGATGGCAGGTCTGCCTGCAGTCCTCCAATGTCAGGAAGTTGTTTCTGTTTCCTCCACAATCGCCATATAAAAACATCTCACAGTACCCGGTCTGGGTATTGAAGAAGTACCTGACCATCGTGGCCTTGCAGACACCCACAAATTTAGGCTCCATGCAGAAAGCAGGCATAGAAGTTGGTGAAACTAGAGGGACAATGGCAGAGTTATGAGGATGGTCATCACTGCTCCGTACAAGGACAACAACTAGAACCACCGGTTTGTTTGCAAGAGAGAATGTTAGGGTTGTGGAGTGTGGTCAAATTGAAATGCCCATGTGAAAACACCCCTTCTGGGGCAGAATATGAATGTTGCTAGGGATGGCATGATATAGTAATCATGTACAAATGTATATCTCCTCATTAAGTCTTTTAAGAAAGATAGGTATAATGCCTCTGATAAGCTGAAGAACATCTATAAGACTTCTGAGGTGGTCCAGTGGTTAGGAATCTGTATTCCAATTAAGTAGTCCTAGGTTCAATTCCTGGTCAGGAAACTCAACTTTCAAATGCTGTAGACAGTAAGGCGGCAGGGCATAAATTCTTTATACTTATAACTGGAACTCTGTTCAAAGGATGTATGTAACATATTTCCCCTCTTCAGGTGAGGAAATTGCAGATAACTTTTCCCATGAAACAAAGCATGTGGATGGTAGAGTCAGGACAAGTTGCTATGGTGTCACACAACTCATCGGATATAATATATGATTCTACCAGGAATTCAGGGAACACAGTTTACTTGTAAGAGTTTCTGGAGCTAGCAACCTACTTTTATTACTTCCTTGTATATACGGTAACCTAAGCCCCCAAATCAAAGGGCAGACTGAGCCTGGGTTTATCCTATCACAAATATATGGTGTCTCTACCAACATTAAGCCATTCTCCAAACACCCACTGGGTGTCCCCCAGTCAGTTGATGTCTGGTATGAAATCTATGCAGTTACTGCAGATCCCACAGGTTGAGCACCCAAGACTGTCCTCACTTTAGTGCAAGCAACGTGGTCCGCACTTAGTTTTGCTTGTGACCAAATGGTTAAAATGGAGAGGTCCATGATCCCAACTCCATGTTCAATAACTGAGTGTTAATGATGACCAAACTTTGGACAACACTTACTTACTGTTCCCAGATGAAGATACATGAAACGTTCACAGTGAAATGGAGGAGAGGAGTAGGGAAAAGGGGCAGTGAAGGTGTGTGGAGCCTCCATTCCCCAGGGAACACAGCACCCTCACAATGGTATTGACCACCCAGCAAACTCTGAACCCAGATATTTATGCCCTGTTCAGGTTTCAATAAATAGTCTTACTGATTGAATCATTGGTCATTGATCTGAACCTCAGTGCCCTTCCCTCTTCCCCAAGGCGCAGACACTACAAACCTTTCATCTCCTCATTGAGTGTTGAGTATTCCATATTGAGCGTAGGAAATTCCTCTTGCGTATGGTTATCAAACTGTATTCCGGAAATCATCACCTGACCTATGAAGGAGTGTAAATTTCAAGAGTTTCAGGAGGCCTGGTCCATGAAACAGGAAAAGGATCAAACATGGGTAAGATAATAACAGTCAAAAGACAACAAGGGAAACGGCCTGGAGACTTCCACTATATTGTATCAGCCTTGCTCCCACAGGCTACCCCACAAGGGCTGTGTTTCTTGCTTTCCCTGCAATTGCCCTCCTCCATGGTTTGACATCTTTTGATTACTCTTAACAACACAGGAATAAACATTATTTGATAGAGAAATATTTTTACTTGGCCACAGCAAGTAGGTAGAGAATATTTTTTCAGATTACACATTGTGGTTGTGAGTGGACAAATCTGGTCGTGACACATGGATAAACTGTTTCTATTCATAACTCGTAATCTATTCTAAGAACTAATGTAACATGTTTCCCCTGTTCAGATGAGGAAACTGCTGATAACTTGCCCAGGACACAAGCATGTGGGCGGCCTGGTCAGGACAAGATACTGTCATGTCACATCACATTTGATACACTATTGATTGGCTAGGAACTTGACAACATAAATAACGGGTGAGCGTTTCCAGGGCTTACTTTCACTACTCACCTCTCCCCAAGCCTCAACAGAGCCCTCACATCACAGGGGAGGGTGAGCCTGGGTGAGTCTATTTTTCCTGACAAAAAATACGTGGTTTTTCCACCAACCATCCAATTCCCAGCACCCAACAGGCCTCCCACTGTCCATTGACTTCTGATATCATATCTGTGGAGTCAGGGCCGAAGGCATAGGTTGAGGTATCAAGACTGCTCTGACCTCAGATGCCAGCCTTGTGTTCTCGAGTTATCATGTTTCTGACCAAGTGACTGAAACTTGGAATTTCCATGACTCCACCTCCATGCTCAAAAACTCGATCGAACCAGCGACCAAATTCAGAAAACTCTTAATCACTATTCTCATATTAACATACAGGAAAAAACTCAGAAACCATGAAATGGAGGAGATCTTTCATACATGGGAGAAGTGGAGATGGACAGAGCCTCCATGCCTTCCTGAGCAGAGCACCCTCGCCTCATGACAGTTTCTTCCCACCTCATGAGCTCTCTGAGCCAATATTTATGGATTTTTATTGAGGTTTCACTCAATAGGCATATGTATTGAATTGTCAGCCAGTGGTGACTGATCTCAGTCTCAGTGCCCTCCTCTCTCCCCATAGGTGCAGAAAGTTCCAACCTTTAAGGGCTTTGTTGACTATTTCGGCCAATCCTGTTAGTATACTGGCTCCCTTTCCGAAAATCTTGGTACCTAAGAAAAACAAACATTTCAAAAATTTTCACGACCGTTGGACCATAAACCAGGACAACGTTCAAATGTGAAAAATAAAATGATAGGAAAAAGTGGACAAAGGAAAAGGCCTGGAAAATTTGCTAATATTATTCAAGGCTTGGTCCCATGAGCCAAAGGCTTGTTTGCATCCTTTCCCAGCAGTTCCATTTCTGAGTGGTCAGGGTTTGTGTGATTAATTTTTAAATAAAGGGATAATCATTATTTGACCCATAAATATTCTTTCTTTCTGGCCCCAAATAAGTAGGTAGAGAAATATTTCATGAACATATCCTGTGGAAAATAACCAAACATGGCCTTGAAATGTGAATAAACTGCTTATATTTATGACTGATAATATGTTCAGTGGAGAAGGAAATGGCAACCCACTCCAGGATTCTTGCCTGGAAAACCCCATGGACAGAGGAACCTGGCAGGCTTAGTCCGTGGGTGGCAAAGAGTCGGACACGACTGAAGAAACTTCACTTCATGTTCAAAGGACTCATGTAGTGCTTATCTGCTATTCAGATGAGGACTATAGATGACTTGCCAGAGGACACATGGCATGAGGGTGAAAGGGTCTGAGCAAGATACACGCTGTCACACCCACTGATACACTCTGCTATTCTGAAGGGAACTCTGAAAATACTGATAACTGGTAATGGCTTCTGGGTGCAGTGTCCCACTTTCATTACTCCCTGGCCCAGCACTCACCTGAACTCCCAAAGCACAAGGGAGAGTGACTTGGGTTTCCTTGACACCAAATATGTGGTGTCTCTTGAAACAACATCCAATTCCCCAAACACCCACTGGGCGTGCCACAAGGCAATTTAATTCGGAGAGGAAATCGGGGGAGTGAGTATACATTCTGCATGTTGAGGTCTCAGAACTGTCCTCACTTCAGATATCAACCATGTGGGCACATCGCTCATGATTTGACAAAGTGTCTAAAACTGGGAAGTTCCAGTACCTCACCTCCATGTTCAATAACTCAATTAAACTGATGACCAAACTCAGGAAGACAACTCAAATGTGGATCTCACAATAATATTAAGGATAAATCTAGACACATCAAAATGAACAGATGTGCAAGGCAAAGTGGAAGTGGAGTTGTGGGGAGGCTCCACGTCCTAGAGAACACAGAACCCTCATATCAACAACCTCGCTAATTTAACAGCCCAAAAGCTTTCTTAATGCCAACTTTTATGGATTCTTATTCAGGTTTCATTAAACAGGTATTTTGATTGAATCATTGGCCAGTGGTTACTGGTTCCAAAAATCAGGGCCCTCTCCTCTCCCCAAAAATACAAGAAGATCAAACCTTTAATCACACCGCCGAGGATACTTTTGACCACGTGTACTACTGAACGCTTCTCAAGTACCCGTTTATGGCTTGTCTCCACACCTATGAAAAACAGAAAATTCCAGATTTCAGGAGGCCTGGTCTGAACTAAAACAAGGATCGAATATGCCTAATAAAATGGTAGTGAAGAGTGGACAAAGGAGGGAACAAACATGGATAATAAACAATATACAAAACGGGACATGGGAAAGGGACTGGAGACTTTCCTAATAATTTCTCAGCTTTAGTATCAGGAGTCAACCTACAGAGGACTGTTTTACAAATTCCCTGCAGAACACTCATACCAAGTTTTTCTCATTTCTTTTCATGATAGCAGGATACTCCTTATTTGACACCTAAATATTTATCCTTGCCCAAAGTAAGAAGGTAAAGAAATTTCTTGAGATTTATACATCCTGGTGGAACCTGCACAAAACTCACCATGAAACATTTATGTAATGTTGAGGTCTCAAGATACAGATTTATTGATTGAATTATTGGTCATTAGTCATTGATCTCAATCTCACTTCCCTTTGCTCTTCCCCCGAGGTGCAGAAAATACAAACCTTTATTCTCCTCACTGAGTGTTGAGTATTCAATCTGGAGTGTCGGCAATTCCTCTTGTGTGTGGTTATCGAATTGTATTCCGGAAATCATCACCTGACCTATGAAAGAGGGTAAATTTCAAGAGTTTCAGGAGGCCTTGATGATGGAAATAAGAAAAGGATCAAACATGGATGAGATAATAACAGTCAAAAGACAACAAGGGAAAGGGCCTGTCACTTTCATTATGTTGTATCAGCCTTGCTCCCACAGTCTACCCCACGAGGGCTGAGATTCTCACTTTCCCTGCCGTGGCCCTCCTACATGGCTCAGCACCTTTTGATTACTCTTAATAATACAGGAATGAACACTATTTGATAAAGAAATATTTTCCCGTGGCCAAAGCATGCAGGTACAGAATCTTTCTTCACAATTACACATTGTGTTGGAAAATGGACAAATCTGCTCTTGACACATGAATACAGTCTTTTTATTTGTAACTCATCATCTATTCTAAGGACTAATGTAACCCTGTTCCACTCTTTTGGAATCCTGTTCCAAAACTAATATTTCCCTTGATCAGATGAGGAAACGGCAGATGACTTGGTCAGGACAGAAGCATGTGGGTGGCCAGGTCAGGACAACATGCTGTCATGTCACAACTAATTTGATACACGATAGATTGGTTAGGAACTCAACAATACAGAGGACGGTGAGAGTTCCCAGGCCCAGGGTCTTACTATCACTACACACCTCGCCCCAAGGCTCACCTGAGCCCTCAAATCACAGGGGAGGGTGAGTCTGGGTGAGTCTATTTCTCCTGACACCAAATACATGGCTTCTCCACCAAGCATCCAATTTGAAACACCCAGCGGGCTGCCCCCTGTCCAGTGATTTTTGATACAGTATCTGTGGAGTCAGGGCCGATGCCACAGGTTGAGGTATCAAGGCTGCCCTGACTATAGATGCTAGCCATGTGTTCTCGAGGTATCATGCTTCTAACCAAGTGACTCAAACTTTAAATTTCCATGCTTCCAACTCCATGCTCAAAAAGTCAATCAAACCAGTGACCAAACTCAGGAAACCCTTATTAAACTGTTCTCAGATTAACGTAGTACAAGGAAAAACTCAGAAACAGTGAAATGGAGGAGATCTTTAGGGCACAGGAGGAGTGGAGATGGACGGAGCCTCCATGCCTCCTGAGCAGACACCCTCACCTCATCACCGTTTCTTCCCACCTCATAAAGTCTCTGAACTAATATTGATATAAGGATTTTTACTGAGGTTTCACTCAAGAGTCATATGCATTCAATCGTCAGCCAGTGGTAACTGATCTCAGTCTCAGTGCCCTCCTCTCTCCCCAGGGGTGCAGAAAGTCCTAACCTTTAAGTGCTTTCTCAACTATTTCAGCCAATCCTGTTAGTACGCTGAATCCCGTTGCAAAAATCTTGGTACCTGTGAAAGACAAACATTTCAAAAATGTCAGGAATATTGGACCATGAACCAGGACAATGTTCAAATATGAAAAATAAAATGATAGGCAAAGAAAGACAAAGGAAAGGACTGTGGAATTTTCTAATATTGTACAAGCCTTGGTCCCATGAACCAACCACACAAGGCCTGGGTTTCGTGCTTTCTCTGCAGTTGCCTTTCTCAGTGGTCCAGGTCTGTGTGACTAATTTTTAAATAGATGGATATTCATTATTTGACAATAAATATTCTTTTTTTCTGGCCCCAAGTAGGCAGGTACAGAAATCTTTCATGAACATATCCTGGTGTAAAAATTACTAAGAATGGCTGTGAAATGTGAACACTCTTTATATGTATGACTCGTAATATGATCAAGGAACTCATGCAACACTTATCTGCTGTTCAGATGAGGACTATAGATGACTTACAATAGGATACATGGCATGAAGGAGCCAGGGTTGGAACAAGATACTTCCGTGTCACAACTCACTTGATATACTATACTATCCTACTCTGCCAGGAACACTGAAAATACTGAGAACAGGTAATAGGTTCTGGGTGCAGTGTCCCACTTTCATTATTCCCTGGCCCAGCACGCACCCAAGCTCCCGAAGCACAAGGGAGAGTGACTTGGGTTTCCTAGACACCAAATGTGGAGTCTCTAGAAACAATATCCAATTCCCCAAACACCCACTGGGTATGCAACAAGGCAATTTAATTCAGAGAGGAAATCAGGGGAGTGAACATGCATTCTGCAGGTTGAGGTCTCAGAACTGTCCTCATTTCGGATGCCAGCCATGTGCGCTCATCCCTCATGATTTGACAAAGCGTCTAAAACTGGGAAGTTCCATTACCCCACCTCCATGTTCAATAACTCAGTTAATCTGAAGACCAAACTCAGGAAGTCCATTCACATAGGGATCACACCTTACTACTAAGAATGATTCTAGGCACACCAAAATGAGTAGATGTGCAAGGCAATATGGAAGTGCAGTTGTGGGGAACAGCCATGTCCTAGAGAACACACGACCCTCACATCACCACCCTCCTGTTTTAACAGCCCAGAAGCTCTCTGAATGCCCACAGTTGTGGATTCTTCTTGAGGTTTCACTAAACAGGTGTTTTGATTGAATCACGGGCCAGTGGGCCCTGTTCCCAGTCTCAGTGTCCTGTCCTCTCCCCAGAGGTGCAGGAAGAACAAACCTTTAAGCACACCACCGAGGATGCCTTTAACCACAGGTAGTACTGAGCGCTTCTCAAGGCCATGTTTATGGCTTGTCTCCACACCTAGGAAAGACAGTAAATTCCAAGAGTTCCAGGAGGCCTGGTCCATGGACTAAAACAATGATCACATATGGATAACAAAGTAGTCATCAAAAATGGACAAATGAGGGGAAAAAATATGGATAATATGGAATAGTCAACAGAGAATGTAGAAAAGAGCCTGAAGACTTTCCTAATAATGTCTCAGCTTTGGTATCAGGAGGCAACATACACAGGGCTGTTTCTTACATTCCCTGCAGAGTATTCATCTCAGTATGTTCTAATTGTTTTTCATGATAGAGGAATACTCATTATTTGACACCTAAATATTCTTTGTGGCCCAAAGTAAATAGGTAAAGAAATTTTTTAGATGAATACATACTGGTGGAACATGTACTAAATTCACCAGGAACTATCTGTGCACAGTTGAGGTTTCAACAAACAGGCTTATTGATTGAATCATTGGTCTTTGGTCATTCATCTGAATCTCAGTGCCCTCCCCTCTTCCCTCAGGTGCCAAAAATACCAACCTTCATTCTCCTCACTGAGTGTTGAGTATTCAATCTGGAGTGTTGGCAATTCCTCTGGCGTGTGGTTATCGAATTGTATCCCGGAAATCATCACCTGACCTATGAAAGAGAGTAAATTTAGAGTTTTAGGAGACCTGGTCCGTAAAACAAGAAAAGGAACAAACATGAATAAGATAATACCAGTCAAAAGACAGCCAGGGAAGGGGCCTGGAGACTTTCCCGATATTGGACCAGCCTTGCTCCCACAGGCGACCCCACAAGGGCTGTGTTTCTTGCTTTCCCTGCAGCTGCTCCCCTTGTGACTCGGATCTTTTGATTACTCTTAATAATACAGGAATAAACATTATTTGATAAAGAAATATTTATACTTGGCAACAGAAAGTAGGTAGAGAATTTTTTTTCTTTCAGCTAAAGGCATTGTGTTGTAAAATGGACAAATCAGGTTGTGACACATGAATAAACACTTTCCTTTCGTAACTGGCCATCTGTACTAAGAGCTCATGTAACATGTTTTCCCTGTTCAGGTGAGGACACTGCTGATGACTTGCCCAGGAGTAAGAAAGTGGGTTACCTGGTCAAGACAATATACAATGATGTCACAACCCATTTGATACACTATTCATTGGCTAGAAACTCAACATTACAGAGAACTAGTGAGAGTTTCCAGGTCCAGGGGCTGACTTTCACTACTCACCTCTCCCAAGCCTCACCTGAGCCATCAAATCACAGGGCAGGGTGAGTCTGGGTTTTTTCCTGACACCAAGTATGTGGTTTTTCCAACAACAATCCAATTCCCCACACCCAAAGGGCGCCCAGTGTCCATGCATCTCTGAGACCGTATATGTGGAGTTAGTGCTGATGCCACAGGTTGAGACATCGAGACTCCCCAGACTTCAGATGCCAGCCACATGTTCTCAGGTCATTATGTTTCTGAACAAGTGACTAAAACTTGAAATTTCCACTCTACCTCCATGCTCAGAAACTCAATCACACCAGTGAACAAACTCAGGAGAACTCTTAATCACTGTTCTCAGAGTAACGTACAGGAAAAAACTCAGAAACAGTGAAATGGAGGAGATCTTTAGGGCTGGGTGTAGTGGAGTTGGATGCAGCCTACATGCCCTTCTGAGCACAGCATCCTCAACTCATCACCATTTAGCCCCTCTTTATAAGCTCTCTGAGCCAATATTTATGGATTTTTAATGAAGTTTCACTCAAGAGTCGTATGTATTGAATCATCAGCCAGTGGTGACAGACCTCAGTCTCAGTGCCCTCCTCTCACCCCAGAGGTGCAGAAAGTCCTAACCTTTAAGTGCTTTCTTGACTATTTCAGCCAATCCTGTTAGTATACTGGCTCCCTTTCCGACAATCTTGGCACCTATGAAAGACAAACATTTCAGGAATATTGTACCATGAACCAGGACAGTGTTCACATATGAAAAATAAAATGATAGGAAGAGGTAAGACAGAGGAAAGGCATGGAGAATTTTCTAATGTTGTACAAGCCTTGGTCCCATGAACCAACCACACAAGGCCTGTGTTTCATGCTTTGCCGGCAGTTGCTCTTCTCAGTGCTCCAGGTCTAGGTGATTCATTTTTAAAAACAGGAATAATCATTACTTGTCCCATAAATATTTGTTCTTTATGGCCCCAAGTAAGTAGCTACAGAAATATTTCATGAACATTTACTGCTGTAAAATGATCAAACATGGCAATGAAATGTGAATAAGCTATTTATATTGATGACTCATAGTATATTCAAAAACTCATGCAACAATTATCTGCTGTTCAGATGAGGACTATATTTGACTTGCTGGAGGGCACACAGCATGAGGGTGACAAGGTTCAAAAAAGTCACTACCCACTTGATATACTACCCTATTCTGCCTGGAACTCCGAAAATACTGATAACTGGTGACAGCTTCTGGGTGCAGTGTCCCATTTTCACTAGTCCCCTGGCCCAGCACTCACCTGAGCTCCCAAAGCACAAGGGAGAGTGAGTTGGGTTTCCTTGACACCAAATATGTGGTGTCTCTAGAAACAACATCCAGGTACCCAAACACCCACAGGGTTTGCCACACGGCAATTTAATTCAGAGCTGAAACTGGGGGAGTTAACATACATTCTGCATTTTGAGTCTCAGAATTGTCCTGAGTCAGAAGCCAGCCATGTGTGCCTATTCCTCATGATTTGACAAAGTGTCTAAAACTGGGAAGTTCCATTACCCCACCTCCATGTTCAATAACTCAGTTAATCTGATGACCAAACTCAGGAAGACCACTCACATAGGGATCATGCCTAGTTATTAAGGATAATTCTAGGCACACCAAAATGAGGAGATGTGCAAGGCAATGTGGAAGTGGAGTTGTGGGGAACCTCCATATCCTAGAGAACAGAGGAACCTCACATCACCACCCTCCCTGTTTTAACAGCCCAGAAGCTCTCTGAATGCCCACAGTTGTGGATTCTTCTTGAGGTTTCACTAAACTGGAATTTTGATTAAATGGTGGGCCAGTGGGCACTGTTCCCAGTCTCAGTGCCCTTCCTCTCCCAGAGGTACAAGAAGAACAAACCTTTAAGCACACCACCGAGGATGCCTTTAACCACAGGTAGTACTGAGCGCTTCTCAAGGCCATGTTTATGGCTTGTCTCCGTACCTAGGAAAGACAGTAAATCCAAGAGTTCCAGGAGGTCTGGTCCATGAACTAAAACAATGATCACATATGAATAACAAAAGAGTCGTAAAAATGGACAAATGAGGGAAAAAGTATGGATGATATGCAATAGTCAAAAGAGAATGTGGGAAAGGGCCTGGAGACTTTCCTAATAATGTCTCAGCTTTGGTATCAGGAGGCAACCTACACAGGGCTATTTCTTACATTCCCTGCAGAGTATTCATCCCAGCTGGCTCTAATTATTTTTCATGATAGAGAAATAGTCATTATTTGACACCCAAATATTCTTTGTGGTGCAAAGTATGGGGTAAAGAAATTTTTTAGATGAATACATACTGGTCAACATGTACTAAATTCACCATGAAATATCTATGCACAGTTGAGGTTTCAACAAACAGGCTTATTGATTGAATCATTGGTCGTTGGTCATTGATCTGAATCTCAGTGCCCTCCCCTCTTCCCTCAGGTGCCAAAAATACCAACCTTCATTCTCCTCACTGAGTGTTGAGTATTCAATCTGGAGTGTTGGCAATTCCTCTGGCGTGTGGTTATCGAATTGTATCCCGGAAATCATCACCTGACCTATGAAAGAGAGTAAATTTAGAGTTTTAGGAGACCTGGTCCGTAAAACAAGAAAAGAAACAAACATGGATAAGATAATACCAGTCAAAAGACAGCCAGGGAAGGGGCCTGGAGACTTTCCCGATATTGGACCAGCCTTGCTCCCACAGGCGACCCCACAAGGGCTGTGTTTCTTGCTTTCCCTGCAGCTGCTCCCCTTGTGACTCGGATCTTTTGATTACTCTTAATAATACAGGAATGAACATTACCTCATAAAGAAATATTTTCCCTGGCCAAAGCATGCAGGTACAGAATCTTTCTTCACAATTACACATTGTGTTGGAAAATGGACAAATCTGTTCTTGATACGTAAATAAAGTCTTTATACTCATAACTTGTCATTTGTTCTAAGAACCAATGTAACACTGTTCCATTCCTTTGGAACCCTGTACCAAAACTAATATCTCCCTTGATCAGATGAGAAAATGGCAGATGACTTGGTCAGGACAGAAGCATGTGGGTGGCCAGGTCAGGACAACATGCTGTCATGTCACAACTAATTTGATACACGATAGATTGGTTAGGAACTCAACCATACAGAGGACTGGTGAGAGTTCCCAGGCCCAGGGTCTTACTATCACTACACACCTCGCCCCAAGGCTCACCTGAGCCCTCAAATCACAGGGGAGGGTGAGTCTGGGTGAGTCTATTTCTCCTGACACCAAATACATGGCTTCTCCACCAAGCATCCAATTTGAAACACCCAGCGGGCTGCCCCTGTCCAGTGATTTTTGAGACCATATATGTGGAGTTAGTGCTGATGCCACAGGTTGAGACATCGAGACTCCCCAGACTTCAGATGCCAGCCACATGTTCTCAGGTCATTATGTTTCTGAACAAGTGACTAAAACTTGAAATTTCCACTCTACCTCCATGCTCAGAAACTCAATCACACCAGTGAACAAACTCAGGAGAACTCTTAATCACTGTTCTCAGAGTAACGTACAGGAAAAAACTCAGAAACAGTGAAATGGAGGCGATCTTTAGGGCTGGGTGTAGTGGAGTTGGATGCAGCCTACATGCCCTTCTGAGCACAGCATCCTCAACTCATCACCATTTAGCCCCTCTTTATAAGCTCTCTGAGCCAATATTTATGGATTTTTAATGAAGTTTCACTCAAGAGTCGTATGTATTGAATCATCAGCCAGTGGTGACAGACCTCAGTCTCAGTGCCCTCCTCTCACCCCAGAGGTGCAGAAAGTCCTAACCTTTAAGTGCTTTCTTGACTATTTCAGCCAATCCTGTTAGTATACTGGCTCCCTTTCCGACAATCTTGGCACCTATGAAAGACAAACATTTCAGGAATATTGTACCATGAACCAGGACAGTGTTCACATATGAAAAATAAAATGATAGGAAGAGGTAAGACAGAGGAAAGGCATGGAGAATTTTCTAATGTTGTACAAGCCTTGGTCCCATGAACCAACCACACAAGGCCTGTGTTTCATGCTTTCCCGGCAGTTGCTCTTCTCAGTGCTCCAGGTCTGGGTGATTCATTTTTAAAAACAGAAATAATCATTACTTGTCCCATAAATATTTGTTCTTTATGGCCCCAAGTAAGTAGCTACAGAAATATTTCATGAACATTTACTGCTGTAAAATGATCAAACATGGCAATGAAATGTGAATAAGCTATTTATATTGATGACTCATAGTATATTCAAAAACTCATGCAACAATTATCTGCTGTTCAGATGAGGACTATATTTGACTTGCTGGAGGGCACACAGCATGAGGGTGACAAGGTTCAAAAAAGTCACTACCCACTTGATATACTACCCTATTCTGCCTGGAACTCTGAAAATACTGATAACTGGTAACAGCTTCTGGGTGCAGTGTCCCACTTTCGTCATGATTTGACAAAGTGTCTAAAACTGGGAAGTTCCATTACCCCACCTCCATGTTCAATAACTCAGTTAATCTGATGACCAAACTCAGGAAGACCACTCACATAGGGATCACGCCTAGTTATTAAGGATAATTCTAGGCACACCAAAATGAGGAGATGTGCAAGGCAATGTGGAAGTGGAGTTGTGGGGAACCTCCATATCCTAGAGAACAGAGGAACCTCACATCACCACCCTCCCTGTTTTAACAGCCCAGAAGCTCTCTGAATGCCCACAGTTGTGGATTCTTCTTGAGGTTTCACTAAACTGGAATTTTGATTAAATGGTGGGCCAGTGGGCACTGTTCCCAGTCTCAGTGCCCTTCCTCTCCCAGAGGTACAAGAAGAACAAACCTTTAAGCACACCACCGAGGATGCCTTTAACCACAGGTAGTACTGAGCGCTTCTCAAGGCCATGTTTATGGCTTGTCTCCGTACCTAGGAAAGACAGTAAATCCAAGAGTTCCAGGAGGTCTGGTCCATGAACTAAAACAATGATCACATATGAATAACAAAAGAGTCGTAAAAATGGACAAATGAGGGAAAAAGTATGGATGATATGCAATAGTCAAAAGAGAATGTGGGAAAGGGCCTGGAGACTTTCCTAATAATGTCTCCGCTTTGATATCAGGAGGCAACCTACACAGGGCTGTTTCTTATGTTCCCTGCAGAATATTCATCCCAGCTGGCTCTAATTATTTTTCATGATAGAGAAATAGTCATTATTTGACACCCAAATATTCTTTGTGGTTGAAAGTATGGGGGTAAAGAAATCTTTTGAGGTGAATACATCTTGGTGGAACATGCACTAAATTCACCACGAAATATTCATACACAGTTGAGGTTTCAATAAACAGGCGTACTGATTGAATCATTGGTCATTGATCATTGATCTGAATCTCGGCACCCGTCCCTCTTCCCCGAGCACAGAAAATACAAACCTGTGTTCTCCTCACTGAGGGCTGAGTATTCAATCTGGAGTGTTGGCAGTTCCTCTTGTGTGTGGTTATCAAATTGTATTCCGGAAATCATCACCTGACCTATGAAAGAGGGTAAATTTCAAGAGTTTCAGGAGTCCTTGGTGATGGAAATAAGAAAAGGATCAAACATGGATGAGATAATAACCGTTAAAAGACATCAAGGGAAAGGGCCTGGTCACTTTCATTATGTTGTATCAGCCTTGCTCCCACAGTCTACCCCACGAGGGCTGAGATTCTCGCTTTCCCTGCCGTGGCCCTCCTATGTGGCTCAACATATTTTGATTACTCTTAATAATACAGGAATGAACACTATTTGATAAAGAAATATTTTCCCTGGCCAAAGCATGCAGGTACAGAATCTTTCTTCACAATTACACATTGTGTTGGAAAATGGACAAATCTGTTCTTGATACGTAAATAAAGTCTTTTTATTCGTAACTTGTCATTTGTTCTAAGAACCAATGTAACACTGTTCCATTCCTTTGGAACCCTGTACCAAAACTAATATCTCCCTTGATCAGATGAGAAAATGGCAGATGACTTGGTCAGGACAGAAGCATGTGGGTGGCCAGGTCAGGACAACATGCTGTCATGTCACAACTAATTTGATACATGATAGATTGGTTAGGAACTCAACAATACAGAGGACTGGTGAGAGTTCCCAGGCCCAGGGTCTTACTATCACTACACACCTCGCCCCAAGGCTCACCTGAGCCCTCAAATCACAGGGGAGGGTGAGTCTGGGTGAGTCTATTTCTCCTGACACCAAATACATGGCTTCTCCACCAAGCATCCAATTTAAAACATCCAGCGGGCTGCCCCCTGTCCAGTGATTTTTGATACAGTATCTGTGGAGTCAGGGCCGATGCCACAGGTTGAGGTATCAAGGCTGCCCTGACTATAGATGCTAGCCATGTGTTCTCGAGGTATCATGCTTCTAACCAAGTGATTCAAACTTTAAATTTCCATGCTTCCACCTCCATGCTCAAAAAGTCAATCGAACCAGTGACCAAACTCAGGAAACTCTTAATCACTGTTCTCAGATTAATAGTACAAGAAAAAACTCAGAAACAGTGAAATGAAGATCTTTAGGGCACAGGAGGAGTGGAGATGGATGGAGCCTCCATGCCTCCTGAGCAGACACCCTAACCTCATCACCATTTCTTCCCACCTCATAAAGTCTCTGAACTAATATTGATATAAGGATTTTTACTGAGGTTTCACTCAAGAGTCATATGCATTCAATCGTCAGCCAGTGGTAACTGATCTCAGTCTCAGTGCCCTCCTCTCTCACCAGGGGTGCAGAAAGTCCTAACCTTTAAGTGCTTTCTTGACTATTTCAGCCAATCCTGTTAGTATGCTGGCTCCCTTTGCGAAAATCTTGGTACCTATGAAAGACAAACATTTCAAAAATGTCAGGAATATTGGACCATGAACCAGGACAATGTTCAAATATAAAAAATAAAATGATAGGCAAAGAAAGACAAAGGAAAGGACTGTGGAATTTTCTAATATTGTACAAGCCTTGGTCCCATGAACCAACCACACAAGGCCTGGGTTTCGTGCTTTCCCGGCCGTTGCCTCTCTCAGTGGTACAGGTCTGTGTGACTAATTTTTGAAAAGAGGGATAATCATTATTTGACAATAAATATTCCTTTTTTTCTGGCCCCAAGTAGGTAGGTACAGAAATCTTTCATGAACATTTCCTGGTATAAAAATGATTAAGAATGGCCATGAAATGTGAACATGCTGTTTACATGTATGACTCATAATATGTTCAAAGAACTGATGCAACACTTATCTGCTGTTCAGATGAAGACTATAGATGTGTTGCAAGAGAACACGTGGCATGAAGGAGCCAGTTGGAACAAGATACTTCAGTGTCACAACCCACTTGATATACTATCCTACTCTGCCAGGAACACTGAAAATACTGAGAACAGATAATAGGTTCTGGGTGCAGTGTCCCACTTTCATTATTCCCTGGCCCAGCAAGCACCCGAGCTCCCAAAGCACAGGGGAGAGTGACTTGGGTTTCCTTGACACCAAATATGTGAAGTCTCTAGAAACAATATCCAATTCCCCAAACACCCACTGGGTGTGCAACCAGGCAATTTAAATCAGAGAGGAAATCAGGGGAGTGAATATACTTTCTGCAGGTTGAGGTCTCAGAACTGTCCTCATTTCAGATGCCAGCCATGTGCGCCCATCCCTCATGATTTGACAAAGTGTCTAAAACTGGGAAGTTCCATTACCCCACCTCCATGTTCAATAACTCAGTTAATCTGATGACCAAACTCAGGAAGTCCACTCACATAGGGATCATGCCTTGTTATTAAGGATAATTCTAGGCAAGCCAAAATGAGGAGATGTGCAAGGCAATATGGAAGTGCAGTTTTGGGAAACCTCCATGTCCCAGAGAACACACGACCCTCACATCACCACCCTCCTGTTTTAACAGCCCAGAAGCTCTCTGAAAGCCCACATTTGTGGATTCTTCTTGAGGTTTCACTAAACAGGTGTTTTGATTGAATCAGGGGCCAGTGGGCCCTGTTCCCAGTCTCAGTGTCCTGTCCTCTCCCCAGAAGTGCAGGAAGAACAAACCTTTAAGCACACCACCGAGGATGCCTTTAACCACAGGTAGTACTGAGCGCTTCTCAAGGCCATGTTTATGGCTTGTCTCCACACCTAGGAAAGACAGTAAATTCCAAGAGTTCCAGGAGGCCTGGTCCATGGACTAAAACAATGATCACATATGGATAACAAAGCAGTCATCAAAAATGGGCAAATGAGGGAAAAATTATGGATAATATGCAATAGTCAAAAGAGAACACGGGAAAGGGCCTAGAGACTTTCCTAATGATGTCTCAGCTTTGGTATCAGGAGGCAACCTACACAGGGTTCTTTCTTACATTCCCTACAGAACATTCATCCCAGTTTGTTCTAATTATTTTTCATGATAGAGGAATACTCATTATTTGACACCTAAATATTCCTTGTGCCCCAATGTAACTACGTAAAGAAATTTTTTAGATGAATACATATTGGCCCGAACATACACTAAATTCACAATGAAATATTTATACACCGTTGAGGTTTCAACAAACAGGCTTATTGATTGAATCATTGGTCTTTGGTCATTCATCTGAATCTCAGTGCCCTCCCCTCTTCCCTCAGGTGCCGAAAATACAAACCTTCATTCTCCTCACTGAGTGTTGAGTATTCAATCTGGAGTGTTGGTAATTCCTCTGGCGTGTGGTTATCGAATTGTATCCCGGAAATCATCACCTGACCTATGAAAGAGAGTAAATTTCAAGAGTTTCAGGAGATTTTGTCTGTGAAACAAGAAAAGAAACAAACATGAATAAGATAATACCAGTCAAAAGACAGCCAGGGAAAGGGCCTGGAGACTTTCCTTATATTGTATCAGCCTTGCTCCCACAGGCTACCCCACAAGAGCTGTGTTTCTTGCTTTCCCTGCAGCTGCTCCCCTCGTGGCTTGGATCTTTTGATTACTGTTAATAATACAGGAATAAACATTATTTGATAAAGAAATATTTATACTTGGCCACAGTAAGTAGGTGGAGAATTTTTTTTTTCAGCTTAAGGCATTGTGTTGTAAAATGGACAAATCAGGTTGTGACACATGAATAAATGCTTTCCTTTCGTAACTGGTCATCTGTATTAAGAACTCATGTAACATGTTTCCCCTGTTCATATGAGGAAACTGCTGATGACTTGGCCAGGAATAAGCACGTGGGTTGCCTGGTCAAGAGAATATACCATGATGTCACAACCCATTTGATACACTATTGATTGGCTAGGAACTCGACAATACAGAAAACTGGGTAGAGTTTCCAGGTCCAGGGACTTACTTTCACTACTCACCTCTCCTCAGCCTCACCTGAGCCATCAAATCACAGGGCAGGGTGAGTCTGGGTTTTTTCCTGACACCAAGTATGTGGTTTTTCCAACAACAATCCAATTCCCCACACCCAACGGGGCGCCCCGTGTCCATTGATCTCTGAGACCATATATGTGGAGTTAGTGCTGATGCCACAGGTTGAGACATCGAGACCTCCCAGACTTCAGATGCCAGCCATGTGGTCTCAGGTATCATGTTTCTGAACAAGTGACTAAAACTTGAAATTTCCACTCTACCTCCATGCTCAAAAACTCAATCGAACCAGTAACCAAACTCAGGAAAACTCTTAATCACTGCTCTCAGTGTACATTACAGGAAAAATCTCAGAAACAATGAATACGAGGAGATCTTTAGTGCACGCGAGGAGTGGAGTGGACGGAGCCTCCATGCCTTTCTGAGCAGAGCAGCTTCATCTCACAACCGCTTCTTCCCCTCTCATGAGTTTTCTGAGCCAATATCTATTGAGTTTTATTGAGGTTTCACTAAGAGTTCAGTATGTATTCAGTCGTCAGCCACTGGTGACTGATCTCAGTCTCAGTGCCCTCCTCTCTCTCCAGGGGTGCAGAAAGTCCTAACCTGTAAGTGTTTTGTTGAGTATTTTAGCCAGTCCTCCTAGTATAGTGGCTCCCTTTCCGACAATCTTGGAACCTATGAAAGACAAAAATTTCAAAAATTTCAGGAATATTGTACCAGGACAATGTTCACATATGAAATGGCCACATATGAAAAATTAAATGATAGGGAAAAGTGAGAAAAGGAAAGGCTAGCGGAATTTTCTAATATTGTAAAATCCTTGGTCCCATGAACCAACCACACAAGGCCTGGGTTTCATGCTTTCCCAGCAGCTGCTCCTCTCAGTGTTCTAGGTCTCTGTGATTAATTTTTTAAACAGAAGGATAATCATCATTTGAGCCATAAATATTCTTGCTTCTGGCCCCAAGTAAGTAGGTAGAGAAATCTTTCATGAACATTTCCTGGTGTAAAATGACCAAACATGGCCATGACATGTGAATAAGCTATTTATATTTATGACTGGTATCATGGTCCAAGAACTCATGCAGCACTTATCTGCTGTTTAGGTGAGGACGGTGGATGACTTGCCAGAGGACACATGGCATGAGGGTGACAGGGTCCGAACAAGATACACGCTGTCACAACCCACTGATACACTCTCCTATTCTGAAGGGAACTCTGAAAATACCGATATTTGGTAATGGCTTCTGAGTGCAGTGTCCCACTTTCATTACTCCCTGGCCCAGCACTCACCTGAGCTCCCAAAGCACAGGGGAGAGTGACTTGGTTTCCTTGACACCAAATATATGGTGTCTCTAGAACAACATCCAATTCCCCAAATACCACCTGGGTGTGCCACAAGGCAATTTAATTTGGAGAGGAAATCAGGGGAGTGAATATACATTCTGCATGTTGAGGTCTCAGAACTGTCCTCACTTCAGATGCCAGCCATGTGCGCCCATCCCTCATGATTTGACAAAGTGTCTAAAACTGGGAAGTTCCATTACCCCAACTCCATGTTCAATAGCTCAGTTAATCTGATGACCAAACTCAGGAAGACCACTCACATAGGGATCGCACCTTGTTATTAAGGATAATTCTAGGCACACCCAAATGAGTGGATGTGCAAGGCAACATGGAAGTGCAATTGTGGGGAGCCTCCATGTCCTAGAGAACACACGACCCTCACATCACCACCCTCCCTGTTTTAACAGCCCAGAAGCTCTCTGAAAGCCCACATTTGTGGATTCTTCTTGAGGTTTCACTAAACACGTGTTTTGATTGAATCATGGGCCAGTGGGCACTGTTCCCAGTCTCAGTGCCCTGTCCTCTCCCCAGAGGTGCAGGAAGAACAAACCTTTAATCACACCACCGAGGACACTTTTAATCACATTTTTTACTGAGCGCTTCTCAAGGCCCTGTTTATGGCTTGTTTCCACACCTAGGAAAGACAGTAAATTCCATGAGTTTCAGGAGGCCTGGCCATGAACTAAAACAACGATCAAATATGGATAATAAAATCTTCGTCAACAGTGGACAAATGAGGGAACAACAATGGATAACACACAATAGTGAAAATGGGAAAGGGCCTGGAGACTTTCCTAATAATGTCACAGCTTTGGTATCAGGAGGCAACCTACACAGGGCTGTTTCTTACATTCCCTGCAGAGCATTCATCCCAGCTTGTTCTAATTATTTTTCATTATAGAGGAATACTCATTATTTGACACCTGAATATTCCTTGTGCCCCAATGTAACTATGTAAAGAAATTTTTTAGATGAATACATATTGGCGGAACATGCACTAAATTCACCATGAAATATTTATGCACAGTTGAGGTTTCAACAAACAGGCTTATTGATTGAATCATTGATCATTGATCATTGATCTGAATCTCAGGGGCCTTCCCTCTTCCCCGAGGTGCCGAAAATACCAACCTTCATTCTCCTCACTGAGTGTTGAGTATTCAATCTGGAGTGTTGGCAATTCCTCTGGCGTGTGGTTATCGAATTGTATCCCGGAAATCATCACCTGACCTATGAAAGAGAGTAAATTTAGAGTTTTAGGAGACCTGGTCCGTAAAACAAGAAAAGGAACAAACATGAATAAGATAATACCAGTCAAAAGACAATAAGGAAAAGGGCCTGGAGACTTTCCCGATATTGGACCAGCCTTGCTCCCACAGGCGACCCCACAAGGGCTGTGTTTCTTGCTTTCCCTGCAGCTGCTCCCCTTGTGACTCGGAACTTTTGATTACTCTTAATAATACAGGAGTAAACTCTATTAGATAAAGAAAATTTTTACTTGGCCAAAGAAAGTAGGTAGAGATTTTTTTTTTTTTTTCAGCTTAAGGCATTGTGTTGTAAAATGGACAAATCAGGTCATGACACATGAATAAACTCTTTCCTTTCATAACTGGTCATCTGTTCTAAGAACTCATGTAACAGGTTTCCCCTGTTCAGATAAGGAAACTGCTGAAGACTTGGACAGGAATAAGCAAGTGGGTTGCCTGGTCAAGACAACATACGATAATGTCACAACCCATTTGATACACTATTGATTGGCTAGCAACTCGACAATACAGAAAACTGGGTAGAGTTTCCAGGTCCAGGGACTTCCTTTCACTACTCACCTCTCCCCATGCCTCACCTGAGCCATCAAATCACAGGGCAGGGTGAGTCTCGGTTTTTTCTTCACACCAAATATGTGATTTTTCCAACAACCATCCAATTCCCAATGGCCACCCAGTGTCCCATTGACCTTTGAGACCATATCTGTGGAGTTAGTGCTGATGCCACAGGTTGAGGTATCGAGACTGCCCAGTTCAGATGCCAGCCACGTGTTCTCAGGTATCATGTTTTTGAACAAGTGACTATAACTTGAAATTTCCACTCTACCTCCATGCTCAAAAAGTCAATCAAACCAGTGAACAAACTCAGGAAAACTCTTAATCACTGTTCTCAGCATAACGTACAGAAAAAAAACTCAGAAACAGTGAAATGGAGGAGATTTTTAGGGCATGGCTGTAGTGGAGTTGGATGGAGCCTCCATGCCCTCGTGAGCACAGCACCCTCAACTCATGGCCATTTAGCACCACCTTATAAGCTTTCTGAGCCAATATTTATGGATTTTTATTGAGGTTTCACTCAAGAGTCATATGTATTGAATCATCAGCCAGTGGTGACTGATCTCAGTCTCAGTGCCCTCCTCTCACCCCAGAGGTGCAGAAAGTCCTAACCTTTAAGTGCTTTCTTGACTATTTCAGCCAATCCTGTTAGTATGCTGGCTCCCTTTGCGAAAATCTTGGTACCTATGAAAGACAAACATTTCAGGAATGTCAGGAATATTGGACCATGAACCAAGACAATGTTCAAATATGAAAAATAAAATGATAGGCAAAGAAAGACAAAGGAAAGGACTGTGGAATTTTCTAATATTGGACAAGCCTTGGTCCCATAAACCAATCACACAAGGCCTGGGTTTCATGCTTTCCTGGAAGTTGCTTTTCTCAGTGCTCCAGGTCTATGTAATTCATTCTAAACAGAGGGATAATCATTACTTGTCCCAAAAAGTATTCATTCTTTCTGTCCCCAATTAAGTATTTACAGAAATGCTTCACAAACATTTACTGGTGTGAAATGACAAAATATGGCCATGAAATGTGAATAAATGTTTATATTTATGACTTGTAATATGTTCAAAGAACTCATGGAGCACTTATCTGCTGTCCAGATGAGAACTATACATGACTTGCCAGAGGACACATGGCATGAGGGTGACAGGGTCCGAACAAGATACACACTGTCACAACCCACTTGATACCCTCTCCTGTTCTGAAGGGAACTCTGAAAATACCGATAACTGGTAACAGCTTCTGGGTATAGTGTCCCACTTTCATTACTCCCTGGCCCAGCACTCACCTGAGCTCCCAAAGCACAAGTGAGAGTGATTTGGGTTTCCTTGACACCAAATATGTGGTGTCTCTAGAAACAACATCTAGTTACCCAAACACCCATGGGGTGTGCAACAACACAATTTAATTTGGAGTGGAAATCGGGGGAATTAACATACATTCTGCATGTTAAGCCTCAGAATTGTGTCGAGTTCAGGAGCCAGCCAATGCGACCATTCCTCATGATTTGACAAAGTGTCTAAAACTGGGAAGTTCCATTACCCCACCTCCATGTTCAATAGCTCAGTTAATCTGATGACCAAACTCAGGAAGACCACTCACATAGGGATCTCACGTTAATATTAAGTATAATTCTAGGCAAACCAAAATGAGGAGATTTGCAAGGCAATGTGGAAGTAGAGTTGTGGGAAGCTCCATGTCCTAGAGAACACACAATCCTCACATCACCACCCTCCCTGTTTTAACAGCCCAGAAGCTCTCTGAAAGCCCACATTTGTGGATTCTTCTTGAGGTTTCACTAAACACGTGTTTTGATTGAATCATGGGCCAGTGGGCCCTGTTCCCAGACTCAGTGCCCTGTCCTCTCCCCAGAGGTGCAGGAAGAACAAACCTTTAAGCACACCACCGAGGATGCCTTTAACCACAGGTAGTACTGAGCGCTTCTCAAGGCCATGTTTATGGCTTGTCTCCATACCTGGAAAGACAGTAAATCCAAGAGTTCCAGGAGGCCTGGTCCATGGACTAAAACAGCGATGACATATGGATAAAAGTATAGTCATCAACAGTGGACAAATGAGGGAACAAATATGGATAATATGCATTAGTCAAAAGAGAATGTGGGAATGAGCCTAGAGACTTTTTTTATAATGTCTCAGTTTTGGTATCAGGAGTCAACATACACAGGGCTGTTTCTTATATTCCCTGCAGAACATTCATCCCAGCTTGCTCTAATTATTTTTCATGATAGAGGAATAGTCATTACTTGACACCCAAATATTCTTTATGGCCCAAAGTAAGTAGGTAAAGAAATTTTTTAGATTAATACATCTTGTCAGAACATGCGCAAAATTCACCATGAAATGTTTATGGACTGTTGAAGTTTCAAAAATGGTAGTTATTGATTGAATCATTGGTCTTTGATCATTGATCCGAATCTCAGTGCCCTTCCCTCTTCCCGGAGGTTCAGACACTACAAACCTTTAATCTCCTCACTGAGTGGTGAGTATTCAATCTCCAGTGTTGCCAGTTCCTCTTGTGTGTGGTTATCAAACTGTATTCCCGAAATCATCACCTGACCTATGAAACAGAGTAAATTTCAAGAGTTTCAGGAGACCTGGTCCATGAAACAAGAAAAGGAACAAACATGGATAAGATAATATCAGTGAAAAGATAACAAGGGAAAGGGCCTGAAAACGTTCGGTATTTTGTATCAGCCTTGCTTCCACATGCTACCCTACAAGGGCTGTATTTCTTCCTTTCCCTTAGTTGCCCTCATCCACGGCTCGACATCTTCTGATTATTCTTAAGAATAGTACAGTAATAAATGTTATTTGCCAAAGGTATATTATTATTTGGCCACAGCAAGTAGGTAGAGAAATTTTTTTTCAGATTAACACATTGTGGTAGGAAATGGACAAATCTGGTCATGACACGTGAATAGTCTTTCTATTCATAACTCGTCATCTGTTCTAAGAACTCATGTAACATGTTTCCCCTGTTCAGACGAGGAAACTGCTGATGACTTGCACCAGGACAAAAGCGTGTGGGTTGCCCAGTCAGGACAAGATACTATCATGTCACAACCCATTTGATACACTATAAATTGGCTAGGAACTCGACAATACTGGGGAGAGTTTCCAGGTCCTGGGTCTTACTTTCACTACTCACCTCTCCCCAAGCCTCACCTGAGCCCTCACATCATAAGAGAGGGTGAGTCTGGGTTTTTTCCTGACACGAAATACGTGGTTTTTCCACCAACCATCCAATTCCCAACACCCAGTGGGCCGCCCACTCTCAACTGATTTCTGATACCATATCTGTGGAGTTACTGCCAATGACACAGTTTGGGATAGCAAGACCGCCTTGACTTCAGATGCCCACCACGTCTTCTCAAATTATCATCTTCCTGACCAAGTGACTTAAACCTGAAATTTCCATGACTCCAACTCTGTGCTCAAAAACTCAATCGAACCAGCCCCCATACTCAGGAAAACTCTTAATCACTGTTCTCAGGTTAATGTCCAGGAGAAATCTCAGAAACAGTGAAATGGAGATCTTTATGGCACGGGAGGAATGGTGTTGGACAGTGTCCACACCGTCCTGAGTAGAGCACCATCACCTCACAACCATTTCCTCCCATCTCATAAGCTCTCTGAGCCAATATTTATGGATTTATATGAAGTTTCAGTCAAGAGTCATATGTGTTGAATCATCAGCCAGTGGTGACTGATTTCAGTCACAGTGCCCTTTTCTCTCCCCAGAGGTGCAGAGTCCTAACCTTTAAGTGCTTTGTTGATTATTTCAGCCAATCCTGTTAGTATACTGGCTCCATTTCCGACAATCTTAGTACCTGTGAAAGAGAGAGATTTCAAAATTTTCGGGAATATTGGACTATGAGCCAGGACAACGTTCAAATATGAAAAATAAAATGATATTCAAATGGGACAAAGAAAAAGGCCTGGAGAATTTGCTAATATTGTACAAGCCTTGGTCCCATGAGCCAACCACACAAAGAGTGGGTTTCATGCTTTTACAGCATTTCCTCTTCTCAGTGGTCCAAGGTCTGTGTGATTAAATCTTAAATAGAGGGATAATCCTTACTTGACCCCTAAGTATTCTTTCTTTCAACCCCTAGTAAACAGGTAGAGAAATTGTTCATGAACGTATCCTGGTATAAAATGACCAAACATGGCCATGATATTTGAATAAGCTGTTTATATTTATGACTCGTAAAATGTTCCAAGAAGTCATGCAGCACTTATCTGCTGTTCAGATGAGGACTGTAGATGACCTCCTGGGGGACATATGGCATGAGGGTGACAGGGTCTGAACAAGATACACGCTGTCACAACCCAATTGATACACTCTCCTATTCTGAAGGGAACTCTGAAAATACTGATAATTGATAACAGTTTCTGGGTGCAGTGTCCCACTTTCATTACTCCCCTGGCCCAGCACTCACCTGAGCTCCCAAAGCACAAGGGAGAGTGAGCTGGGTTTCCTTGACACCAAATATGTGGTGTCTCTAGAAACAACATCCAATTTCCCAAACACCCCCCGGGTGTGCAACAATGCAATTTAATTCGGATAGGAAATCGGGGGAGTTAACATACATTCTGCATGTTGAGGTCTCAGAACTGTCCTCACTTCAGATGCCAGCCATGTGGGCCCATCGCTCATGATTTGACAAAGTGTCTAAAACTGGGAAGTTCCATTACCCCACCTCCATGTTCAATATCTTAGTTAATCTGATGACCAAACTCAGGAAGACCACTCACATAGGGATCACACCTTGTTATTAAGGATAATTCTAGGAACACCAAAATGAGTAGATGTGCAAGGCAACGTGAAAGTGGAGTTGTGGGGAGCTCCATGTCCTAGAGAACACAGGACCCTCACATCACCACCCTCCCTCTTTTAACAGCCCAGAAGCTCTCTAATGCCCCACATTTCTGGATTCTTCTTAAGGTTTCACCAAACAGGTATTTTGCTTGAATCATTGGCCAGTGGGGACTGTTCCCAATCTCAGTGCCCTGTCATTTTCCCAGAAATGCAGAAAGATCAAACCTGTAATCACACCGCTGAGGATACTTTTAACCACATTTACTACTGAACGCTTCTCAAGTTCCCGTGTATGGCTTGTCTCCAGACCTATGAAAGACAGTAAATTCCAAGAGTGTTAGGATGCCTGGTCTATGAACTAAAACAAGTATCAAATATGGATAATAAGGTAGTAGTCAACAGTGTACAAAGGAGGAAGAACATATGGATAATAAACAATATTCAAAAGGGAACATGGGAAAGGGCCTGGAGACTTTCCTAATAATATCTCAGCTTTGGTATCAGGAGTCAACCTATAACAGGTTGTTTCTTACATTTCCTACAGAACATTCATCCCAGGTTTTTCTGATTATTTTTCAGATAGAGGAATACTCATTATTTGACACATAAATATTCTTTGTTTCCTAAACTAGGCAGTTAAAGAAATTTTTTTAGAGTAACACATCTTGGCGGAACATGCACAAAATTCACCATGAAATGTGATTCAATTTTTATATTCATCACTAGTGATCTTTTCAAAAAGCCATGTAACATGTATCCCCTGTTCTGATGAGAAAATTGCAGATGACTTGCCCCAGGACATGGCATGTGTGTTTCAGGGCCAGGACAAGATTCTGGCATGTTACAGCCTATTTGATACAGTCCTTGATTATCCCAGGAACTCTGAAAATACAGATCATTGGAAACAATTTATGGGTGCAATATGTACTTCCATTACTCCCCCTCTTTGAAGCATCACCTGAACTGCCAATCACAGGGGAGAGTGATTCTGGGTTTTTCCCTCACACCAAATATGTGGTGTCTCTACCAACAGCCACCAATTACCCAGACACCCACTGGGTATTCAACAAATCCATTTACTTCTGATGGGAATCAATGGAGTTACTGCAGATTCTGAAGGTTGAGGGCTCAAGACTCTCCTCAGTTCAGGTGGCAGCCATGAGGTCACGAGTCAATCATGCTTGAGACCAAATAACTAAAATGGGGGACAGACAGGTCTATGACCCCAACTTCAGAATTCAACAACTCAGTAGAACCGGTGGCTGAACTTCAGGAAACCATTGCTTACTATTCCCAGATTAATGTACAAAATATAACTCGAGGCAGTGAAATGGAAGAGATGTGTAAGGCAAAGGGAGTGGGAGGTGTGCCCAGCCTCTGTGCCCTAGTGAGCATAGCACCCTCACTTCAACTCCTTTATTCACCAACCCACAAGCTCTCTGAGGCCAGTTTTTATGTCTTTCTTCCTAGGGATCACTAAATAGGCACATTGGTTAGATAAGCCATTGGTGATTGATCTCACTTTCAGTTCCCTCCCTTCTCCTCAGAGGTGCTGGAATGACAGTTGTTGAAAACTGTAAATGTTAAATGGGTTCTTGTGGTTTCTTGGACACAGACCACACCTCAAGGTTACCTTGAGTTGCCTTTTGTTATTCATCTCATAACATCTAAAGTAAAGAAACTGCAAGAGTTTTAGGAGACCTGGGCCATTAGCTAAGAGATGGTTCAAATTTTAAGCTTTTTATTACTATACAGGGCTTCCCTGGTGGCTCAGCTGGTAAAGAATCCACCAGAAATGTGGGAGACCTGGGTTCAATCCCTGTGTTTGAAAGATCCCCTGTAGAAGGCAAAGGGGTCCCATTCCAGTATTCTGGCCTGGAAAATTCCATGGATGATAGAGTTCGTGGGGTCGAAAAGAGTTGGACACGACTGAACGACTTTCACTTTACTTACTTTTATTACTGAACTACAGTGAGGTTCAGGGACATGGCCCGGAACAAAAATAGAGATTCTCAGAAATGGGGTTCCTGATCTGGCAGAATTTTGAGACATATATATATATTTTTTTTATAAATATCCTCATGAGAGTCATGATGTCAGTGGAGTTAAAAGTCTGCAACTAAAGACTTCCCT
Organism: Odocoileus virginianus; assembly: GCF_023699985.2. NCBI lineage: Eukaryota > Metazoa > Chordata > Mammalia > Artiodactyla > Cervidae > Odocoileus > Odocoileus virginianus. The sequence continues at coordinate 69,036,544 of NC_069682.1, read as the reverse complement.
GGTAGTCCAATAGAAAAGAATCCACATGCTAATGCACAGGACTTGGGTTCTATCCCTGGTTGTGAAGATTCCACTTGCCTTGCGGCAACTAAGAAGGTAAACTGCAACTACTGAGCCCAGATGCCTAGAGCCCCTGATCTACAACAAGAGAAACCACCCCAACAAGATTCCACACTCTGCAACCAGAGAGTGGACTCCGGGACTAGAGAATATCCTTGAATAGGGAGGAAGACCAGTGCTGCCAAAACCAAAGAAACAAACAAAAATCCTGGCCAGCATGACAGGAGAAATCCAGAGAGGACTGGCAACACCCAATCCACACCTACCCCACCCACTTTCATTGACTTCCATCATTTTCCCAGAAGCTGTAGAAGAGAAGTGAGGCTGGACCTACCTTCATCCTGGATATGGTGTATATTCACCGGGATGCTGTCCACCAGGATAACCAGGAGGACAAGAAGGGCTGCGGAGAGGCAGAGCCATCTCATCTTGGTGGCCTTGCAGGAGGGCTCCTGAGGATGCTGAGGACAGACTGACTGACATTTTAATATACTGGCTGAGGGGTGGGATCAGGTGATGAGGAGGGGATTGGGCAAGGGGAGGAGCTGGGTCAGTCCTGTTTATTGCGTAATATCCCTACCTAACCATGCCTCCTGCTTCTGTCTGCAGGGCTCAAATATTCAGTAAGAACACTTCTCAGACTTGATGATGCCTGTGGGTCTCATGTAAACACAGATTGTGATCAGACAGATGGAGGGAGCACCCCAGACCCTAGAGCAGTGCCTGGCATGTGATGGATGATAAGTAAATGGATGAAGGTAGATCAGAAGACAGATAAGTGACTAGCAATGTGTTAGCCCAGGTTCTCCATTTCAGCCTTCTGCATGAGTCATCTCACCTGGACCTCAATGCTCTGACCCCCCTCACCTACCTCAGATGACAGGTGTGACACAGGTCACCTTCCTGCAACCATTGCCACAGCTTCTCCCATGGATGGACACTTGCACTTTACCAGGCATTGGTCCAGGCAGGAACTTAGCTGGAGAAGGTGACATTGTCCTGGGCTCTAACCCTGTTTATGCATCGAAAAACGAATAAAGGAAGAGGCTGAGAAGCAGGGAGCTGAACATGTATCCACAGCATGACCCACAGTCGTCCCTCATCTGGTTTCATCAACTAAATAGTTAAAAAGCTAAGACCATGGGATCTGGCCCCATTATTTTATGGCAAATAGAAGGGTAAAAAGTGTTAAGTAATGACATGTTCCCCCTAATTAGGCTCTAAAATCACTGTGGTTGGTGACTGCAGGTGTGAAATCAGAAGATTGCTTCTTTTTAGCAAAGTTATGACAAACCTAGATAGTGTGTTGAAAAGTAGAGACATCACTCTGCAAAAAAATTCCATATAGTCAAGTCTATGGTCTCATTGGTCACGTATACTTGTGAGATCTGAACCAGAAAGAAGGCAAAGTGCCAAAGAATTGATGCTTTGGAACTGTGGTGCTGGAGAACACTCCTGAAGTTCCTTGGACAGCAAAAAGATCAAGCTAGTTAATCTTAAGGGAAATGAACCCTGAATACTCATTGGAAGGTCTGATGCTGAAGCTGAAGCTCCAGTATTTTGATCATCTGACATGAACAGCCAACTCATTGGAAAAGTCCCTGATGCTGGAAAAGATTGAGGGCAGAAGGAGAAGAGGTGTCAGGGGAAGAGATGACTGGATGGTATCACCAATGCAATGGATGTAAACTTGGGCAAACTCGGGTGATGGTGAGGGACAGGGAGGCCTGGCATGCTGCTCTCCATGGAGTTGCAAGGAGTGGGACATGCCTGGGTGTCTGAACAGCAGCACAATATAGTATTACTATCACTATTATCATATCTGACATTCATCAAATGGTTACTCTGCTAACATTTGAACAAAGCATTTAACAAATACATCTCTTTCACTCTCATCACAATCCTTTGAGATTGATAGAGAAAGAGAAAAGCAACCTCTGAGTTCCAAGACCTAAGCTGGTACCACCAACAGCCCTTTTGTTCTCCTGCTCAACATAAACATTTTACAATGCTTCAACATCAGATGAGACCATACTAGGTTGGTGAAAGTTCTAGACAAAAATAGGATATTGGATAATCATGCTTGAGCACTGAACAAAGGAGCTACATTACACAAATCACCGATACGATCAAACACTTCTCTTGTGTGAGTGTTATTTCTTGGCCAAGTACAGCTCAAACTTCTATCTAGTCTTTCCTTCTTAAAGGTAAGATTAAGATACTCAGAGAACGACTCTACTTCTTCAGAGAATTACTCCACTTCCTAAACATCATCCATCCAGACAAAGCCAGCTTTCTGAAACCCTCCCCAAATTCAACTCATAGAAGCCCACATCTTTTAATTTCTGTGGACGAGGGGAATCAGGGAGCTGAACTTGTACCAACAGTCATCCCTCATCTGGTTTCACCAACAGGAAAGAGCTGTCTGCCTGAGTGTATATCAGGGGGCCTCGGAAGGCCGCAAATAGCCACCCCCTTCCTCCTGCTCTCTCCCTCAGTGGCAGCGGGGACATAGGACCTCGGTTTGAGTACCAGCTCTGCATTTTCCTAACTTTGTGCCTGAGGGTTTAAGCCTCTCAGAATTACGTGTCTTCAGGTGTTACCTGAGATCCATGCTGTACACTCATGTTGTTGCCATGAAGCAATGGATGCAACAGGCATATATTCCTTCTCCCTAGAAGTTAAAGTCTTTGTAGTAGTAACAATAACAGTAATGAGTAATTACTCTAATTAAAATTTAAATCCTTCATTGTAGCAGGCATTATCCTACACACATGAAACATAAAATTCCTCTAATCCTAAGAAATCCTTAAAGAAAGGGGGAGAAACTGTTGACATATCTGTGTGTTACTGAAGAGGTACCTGAGTTAACAAGAAATAAAGTAATTTACTTAGATCATAGCTTGTAGAGAGAGGATTTGGGCCCAGTGATCTGACTTAGAGTCTATGCACATGCACTCTGCTGCATTGCAAGCTGTAAATTAGAGTGCACACAAGTCACATCCACCATCCCGTCACTCACTCGTGTTTATCAGTTTATTGTTTATTAGTTTGTAGTTACAAACATAGAGCACCGTTGAGAATGGCAGAAGCTCTCACTACCAAGCTGGCTTAGTACACATGTGCATCGAGAGTGGGTGACTCACAAAAGAAGCCACTGTGAGTGGAGGGTCCCTCTCTCCTGAGACATTCCACATGCATGATTCCATTTAGCCTCATGTCAGTTCTACAATATCTGGGATTCTCATACCAGAGTGTCAAGCAGAAAGGAGAGGCTCAGAGAGGTAATGCCACTTGCTCAGGACACACAACCTGCAGATGGTACAACAAGGATTCACGTTCAGAAGGCGCTCTGCCCTGCCTCTCTTCCTGCCTCAACGTCTGCATCTGAGACCACAGAGGAGCTGAGACTCTCCCCAAAAGAAACTCCTCTCTTCTCCCCTCTCCTCTCTCATCGGCTTGTCTTTTTCTCCCAGTGTTCTCCTCTCCCGGTCCTCCTTACTCTGGTCAAAATTAGAGGCCCCCAGTTCTGCAAGCCCCCTGATGGGCCAGTTCTGACTCCACCTCCATGCTGCCTGCTCATATAAGTGTGGTCTCTAATTAGAAACCTTGCTGACCCCTGCATGCAGGCCTCTTTAGAGAAACTGCAGGACAGGAACAAACAGTGGATGTATACTGGATGAAGACAAGTGATGCCAACCCTCTGGGACACCCGGTCATATCTCTGCTTCTGTTCCTCAGTATCTCCATCTGAATAATGGTAATCTTCAATTCCATGCTATCTAAGGCCACATCTTCAAATGGATGGAATGCACCTGGGGCAGAGATAAGATTTTAGATATTTCAAATGCTGTGCCATGGGAGAGGTACTTTCATATCCAAGTAATGGGTGATTGCTTTCTTGCTACATGATACAGAGCACCTGACTTTTGAGCCCCATGGTATATTTTTTTTTAATTATGTCCAAGATTAAAAAGAAGCGTAAACTAGAGGTTGCACATCTGGCTAGACTGTATGTAATATAAGCTCACAGAGGTGATTTTACAATTTTAGGCATTTATAAGACTTCACAGTGGGAGATTTAATTTATTTTTTTCCCATTTGTTTTTATTAGTTTGGGGCTAATTATTTTACAATATTGTAGTGGTTTTTGCCATACATTAACATGAATCGGCCATGGATTTACATGTGTTCCCCATCCCGATCCCCCCTCACACCTCCCTCCCCACCCCATCCCTCTGGGTCTTCCCAGTGCACCAGCCCTGAGCACTTGTCTCATGCATCCAACCTGGGCTGGTGATTTGTTTCACCCTTGATAATATACATGTTTCGATGCTGTTCTCTCGAAAAATCCCACCCTTGCCTTCTTCCACAGAGTCCAAAAGTCTGTTCTGTACATCTGTGTCTCTTTTTCTGTTTTGCATATAGGGTTATCATTACCATCTTTCTAAATTCCATACATATGCATTAGTATACTGTATTGATCTTTATCTTTCTAGCTTACTTCACTCTGTATAATGGGCTCCAGTTTCATCCATCTCATTAGAACTGATTCAAATGAATTCTTTTTAATGGCTGAGTAATATTTCATGGTGTATATGTACCACAGCTTCCTTATCCATTCGTCTGCTGATGGGCATCTAGGTTGCTTCCATGTCCTGGCTATTATAAACAGTGCTGCGATGAACATTGGGGTGCACGTGTCTCTTTCAGATCTGGTTTCCTCGGTGTGTATGCCCAGAAGTGGGATTGCTGGGTCATATGGCAGTTCTATTTCCAGTTTTTTAAGAAATCTCCACAATGGAGAGATCACAACAGACAACACTGAAATACAAAGGATCATAAGATACTACTACCAGCAGCTCTATGCCAATAAAATGGGAGATTTAATTTAAAAAATTTCTATCAATGCAGGACAAGTAACCCAACTGGCATTTAATAAGGACTGTGGGTCTCAATGTGAGTGAGCATCAGAATCCCTTAACCATTTGGCCAAACACAGATTTGAGATCTTCATCCCCAGATTTTGGATTCAGTAGCACATGGTAGGACCTGAGTAGCTGCATCAACAAGGTTTCCAAGGCACTAGAGGTGCTGCTCAAGGGACCAGACTTTCAAAACCCTGAACTAAGCTAGCAAGAGTGGCTCTCTTCTCGGGAGGGGAGCATTCTCTTCAATTTCCATAAGCCCCACTGTTTCATATGGCCCGCCTGCCTCCACCTCACACAAAATACTTCCATTCACATTACTCACTTGTTCTGGAGGGCATTTAAAATTGTGACCTGTCATGTGGGCTCACAGGAAGTGTTGATAAAAAGATAGCTTGCTCTTCTTTAACAATATTATCAATCAACTATCATTATTCCTTTTTCAGAGATGAAGATACCGAATTACAGCTACAGAAAGTAACTTTCTGGAAGACAAACAGCTGAAAATCAAGAGGAAGACATCTGGCAGTTTGTCAAGTGTCACCAGGTATTTCAAAATCACTAACAAACAAAGATACGAACACCACCCAAGCAAATCTATTTGGTATTAACACAGATGATGCATCAAAGATTTTAGGCATGACTTCATGAATGTCACATCATATTCACAAGAATATGAGGTGGTCCCAGCCTCTCTGGCAGCATCTAGCCACATCCCAAAGGCTCTTGAAGTGCTGGTGGGGTGGAGGATGAAGGTGAGGATGCAGTGATGAAGAAGATTACAGCAAGAATCGGGAATTCAGATTTCAGGCTCCATTTTCACTCCAGACTGGAGGAGCTTTTCTCCTGCATTGTTTCCATCTGTACTAAAACATTCACGGACTGTATCCTTTGTGCCTGGAGCTGTGCAATGTTCTAGGGATAAAGGGAAGACTTGCTCTCATGGTGCTTAGAGCCAACTAACTGAGACAGAAGTAAAGTAAGTACTCATATGGGAGAGAGGAAAGAGACAGATTTCAGCTGAGAAGGGTTTAGTTGAGAAGCAAGAGGGAAAGGCCGAATATTGTCGCAAGCAGTCAGAGCTCAGCCCTGACCGGGAGCCCCTTGGACTTCAGCTTCTCAAGGTAGACCAGTTTCCATGATCTCTGCAAAAGAGAGGAACTTGCAGATTCAGTCTCTGAAGCCCCGAACCTGGACCCTGTGTACCTGGATATGACCTAGGCCTTCCTAAAAATGAGCAACAACAGTCCTCTAAGGATCACAATGACCACCAAGAAGGGAGTGAATTTTTGAAGCCAGGGTGGGGCACTCAGTAGCACTACTGACCTGCTCTGGAGGTAGCTGACTTACTCTTCCCATCTAAGAAAGGGGAGCATGAGAGTAAGCTCAGATTACCATGACAGTGCTTCTATGGCTAACCTTTTGCCAAGCTGGTCCCTGGAGGTCTTGCTCAGCCCATAACTTCTGAAGACACTGCATCCACTTCTCCTGGGAGGTAGCAAAGAAAATAGTCACTGTGGGCATTTGTGAGGAGCGTGTATCCTCCTGAGCTCCACCTTTTTCCCTAGCCCTTGCCCTCTCCCCATGCCCTGCCCGCTATCTTACTCAGGATAGGATATCACCTTCCGGGGCCTTAACACAGCCCGGCCCCCACTGTAGTCTTTGATTTTAATAGTTTAGCTACCATATACAAAGGTCTCCTAGAACCTGGACTTGGCAATGTAGAAGTGTCTGCTTCTTTTGGCCTCATAGGGACCTATGTACAGTAGTTCCAGGCAGACGTCAAGCCACAGGGCTGTAGGGATGGGGGGATCTCTATGAAATAGGACAATGTTCATTATAGCTGGGTCTAAAAGGCAAACAACAGAAAATATCAGTTTGTTTGCACTGAGAGTGGTAGGGCTGCAGGGGTGTGAAAACCCAGAGGAATGGGTTGAGGAGGGAGGTGGGAGGGGGTTCAGGATGGGGGGGACACATGTACACTCATGGCTGATTCAAGTCACCACAATATTGTAAAGTTAATTAGCCTCCAATTAAAATAAATTAATTTTAAAAATTAAAGAAAATACCAGTTTGCTTGCAATAGAGAGTGGTAGGGGTGCAGGGGTGTGAATGTGAAAAGGCCCTTTCATGTCCTGCTCTGTAGGACATTATTACTAATGTTGTTAGGATTCGGATCAACAGGGTAATATTGTAAATATTTACATATCATTACTGAATATTTATATATGAATTGGCATGTTTCCAATGATTAGCTGCAGATAGAACAAGAATAAAGGATACATATTAAGGATATTCTCCATATGTTGATCAAGACTGGAGCTAGACAATGGTCCACGAGTTTATAACCATTCATGAGTTTACTGGTCACTCTCCACACTACAGTCACAGCACCCTATTTCAAAGTGAATCATATTCCATGGCTCCAATGACCAGTCCCTCAGTGACCCCCTAGCTTTCTAAGAGTCAAATTCTGGTTCTTTAAATTCTACAAGCCTCTTCATGACTTGTCCCCAGACCCTCTCTGTCTCATCTCCTCCACTCCCCTTCCCCTCAACCCTCTCAGCCTCAGCCACTCTGGTCCTGGCTGCTGCTCAAACACTCAGGCACTTTTTTGGAAGGCTCTGATCAAAACCTCCTTATCACAGAGCATTTCTCTGATTCTTGCCATCCACCTTTACCCCCATCACTCTCTTTCTTCACCACACTCATCATAACCTGGCATAGGATTTTCCCCACTCTTTATTGTATGTTTCCCTCCATTATTGTGTGCATGTTATTTTCCTATATTTTGTTTATAGTTGTTTCCCTACTCGAAAAAACTATGCTCTCAGAATCAAAAAGATACATTTTGATAAGTATTTCTCAAGTAAATGACTCTCCTTTTTCGGACTCATGCCAAGTGTATCATCATTGAAGAGAGTGGATAAAGTAAAAATCCTATTAGTCTCTATGATACTGAGGCCTAGATATATAACTATGAGTGCAACTGTCATGTACATCATTATAGAAAATTAAAATATACTCTGATAGAAGAGCAAGGGGAAGGGCATTGAGTCTTGACTAATACCATATCAGCCTGGGGAAAACAATTTTGGCCCCAGGAGCAAACTCAACAAAGTATTGTATTTATTGCTCTGCCGGCAGTTGCCTCTGAAGAGAAGACTCTCAGCTGTCCTGCAAGTCTCTGATTAATTTCATCACAGGGATATGATCATTAGAGAAAAATAGGTAGGTCGACATCTTTCAGATGAAAATTTTTGCTGGAAAATGGACACAACTGACAACAAAGGTGTAAATTCTTTGTACTCATGACTGGTATTCCAGTCTGTAAAAACATGATGACCCTGCTGTCATGAAAAAGCTGCAAATGGGAATATTCTAGGACACACAGCATGTAGGTAGTAGGATGAGAACAAGACACAATCTGCAAAACCCATTTAATCAAGTCCCTGATTCTGTAAGGAATTCTGAAAATGCGGAGAACTACTGAGGGGTTCTAAACACTCTGTTTAACATATTATAGTCCCCTTACCCTGGATCTCACCCAAGACACAAATGGAAGAAAACAGTGAGTCTGGGTTTTGTCCCTGACAACAAACATGTGGGGTATCTGCCAACAGCACCCAGTTCCCCTACATCCACTGGGCACCCAGCAGTCTATTCACTTTTGACACTAAATCTGCAGAGGGGACCCAGACCCTACATGGTGAGGGCTCCATCCTTGAGGACAGCCCACACTTCCAAGTGTTGATCACGAGCCTTGGGGTCACTTACACCCACGACCAACTGACTATTAATTGTTTGACCCAACTCCCATGCTGAATGAGTTATCAGGATCACTCACAGAAATGGGGACCCTTGACTTATGGTCCCCTCTCACATAAACTCCCCACTGAATAAAATAAAACTCCAAGACAGCAAAAGGGAGGAGAAGCATAAGGCAAAGAGGGAGAAGGAAATTCTGAGTGTCCATGCCATCTCAGGACACTCCTCCCTTAAACCATTGATGTTATCACCCCTCTGAAAGTCTCTGAATGCAGTCTTCAAGGGTTTTAATTGACCGTTTGAAGTGGTCAGTTTGACTGAATCTTTGGCCATTCTTGGTGGAACTCAGTATCCATTTTCTCTTCCCCAGAGAGACTGGGGACTGAAAATTCTAACCTTCTAATCATATGATGGCATATTCTGGAGTCCAGGTGGACACAGATACTATCTAAGGTCTGATCCTTCACAGATTTCAGTACTTAGAGAAAGACAATAAATTCCAAGAGTTTCTGGATTCCTGGGGCATGAACCAGGACAAGGATCAAATATGGATATTTTAACTATCCTAAGTGACATTTAGGGACAAGGTAGAGACTAGGAATAGACAGTCTCAGAGATGAAATTCGTGATTTTGTAAAATGAGGTGGGATAATTTTATTAAAAGCAAAACACATATTGATACTTTCTGAGAGTCAAAAATGTACTGGAGTTCAACTGCTCACTTCGAGAGGAAATCCAGAGAGGGCTGGCAGCATCCTCCACACCCCTCTTCCTACCTCTTCCATGCACTCACTACCTTTCTCTCCAGTCTGTAGGGGAGAGGTGAGCTGGGATGTACCCCAGAGCTGGTTGCTAGTTTCATCCCCCAGAATGCTGGCCAGAACGGTGTCCAGGAAAATGAGCAGGGCTGCAAAGAAGCAGAGTCTGCTCATGTTTGCGGTCTTGCAGAAGGGCATCTATGGAAAGACAGGTGTTCGCAGATCTGTTTACACCCCAGCAGATGGGCAAGAACAGGTGAGAAGGAGGGGCATGAGGAAATAGAGGATTTGGGGCCAGTCACGTACAATGTGTAATCTCCCTGCCTTCCACTGTCCTGCTTCTCCCTATGCTTGTGTGTCTGCTGAGTCGCTTCATATTGTCTGACTCTGACACCCCATGGACTGCAGCTCGCCAGGCTCCTCTGTCCTGCTTGTGTCTGCTCAGGGAAAATGAACAGTGACTTCAGTCTTCAAACTTGACTCTGTTTGTGGTCTCGTGAAAACACAGAATGTGATTCTACAGGTGGAATTTTGCCCAATATGGTCCTCAAGAAGCATCCCAGCACCTAGAGCGCTGCATGGCACGTGATGGTTGGTCTGAGGGTGGATGAGAGCAGATCAAAGGACTGCTAGGTGATCAGCAGTGTGTTAGGCCAGGTCCTCCTTTACAGCCTCATGCAGCTGTCTTCATATCTACATGTCAGTGCTCTCACATTAGCCCCATTTATTTCAGAACAGGTATGACACAGGTGAGTTTCCTGCAACCATTGTGGTAGCATCTCTACTGGAACACACAAGCAATTTACTTGGAACTGGTCCAAAGAGATGTTCAGCCAGGGAAAAGCATCTCTATCTGGGCCACAAACCCTGACATTCTGGATAGAAATAAAGTAAAGGGCACGGCCAGAATAGAAATAGAAGAATAATATGTCTCCAGAGCATGACACCCACTGCCCCTTGCCTGGTTTCACATAACAGGAGAGCTATGTGCCAGAGTGGACCTCAGAGACTAGAGTAGATCTCCAGGTCTTGGAAGACTGCCTACCACCAATCTACCCAATCACAACTCAGGACTCTACACTGTAGTTTTTGGAACTGAGGAACCCTGGCCCTGACATTGGTCCAGGCAGGAGCTTAGCTGGTGAAGGCGATGTCATCCTGGGCTATAACTCTGTTTATGCATCAAAAAGCAAGTAAGGGGAAGGAGCAGAGGTGAAGAAGGGAGCTGAACCTGCATCCACAGGATGACCAACATTCATCTCTCATCTGATTTAACCAAAAGGAGAGCTATCTGCCTGAGTGGACATCAGGGGACCTTGGAAAAACACTGGGAGCCACCCCATTCCTCCTGCTCTCTCTGTCACTGATGATGGGGCCATAGGATCTTGGTTTGGGTACCAGCTCTGCATTTTTCTAACTTTGTGCCTGAGAATTTAAAACTCTCAGAACCTTGTGTCTTCAGGTGGCACATGAGACAGATGATGCCCACATGATGTGGTTGTTGTGGAAGCAAGGGATCCAACAGGCATTCCTTCTCCCTAGAAGGCAAAGTCCTTTGTAGTAGCATTACTCTAGGTAAAACTTAAATTCTTCATTGTGGCAGGACTTATCCTAGACACATGAAACATCTAATTCATCTAATTCTAAAAACCCTTAAAGAAAGGGAGCAAATGAGTGACATATCCTCGTGGGGCTCTCTTCTCAGGGGGGGAGCATTCTCTCAAACTTCCACAAGCCCCACTATTTCATAGGGATCTCCTGCCTCCACCTCACACAAAATACTTCCATTCGCATTACTCACTTGTCCTGGAGGGCATATAAAATTGTGACCTGTCATGTGGGCTCTCAGGAAGTATTGATAAAAAGATAGCTTGCTTCACTCTGTATAATTAGCCTCCAACTAAAAAACTAAATGAAAAAAAAAAATAAACATAGCTGTTTGCTTCATAAAAAAAAAAGATATCTTGGTCTTCCTTAATCTTATCAATCAACTATCATTATTCCTGTATTAGAGATGAAGATACCTAACTACAGCTACAGAAAAGTGACTTGCTGCAAGACAAACAGCTGAAAATCAGGAGGAAGACACTTGCCTGTTTTTCAAGTATTCCGAGATATTTCAATTTCACTAACACACAAACAAACAAACACCACCCAGGCAAATCTTCTTGATACTAACACAGGTGATGCATCAAAGATTTTGGATGTGATTTCATGACTGGCAATCACATTTACAAGGAAATGAGGTGATCCCAGCCTCTGTGGCAGCATCCAGGCTGTCACGTTCCCAAGGCTCTCAAGGTGCTGGTGGGGTGGAGGATGAAGGTGAGGATGTAGTGACGAAGAAGATTACAGCAAGAATCAGGAATTCACATCCCAGGCTCTACTTTCACTGCAGTCATGAGCAGATTTTCTCCCGCATTGTTTCCATCCTAACTTCAATATTTACGGACTGTATCCTATGTGCATGGAGCTGTGCAAAGTTCTAGGGATAAAGAGAAGACTTTCTCTCATGGCGCTTAGAGCCAACTGGATGAGACAGGAGTAAATAAGTAGTCCTATGGGAGAGGAAAGAGGCAGATTTCTGCTGAGGAAGGTAGTGTTGAGAAGCAAGAGGGAAAGGCTGAATACTCTCACAAGCAGCCAGAGAGCAGCCCTGACTGGCTGCTCCTTAGACTTCATCATCTCAGGGGAGCCAAGTTCCCACGGCCTTTGCAAAAGTAGAGGAATTTGCTGATTGAATCTCTGAAGCCCCAGACCTGGACACTGTGTACCTGGTCAGTACTTAGGCCATCCTAAAAATTAGCAACAACAGTCCTCCCATGACCACAGTGACCTCCAGAAATAAGTGAATTTTTGAAGCCAATGTGGGGGACTCAGTGGCACTACCAACCTGTTCTGTGGCCTGGCTGAATTACTCTTCCCATTTAAGAAAGGGGAGCATGAGGGCAAGCTCAGATTATCAGGATGGTGCTTCTAGGACTGACTTTTTGCCAAGCTGGCCCCTGGAGGACATGCTCAGCCCATGATTTCTAAGGATACTGCAGCCCCTTCTCCCAGGAGACAGAGAGGAAAATAGTCACTGTGGGTGGTCTAGAGAAGTGTGTACCCTCCTGAGTTCCACTTCTTTCCCCAGCCCTCCCCCTATCCCATGCTCTGCCTGCTGTCTTACCCAGGATAGGATAGTACCAGCAGGAGTCTTAACACAGCAAGGCCACCACTGTAGTCTTTGTTCTTAATATTTTAGCTACCATATGCAAAAATCTGCCAGAAACTGAATGCGGCATTGTAGCTGTGTCTGCTTAGTTTCGCCTCTCAGGGACCCATGAATGGAGGCTCCAGACAGGCATCAGGCCACAAGGCTGTAGGGATGGGAGGATCTCAGTGAAATAGGAAGATGGTCATTACAGCTGGGTCTAAAAGGTAAAATACAGAAAATACCAGTTTATTTGCAATAGAGAGTGGTATGGGTATGAATGTGAAAAGGCCATTTCATACCCTGCTTTGTGTGACATTATTATTAATATTGTTAGCCTTCAGATCAACTGGGTAGTATTGTAAATAATCACATATCTTTACTGGCATGTATACATGAATTGGCATTTTTCTACTGCTTAGCTACAAATAGAACAAGAAAAAAAGGTATACATTAAGAATATTCTCCATATAATACTCTGATCTGTAGATGTATATAGTTGTAAGATTTCAGTATAGAAAAAAAACTGAGAAGGCATCATGATTTAATGGAGGAGCGAATGGAAGAAAACCCCCCACTGTGTTCACTTTGTTTACATTATGGGCACTGGGATTAAGGAATATTCTAGGAATACTGATACTCTGATTTATGTAAGAGGTATTAATTTGATCCTCTAACTGGTCCTGTAACTGAGCACCAAAAACTACTGGATTTCCTTCAAGGTGACAGCACCAAGGGAGTCTTTTATGATGTGAGAGAGGTCATCAGCAAAGCCTCAATCTAACCTTAGAAAGGAGGTTTTTGCCTGGGTAACTAACACCTGATCTGGTGGTTGATTTGTTTTTATTTTTATATATTTTTTAACTGAAGGAAAATTGCTTTACAGAATTTTGTTGCTTTCTGTCAAACATCAACATGAATCAGCCATATATATAGGTTTTAATTCCAGCTTCTGCTTTTCCTTCCCCCAAAACTCAAAGGGAGGCAAAGGTTAGAAGGGTGACTACATCACAAATGGCTAAAGATTTAATGAATCCTGATTTGTGATGAAGAAATCCCAGAAACCTCAGAAATCTCAACAGAGCAAGTGATTCATGTTATTCTAATGTACTGAGTTCAATCCAGGTAACAATATGGATATACACCTCATCATGGCTCACCTGGAAAATGCAGCAGCCCACCCAGGGGCCTCTGTCTCTGCCCTTCACCCCCTAGAGGCCACTCTCCACGCTACAGCCACCAGGATTCTGTTTCAAAGTGAATCCTATCCCATGGCTCCCATGACCCATCCCTCAGTGACCCCCTAGCTTTCTGAGAGTCAAATTCTGATTCTTACAGTTCTACAAGCCTCTTCATGACTTGTCCCCAAGCCTTCTCTGTCTCATCCCTTCCACTCCCCTGCCCCTCAACCCTCTCAGCCTCAGTCACTCTGGTCATGGGTGCTGCTCAAACATTCAGACACTTTTTTGGAAGCATCTGCTCAAAATCTCCTTATCACAGAGCATTTCCCTGACCCTTGCCAGCCTCCTTTATCCCCATCTCTCTCTTGCTTCACAGTGCTCAGCATAACCTGGCATAGGATTCTCCCCAACTTTATTGTGCGTTCCCCTCCTTTATTGTGTGTATATTATTTTGCTATATTTTGTTTATAGCTGTTTCCTACTTAAAGATTATGCTCTCAGAATCAAAAAGATGCATTCTGATAAGTATTTCTCTAGTAAATGACTCTCTTGTTTCAGACTCATGCCAAGTGCACCATCATTGAAGAGAGTGGATAGAGTAAAATTCCTATTAGTCCCTATGATGATGAGGCCTGTCTATATAATTACGTGTGTAACTGTCATCTGTATGATTATAGGAAAATAAAATGTAGTCTGATGGGGGCACAAGGGGAAGGGCATTGATTCTTGCCTAAGGTCGTACCAGCCTGGAGAAAGCAATCCTGGCCCCAAGAGCAAACTCAACAAAGCACTGCATTTCTTGCTCTGCCAGCCGTTGCCTCTGAAGAGGAGACCCTCAGCTGTCACTCAACCCAGTAATTTCATCACCGGGATATAATCACTATTTGATGCATATGTTTTTTCGGATATGTCATGAAGATGTGTAGGTAGGTTGACAAGTCTTTCAGATGAAAATTTTTGGGGGAAAATGGACACTGCTGACCACAAAGGCATAACTAATAATCCTTTCAAAAATCTCTGGAAACTTGGTGCCTCTGCTCTCCATGAAAAAGTTGCAGATGGGACTATCGCAGGACAAACTGCATGTAGGTGGTAGGATGAGGAAAAGATACAATCTGTCACAACCCATTTAATCAAGTCCCTGATTCTGTCAGGAATTCTAAAAATGCAGAGAACTACTGAGGGGTTCTAAATGCTCTGTTCAACATATTATAGTCCCCTGTCCCTGAATCTCACCCCAGACACAAATGGAAGAAAACAGTGAGCCTGGGTTTTGTCCCTGACAACAAACATGTAGGGTCTCTGCCAACAGCAACCTATTCCCTCACACACACTGGGCATACAGGAGTCAATTCACTTTTGACAATAAATCCGCAGAGGTGACCCAGACCCCAATGGTGACGGCTCCATCCTTGAGGTCGGCCCAAATTTCAAGTGTTTATCACAATCTTGGGGTCACTTACATGTGTGATCAACTGATTGTTAATTCAGATACTCTTTGACTGAACTCCCATGTTGAACAAGTTATCAGAATTGCTCACAGAAATTGGAACCCTTTACTTATCAGTACAGTTCACTCACTCAGTCGTGTCCGACTCTTTGCAATACCATGAACGGCAGCACACCAGGGCTCCCTGTCCATGACCAACACCTGGAGTCCACCCAAACCCATGTCCATTGAGTCAGTGATGCCATCCAACCATCTCATCCTCTGTCGTCCCCTCTCCTCCTGCCCTCAATCTTTCCCAGCATCAGGATCTTTTCCAAGGATTCAGCTCTTCGCATCAGGTGGCCAAAGTATTAGAGTTTCAGCTTCAACATCAATCCTTCCAATGAACAACCAGGATTGATCTCCTTTAGGATGGACTGATTGGATCTCCTTGCAGTCCAAGGGACTCTCAGGAGTCTTCTCCAACACAATGGTTCAAAAGCATCAATTCTTCTGAGCTCAGATTTCTTTATAGTCCAACTCTCACATCCATACATGACCAATAGAAAAACCATAGCCTTGATTATATGGAGCTTTGTTGACAAAGTAATGTCTCTGCTTTTTAATATGCTGTCTAAGTTGGTCATTACTTACCTTCCAAGGAGCAAGCGTCTTTTAATTTCATGGCTGCAATCACCATCTGCAGTGATTTTGGAGCCCAGAAAAATAAAGACTGCCACTGTTTCCCCATCTATTTGCCATGCAGTAATGGGACCGGATGCCATGATCTTAGTTTTCTGAATGTTGAGTTTTAAGCCAACTTTTTCACTCTCCCCTTTCACTTTCATCAGGAGGCTTTTTAGTTCTTCTTCACTTTCTGCCATAAGGGTGGTATCATCTGCATATCTGAGGTTATTGATATTTCTCCCAGCAATCTTGATTCTAGCTTGTGCCTCTTCCAGCCAACGTTTCTCATAATATACTCTGCGTGTAAGTTAAATAAGCAGGGTGACAATATACAGCCTTGGCGTACTCCTTTTCCTATTAGGAACCAGTCTGTTGTTCCATGTCCAGTTCTAACTGTTGCTTCCTGTCCTGCATACAGATGTCTCAAGAGGCAGGTCAGGTGGTCTGGTATTCCCATCTCTTTCAGAATTTTCCACAATTTATTGTTATGCACACAGTCAAAGGCTTTAGTATAGTCAATAAAGCAGAATACATGTCTTTCAGGAACTCTCTTGATTTTTCAATGATCCAGAGGATGTTAGCAATTTTATCTCTGGTTCCTCTGCCTTGTCTAAAATCAGCTTGAACATCTGGAAGTTCACGGTTCTTGTATTGCTGAAACCTGGCTTGGAGAATTTTAAGCAGTACTTTACTAGGGTGTGAAATGAGTGCAATTGTGCAGTAGTTTGAGCATTCTTTGGCAATGCCTTTTTGGGGATTGGAATGAAAAGTGACCTTTTCCAGTCCTGTGGCCACTGCTGAATTTTCCAAATTTGCTGGCATATTGAGTGCAACACTTTCACAGCATCATCTTTCAAAATTTGAAATAGCTCAACCGGAATTCCATCACCTCCACTAGTTTTGTTTGTAGTGATGCTTCCTAAGGCCCACTTGACTTCACATTCCAGGATATCTGGCTCTAGCTGAGTGATCACACCATCGTGAGTATCTGGGTCATGAAGATCTTTTTTGTAGCATTCTTCTGTGTATTCTTGCCACCTCTTCTTAATATCTTCTGCTTCTGTTAGGTCCCTACCATTTCTGTCCTTTATTGAGCCCATCTTTGCATGAATATTCCCTTGGTATCTTTAATTTTCTTGAAGAGATCTCTAGTCTTTCCCATTCTATTGTTTTCCACTATTTCTTTGCATTGATCATTGAGGAAGGCTTTCTTATCTCTCCTTGCTATTCTTTGGAACTCTGCATTCAAATGGATATATCTTTCCTTTTCTCCTTTGCTTTTTGCTTCTCTTCTTTTCACAGCTATATGTAAGTCCTCCTCAGACAGCCATTTTGCTTTTTTGCATTTCTTTTTCTTGGGGATGGTCTTGATTCCTGTCTCCTGTACAATGTCACAAACCTCCATCCATAGTTCATCAGGCACTCTGTCTATCAGATCTAGTCCCATAAATCTATTTCTCACTTTCACTGTATAGTCATAGGGGATTTTATTTAGGTCATACCTAAATGATCTAGTGGTTTTCTCCATGTTCTTCAATTTCAGTCTGAATTTGGCAATAAGGAGTTCATGATCTGAGCTACAGTCAGTTCCTGGTCTTATTTTTGCTGACTGTATAGAGCTTCTCCATCTTTGGCTGCAAAGAATATAATCAATCTGATTTCAGTGTTGACCATCTGGTGATGTCCATGTGTAGAGTCTCCTCCTGTGTTGTTGGAAAAGGGTGTTTGCTATGACCAATGCGTTCTCCTGGCAGAACTCTATTAACCTTTGCCCTGCTTCATTCTGTACTCCAAGGCCAAATTTCCTTGTTACTCCAGGTGTTTCTTGACTTCCTACTTTTGCATTCCAGTCCCCTATATTAAAAAGGACATCTTTTTGGGGTGTTAGTTCTAGAAGGTCTTATAGGTCTTCATAGAACTGTTCAGCTTCTTTAGCATTACTGGTCGGGGCATAGGCTTGGATTACTGTGATATTGAATGGTTTGCCTTGGAAACGAACAGAGATCATTCTGTTGTTTTTGAGATTGCATCCAAAAACTGCATTTCGGACTCTTTTGTTGACTATGATGGCTACTCCATTTCTTCTAAGGGATTCCTGCCCACAGTAGTAGATACAATGGTCATCTGAGTTAAATTCACCCATTCCAGTCCATCTTAGTTTGCTGATTCCTAGAATGTCGATGTTCACTTTTATCATCTCCTGTTTGACCACTTCCAATTTGCCTTGATTCATGGACCTAACATTCCAGGTTCCTATGCAATATTGCTCTTTACAGTATCGAACCTTGCTTCTATCACCAATCCCATCCACAACTGGGTGGTGTTTTTTTTTTGTTTGTTTTGTTTTGGCTACATCCTTTCAATTTTTCTGGAGTTATTTCTCCACTGATCTCCAGTAGCATACTGGGCACCTACCGACCTGGGGAGTTCACCTTTCTGTGTCCTATCTTTTTACCTTTTCATACTGTTCATGGGGTTCTCAAGGCAAGAATACTGAAGTGGTTTGCCATTCCCTTCTCTGGTGGACCACATTCTGTCAGACCTCTCCACCATGACCCGGCCTTCTTGGGTGGCCCCACACAGCATGCCTTGGTTTCATTGAGTTAGTAAAGGCTATGGTTCATGTGATCAGATTGGCTAAGTTGTCTGTGACTGTGGTTTCAGTCTGTCTGCCCTCTGATGCCCTCTCTCAGTGCCTACCATCTTACTTGGTTTTCTCTTACCTTGGATTTTGGGTATCTCTTTACAGCTGCTCCAGCAAAGCACAGCCACTGCTCTTTACCTTGGATGTGGGGTAGTTCCTCCAGCCTTTAATTATGGTCCCCTATTATAAAATATAAAACTTCTAGACAGCAAAAGGGAGGAGAAGCATAAGGAAAGAGATAGTAGGAAACGCCAACCCTCCACACCATCTCAGCACAATCCACCCTTACAAAACCTTGATGATAGTACCCCTTTGAAATTCTCTGAATGTAGTGTTCATGAATATTAATCAACAGTTTGAAGTGGTCAGTTTGACTGAATTTTTGGCCATTCTTCATGGAACTCAGTATCCATTCTCTCTTCCCCAGAGAGGCTTCTAACCTTCTAATCATATGATGGCATATTCTGGAGTCCAGGTGTGAACAGATACTATCTAAGGTCTGATCCTTCACAGATTTCAGTACTTGGAGAAAGACAATAAATTCCAAGAGTTTCTGGATTCCTGGGGCATGAACCAGGACAAGGATCAAATATGAATATTTTTACTCTTCTAAATGACATTTAGGACATGTAGAGACTAGGAATAGACAGTCTCAGAGATGAAATTCATGATTTTGTAAAATGAGGTGGGATAATTTTATTAAAAGCAGAACAGATATTGATACTTTCTGAGATTCAAGAAATGTGCTGGAATTCAACTGCTCACTTCCCAGAAGAAATCCAGAGAGGGCTGGCAGCATCCTCCACACCCCTCTTCCTACCCCTTCCATGCACTCACCACCTTTCCCTCCAGTCTGTAGAAGAGAGGTGAGCTGGGATGTACCCCGGAGCTGGTTGCTGGTTTCATCACCCAGAATGCTGGCCAGAACAGTGTCCAGGAAAATTAGCAGGGCTGCAAAGAAGCAGAGTCTGCTCATGTCTGCAGTCTTGCAGAAGGGCGCCTATGGAAAAACAAATGTTCACAGAACTGCTTACATCCCAGCAGATGGGTAAGAACATGCCAGAAGAAGGGGAATGTGGAAATGGAGGATTTGGGACCAGTCACGTACAATGTGTAATCTCCCTGCCTTCCACTGTCCTGCTTCTCCCTGTGTTTTTGTTTCTGCTGAGTCACTTCATATTGTCTGACTCTTTGACACCCCATAGAATGCAACTCACCAGGCTCCTCTGTCCTGCTTGTGTCTGCTCAGGGAAAATGAACAGTGACTTCGGTCTTCAAACTTGACTCTGTCTGTGGTCTCGTGAAAACATAGAACGTGATTCTACAGGTGGAATTTTGTCCAATATGGTCCTCAAGAAGCATCCCAGCACCTAGAGCGCTGCATGGCACATGACGGATGGCCTGTGGGTGGATGAGAGCAGATCAAAGGACTGCTAGGTGATCAGCAGTGTGTTAGGCCAGGTCCTCCTTTACAGCCTCATGCAGCTGTCTTCATATCTACATGTCAGTGCTCTCACATTAACCCCATTTATTTCAGAACAGGTATGACACAGGTAAGTTTCCTGCAACTATTGTGGCAGCATCTCTAATGGAACACAGAAGCTAGTTACTTGGACCTGGTCTAAAGAGATGTTGAGCCAGGGAAAAGAATCTCCATTGGGGCACAAACCCTGATATTCTGGGTAGAAATAAAGTAAAGGGAGTGGGCAGAATGGAAGTAAAGACGTAAACATTTCTCCAGAGCATGAACACCCACTACCCTCCCTTGGTTTCACATAACAGGAGAGCTGCCTGCCAGAGTGGGCCTCAGGGGCTAGAGTGGATCTCAGGGACCTTGGAAGATTACCTACCACCAACCTACCAAACCACAACTCAGGACTCCACACTAGTGGGTTTTTGTACCAAGGAGCCCTGGCCCTGATATTCGTCCAAGAAAGAACTTAGCTGGTGAAGGTGATGTCGTCCTGGGCTATAACTCTGTTTATGCATCAAAAAGCAAGTAAGGGGAAGGAGCAGAGGGGAAGAAGGGAGCTGAACCTGCACCCACAGCATCACCAACATTCATCTCTCATCTGGTTTCACCAACAGGAGAGCTGTCTGCCTGGGTGGACATCGGGTGACTTTGGAAGAACACTGGTATCCTCCCCATTCCTCCTGCTCTCTCACTCACTGGTGATGGGGCCACAGGACCTAGGTTTGGGTACCAGCTCTGCATTTTCCTAACTTTGTGCCTGAGAATTTAAAACCTCAGAATCCTGTGTCTTCAAG
This sequence comes from Odocoileus virginianus, assembly GCF_023699985.2. Taxonomy (NCBI): domain Eukaryota; kingdom Metazoa; phylum Chordata; class Mammalia; order Artiodactyla; family Cervidae; genus Odocoileus; species Odocoileus virginianus. The sequence goes on along the minus strand of NC_069682.1, from coordinate 69,015,625 downwards.
TGTCACATGAGACGGATGATGCCCACATGATGTGGTTGCTGTGGAAGCAAGGGATCCAACAGGCATTCCTTCTCCCTAGAAGGCAAAGAACTTGTAGTAGCATTACTCTAGGTAAAACTTAAACTTTTCATTGTAGCAGGACTTATCCTAGACACATGAAACATCTAATTCATCTAATTCTAAAAACCCTTAAAGAAAGGGAGTGAACGAGTGACATATTATTGTGGGGCTCTCTTCTCAGGGGGGGAGCATTCTCTCAAACTTCCACAAGTCCCACCATTTCACATGGTCTGCCTGCCTCCACCTCACACAAAATACTTCCATTCACATTACTCACTTGTCCTGGAGGGCATTTAAAATTGTGACCTGTCATGTGGGCTCTCAGGAAGTATTGATAAAAAGATAGCTTGGTCTTCCTTAACAACCTTATCAATCAACTATCATTATTCCTGTATTAGAGATGAAGATACCTAACTACAGCTACAGAAAAGTGACTTGCTGCAAGACAAACAGCTGAAAATCAGGAGGAAGACACTTGCCTGTTTTTCAAGTATTCCGAGATATTTCAATTTCACTAACACACAAACAAACAAACACCACCCAGGCAAATCTTCTTGGTACTAACACAGATGATGCATCAAGTTTTTGGATGTGATTTCATGACTGGCAATCACATTTATAAGGAAATGAGGTGGTCCCAGCCTCTGTGGCAGCATCCAGGCTGCCACGTTCCCAAGGCTCTCAAGGTGCTGGTGGGGTGGAGGATGAAGGTGAGGATGTAGTGACAAAGAAGATTACAGCAAGAATCAGGAATTCACATCCCAGGCTCTACTTTCACTGCAGTCATGAGGAGATTTTCTCCCGCATTGTTTCCATCCTAACTTCAATATTTACGGGCTGTATCCTATGGGTGTGGAGCTGTGCAAAGTTCTAGGGATCAAGGGAAGATTTGTTCTCATGGTGCTTACAGCCAACTGAATGAGGCAGGAGTAAATAAGTAGTCCTATGGGAGAGGAAAGAGGCAGATTTCTGCTGAGGAAGGTAGTGTTGAGAAGCAAGAGGGAAAGGCTAAATATTCTCAGAAGGAGCCAGAGAGCAGCCCTGACTGGCTGCTCCTTGGACTTCAGCATCTCAGGGGAGCTCAGTTCCCATGGCCTCTGCAAAAGTAGAGGAACTTGCTGATTGAGTCTCGCAAGCCCCAGACCCAGACACTGTGTACCTGGTCAGGACCTAAACCATCCTGGAAATGAGCAACCACAGTGCTCTCAGGATCACAATGACCAACAAGAAGGCAGTGACACAGCAGCACAGCAGACCTGCTCTGTGGCTGGCTTACTCTTCCCATCTAAGAAAGGGGAGCACAAGAGTAAGCTCAGATTATCAGGATGGTGATTCTAGGGCTGACCATTGCCCAAGCCGACCCTTGGAGGACATGCTCAGCCCATGATTTCTAAGGATACTGCAGCCCCTTCTCCCAGGAGACAGAGAGGAAAATAGTCACTGTGGGTGGTCTAGAGAAGTGTGTACCCTCCTGAGCTCCAACTCTTTCCTTAGCCCTTCCCCTCTCCTTATCCCCTGCCTGCTGTCTTACCCAGGATAGGATAGTACCAGCAGGGGTCTTAACACAGCGAGGCCACCACTGTAGTCTTTGTTCTTAACATTTTAGCTACCATGTACAAAAATCTGCCAGAAACTGGATGTGGCATTGAAGCTGTGTCTGCTTAGTTTGGCCTCTCAGGGACTCATGAATGGAGGCTCCAGGCAGACGTCAAGCCACAGGGCTATAGGGATGGGAGGATCTCAGTGAAATATGAAGATGGTCATCACAGCTGGGTCTAAAAGATAAAATACAGAAAATACCAGTTCCTTTGTGATAGAGAGTGGTATGGGTATGAATGTGAAAAGGCCATTTCATATACTGCTTTGTAGGACATTATTATTCATGTTGTTAGTTTCAGATCAACAGGATAATATTGTAAATAATTGCATATCATTACTGATATTTATACATGACTTGGCATGTTTCCACTGATTAGCTGCAAATGGAACAAGAATAAAGGTACACATTAAGAATATTCTCCATATTTTGATCATAACTGGAGCTGGACAATGGTCCACCAGTTTATAATACTATGATCTGTACAAGTGTATAGTTGAAAGTCTCCACTATGAAAAACACAGTGCAAAGCTGTCATAGTTTAATGGAGAAGGGCATGGAAGAAAACCTTCTGCTATGTCTTTGTTTACACCATGGGCACTGGAATAAAGGAATATTGAAGGAATACTGACACTCTGACTTATACAAGAAATATTAATTTGGTCTTCTAACCAGTCCTGTTACCGATCTCCTAAAATGATTGAATTTCCTAAGAGATGACAGCATCAAGGGAGTCTTCTATGATGTGCAGGAGGTGACCAGCAAAGCTGCAATCTAATCTTAGAAAGGAGGTTGTTTGCCTGGGTAATGAACACCTGATTGGGAGGTTGAGTTTTTTATCTTTTTCTTAATTTATATATTTTTTCATCATAGGTAGGATAATTACTTTACAGAATTTTGTTGTTTTTTGTCAATCATCAACATGAAACAGTCATAGGTATGTTTTAATTCTCACCTTCTGCTTTTCCCTGTTTCCAAACCTCAAGGAGAGGCAAGGGTTAGAAGCGTGAATACATAACAAATGCCTGAAGATTTAATGAATCCTGATTTGTGATGAAGTCTCAACAGAGCAAGTTGTTCACGTTATTCTAATGAACTGAGATCAATCCAAGCAACAATATGGATACACACTTCAACAGGGCTCACCTGAACAATTCAGCAGCCTGCCAGAGTCCTCTATCTCTGCCCTTCGCCCCCTAGAGGCCACTCTCCACACTACAGCCACAAGGATCCTCTTTTTTTTTTTTTTTTTTCCTTTCATTTATTTTTATTAGTTGGAGGCTAATTACTTTACAATATTGTAGTTGTTTTTGCAATACATTGACATGAATCAGTCATGGATTTACATGTGTTCCCCATCCTGACCCCCACTCCCTCCTCCCTCCCTATCCCATCCCTCTGGGTCATCCCAGTGCACCAGTCCTGAGCACTTGTCTCATTCATCCAACCTGGACTGGCGATCTGTTTCACACTTGATAATATACATGTTTCGATGCTATTCTCTCAGATTATCCCACCCTCGCCTTCTCTCATAGAGTCCAAAAGTTTGTTCTTAGGATCCTCTTTCAAAGTGAAACTTTACTCTGGAGCTAGTTGCTGGTTTCATCCCCCCAGAATGCTGGTCAGAATGGTGTCCAGGGAAAATGAGCAAGGCTGAAGAAAGGCAGAGTCTACTCATGTTTATGGCCTTGCAAAAGGGCATCTATGGAAAGAAGGATGCTGACAGATCTGTTTACATACCAGCAGATGGTAAGGACAGGCCAGAAGGAGTGGAGTGTGAAAAGGGAGGATTTTGGGTCAGTCATGTACAACATGTAATCTCCCCACCTTCCATTGCCTGTGCAGGCGTGTCTCCTGAGTCACTTCATACTGTCTGACTCTTTGACACCCCATGGACTGCAGCTCACCAAGCTCCTCTGTCCTGCTTGTATCTGCTCGGGGCAAATGGACGGTGACTTCAGTTCTCAAACCTGACTCTGTCTGTGTTCTCATGAAAACACAGAACATGATTCTACAAGTGGAATTTTGCCCAATATGGTCCTCAAGAAGCATTCCAGCAGCCACAGCACTGCATGGCACGTGAAGTATAGTCTGTGAGTGGATGAGAGCTGATCAAAGGACTGCCAGGTGATCAGCAGTGTGTTAGGCCAGGTCTTTCTTTACAGCCTCAGGCAGCTGTCTTCATATCTACATGTCAGTGCTCTCACATTAGCCCTACTTACTTCAGAAGACAGGAATGACACAGGGAAGTTTCCTGCAACTGTTGTGGCAGCATCTCTGCTGGAACACACACTCTTTACTTGGAACTGGTCCAAAGAGATGTTGAGCTGGGGAAAAGCATTTCCATCTGGAGTGCAGAACCCTGATATTCTGGGTAGAAATAAAATAAAGGGAGTGAGCAGAAGGGAAGTAGAGACATAAACACATCTCCAGAGCATGACCACCCACTGCCCTTCATCTGGTTTCACCAACAGGAGAGCTACCTGCCAAAATAGACCTCAGGGGCTGGAGTGGATCTCAGGGACCTTGTAAGATTACTCACCACCCAGCTTACCCCAACCACAACTCGGGACTCTACACTAGTGGTTTTTGAAAGCGAGGAACTCTGGCCCTGTTGTTGGTCCAGATAGGAAGGTAACTGATGAAGGTGATGTTATCCTGGGCTATAACTCTGTTTATGCACCAAAAAACAAGTAAGGGGAGGGGGCAGAGGGGAAACAGGGAGATGAATCTGTATCCACAGCTGACCCGCAGTCATCCCTCATCTGGCTTCACAACAGGAGAGCTGTCTGCCTTAGTGGACATCAGGGGACCTTGGATTAACACAAGTAGCCACTTCATTCCTCCTGCTCTCTCCCTCACTGGTGATGGGACCATAGGACCTCGGTTTGGGTACCAGCTCTGCATTTTCCTAATTTTGAGCCTGAGGATTTAAAACTGTCAGAATCCTGCATCTTCAGGTATCCCATGAGACCCGGGCTGCCCACATCATGTGGTTTCTGTGGCAGCAATGGATGCAACAGGCATATATTCCTTCTCCCTAGAAGGTAAAGTCCTTTGTAGCAGTAATAATAACAATAATGAGTAATTACTCCAGGTAAAACTTAAATTCTTCATTGTAGCAGGACTTATCCTAGACACATGAAACATATAATTCATCTAATTCTGAAAACCATTAAAGAAAGGGAGCAAACGAATGACATATCCTCGTGGGGCTCTCCTCTCAGGGGGGGAGCATTCTCTCAAACTTCCACAAGTCCCACCATTTCACATGGTCCGCCTGCCTCCACCTCACACAAAATACTTCCATTCAAATTACTCACTTGTCCTGGAGGGCATTTAAAATTGTGACCTGTCATGTGGGCTCTCAGGAAGTGTTGATAAAAAGATAGCTTGGTCTTCCTTGACAATCTTATCAATCAACTGTCATTATCCCTGTATTAGAGATGAAGATACCAAACTACAGCTACAGAAAAGTGACTTGCTGCAAGACAAACAGCTGAAAATCAGGAGGAAGACACTTGCCTGTTTTTCATGTATTCCCAGATAATTTGATTTCATTAATACACAGACATACAAACACTACCCGGGCAAATTTACTTGATGTTAACACAGACCATGCATCAAAGATTCTGGACATGACTTCATGAGTGTCAGTCATAGTTACAATAATATGAGGGGGTCCCAGCCTCTCTGGCAGCATTCAGCCACATATCCAAGGCTTTCAAACTGCTGGTGGGGTGGAGGTTGAAGGTGAGGATGTAGTGACAAGGATGATTAGAGCAAAGGTCAGGAATTCACATTCCAGGCACTATTTTCATTGCATTCATGAAGAGCTTTTCTCCTGCATTGTTTCTATCCTTGCTTCAATATTCATGGACTGTATCCTTTCTTCCTGGAGCTGTGCAATGTTCTAAGGATAAAGTGAAGACTTGCTCTCATGGTGCCTAGAGCCAATGGATGAGGCAGGATAAAGGAAATAGTCCTATGGGAGAGAAGAAAGAGGCAGATTTCTGCTGAGGAAGGTAGGGTTGAGAAGCAAGAGGGAAAGGCCTGAATATTATGACAAGCAGCCAGAGCTCAGCCCTGACTCGGTGTTCCTTGAACTTCAGCATCTCAGGGGAGCCCAGTTCCCATGGCCTCTGCAAAGTAGAGGAGCTTTCTGATTGAATTTCTGAAGCCACAGATCTGGACATTGTGTATCTGGACAAGACCTAGGCCATCCTAGAAATGAGTAACCACTATCCTCTCAGGATCACAATAATCAGCAGAAGGAAGTAAATTTTTGAAACCAAGCTGGGGGACTCAGTAGCACTACAGACCTGCTCTGTGGGGGTGCTGACTTACTCTTTGCATCTAAGAAAGGGGAGCAGGAGAGTAAGCTCAAATTATCAAGATGGTGCTTCTAGGGCTGACCTTTTCCCAAGTTGGCCCCTGGAGGACATGCTCAGCCAATGATTTCTAAGGATACTGCAGCCACTTCTCCCAGGAGGCAGTGAGGAAAACAGACACTGTGGGTGGTTTTGAAGAGTGTGTACCCTCCTGAGCTCCACCTCTTTCCCCAGCCCTTTCCCTCTCCTTACGCCCTGCCTGCTGTCTTACCCAGGAGAGGATAGCACCAGCAGGGGTCTTAACATACTCTGGCCCCCATTGCAGTCTTTGCTCTTAACATCTTATTCTACTTTTTTTTCATTTATTTTTATTAGTTGGAGGCTAATTACTTTACAATATTGTAGTGGTTTTTGCCATACACTGACATGAATCAGCCATGGATTTACATGTGTTTCCTGTCCCGATCCCCCTTCCCGCCTCCCTCCCCATCCAATCTGTTCTTAACATTTTAGCTACCATATACAAAAATCTGCCAGAAACTGGATGTGGCATTGTAGCTGTGTCTGCTTAGTTTGGCCTCGCAGGGACCCATGAATGGAGGCTCCAGGCAGATGTCAGGCCACAGGGCTATAGGGATGGGAGGATCTCAGTGAAATACAAAGATGGTCATCACAGCTGGGTCTAAAAGGTAAAATACAGAAAATACCAGTTTATTTGCAATAGAGAGTGGTATGGGTGTGAATGTGAATAGGCCATTTCATATCCTGCTCTGTAGGATATTGTTATTCATGTTGTTAGGCTTCAGATTGACAGGGTAACATTGTAAATATTGCATATCATTACTGAATTGGCATGTTTCCACTGATTAGCTATAACTAGAACAAGAATAAAAGATACACATTAAGAATATTCTCCATATGTTGATCATGACTGGAGCTGTACAATGGCCCACCAGTTTATAATATTCTGATCTATAGATGTATATAGTTAAAAGCTTTTGGTATAAAAAAGAAGTGTGAAGGCATCATGATTTAATGGAGGCAGGCATGGGAGAAACCCCCCCAAAATGTCTACTTTGTTTACATAATGGGCACTGGAATTAAGGAATCATTAATCCTGGAACTATGCTCCTAAAATGATTGGATTTCCTTAGAGATGACAGCACTAAGGGTCTTTTATGATGTGAGAAAGGTGATCAGCACAGCCTCAATCTAATCTTAGAGTGGAGGTTGGTTGCATGGGTAACTAACACCTGATTTGGTGGTTGCTGCTGCTGCTGCTAAGTCACTTCAGTCGTGTGTGACTCTGTATGACCCCATAGATGGCAGTCCCCCAGGCTCCCCCATCCCTGGGATTCTCCAGGCAAGAACACTGGAGTAGGTTGCCATTTCCTTCTCCAATGCATGCAAGTGAAAAGTGAAAGTGAAGTCGCTCAGTCGTGTCCATTTCTTCACTACCCCATGCACTGCAGCCTACCAGACTCCTCCATCCATGGGATTTTCCAGGCAAGTGTACTGGAGTGGGTTGCCATTGCCTTCTCCATTGGTGGTTGAGTTTATTTTCTTTTACTTTATATATTTTTTTACCTGAAGGATAATTGCTTTATGGATTTTTGCTGTTTTCTATCAAACATCAACATGAATCAGCCATAGGTATAGGTTTTAATTCTCACCTTCTGCTTTTCCCTGTCCCCAAAACTTAAGGAAAGGCTAGGCTTTGAAGGGTGACAACATTATAAATGGCTAAAGATTTAATGAATCCTGATTTGTGATGAAGCCACCACAGAAGTGTCAACAGAGCAAGTGATTCATGTTGTTCTAATGTACCGAGTTCAATCCAGGCAACAATATGGACACACACTTCATCATGGCTCATCCAGACAATTCAGCAGCCTGCTCGGGGGCCTCTGTCTCTGCCCTTCACCCCCTAGAGGCCACCCTCCATGCTACAGCCACAAGGATCCTGTTTCAAAGTGAATCCTATCCCATGGTTCCCATGACCCATCCCTCAGTGACCCCCTAGCTTTCTGAGAGTCAAATTCTGATTCTTACAGTTCTATACATGTCTTCATGACTTGTCCCCAGGCCCTCTCTGTCTCATCCTTTCCACTCCCCTGCCCCTCAACCCTCTCAACCTCAGCCACTCTGGTCATGGGTGCTGCTCAAACATTCAGACACTTTTTTGGAAGCATCTGCTCAAAACCTCCTTATCACAGAGCATTTCCCTGACCCTTGCCAGCCTCCTTTATCCCCATCTCTCTCTTGCTTCACAGTGCTCATCATAACCTGGCATAGGATTCTCCCCAACTTTATTGTGTGTTCCCCTCCTTTATTGTGTGTATATTATTTTACTATATTTTGTTTATAGCTGTTTCCTACTTAAAGACTATGCTCTCAGAATCAAAAAAAAATGCATTCTGATAAGTATTTCTCTAGTAAATGACTCTCCTGTTTCAGACTCATGCCAAGTGCACCATCATTGAAGAGAGTGGATAGAGTAAAATTCCTATTAGTCCCTATGATGATGAGGCCTGTCTATATAATTATGCGTGTAACTGTCATCTGTATGATTATAGGAAAATAAAATGTAGTCTGATGGGGGCACAAGGGGAAGGGCATTGATTCTTGACTAAGGTCGTACCAGCCTGGAGAAAGCAATCCTGGCCCCAAGAGCAAACTCAGCAAAGCACTGCATTTCTTGCTCTGCCAGCCATTGCCTCTGAAGAGGAGACCCTCAGCTGTTACTCAACTCTCTGATTAATTTCACCACAGAGAAATTTTTTCACATGTTTTTTTGGATGTGTCATGGAAAAATGTAAGTAGGTCAACAAGTCTTTCAGATGAAAATATTTTGGTGGAAAATGGACACCACTGACCACAAAGGTGTGAAATCTTTGTACTCATGACTAGTAATCCTTTCAAAAATCTCTAGAAACTTGGTGCCACTGCTCTCATGTAAAAGTTGCATATGGGACTATCCCAGGATACATAGCATGTAGGTGGTAGGATAAGGACAAGACACATTCTGTCACAACCCATTTAGTCAAGTCCCTGATTCTGTCAGGAATTCTGAAAACGCAGAGAACTGCTGAGCGATTCTGAGTGTTCTGTTCAACATATAGTCCCCTGTCCCTGAATCTCACCCCAGACACAAATGGAAGAAAACAGTGAGTCTGGGTTTTGTCCCTGACAACAAACATGCGGGGTCTCTGCCAAAAGCAACTAGTTCCCCCACACCCACTGGGCATCCAGCAGTCTATTCACTTTTAACACTAAATCTGCAGAGATGACCCAGACCCCACAGGATGACGGCTTCATCCTTGAGGTCAGCTCACACTTCAAGTGTTGATCATGAGCCCTGGCTGGGGTCACTTACACCCGTGACCAACTGACAGTTAATTCAGATATTCTTTGATCCAACTCCCATGTTCAAGAAGTTATCACAACCACTCACAGAACTGGGGAACCTTTACATATGGTCCCCTCTTATTATAAAAAATAAAACTCCGAGACAGCGAAAGGGAGAAGCATAAGGCAAAGAGGAAGTAGGAAATTCTGAGCATCCATGCCATCTCAGGACACTTCTGCCTTACAAACCATTTATGTTATCACCCCTCTGAAGCTCTCTGAATGCAGTGTACATGGATTTTAATTAAGGGTTTGAGGTAGGCAATTTTATTGAATATTTGGCCATTGTTGATGGAATTCAGTATCCATTCTCTCTTCCCCAGAGGGTCTAGGGACTGATAATTCTAACCCTCTAATCATATGATGGTGTATTCTGGAGTCCAGGTGCACACAGATACTATCTAAGGTCTCATCCTTTACAGATTTCAGCACTTAAAGTAAGACAATAAATTCCAAGAGTTTCTGGAGTCCTGGGGCATGAACCAGGTCAAGGATCAAATATGGATCTTTTTACTATTCTAAAGTGGCATTTAGGAACAAGGTAGAGACTAGAAATTGACAGTCTCAGAAATGAAGCTCATGATTTTGTAAAATGAGGTGGGATAATTTTATTAAAAGCAGACCACATGCTTTTTGAGAATCAAGAAGTGTCCCTGGAGTTCAACTGCTCACTTGCCAGAAGAAATCCAGAGAGGGCTGGCAGCATCCACCACACCCCTCTTCCTGCGCCTTCCATGCACTCACCCTCTTTCCCTCCAGTCTGCAGAGGAGAAGTGAGCTAGGACTTACTCTGGACCTGGTTGCTGGTTTCACTCCCTGAGATTCCAGCCACTAGCGTGCCCTGGAGTATGAGCAGGACTGCAGAAAGGTCGATTCTGCTCATGTTTTTTTGCCTTGAAAGGGCATCTATGGAAAGGCGGATGCTGACAGATCTGTGTACACCCCAGCAGATGGGTAAGGACAGGCCAGAAGGAGTGGAGTGTGGAGATGGAGGATTTGGGGTCAGTCGTGTACAATGTGCAATCTCTCCACCTTCCATTGTCCTGCTTCTGCCTGTGTGTGTCTGTCTGCTCAGTCACTCAGTCTGTTCTGACTCTTTGAGGTTCCATGGACTGTAGCCCACCAGGCTCCTCTGTCCTGCTCGTGTCTGCTCAGGGCAAATAACCAGTGGCTTCGGTCCTCAAACTTGACTCTGTGGTCATGAAAACACAGAATGTGATTCTACAAGTGGGATTTTGTCCAGTGTGCTCCTCAAGAAGCATCCCAGCACCTAGAGCACTGAATGGCTCCTGAAGGATGGTCCATGGGTGGCTGAGAGCAGATCAAGGACTGCTAGGTGATTAGCAGTGTGTTAGCCCAGGTCCTCCTTCACAGCCTCATTCAGGGGTCTTCAGTGCTCCCCCTCTCACATTAACCCCCCCTACTTCAGAAGACAGGTATGACACAGGTAATTTCCTACAACCATTGCGGCAGCATCTCTACTGGAACACATAAGCTCTTGACCTGGCAGTGGTCCAAAGAGATGTTGAGCCAGGGAAGAACATCTCCATCTGCGGCCTGATATTCTGGATAGAAATAAAGTAAAGAAAGTGGGCAAAAGGGAAGTAGAGACAAAAACATATCTCTAGAGCAAGACCACCCACTGCCCCTCACCTGGTTTCACCAACAGGAGATCTACCTGCCAGAGTGGACCTTGGGGGCTAGAGTGGATCTCAGGGACTTTGAAAGATTACCTACCACCCATCTACCCCCACCACATCTCTGGACTCTTCACTAGTGGTTTTTGGAACAGAGGAACTCAGTTTGAGTTTCAGTTCTGCCATTTCCTAGCTATGTGATCAGGGGCAGAAATTTACCCTCTTCTTCACTTGTAGCATGATATCATGTTGCTCACGTCATGAGGCTGTTCTGAGTCATTGGAGACCATAGACATATATTCTTCTCCCTGCAAACTCAAAGTCCTTTGAAATAATAATAATAATGAGTAATTATTGTGATTAACACTTAATGGCATTGACCAAAGAGTCACACAAAGACAACGGAGGGTTGCAAAAAGAGCTGGACCTGGGTGAGGTCAATCACTGAAGCAAGAGGGCTTTCAGCTAGCTCTGAGGAAGGACACCTAATTGGAATTGGGACTATGGCTCCGCTCTGGCACTGCACCAGTTACTTGAGGGGGAACTTCTAGAAGATGACACAACTACAGTCAAGGTTACTTGTTCCTTTCTTACTACAGTCAATAGCACATTTAAAGAGCAGTCGGCAGTGGAGGAATCTAATACCCGACGTTCTTCTAGACAATTTGTTTTGGTGTTCAATGCCATTAGTAGGGTAATCAACATGGATTTTAAAAGTATGCAAATCGGGTAGAGAGGGAGGTGGGAAGGGAGATCGGGATGGGGAACACATGTAAATCCAAGGCTGATTCATGTCAATGTATGACAAAAACCACTACAATATTGTAGAGTAATTAGCCTCCAACTAATAAAAATAAATGGAAAAAAAAGGTCAAAAAGATTTTTTTTAAAGTATGCAAATCTGGGAATTTCTTAATGTAGATATCACCATCTTCTTTCATTAAAACCATAAGTAAAATCTGTGTCTCAGGGAAATGAAATGATTTATCAAAGACCAGAAAATATAGTGAGTTACTGAAGCTAACCTTTTTCATTAATATCAAGTCATTTTCATTACACTGTTATCAACTAAAAGTTATTAAAAATTAGATAGCATATATTTATACTACTACTGGGACTTCCCTGGTGGCTCAGAGGATAAAGCGTCTGCCTTCAGTGCAGGAGACCTGGGTTCGATCCCTGGTCAGGGAAGATCCCCTGGAGAAGGAAATGGCAACCCACTCCAGTATTCTTGCCTGGAAAACCGCATGGATGGAAAAAGCCTGGTGGGCTACAGTCCATGGACTCACAAAGAGTCAGGCACGACTGAGTGACTTCACTTCATACTACTACTATCACTATTGCCACATCTGACTGTCATTAAATGGTTACTCCGGCAGTCTTGGACAAAGAATTTAACAAATACATCTCTTTCATTCTCATCAATACTCTATGAGATTGATAGAGAAAGAGAAAAGCAACCTCTGAGTTCTAAGACCTGACCTGGTACCACAATGGCCCTTATGTTCTTCCGCTCAAAATAAACATTTTACAAAGCTTCATTCTGGTTTGGTGAAAGACAAAAATAGGACATTGGATAATCATGTTTTAGCCCTGAACAAAGGAGCTATATTACACAAACTACCTATATGACCTAATACCTTCCTATCTTGAGTGACAGCTTTTCTTGAACAAGTACAGATCTAAACTTTATCTAGTCTTCCCTTCTTAGAGTTAAAATTAAGATACCAATCAGATAACCCTATATGCAAGACAGCAAAAGAGACAAAGATGTATAGAACAGTCTTTTGGACTCCATGGGAGAAGGCGAGGGTGGGATGACTTGGGAGAATGGCATTGAAACATGTATATTATCATATGCGAAATGGATCACCAGTTGAGGTTTGATGCATGGGACAGGGTGCTCAGGGCTGGTGGGCTGGGATGACCCAGAGGGATGGGATAGGGAGGGAGGTGGGAGAGGGGGTCAGGATGGGGAACACATGTAAATCCATGGCTGATTCATGTCAACGTATGGCAAAAACCACTACAATATTGTAAAGTAATTAGCCTCCAACTAATAAAAATAAATGGAAAAAAATAATAAACAAAATAAAATATAAAATCAAAATAAACAAATAAATGAATGTTCTACATATTTTGCTCAAAAAAAAAAAAAAGATACCCATCAGAGAATTACCCCACTTCCTAAACATCATCCTTCCAGAGCAAAGCCATCTTACTGATACCTTCCCCAAATTCAAACCACAGAAGCCCACATCTTGTAAGTTCCTTCAAACATTGTCTTAATATGACAGCATACTGTTTTCCAAGATGATTCTTGTTCTTTGCTGCTGTGAGCAGTAAATAAATCCAATGAGTTCAACTAGAAACAGGACCATTTCTAGTGGTCACTGGCTAGAAACATGAACAAGTACCAGCCTTATCCTTATTTTATAACTAAAGAATGCAAAGTTCAGAGATGTTGAGAATTTGCCTAAGACTGGAAAGATATTAAAAATAACACCAGCACCCTATGTTTTCTCATCTATTTAAGTAATATACTTGCTTTGGTCCCCATGGTAAACTTTACTCATTTGTAGTGACACAGATACTGTTTCCAAAGTTGCCTCCATTCTAAATCTTCCCAGAAACAGAACAGGAAAGCATCATCAAAGTCCTTCTGCTTGGGAAAGTGGGGACCTGCATGTTAGGAAATGAATACAGCAGCTAAGAGCCATCTCTATGACTGCATTTCCTCCCTTGAAGGATTCTTAGCATGGTTAATAGAATAAGGCAAGCAAAATGCTTACACAGACTGGGACACTCAATGAGACTTGCCCTTCTTTACCAGAACTAAAAACCCCTCCCCACATGCAACATCAGAGAACAGGATTCCTTAGAAATTGGACAACTGAGCCCCAAGCCCTTTCTCCTTCTGAGAGTCCAGGAGAACAAGCTGGCCTTAAATTTGAACTGAACTGAGAAGTAAGAAATGAAGTCTTCATGTGCAGTTGTGTGCCTCCCAGGTTTCTGTGTAGCTTGGGGTGACTACTAAGATGATGATGCTATAATGGGTTTGCTTCCTATACCTGTCTCTGGACAGGGAAAAGGGAGGTGCCCCCTCCTCTGCAGAACAGTGAGAAGGATCACCATTTCCAGGGACTCTGCTAGTTAAGTTTTTTTTTTCCATTTATTTTTATTAGTTGGAGGCTAATTACTTTACAATATTGTAGTGGGTTTTGTCATACATTGACATGAATCAGCCATGGATTTACATGTATTCCCCATCCCAGTCCCCCCTCCCACCTCCCTCTCCATCCGATCCCTCTGGGTCTTCCCTGTGCACCAGCCCCTAGCACTTGTCTCATGCATCCAACGTAGGCTGGTGATCTGTTTCACCCTTGATAGTATACTTATTTCAATGCTGTTCTCTCGAAACATCCCACCCTCGCCTTCTCCCACAGAGTCCAAAAGTCTGTTCTGTACATCTGTGTCTCTTTTTCTGTTTTGCACATACGGTCATCGTTACCATCTTTCTAAATTCCATATATATGTGTTAGTATACTTTGGTTAAGTTTTGTAGTTGCAAACAACAGACTCCACTTCAGTCAGTTTAACTTTTAATATTCATTTATTGAAATATAAGCCACAATGTTTGAAGCTACAGAAAGGAAAATCACAGCATCACTGTGGGGTCAAGAGGCTTCTTTATCCCAAACACTTCTCTCATTACTGACAATGAGAACTGAATGCTGGAAATTCCTGGCCACCCAGAAGGAGAGCAGTGATTGAAGGTGAGGATGCCGTGAGGATGGAGGTAAAAACAAAAATCCTGTGTTACACCACAGCCTTGTACTTAATCTGGTCATGAGGAATGCGCTCTTACATTCCTTCCTTCTTTCCTCAAATAATTACAAACTGTCTCATTGGTGTCAGGAACTGTGTGAAGTGCTAGGGGCACACGGGAGACATCCTCTCATGGTCCTGAGAGCCAGCTGGATGAGACTTAGATGTGTGACCAATAGCGGAAAGGAAATAGGCAGGTTCTGCTGAGGAGGGTAGGAGAGAGAAGTACTGTGAGAAGACTGAACTGTTTCGGAAGCAGCCACAGCCCAGCCCTGCAGGGGTCATCCTTGGCCGTCAGAGTTTCAGGGACCACTCTTCGCATGCCCTCTGCAAAAAGAAAGGGACTTATTGAGTGACATCATTGTGGCCCCAGACCTGGACACCGGTCATCTTGACAGAGCCTAGACTTTCCAAAAAATATGGAACTGTAGTGCTCATGACCCAAATGACCTACAAGAAGGAAGTGAGTTTTCCAAGCCTACGTGAGGCACTCAGGAGCACCACAGACCTGTCCTGGAGGGTGACTGAATCATTGTTCCCAACTGAGAAAGAGGAGCATGTGATCAGGCTGAGAGGACCACAGAGAGGCATCAGGGGTTGACCTGCCATTCTCTCCCTGGAGAACTCGCTCAGTGTGGGTTTCAGAGGACACTGCACCTCTCCTCCTGGCAGCAGTGAGGAGGAGGACACTGTGCAGGGTGAATGGTGTGTGGCCCCCTGAGCCCCACCTCTCTGTCCAGCTCTTCCCCTGCTCCGGTGCCCTGCCCCCTGTTTTATCCCTGGGACTCTTCCAGTGTGCAGCAGGTCTTCATGCAGTCGGGACAGCAGGACTTTAAGCAGTCCTCTATCGTGTTGAAGTTGTTTTTGCTCCCTTCACAGCCACTATAAACAAACGGCTCGCAGCACCCGGTCTTGGCACTGTGGAAGTACCTGGCTGTCTTGTTCTTGCAGGAACCAGCTAACTTAGGCTCCAGGCAGAAGGCAGGCTGAGAATCTGCTGGAATGAGAGGGGCAATGGCTCCGTTATAAGGATGGTCATCACTGCTCTGTAGAAGGCCAACAACTAGAACCTCCAATTTGTTTGGAATGGAGAATGTTAGGGTTGTGGGGGATGGTCAAATTGAAATGCGCATTTGAAAACCTCCTTTCCTTTCTGGGACAGAATTATGAAGGTGGCTAAGCATGATATGTTATAGTAATCATGTACAAATGTATATCTCCTCATGAAGTATTTTAAGAAAAATTGGTACAATGCCTTTGAATAGCCTTAAAACTTCTGAAAGACTTCCGAGGTGGTTCAGTGGTTAAGAATTCGCCTTCTAACGAAGGATTCATATCTTCAATCCCTTATAAAGAAATTAAAGTCCCAAATGCTGTAGGTACGGAGTCAACAGGCCATAACTACTGAGTCTGGGACCCACAAATAAGAACCAACCCACACAGACAAATACATAATTTATGTATTTGTATTTATGCTAAATTTATGCTAAAAAAGAAAAAAAACCACCACAACAAAAAGAGGACATAGGTAAAAATTAATCCCTATATGTCAATAATTAATGGGCCTGGATAACAGAGTTTTATAAGATTATTAATCTTCTCTCTACTTAAGTGTGTGATAAAAACTTTTCACCATTAATAACAATGGTGAAGGAATCATGCTATAATGGGAAAAGGCACGAAGAAAACGTAACACTGTGTTTACTTCGGTTACCTCACAGGGATTCTATAAAATGAATATTGATACTAATGATATTGTGATTCTATGAAGAAATATATATATTTCTTTTTTCACCATTTTCCTGACACTGTTTCTAAAAATCTTGGTATTTCTTATATGATGAGAACAGTAAAGGTGTCTTTTGGTATGTGAAGTTGGTGAGTTTGGAAATACTCTCATAAGCCCCATAATGGGCTCTGATATTGCACCAGAAAGGACTGCCTACAGGAGGGTGAAAACTTTCATTCCCACCCTTCCACACGGTCTTTCTTCCACAATCTCCTTGCCTTCCCTCAACCTCAAGGAGTTTAATGAAACTGTCTGTTGAACAATCCCCAATGGCTAATGATTTAATGCATCATGACTAGGTAATGAAGCCTCCATAGAAACCTCAACAGAGCAAGACATTCATGTTATTCGAGAGACCTGGGATCCACCCAGGGAACGTGGATACGGATACACACACGGATACACACCCCATGTAGACCACTGCAGCAGCCTGCTCACTGGGGCGCTGTCTCTGCTCCTTGCCCCCTAGAGGACACTCTGTGCACTGCAGCCTCAGGGATTCTGTTATTATTCATTCAGTCCTGTCCCACGGCTCCCTGGAGGCCAATTCCTCAGTAAGTCCCCTTTTCTCTGATAGTGAAATTCGGATTCTTAAAAGAGTCCTGCAGGGCTCCTCGCGATCTGCTCCCATGACCTCTATGCCTCATCCGTTTCCACTTCTTTCCCCTCACCTAAACCAACTCAGCTCCAGCCACCCTGGTCCTGGCTCCTGCTCAAACACAGCATTATTTATTATTAACGAGGAACCAGGCACATTACTTCTGCAGTTCTGCTCCGTACCTCCTTATCACAGAGGGTTTCCCTGACCCTTTAGAGAAAAAACACAGCATCCTTTCTCTGCTTCACTCTCTACCTTCAAGAAACTGATAGCCTACCGTAAGATTTCACCCTTTGCTATTTTTAAGTCTCCCTCATAGAAGGCAGTTTATTTTGCCATATGTTTTTGACAGCTGTGTCCCCAAGAACACTGCTTTGTAGGGACTTCCTAACTCGTATTTTCATTCTCTCCACAAGTGCAAGGTCATCAAATAGAATGGGTATAATTGAATTCCTTTTAGTACAAAATCACCTTGATGATGGGGCACATCAACACAAGGTCAAGCTCCCTCTAACATTCAATCTGCTGAGAGGATAATAAAATAATGTGTCCTGGTGATTTTTAACCCCGAAACCTCTGAACCTAAATACTTATGGATATTTATGGAAGTTTTCAATAAATAACCATATTGACTGAATTAGCCACTATTGCTGATTAATCATAAGTTTACAGCCTACACCTGAGGGTTCCTGGGTTGCTTTCCCTGAGTGCTCTCATGACCTAGCAAAGAAAGTAAATGCCAAGAGTTTCAGGAGACCTGGGCAATGAACCAGGACAAGGGTCAAATATGGATCAAATATGAATAATAAACTCATAGTCAAAAGAGAACAAGGGAAAGGGTCTGGAGACGATTCATATTGTCTCAGCCTTGATCCCATGAGCCAAACCATGCAAGCACTATGTTTCTTGAGCTCCTACAGTTGCTGCTCAGTGGTCCCAGGTCTTTCTGATTATTCTAATAATAAAGGAATAATCATTATTTGACACCTCAATGTGTTTTCTTGCTCAAAGGAAGTCAAAGGATAACGTTCTTTAGATTAACACATTGGTGGATAATGGACAAAACTGGTCATGAAATACGAATAAATTCTTTATATTCATGACTGGGAATCTGTTCAGAGAACCCATGTAACATGTTTCCTCTGTTCAGATGAGGAATGCAGATGACTTACCCCAGGACACAGAGCATGTGGGTGGTAGGGTCAGGACAAGTAACTATGATGTCACAACCCATCTGCTACAACACCTGATTCTACCAGGAATTCTAAAAATATAGTTTACTGATAAGGGTTTCCAGCTTCCCAGGTGACTCAGATGGTAGAGAACCTGCCTGCAATGCAGGAGACCCAGGTTTGATCCTGGGTTGGAAAGATCCCTTGGCAAAGGGCATGGCAACCACTGCAGTATTCAGGCAGAGGAGCCTGTGGCCTTCAGTCCATGTGGCAAAGAGTCGGACATAACTGTACAACTAACACTCCACTTTCACTGTAAGATTTTCTGGATGCAGTGTTCTACTTTAATTACTTCCCTGTCCCCAAATCTCATCTAAGTGCCTAAATCACAGGAGAGAGTGAGCTCGTGTTTACCCTATCACCAAATATGTGGTGTCTCCACCAACATCAACCAGTTCCCCAGACACCCACTGGGCGTCCCCCAGTCAATTGATGTCTGATACGAAATCCGTGCAGTTAGTGCAGGTCCCACCCATTGAAGGATCATGACTGCCCTCACTTTAGTCCCAGCCGCAGGGTCCCAACCAGCTTAGGCTTATGACCAAATGTCTAAAATGTAGAGGTCCAGAAAGTACAAACCTTTATTCTCCTCTTTGAATATATGTGTTGGGAACTCCTGTAGTGTATGGTTTTCAAGTTGCCTTAAGGAAAACATCTCCTCCCCTATGAAAAAGAGAAAATTTCAAGAGTTTCAGGAGGCCTGGTCCATGAAACAGGAAAAGGATCAATCATGGATAAGAAAATAAGGGTCAAAAAAGGACAAGGGAAAAGGCCTGAGACTTTAATAATGTTGTATCAGCCTTGGTCCCACAGCCTACCACACAAGGGCTGTTTCTTGCTTTTCTAGCAGTTGCTCTCCTCCATAGTTCAACATCTTTCAATTAGTTTTAATAATAGAGGAATAATCATTATTTGATAAAGAAATATTTTTACTTGGCCAAAGCAAGAAGGTAGAGAAATTTTTTTCAGATCAACACATCATGGTGGAAAATGGACAGATCTGGCCGTGACATATGAATAAACCGTTTCTATTCAAGACTCGTCATCTGTTCAAATAACTCATGGAACATTTTCCCCCTGTTTAGATCAGGAAACTACAGGTGACTTGCCCCAGCACACAAGCATGCGAGTGGCCTGGTCAGGACAAGATACTGTCATGTCACAACCCATTTGATACATTATTGATTCTGCTAGGAACTCAGAAATACAGATAACTGGTAAGAGTTTCTGGGTGCAGTGTCCTACTTTCACTACTCACTTCTCCCCAAGCCTCACCTGAGCCCTCAAATCACAGAGGACAGTGAGTTTGGGTTTTTCCCTGACACCAAATATGTTGTTTCTCCACCAACACCATCCAGTTCCCAACACCAACCGGGCAGCCCTCTGTCCATTGACTTTTGATCCCATGTCTGTGAAGTTAGTGCCAATGCCACAGGTTGAGGGATCCAGACTGTCCTGACTTCAGATGCCAGCCACGTGGTCTCAAGTCACTTGTGATTCTGACCAACTGACTAAAAGTGAGAGTTTCTATGACCCCACTTCCATGCACAATACCTCGATCGAACCAGTGACCAAACTCAGAAAAATTTCTACTCACTGTTCTCAGATTAATATATAGGGTTAAATCTGAGAAAAAGTGACATGGAGGAGATGTTTAGGGCAAAGTGGGAGTGAAGGTGAGAGGCGCCTCCGTGCCCTGGTGAGCATAGCACCCTCACCTCAGCACAGTTTGTTCCCACCTCATAAGCTCTGTGAGCCAATATTTATGGACTTTTATTGAAGTTTCACTCAATAGGGATATTTATTGAATCCTCGATCAGTAGTAACTGATTTCAGTTTCGGTGCCATCCCCTCTCCCCACAGGTGCAGAAAGTTCAAACCTTCAAGGCATTTTTTGAATGTCTCAGCTGCTTTTCTTATCATCTTGCATGCCTTGCAGATAATTTTGGTACTTATGAAAGAAAAAAATTCAAAAATTTACAGGAGTCTTGGACTGTAAACCAAGATGAGGTTCAAATATGGATAATAAATTGATGCCAAAAGTGGACAAGGGAAGAGGCCTGGAGACTGCTAATATTGTATCAGCTTTGGTTCCATGAGCCAGCCACACAAGGGCTGTGTTTCATGCATTCCTTGCAGTTGCTCTACTAAGTGGTCCCAGGTCTTTCTAATTAATTTTTATTGGACAAGGATAATCATTGCAATGCACAAAGGTTCTTTCTCATTCCAAGCAAGTAGATAGAGAAATCTTTTCAAATGAACATATCCTGGTGGAAATTGACCAAAATTGGCCATGAAATGTGAATAAACTCTTTATATCTGTGGCTGGCAGTATGTTCAAAGAAATCAAGTGGCACATATCTGCTGTTCAGAAGAGGAAGCTGTAGATGACTTGCCACAGGACACATGACATGTGGGTGGCAGGGTCAGGACAAGATACTTCCCTGTTACAACCCATTTGTTACACTATCCTGTTCTGCCAGTAACTCTGAAAATACAAATAACTGCTGAGAGCTTCTGGGTTCAGTGTCCCACGTTCATTACTCACCTGTTCCCAGGACTCACCTGAGATCCCAAAGCACAGGGAGAGTGAGTCTACATTTCCCTGACACCAAATATGTGGCATCTCTAGAAACAATATCCAATTCCCCAAACACCCACTAAGTGTCCAACAAGTCAATTTACTTCTGACATGACATTGAGGGAGTTGGTACCGACTCTGCAAGTTGAAGGCTAAATCTGTCCTCAGTTCAGATGCCAGCCATGTTGTCCTGAGTCATTCATGATTTGACAAAGTGGCTAAAACTGGGAAGTTCCAGTTATTGAACCTCCATGTTCAATAACTCAATAGATCTGATGACCAACTCAGGATAACCGCTTACATGCTGATCTCACATTGTTATTGTTAAGGATAAATCTAAGGACAGTGGAGTAAGTGAGATGTGCAGGGCAAAGTGGAAATGGATGTATGGGGAGCCTTCAAGCCCTAAAGAGCACAGGGCCCTCATATCACCATCACGTGTTACCACCCCAAAATCTCTCAGAATGCCTGTATCTATGGATTTTTATTGCAGCTTCACTAAACAGACATATTGATTGAATCATTGTCCAGTGGTGGCTGTTCTCAGTATCAGTGCCCTCTTTTCTCCCAAGAGATTCAGAAAATTCAAACCTATAATCACATCGTCAATGACTTCTTTAATCACAGACGATACTACAAGCTTCTCAGGTCCCCTTGTAAGGCTTGTCTCCAGACCTGTGAAAGAAAGTAAATTCCAAGATTTTCCAGAGATGTGGGATGTGAACTAAGACAAGGATCAAATATGGATCATAAAATAGTAGTCAACAGCGGACAAGGGAGGAGACACATATGAATAATAAAATAATAGTCAAAAGGGGACAAGGGGAAGGGCCTGGAGACTTCACTAACATTGCATCAACCTTGGTCCAAGGAGCCAATCCACACAGGGCTGTGATTCATTCTTTCCCTGCAGTGGCTCTGCTCATTCATCCCAGGTGTTTCTGGTTATTTTTTATAATAGAAGAATAAAAATTATTTGATACCTAAATATTCTTTCTTGCCAAAAACAAGTAGGTAGAGAAATTGTTTTCAGATTAACACATCTTGTTGGAAAATGCACTAAATTCACCATGATATCTGATTCATCTCCCTTATATATATATATATGACTGGTAATCTGTTCAAAAGCCCATGCAACATTATCTCCTGTTCCAATGAGAAAAATGCAGATGACCCGCCCCAAGCATGTGGGTGGTAGGGCCAGGACAAGATACTAGCATGTTACAACTCATCTGATACACTCCCTGATTCTCCCAGGAACTCTGAAAATACAGATGATTGAGAACAGTTTCTGGTTGCAATATGCACTTTCATTTCTCCCTTTTTCTGGAGCATCACCTGAGCCCCAAATCACAGGGGACAGTGAGTCTAGGTGTGTCTAGGTTTCCCTGACAGCAAATATGTGGTGTCTCTACCAACAGCAACCAATTCCCCAAACACCTACTGGGTGTCCAACAAGTCCATTTACTTCTGATTCCAATCCATGGAGTTACTGCAGATTCTGTAGGTTGGGGGCACAAGACTGTCCTTAGTTTAGATGCCAGCCATGAGGTCCAGAGTCACTCATGCTTGTGACTAAATGGCTAAAAACAGGGCACCCGTGACCCCACCTTCACATTCAACAATTCAATAAAACCAGAGGCTGAACCTAGGAAAATCCTTACTTACTGTTCTCAGAAAAATATACAAAATAGAGCTCAAGACAGCAAAGGGAGGAGATGCGTAGGGCAGAGGGGGAGGGAGGTGTGCCCAGCCCCCAGGCACTAGTGGGCACAGCACTGTCACACCATCCTCCTGCGTTCACCCACCTGCAAGCTCTCTGAATGCCAACATTTCTGTATTTCTTTCTAGGTTTCCCTAAACAAGCATATTGGCTGGATAATCAGCCATGGGTGATTTTTCTCACTCTCTGTTCCCTCCCCTTAGCTCAGAGTGCTGGAATGAGAGGTGGTGAAAACTGTAACCTTTAAGGCAGTATTTGAGGTTTCTTAGAGACCAGCCCCATTCTTAAGGTACCCTGAGTCACCTTTAGTGACTCATCTCATAACCACTAAAATCAGTAAATTCCAAGAGTTTAGGAGGCCTGGGCCATATCATAAGAAGGATCAAATATGGATCTTTTTATTACTACACTACAGTGCGGTTCATGGACAAGGCAGGACCAGGAATAGATAGTCTCACAAATAGGGTCCCTGATCTGGTACAGTTAGGTGGGATTATTTATCTTTATATATATGAATTTTAATATATCTCCTCATGCACATCATAATGTCAGTGGAGTTAAAAGCTAGCAACTTCTGACTTCCCTGGTGGTTCAGCAGTTAAGAATCCATCTGCCAATTCAGGGGACGTGGATTCGATCCCTAGTGTGAGGAAATTCCACGTTGCCTCAAGGGAACATGTGAACCGCAGCTACTGAGTCCAGATGCCGAGAGTCCCTGCTCTGCAACGAGAAGCCACACAATGAGAAGGCCACACACGGCAACCATAGAGTGACCCTCGTGACTAGTGAATATCCTCACATGTCGAGGAACACCAAGGCAGCCAACACCAAACTAACAACAAAATCCTGCCCAACTTGACAGGAGAAATCCAGAGAGGGTTGGCAGCACCCACCCCACCACTGATCCCCACCCCCTAACCCTTCTACGGACTCTCGTAACTTCATGAGAACCTGTAGAGGAGAGGTGAGTCCAGACGTACCTTGGTCCATGGAATGGTGTTCATACACCGGAGTGCCATCTACCAGGATAACCAGGAGGAAGAGAAGGGCTGCAGAGAGGCAGAGGCAGTTCATCTTCGTGGCCTTGCAGGAGGGCTCCTGAGGATGCTGGGGACGGACTGAGCTTTTCATATCCTGGCTGAGGGGTGGGATCAGGCGATGAGGAGGAAAGTGAGGGAGGGGAGGAGCTGGGTCAGTTCTGTTTATTGCATAATCTCCCTCCTAACCATGCCTCCTGCATCTTTCTGCAGGGGCCAAAAGTCCAGTAAGAGCAGAACTTAGACATGACTATGCCTGTGGGTCTCCTGTCAATACAGATCATGATTTCAATATGCTCACTCGGAGCGTCCCAGGACCTAGAGCACTGCATGGCACATGAGGGACAGTCAGGGAGTAGATGCAACAAATCACAGGACCTACAAGTGAATAGCAGTGTGTGAGCCCATGTCCTCCTTTTCAGCCTCCGGCACGTATCATCTCACCTGGACCTCAATGCCCTGACCCCCTTACCTAGCTCAGAAGACAGGTGTGACACAGGTCACTTTCCTGTAACTATTGTCACAGCTTCTCCACTGGGTGGACACTTACTCTTTACCAGACACTGGTTCAGGCAGGAACTTAGCTGGGGAAGTTGACGTCCTCCTGGACTGTAACCCAGTGTGTTCACTTTGGTCACAGCATGAGCACAGAAATAATGGAATATTGAAGGAATATATTGATACTGTGACTTATGTAAGAAGTATTAATTCGATCTTCTTCCTATTCCTACGCTTCTTCCTTCCTTCTTCCTTCCTAACGCTGCTGAAGTTTCCTGAGAGATGAGAGAAACAAGGAGACTTTTGTCATGTGAAGGAGATGACTAGTAAATACTCAGCCTAAACCAAGAATAGAGTTGGCTGCCTGGGTAACCAAACTTGATGGGGGGAGTGGGAATTTTCATCTCCACCTTTCCTCTTTCCCTGCTCCCACACCTCAGGGACGAGTGAGGGGTGGAGGGTGAATCCATCACAAATGCCTAAAGATTGAATGAATCGTGATTTGGGATGAAGTCTCACAAAAACCTCAACAGAGCAAGTCATACATGCTCTGCTGAGGAAACAAATCTACTCAAGGATCCACACGGGTACACACTGCCCCATGGCCCCCAGGACCACTGTGGCACCTGCCCAGGGGCCTCTGTCTCTGCCCTTCGCCTCCTAGAGGCCACGCTCCACACTGCAGCCTCAGTAGGTCAGTTCAGTCAGTTCAGTCACTCAGTCGTGGCAGACTCTTTGCGACCCCATGGACTGCAGCATGCCAGGCTTCCCTGTCCATCACCAACTCCCAGAGCCTACACAAACTCCACTGAGTCAGTGATGAGTTATTTCCGTTGAGTGAATGATGCCATCCAACAATCTCATCCTCTGTCCTCCCCTTCTCCTCACATCTTTAATCTTTCCCAGCATCATAGTAGTGAGTAGTGAAAGTCACTCACTCGTGTCCGACTCTTGCAACCCCATGGACTGTAGCCTGCCAGGCTCCTCTGTCCATGGGATATTGGAGTGGGTTGCCATTTCCTTCTCCAGAGGATCTTCCTGACCCAGGAATCAAACGCAAGTCTCCTGCATTGCAGGCAGATTCTTTACCGACTGAGCTATGAGGGAAGCTCCCAGAATCATGGTCTTTTCAAATGAGTCAGTTCTTCGTGTCAGGTGGCCAAAGTATTGGAGTTCAGCATCAGTCCTTCCAATGAATACTCAAGATTGATCTCCTTTAGGATGGACTGGTTGGATCTCCTTGCTGTCCAAAGACTCTCAAGAGTCTTCTCCAATACCACAGTTCAAAAGTATCAATTCTTCAGTGCTCAGCTTTCTTTACAGCCCAACTCTCACATCCATACATGACTACTGGAAAAACCAAAGCTTTGACTAGATGGACCTTTGTTGGCAGCCTCAGGGATCCTCTTAAAATTTGAGTTCTATCACATGGCTCCCATAGCCAGTCTCTCAGTGACTCCCCAGTTCTCTCAGAGTCAAATTCGGATTCTTATAAAGTCCTACAAGGCTCCTCATGTCCTGCCCCCACGGCCTCTCTGCTTCATCTCCTTCCACTCCCCTCCCCTCACTCACTCAGCTCCAGCCACCCTGGTCTGGACAGCTGGGCAAACACACCAGGCTCATTTTTGGCAGCCTCTGCTCAAGGCCTTCTTACTACAGAGTGTTTCCCTGACCCTCTAAGCCTCATGAATCCCCATCACTCTCTTTCTTCACGTCACTCATCACCACCTGCCATAGAATTTTCCCATGTCTTCATTGTCTGTTGGTCTCAGAAGGCATATAATTTTACTATATTTTTGTTTACAGCTGTTTTCTTAAACCAAGAAATATGCCTTCTGGGATATTTCTGGGATATTGATGTTGAGAGAGAGAGAGGTTTCATCACCAAATAAACTAACATGAATTTTATTATACCCAGACTCGTCAATGACTGTGTACTTAGCTTGAGTATGACATGAGAGATTCATTTACTTGACAAATATTTATCAAACACATAGGCTTTATGTCCCAGAAAGTATATCTTTTGGTGTTCATGTGTGTGTATATATATATATATATATATATACACACACATACAGAGACAGAGAAAGAGAGAGAGCTTCCCTCATGTCTTCATGGTAAAGATTGCCTGCAATGCAGGAGACCTGGGTTCAATCCCTGGGTCAGGAAAATCCCCTCAAGAAGGGGATGGCTAACCACTCCACTATTCTTGCCTAGAGAATTCCATGGACAGAAGAGCTGGTGGGCTACAGTTCATAGGGTCACAAAGATGAAACACAACTTAGCCATTAACACTTCCATTTTTTTTTCACCTGTCCATACAATTATGAGTCTCCTCTATAAATGCATATCCTGGTAGGAAAATTAAATAATAGTCTGACAGGACAACAAAATGAGGTGCATTGAATTTTGATTTATATCATACCAGCCTGGAAAGAACAGTCTTTGCACCTTGAGCAAATTCTCAAAAGTACTGCATTTTCTGCTGTTCCTACACTTGTCTCCAAAGGTAAGAAGCCCAGTTTTCACTCAACATTCTGATTAATTTCATAACACAGAAAAGATCATTTTTTGACAGATAAATTTTTTAGAGGAATGGTGAGGAGATGTAAGTAGAAAAGTCTTTTGTACTAAAACATTTTGGTAGAAAGTGGACATCATTGTCCACGAATGTGGAAACTCTTTACACTCATGACTGGTAATTCTTTCCAAAAAAACTCATATAACCTGGTCCCCATGTTCAGGAAATGAAACTGCAAATGACTTGCTCCAGGACAGAAAGCCTGTCAGTGGTAAGATCAGCACAATGCAGTGTTTATGAGTTGTAATTGAGGGTTAGAAGCAGGTAATTTGATTGAATCTTTGGCCACGATGCCTGAACCCAGTATCAGTACACTTTCCTGTCCCCAGAGGGACTGGGCTTGATAGTTCTAACCCTCTAATCACCTGGTGGCAGTCAGTGCAATCCAGTCCCATCCAGACACTATCTTAGGCCCCATCCTTCACTCATCTCCTGATTTTGATACAGGAAATACAAGTGTTTCAGGGGTCCTGGGGCATGGACAGAGACAGGGGTCAAATTTGGATTTTATTATGACACTACAGTAGGATCAGGGTCCAGGCACTGACCAGGAATAAGGTGTCAGTTATGGGATCCTTGATCCGATAGAATCAGATGGGATTTTGTTTTTTTCAAAGCTGAACATATTATGATACATTTTGAGAGTCAAGGAATGTCCCTGAAACAAAAACTGCTAAATTTACCAGAAGAAATGCAGAGAAATTTTGCTGTACCCACCCCACACCTGTACCTCAGTGCCTTCCATGGACCTCCCTCATCACCTGTCTCCAGCCTGTAGAAGAGAAGTGAGCCAGGGCTTTCCCTGGGACCACTTCCTGGTTTCACCAGGTGCCCAGGAAGACAAGAAGGGCTAAGGAGAGGCAGAGCTGGCTCACCTTTGTGGCCTTGCAGGAGAGCCTCTTGGGAAAGCTGGGGGCTGACTGAGCTTTTTATACCCAAGCTGAGAGGTCAGAACAGCCAACAAAGAGGCAAGTGAGGAAGGGGTTGATCTGGGATCCATCTTGTGCAATGTGTAAGATCCCCACCTCTCATGGTTCTGCTTCTGCCTGTTGGGGCCAAATGCCCAGTATCGTTGATTCTCAAAGTTGCATATGCCTGTGGGTCTCATGGGAAACACAGTTTATGATTCCAAAGGGGGAATTTTGTCCAATATGGTCACTCAGGGAGAATCCTAGCTCCTGGAGCACTGCATGACATGTGATGGATGGTCAGTGAGTGGATGAGAGCAAATCAAAGATGGATCATTGATCAGTGATGTTGCCTCAGTGGGTGAATAATCCCTCTAATGCAGGAGACCCAGGTTTGAACCCTGGGTTGGGAAGATCCCCAGGAGAAGGAAATGGCAACCCACTCTGGTATTCTCGCCTGGAGAATCCCATGAACAGAGGAGCCTGGTGGGCTACAATAAATGGGCTCAGCTTGCAAAGAGTAGGAAAGATTGAGTGGCTAAGCACAGCACACAGTTGATCAGTAGTGTGTTAGCTCATATACCCTTTTCAGCTGAGTTAAATTCACCCATTCCAGTCCATTTTGGTTCACTGATTCCTAAAATGTTGATGTTCACTCTTGCCATCTCCTGTTTGACCACTTAGCAACCCCACGTCCAAGGAGTGGCGGCTGCGCTGGCACAGGAGGGCCGAGAGGAGCTACTCCACGTTCGAGGTCATGAGGGGTGGCCATGAGGAGATACCCCTCGTCCAAGGTAAGGAGCAGCGGGTGTGCTTTGCTGGAGCAGCCTTGAAGAGATACCCAACGTCCAAGGTAAGAGAAACCAAGTAAGATGGTAGGTGTTGTGAGAGGGCATCAGAGGGCAGACAGACTGAAACCATAATCACAGAAAACTAGCCATTCTGATCACTCGGACCACAGCCTTGTCTAACTCAATGAAACTAAGCCATGCCGTGTGGGGTCACCCAAGACAGCCGGGTCATGGTGGAGAGGTCTGACAGAATGTGTTCCACTGGAGAAGGGAATGGCAAACCACTTCAGTATTCTTGCCTTGTGAACCCCATGAACAGTATGAAAAGGCAAAATGATAGGATACTGAAAGAGGAATGCCCCAGGTCAGTAGGTGCCCAATATGCTACTGGAGATCAGTGGAGAAATAACTCCAGAAAGAAGGAAGGAAGGAGGAAGGGATGGAGCCAAAGCAAAAACAGCACCCAGTTGTGGATGTGACTGGTGATAGAAGCAAGGTCCGATGCTGTAAAGAGCAATATTGCATAGGAACCTGGAATGTTATGTCCATGAATCAAGGCAAACTGGAAGTGGTCAAAGAGGAGATGGCAAGAGTGAATGTCGACATTCAATCAGTGAACTAAAATGAACAGGAATGGGTAAATTTAACTCAGATGACCATTACATCTACTACTGTGGGCAGGAATCCCTTAGAAGAAGTGGAGTAGCCATCATGATCAACAAAAGAGTCCAAAATGCGGTACTTGGATGCAATCTCAAAAATGACAGAATGATCTCTGTTCTTTTCCAAGGCAAACCACTCAATATCATGGTAATCCAAGCCTATGCCCCAACCAGTGACGCTGAAGAAGCTGAAGTTGAATGGTTCTATGAAGACCTACAAGAACTTTTAGAACTAACACCCAAAAAAGATGTCCTTTTCATTATAGGGGACTGGAATGCAGAAGTAGGAAGTCAAGAAACACCTGGAATAGCAGGCAAATTTGGCCTTGGAGTACAGAATGAAGCAGGGCAAAGGCTAATAGAGTTTTGCCAAAAGAACTCACTGGTCATAGCAAACACCCTCTTTCAACAACACAAGAGAAGGCTCTACACATGGACATCACCAGATGGTCAACACCGAAATCAGATTGACTATATTCTTTGCAGCCAAAGACAGAGAAGCTCTATACAGTCAGCAAAAACAAGACTAGGAACTGACTGTGGCTCAGATTATGAACTCCTTATTGCCAAATTGAGACTTAAATTGAAGAAAGTAGGGAAAGTAGGGAAAACCACTAAATCATTCAGGTATGACCTAAGTCAAATCCCTTATGACTATACAGTGGAAGTGAGAAATAAATTTAAGGGACTAGATCTGATAGAGTGCCTGATGAACTATGAACGGAGGTTTGTGACATTGTACAGGAGACAGGGATCAAGACCATCCCCATGGAAAAGAAATGCAAAAAGGCAAAATGGTTGTCTGAGGAGGCCTTACAAATAGCTGTGAAAAGAAGAGAAGCTTTGAAAACCAAAGGAGAAAAGGAAATATATTCCCATTAGAATGCAGAGTTTCAAAGAAAGCAAGGAGAGATAAGAAAGCCTTCCTCAGCGATCAATGCAAAGAAATAAGAGGAAAACAACAGAATGGGAAAGACTAGAAATCTCTTCAAGAAAATTAGAGATACCAAGGGAATATTTCATGCAAAGATGGGTTCGATAAAGGCCAGAAATGGTATGGACCTAACAGAAGCAGAAGATATTAAGAAGCAGAAGATATTAAGAAGAGGTGAGAATACACAGAAGAACTGTACAAAAAAGGATCTTCATGACCCAGATAATCACGATGGTGTGATCACTCAGCTAGAGCCAGACATCCTGGAATGTGAAGTCAAGTGGGCCTTAGGAAGCATCACTATGAACAAAGCTAGTGGAGGTGATGGAATTCCCGTTGAGCTATTGCAAATCCTGAAAGATGATGCTGTGAAAGTGCTGCATTCAATATGCCAGCAAATTGGGAAAACTCAGCAGTGGCCACAGTACTGGAAAAGGTCAGTTTTCATTCCAATACCAAAGAAAGGCAATCCCCAAAAATGTTTGAGCTACCACACAATTGCACTCATCTCACACACTAGTAAAGTACTGCTCAAAATCCTCCAAACCAGGTTCAGCAATACGTGAGCCGTGAACTTCCAGATGTTTAAGCTGGTTTTAGAAAAGGCAGAGGAACCAGAGATCAAATTGCCAACATCCACTGGATCATTGAAAAAGCAAGAGAGTTCCCAAAAAAACATCTATTTCTGCTTTATTGATTGTGCCAAAGCCTTTGACTGTGTGGATCACAATAAATTGTGGAAAATTCTGAAAGAGATGGGAATACCAGACCACCTGACCTGCCTCTTGAGAAACCTGTATGTAGATCAGGAAGCAACAGTTAGAACTGGACATGGGACAACTGGACATGGGACAAATAGGAAAAGGAGTATGTCAAGGCTCTATATTGCCACCCTGATTATTTAACTTATATGCAGAGTACATCACGGGAAACGTTGGGCTGGAAGAAGCACAAGCTGAAATCAAGATTGCTGGGAGAAATATCAACAACCTCAGATATGCAGACGAAACCACCCTTATGGCAGAAAGTGAAGAGGAACTAAAAATCCTCTTGATGAAAGTGAAAGAGGAGAGTGAAAAAGTTGGCTTAATGCTCAACATTCAGAAAACAAAGATCATGGCATCTGGTCCCATCACTTCATGACAAATAGATGGGGAAACAGTGGAAACAGTGTCAGACTTTATTTTGGGGGGCTCCAAAATCACTGCAGATGGTGATTGCAGCCATGAAAGTAAAAGACCCTTACTCCTTGGAAGGAAAGTTGTGACCAATCTAGATAGTATACTAAAAAGCAGAGACATTACTTTGCCAACAAAGGTCTGTCTAGCCAAGGTTATGATTTTCCAGTGGTCATGTATGGACATGAGAGTTGGACTGTGAAGAAAGCTGAGTGCCAAAAACTTGATGCTTTTGAACTGTGGTGTTGGAGAAGACTCTTGAGTGTTACTTGGACTGCAAGAGATCCTACCGGTCCATCCTAGAGGAGCTAAGTCCTGGGTGTTCATTGGAAGGACTGATGCTAAAGCTGAAATGCCAGTACTTTGGCCACCTCATGCAAAGAGTTGACTCATTGGAAAAGACTCTGATGCTGGGAGGGATTGGGGGCAGGAGGAGAAGGGGATGACAGAGGATGAGATGGCTTTATGGCATCACCGACTCGATGGACATGAGTTTGAGTGTACTCCGGGAATTGGTGATGGACAGGGAGGCCTGGCGTGCTGCGATTCATGGGGTCACAAAGAGTCGGACATGACTTAGCAACTGAACTGAACTGAACTTGCTTTGATTCATGGGCCTAACATTCCAGATTCTTATGCAATACTGCTGTTTACAGCATCAGACTTTACTTCCATCACCAGTCCTATCCACAATTGGATGTTATTTTTGCTTTGTCTCCATCTCTTCATTCTTTCTGGAGTTATTTCTCCACTGGTCTCTAGCAGCATATTAAGCACCTACAAACCTGGAGAGTTCATCTTTCAGTGTCCTGTATTTCTGCCTTTTCATACTGTTCATGGGATTCTCAAGGCAAGAATGCTGAAGTTGCTTGCCATTCCCTTCTCCTGTGGACTATGTTTTGTCAGAGCTCTCCACCATGACCCATCCATCTTGGGTGGCCCTACACGGCATGGCTCATTGTTTCATTGAGTTAGACAAGGCTGTGGTCCATGTGATCAGTTTGGTTAGTTTTCTGTGATTGTGGCTTTCATTCTGTCTGCCCTGTGGTGGATAAGGACAAGAGGCTATGGAAGCTTCCTTATGGGAGAGACTGACTGAAGGGGAACTGGGTCTTGTTCAAATGGGTGGGCCATGCTCAGTAAGTCTTTAATCCAACTTTCTGTTGATGGGCAGGGCTGTGTTCCCTCCCTGTTGTTGATCTGAGGCCAACGTATGGTTGAGGTAATGAGGATAATGGTGACCTCCTTCAAAAGGTCCAGTGCACCCGCTGCTGCATTCAGTGCCCCGATCCTGCAGCAGGCCACTGCCGACCAACGCCTCTGTGGGAGACTCCTGGACACCCACAGGCAAGTCTGAATCAGGCTCTTCTGAGGTCACCGCTCCTTTCTCCTGGATCCTGGTGTGCACAAGGTTTTGTTTGTGCCCTCCAAGAGTCTGTTTCCCCAGTCCTGTGTAAGTTCTGGTGGCTCTACGGTGGGGTTAATGATGACCTTATGCCAAAAACAGGTCTGCTGCACCCAGAGCCCCTGCCCCTGCAGCAGGCCACTGCTGACCTGTACCTCTGCAGAAGACACTCAAACATAGCTCTGGCTCAGTTTCTGTGGGGTCCCTGGGTCCTGGTGCACACAAGGTTTTTTTGTGCCCTCTGAGCATCTCTGGCAGGTATGGGAATTGATTCTAAAGCAATTTCACCCTTCCTACCATCTTGCTGGGGCTTCTTCTTTGCCCTTGGACGTGGTGTATCTTTTTGGTGGGATCCAACATTTTCCTGTCGATGGTTGTTCAGCAGTGAGTTGTAATTTGGAGTTCTCTCAGAAGATGAGCACACGTCCTTCTACTCCACAATCTTGTATCCATCTCATCATACCTCCAGGTAATTCTTCACAGAACTTTTGCACCCTGAGGGCAAGGACATTTTGTTGTTCTTCAATATATCCCTGTTGCCTTTCCAGTGTCATACAGTCCACTTTACAGGAATCTGGAGTTAGATTTTGTCCTGAAACAAAGAACTATCTGAAACTGAACTGACCCCACACTGCCCACAACATCACCAGAAAAATTCCTAGATATATTTTTACTATTCTCATTTTAATTTTTTTTATTTTTTAAGTTTTTTGTTACTCCTTTCTCATTTTTATTATGTTCTAGTACCTTGTTTAAAAAAAAAACCCTATTTTTAAGTCAAATTTCATATACATATATATATTATCATTTTTTTATTGATTTTTGTTTTCTGTTTTTAATACTGTATTTTTGATAGTCTAACCTCTACTCTAGATTTTTAATCCTTGATTTTTGGTATTTGTTATCAATTTTGTACCTTTAAGAATCTAATCTTCAGTATCCATTTTCAATTAGAGGTGTGATTAGTGGTTTCATTGCTCTCTCCCCTTTTGACTCTCCCTTTTCTCCCTCAAGTCACCTCTATCTCCTCCCTCCCTCTTCTCTTCTCTATGTAACTCTGTGAACCTCTCTGGGTCTTCTGGGCTGTGGAGAACACTTAAGGAATTGATTACAGGCTGTATTGGTCTCTCACCTTTTGACTCCCCCTCTTCTCCACCTGGTCCCCTCTATCTTCCTCCTCCCTCTCCTCTTCTTCATGTAACTCCGTGAACCTCTCTGGGTGTCCCTCATGGTGGAGAATTTTTTCACCATTAACCTAGATGTTTTATCATCTGTGCTGTATGGATGGAGAATTTTTGAGGCTACTCTAAGAATAAAACTGAAAGCCAGAGGCAGGAGGCTTAAATCCAAAAATTGAGAACACCAGAGAACTCCTGACTCCAGGGAACATTAATAGACAAGAGATCATCCAAAAGCCTCCATACCTTCACTGAAACCAAGCTCAACCCAAGAGCCAACAAATTACAGAGAAAAACATACCATGCTAATTCTCCAGCAATGCAGGAACACAGCCCTGAGCATTAAAATACAGGCTGTCCAAAGCCATGCCAAACCCATAGACACCCCAAAACTCACTATGGGACACATCACTGCACTCCAGAGAGAAGAGATCCAGCTCCACCCACCAGAACACAGACACAAACTCCCCTAACCAGGAAACCTTGACAAGCCACTCGTCCAACCCCACCCACAGGGAGCAAGCTCCACAATAAAGAGGAATCACAAACTTCCAGCCTACAGAAAGGTCACCCCAAACACAGAAATTTAAACAGAATGAAAAGGCAGAGAAATATTCAGCAGGTAAAGGAACATGATAAATGCCCACAAAACCAAACAAAAGAGGAGGAGATAGGGAGTCTACCTGAAAAAGTATTCAGAATAATGAAAGTAAAGATGATACAAAATCATGAAAACAAAATAGAGTTACAGATAAATAGACGAGAGACAAGGATTGAGAAGATGCAAGAAATGTTTAATAAGGACCTAGAAGAAATAAAAAAGAGTTCATCAATCATGAATAATTCAATAACTGAGATCAAAAGCACTCTGGAGAGAACCAACAGTAGAATAACTGAGGCAGAAGATAGGACAAGTGAGGTAGAAGATAGAATGGTGGAAATAAATGAAGCAGAGAAGAAAAAAGAAAAAAAGTGTTAAAAGAAATGAGGACAAACTCAGAGACCTCTGAGACAATGTGAAACACTCCACATTTGAATCATAGGAGTCCCAGATAAAGAAGACAAAAAGAAAGGCCATGAGAAAATACTTGAGGAGATAATAGTTCAAAACTTCCCTAAAATGGGGAAGGAAATAGCTACCCAAGTCCAAGAAAACCTGAAAGTCCCAAACAGGATAAACCTAAGGCAAAACACCCCAACACACATATTAATCAAATTAATAAAGGTTAAACACAAAGAGCAAATATTAAAAGCAACAAGGGAAAAGCAGCAAACAACATACAAGGGGATCCCCATAAGGATAACAGCTGATCTTTCAATAGAAACTCTTCAGGTCAGAAGGGAATGGCAGGACATACTTAAAGTGATAGAAGAGAAAAACCTACAACCCAGATTACTACACCTAGCAAGGATCTCATTCAAATATGAAGGAGAAATCAAAAGCTTTACAGATAAGCAAAAGTTGAGAGAATTCAGCACCACCAAAACAGCTCTTCAACAAATGCTAAAGCAGCTTCTCACAGAAAAGGTTTACAAACTCTAATGCAAAACAACCAAGTAAATGGCAACAGGATCATACTTATCAATAGTTACCTTAAATGTAAACGGGTTGAATTCCCCAACCAAAAGACAAAGACTGGCTGAATGGATACAAAAGCAAGACCCCTATATATGCTGTCTACAAGAGACCCACCTCAAAACAAGGGACACATACAGACTGAAAGTGAAGCCCTGGGAAAAAATATTTCATGCAAATGGAGACCTAAAGAAAGCAGGAGTAGCAATATTCATATCAGATAAAATAGACTTTGAAATGAGGGCCATGAAAAGAGACAAAGATGGACACTACATAATGATCAAAGGATCAATCCAAGAGGAAGATATAAAAGTTATAAATATACATGTCCCCAACATAGGAGCACCACAATATGTAAGGCAAATGCTAACAAATATGAAAGGGGAAATTAACAGTAATCCAATAATAGTGGGAGACTTTAATACACAATTCACGCCCATGGATAGATCAGCCAAACAGAAAAGTAGCCAGAAAACACAAACTTCAAATTATACAATGGACCAGTTAGACCTAATTGATATGTATAGGACATTTCACACCAAAACAATGAATTTCACCTTTTTCCCAAGTGCCCACGAAACATTCCCCAGGATAGATCACATCCTGGGCTATAAATCTAGCCTTGTTAAATTGAAAAAATATCAAAATCATTTCAAGCATCTTTTCTGATCACAATACAGTAAGATTAAATGTCAACTACATCTAAAAACTATTAAAATACACACATATGGAGGCTAAACAACACACTTCCAAATAACTAAAAAATCACAGAAGAAATCAAAATATGCATAGGAACAAATGAAAATGAAAACATGACAATCCAAAACCTATGGGATTCAGTAAAAGCAGTGCTAAGGGGACAGTTCATAGCACTACAAGCTTACTTCAAGAAACAAGAGAAAAATCACTCAGACGAATGGATAAGGAAGCTGTGGTACATATACACCATGGAATATTATACAGCCATTAAAAAGAATTCATTTGAATCAGTTCTAATGAGATGGGTGAAACTGGAGCCCATTATACAGAGTGAAGTAAGCCAGAAAGATAAAGACCATTACAGTATACTAACACATATATATGGAATTTAGAAAGATGGTAATGATAACCCTATATGCAAAACAGAAAATGAGACACAGATGTATAGAACAGACTTTTGGACTCTGTGGGAGAAGGCAAGGGTGGGATGTTTCAAGAGAACAGCATTGAAACATGTATATTATCAAGGGTGAAACAGATCACCAGGCCAGGTTGGATGCATGAGACAAGTGCTCGGGCCTGGTGCACTGGGAAGAGCCAAAGGGATCGGGTTGAGAGGGAGGTGTGAGGGGGGATCGGGATGGAGAATACATGTAAATCCGTGGCTAATTCATGTCAATGTATGACAAAAACCACTACAATATTGTAAAGTAATTAGCCTCCAACTAATAAAAATAAATGAAAAAAAAGAAACAAGAGAAAAATCAAATAAATAACCTAACTTTATGCCTAAAGAAACTAGAAAAAGAAGAAATGAAGAACCTCAAGGTTAGTAGAAGGAAAGAAATCATAAAAATTAGGTCAGAAATAAATGAAAAAGAAATAAGGGAAACTACTGCAAAAATGAACAAAACTCTGCAGGTCAGGAAGCAACAGTTAGAACTGGACATGGAACAACAGACTGGTTCCAAATAGGAAAAGTAGTATGTCAAGGCTCTATATTGCCACCCTGCTTATTTAAATTATATGCAGAGTACATCATGAGAAACGCTGGACTGGATGAAGCACAAGCTGAAATCAAGATTGCTGGGATAAATATCAATAACCTCAGATATGCAGATGACACCACCCTTATGGCAGAAAGTGAAGAACTAAAGAGCCTCTTGATGAAAGTGAAAGAGGACAGTGAAAATGTTGGCTTAAAGCTCAACATTCAGAAAACTAAGATCATGGCATCTGGTCCCATCACTTCATGAAAAATAGATGGGGAAACAGTGGAAACAGTGGCTGACTTTATTTTGGGGGGCTCCAAAATCACTGCAGATGGTGATTTCAGCCATGAAATTAAAAGACACTTACTCCTTGGAAGGAAAGTTATGACCAACCTAGACAGCATATTAAAAAGCAGAGACATTACTTTGTCAACAAAGGTCCATCTAGTCAAGGCTATGGTTTTTCCAGTGGTCATGTATGGATGTAAGAGTTGGACTATAAAGAAAGCTGAGCACCGAAGATTTGATACTTTTGAAGTGTGGTGTTGGAGAAAACTCTTGAGAGTCCCTTGGACTGCAAAGAGATCCAACCAGTCCATCCTAAAGGAGATCGGTCCTGAGTGTTCATTGGTAGAACTGATGTTGAAGCTGAAACTCCAATACTTTGGCCACCTGATGCAAAGAGCTGACTCATGTGAAAAGACCCTGATGCTGGGAAAAATTGAGGGCAGGAGGAGAAGGGGATAACAGAGGATGAGATGGTTGGGTGGAATCACTGACTCAATGGACATGAGTTTGGGTAGACTCTGGGAGTTGGTGATGGACATGGAGGCCTGCTGTGCTGCGGTTCATGGGGTTGCAAGGAGTCGGACACGACTGAGTGACTGAACTGAACTGAACTGAAAAGCTGGTTCTTTGAGAAGATGAATAAAGTAGACAAACCATTAGCCAGCTTCATTGAGGAAAAAATGGGAGAAAAATTAAATCAACAAAGTTAGAAATTAAAATGGAGAAATCACAACAGACAACACAGATATGCAAAGGATCATAAGAGACTACTATCAGGAACTATATGACAATAAAATGGACAACTTGGAAGAAATGGATGAATTCTTAGAAAAGTATAACCTTCCAAAACTGAACCAGGAAGAAATAGAAAATCTTAACAAATGTATGGCAAGCATGGAAATTGAAACTGTAATCAAATATCTTCCAACAAACAAAAACCCAGGACCAGATGGCTTCACAAGTGAATTCTATGAAAAATTTAGAGAAGAGCTAACACCTATCCTACTCAAACTCTCCCAGAAAATTGCAGAGGATGGTAAACTCCCAAACTCATTCTATAAGGCCACTATCACCCTAGTACCAAAACCAAACAAAGATTTCACAAGAAAAGAAAACTATAGGCCAATATCACTGACGAACATAGATGCAAAAATCCTCAACAAAATTCTAGCAAACAGAATCCAACAACATACTAAAAAGATCATACATCATGACCAAGTGGTTTTATCCCAGGGATGCAATCATTCTTCAATATTTGCAAATCAGTCAATATGATACACCGCATTAACAAATTGAAAGATAAAAATCATATGACTATCTGAATAGATGCAAAGAAAGCTTTTGACAACATTCAACATCCATTTATAATAAAAACCCTCCAGAAAGCAAGGATAAAAGGAACATACTTCAACATAACAAAAGCCATATATGATAAACCCACAGCAAACATTACCCTCAATGGTGAAAATTTGAAAGCATTTCCCCTAAAGTCAGGAACAAGACAAGGGTGCTCACTCTCGCCACTACTTTTTGACATAGATTTGGAAGTTTTAGCCACAGCATTCAGAGAAGAGAAAAGAAATAAAAGAAATCCAGATAGGAAAAGGAGACGTAAAACTTTCACTCTTTGCAGATGACATGATCCTCTACATAGAAAACCTTAAAGACACCACCAGAAAATTACTAGAGCTAATGAATGGATATAGTAAAGTTGCAGGATATAAAAATTAATACACAGAAATCCCTTGCATTATTATACACTAACAGTGAGAAAACAGAAAGAGAAGATAAGGAAGGAATTCCATTCACCAGTGTGACAAAAAGAATAAAATACTTATAAATCTACCTAAAGAAACAGAAGACCTATATATAGAAAACTATAAAACACTGATGAAAGAAATCAACGAGGACACAAATAGATGGAGAAATATATCATGTTCAAGGGTCAGAAGAATCAATATAGTAAAAATGTGTATCCTACCCCAAAGCAATCTATAGATTCAATGCAATGCCTATCAAGCTATCAATGGTATTTTTCACAGACCTAGAACAAATAATTTCACAGTTTATACGGAAATGCAAAAACCTTGAATAGCCAAAGCAATCTTGAGAAAGAAGAATGGAACTGGAGGAATCAACCTGCCTGACTTCAGACTATACTACAAAGCTATAGAAATCAAGAGAGTATGGTACTGGCACAAAGACAGAAATAGAGATCCATGGAACAAATTAGAAAGCCCAGAGATAAATCCACACACCTATGGACAACTTATCTTTGACAAAGGAGGCAAGAATATTCAATGGAAAAAAGACAATCTCTTTAAAAAGTGGTGCTTGGAAAATTGGTCAACCACCTGTAAAAGAATGAAACTAGAACACTTTCTAACACCACACACAAAAATAAACTCAAAATGTATTAAAGATCTAAATGTAAGACCATAAACTATAAAACTCCTAAAGGAAAACATAGGCAAAACACTCTCTGACATAAATCACAGCAGGATCCTCTATGACCCACCTTCCAGAGCAATGGAAATAAAAGCAAAATTAAACTAATGGGACCTAATTAAACTTAAAAGCTTTTGAACAACAAAGGAAACTATAAGCAAGGTGAAAAGACAGCCTTCAGAATGGGAGAAAATAATGGCAAACAAAGCAACTAACAAAGAATTAATCTCAAAAATATTGAACAAGCAGCTCATGCAGCACAATACCAGAAAAACAAACCCAATCAAAAAATGGACCAAAGAACTAAACAGACATTTTTCCAAAGAAGACATACAGATGGCTAACAAACACGTGAAAAGATGCTCAACATCACTCATTATCAGAGAAATGCCAATCAAAACCACAATGAGGTACCATCTTACGCCGGTCAGAATGGAAGCTATCAAAAAGTCTACAAATAATAAATGCTGAAGACGGTGCAGAAGAAAGGGAACCTCTTACACTGTTAGTGGGAATGCGAACTAGTACAGCCACTATGGAGAACAGTGCGGAGATTCCTTAAAAAACTGGAAATAGAACTGCCATACAACTCAGCGATCCCACTGCTGGGCATACACTCTGAGGAAACCAGAAATGAAAGAGACACGTGTACCCCAGTGTTCATCACAGCACTGTTTACAATAACTAGGACCTGGAAGCAACCTAGATGTCCATCGGCAGATGAATGGGTAAGAAAGCTGTGGTACATATACTCAGCTACTAAAAAGAATGCACTTGAATCAGTTTTGATGAGGTGGATGAAACTGGAGCCTATACACAGAGTGAAGTAAATCAGAAAGAAAACCACAAAAACCACTACAATATTGTAAAGTAATTAGCCTCCAACTAATAAAAATAAATGAAAAAAAATAAAATAAAAAAAGAAAGAAAACCACCAATACAGTATATTCACACACACACACACACACACACACACACACATACACACACACATATATATATAATTTATAAAGATGGTAACAATGACCCTACATGTGAGACAGCAAAAGAGACACAGATATAAAGAGTAGACTTTGGACTCTGTGGGAGAAGGCGAGGGTGGGATGATTTGAGAGAATAGCATTGACATGTGTATTACTCATATATGAAATTGATCATCAGACCAAGTTCGATGCGTGAAACAGGGCCCTCAAAGCCGGTGCACTGGGACAACCCTGAGGGATGAGATGGGCAGGGAGGTGAGGGAGCTTCAGGGTGGGGGACACATGTACACCCATGGCTG
The DNA here is from genome assembly GCF_023699985.2 of Odocoileus virginianus. Lineage (NCBI taxonomy): Eukaryota > Metazoa > Chordata > Mammalia > Artiodactyla > Cervidae > Odocoileus > Odocoileus virginianus. The sequence goes on along the minus strand of NC_069682.1, from coordinate 68,974,384 downwards.
GTTCATCTCAACATGGCAAAAACCACTACAATATTGTAATTAGCCTCCAATTAAAATAAATTAATTATTTTTAAAAAGAAACCATAAAGGTTATAAGCATAAAAAGTAAATACATAAATGAAACTTCCCTGTTAGTTAAATAATTTTATAAAAGAGGAAATTAGAGATACAAAGGGACTATTTCCTGCAAAGATAGGTACAATAAAGTACAGAAATGGTATGGACCTAACAGAAGCAAAAGATACTAAGAAGACTACACTAAAGTACTACACAAAAGAGATCTTAATGACCCAGATAACCATGATGGTGTGATCACTAGACTAGAGCCAGACATCCTGGAATGCAAAGTCAAGTGGGCCGTAGGAAGCATCACTATGAACAAAGCTAGTGGCGGTGATGGAATTCCAGTGGAGCTATTTCAAATGCTAAAAGATGATGCTGTGAAAGTGCTGCACTCAATATGCCAGCGAATTTGGAAAGCTCTGCAGTGGCCACAGGACTAGAAAAGGTCAGATTTTATTCACATCCCAAAGAAAGGCCAAACTACCAAATGCCAAAGAATGTTCAAACTACCACAAAATTGCACTCTTCTCACAGGCTAGCAAAGTAATACAGAAAATTCTCCAAGCCAGACTTAACAGTACATGAACTGTAAAGTTCCAGATGTTCAAGCTGGATTTAGAAAAAGGCAGAGGCACCAGAGATCAAATTGTGAACATCCACTGGATCACTGAGAAAGTAAGAGAGTTCCAGAAAAACATGTACTTTTGCTTTATTGACTACAACGAAGCCTTTGACTATGTAGATCACAACAATCTGTGGAAAATTCTTCAAGAGATGGGAATACCAGACCACCTGACCTGCCTCCTGAGAAATCTGATGCAAGTCAAGAAGCAACAGTTAGAACTGGACATGGAAAAACAGACTGGTTCCAAATTAGGAAAGGAGTCCATCAAGGCTGTATGTTGTCACCCTGCTTATTTAACTTAAATGCAGAGTACATCAAGCAAAATGTTGGGCTGGAGGAAACACTATCTGGAATCAAAATTGATGGGAGAAATATCAATAACCTCATATATGCTGATGACACCACTCTTATGGAAGAAAGAGAAGAAAAACTAAAGAGCCTCTTTATGAGAGTGAAAGAGGAGAGTGAAAATGTTGGCTTAAAACTCAACATTCAAAAAACTAAGATCATGGCATCTGATCCCATCACTTCATGACAAATAGATGGCAAAACAATGGAAACAGTAAGAGAATTTATTTTAGGGGGCTCTAAAATCACTGCAAATGGTGACTGCAGCCATGAAATTAAAAGACACTTACTCCTTGGAAGAAAAGATATGACCAACCTAAACAGCATATTAAAAAGCAAAGACATCACTTTGGTGACAAAGGTCCATCTAGTCAATGCTATGGTTTTTCAGTAGTCATGTATGGATGTAAGAGTTGGACTATAAAGAAAGCTGAGTGCCGAAGAATTGATGCTTTTTAAATGTGGTGTTGGAGAATACTCTTCAGAGTTCCTTGGACAGCAAGAAGATCCAACCAGCCCATCCTGAAGGAAATCAGCCCTGAATAATCTTTAGAAAGACCGATGCTGAAGCTGAAACTCCAATACTTTGGCCACGTGATGTGAAGAACAGACTCATATGAAAAGACCCTGATGCTGGGAAAGATTGAAGGCAGGAGGAGAAGGGAACAACAGAGAGAGAGATGGTTGGATGGCATCACCAACATGATGGACATGAGTTTGAGTTAGCTCTGGGGGTTGGTGATGGACAGGGAAGTCTGTTGTCCTGCATTCCTTGGGGTCACAGAGTCAGACACAACTGAGTGACTGAACTGAACTGAACTGAACTGAACTGAACCTTGACAGCTTCCTGCAGATGTCTTCACATCTGGGCCTCTACGCCTACCTGCCTGTATACAAGAAGGCAGGTGTGACCCAGGTAAGCTTCCTGCAACCATTGTGGCAGCATCTCTACTGGACCCACGCAAGCTCTTCTCCTGGCACTGGTTCAGACAGATGGTTAGTCAAGGGGAAAGCATCTCCATCTGGGGAACAAACACTGATATTTTTGGGTAGAAGAAAGAGTAAGAGAGTGGCCAGAAGGGGGCCAAGAGACCAACATGTCTTTACAGCATGACCACTCACTGGACCTCACCTGGTTTCATCAACAGGAGAGCTGCCTGCTGAGTGGACCTCAGGGGCTGGAGTAGATCTCAGGGGTCAACTCTTGGAAGTACACCTGCACTTCCTGAGCCCCAACACTGGTCTCCCCAGTGTGCATTTTGGGATCAGAGGGCCTCAGTTTGAGTCCCAATTCTACCTTTTCTAACTTTGTGACCAGAATTATCCCAGGGCCCCTTGGCTTCAGGTGTCACAAGAGATCAGCACTGCCCACATCCTGAGGGTGTTGCAGAAGCAGTGGAGACCATAGACATATATTCCTACTTCCTGCAAACTCAAGTCCTTCGAAATGATAATATTACTGAGTAATTATGACTGTAACACTTAGCTCCTTTGACTAGAGGCTTAAATACTGACAAAGTGAGGTGGGAAAGGGTTTCCCCAGTGGTGCTAGTGGGAAAGAAACCACCTGTGAATTCAGGAGAGTTAAGAGACCTTGGTTCCTTTCCATTTGGGGAGCTCCCTTAGAGGAGGAAATGGCAACCCACTCCAGTATTCTTGCCTGGAGAATCCCACGGACAGAGGAGCTTGGTGGGCTACAGCCTGTATGGTCACAAATAGTGGGACAGGACTGAGCGACTTTAGAACACACCCAATAGCATGAGGTAGGAATCGGCCTGGACGTTGGTGACGTCAATCGCTGAAGCAAGAGGGCTTTCCACTACCTCTGAGGAAGAAGGATACCTATTTGGAAGAGAAACTGTGACTCCGCTCTGGCACTGAGGGAACTTCCTGCTCTGCTGGTGAATTTCTATATCAGAAGGTGAAACTACAACATCCAGTCCTATTTCTTCCTTTCTTTACTACAGTTGACACCACATTTAAAGAGCGATCAAGAGCCAAGGAAACTAAAACTCTGTGTGCTTCCCAACAATTTGCCTTGTTCTGTGCTGTTCCAAGCACATTAGCTGCATAATCAACATGGTTCTCAAAAGTAACCAAATCTGGGGATTTCTTTATGCAGACACTATTATTCTCTTTTAGAAAGAAAGAATCTGTGTTTCAGGGAGATGAAATGACTTGCCCAAGACTGCACAGCAGCAGAGTGAGTTACTTAAGCCAAGATCTTTTCATTAATAAAACTCATTATCCCATTGCTGTCCTTGTTCAGTCCCTAAGTTCTGTCTGACTCTTTTGAGACCCCATGGGCTGTAGTCCACCAGGCTTATCTGCCTGTGGGATTTTCCAGGCTTGAATACTCGAGTGGACTGCGTTTCTTCTCCAGGGGATCTTCTCCACCCAGGAATCAGTACCATGTGTCCTGCATTGGCAGGTGGATTCTTCACCCCTTAACCATGAGGGCAGTCCTTAGGAAAAGGTAGCTTGTTTTTATTTAACTGTCTTATGAGTTAAGTATTATTATTACTATTTTGGGCCGTCCCAGGTCTCTCAGTGGGTAAAGCAATGCAGGAGACATGTGAGACTCAGTTTCAATCCTTTTGTCCAAAAGATCTCCTGGAGCAGGAAATGGAAACCCACTCAAGTATTTCAGCCTGAAAAATCGCAAGGAAAGAGGAGCCTGGTGGGCTACGGTCCATGGGCTGGCAAGAGTCAGGTACATTGAGCACACCCACACATATTGATACTTTAGAGATGAAGAAACAAAGTTCACCTAAGGAAAAGTCTATGCTGAAAGAAAAACACCTGAAAATCATAAAAGGACACTTACCAAAGTGTTAGTCATATGTCCCAGTTCTTGACCAAGTACAGCTTGGTCTATTCCCTATCTAGTCTTCTCTTCTTAGAGTTAGGTCTTCCCTTGTGGCTCGGCTGGGAAAGAATTCACCTGCAATGTGACAGACCTGGGTACGACCCATGGGTTGGGAAGATCCCCTGCAGAAAAGAAAGGGTACCCACTCCACTATTCTGGCCTGGAGAATTCCATGGACTGTATAGTCCAGGGGGTTTCAGAGTCACACACAACTGAGCAACTTTCACTTCACTTCACTTCACTTCTTAGAGTTAACATTAAGATGCCAAATCAAATTACCTTGATAAGATTACTTGATAAGATACCATTATCAAGTGAGAATTACCTCACTTCTTCAGAGCCTTCATCCAGAGCAAAGACAGCTTCCTGAAACCCTCCACCAAGTCACCTAATCCAGCCTATGTCCTATAAGTTCTTTCAAACATTGTCTTTGTAAGACAGCATATTGTTTTCCAGGATAATTCCTGTTCCTTGCTGCAGTGAGTAAAAAACCCAACAAATTCAACTAGGAGCAGGGGTATTTCTACTGGTCTCTAGCTAGAATTACTAAGGAGTAAGATTGTTATCCTTATTCTATACTAAAGAAAAGAAAGCTCAGGGATGTTGAGAAATTTGCCCAAGACTCCGAGGAAGTGAGTAACAGCACCAGCACCATCTGTGTTCTTGTTTATTACAGTTCTGTGTTTTCTGTGATCCCCATGCCTACTTTACTCATCTGTCATGAAATGGATACTGTCTGTTTTCCCAAGGTGCCTCCATCCTACATCTTCCCAGAGGCAGAAGCAGGAGATCATCAAAGGCCCTCTGCTGGGGAGAGCAGGAAACTGCCATGTTAGGAAATGACCAGTAAGTGTCATCTGCATGCCTCCATTTCCTCTCTTGAAGGCCTCAGGATGGTTAATACAATAATGCAAGCAAAATGCTAAAACAGAGGCTGGGGCACTACAAGGTAATCGTCCTTCTTTAACTGAACTAAGCAGCCCCCTCCCCACAGGTGACTTCAGGGAATCAGATACCTTAGAAAATTGGACAAAGAGCCTCATGCCCATTCTCCTTCTGAGAGTCCATGAGGACAAACTACCCCAAAATTTGATTGAACTGAGAAGAAAGGAATAAAAGCTGTCATGTGGAAGAGTCTGTCTCCCATGGTTTTGTGTGGCTTGTGTAGATATTAAGAGGTCAATGATGCTACAATTAACTTGCTTCCTATACCTGGTAGGGCACAGTATCTGGCCAGGGCAAGGGGAGGTGCCCACAGTTTGCAGAACAGAGAGAAGAACCACCATTTCCATGGACTCTATTGGTTAAGGTTTGTAGTTGCAAATAACAGACTCTACTCCAGGCAGTTTAGTTTTGAAAATGCATTTATAGAAATATAAGCCACAGTGTGTGAAGCTACAGAAAGGAAACTTGGAACATCATTGTAGGGTCAAGGGCCTTCTTTATCCCAAATTCTTCTCTCATTATGGATGCTGAGAACTGGATCCCAGAAATTACACCTTGGCCATGCATGAGAAGAGCAGTGATGGTGGGGAGGGGGATGACAGTGAGGATGCCATGAGGATGGGAGTTAAAACAAAAATCCTGGCATCAAACCAAAGGGCTATAGTTACTTTGGTCATGAGGAATGTGCTCCTACATTCCTTCTCCCCCTTTCTCAAATAATTATGAACTCTCTCCTTCATGACAAGAATTGAGCTTAGGGGTCTCGTGGTGTTGAGAGCCAACTGGATGAGGCAGAGTTAAGACATGAAGACAAAGGAGGAAAGGAGATAAGCAAGTACAGCTGAGACATGTAGGGGGAGAAAAAAACTGGAAGGAGATTGAACTGCTTTAGAAGCAGACGCAGCATAGCCCTGCAGGAGTCCTTCTCAGACTTCAGGGTTTCGGGGACCACTCCTCTCATGTCCTCTGCAAAATGAAAGGAACTTGTTGAGTGACATCATTGTAGTCCCACAGGTGGACACCAGTCAACTAGACAGATCCTAAACTTTCCAAATAATATGGAACCATAGTCCTCATGACCCGAATGGCCTAAAAGAAGAAAGTGAATTTTCCAAGCCTAGGTGGGGCACTCAGGAGCACTGCAGACCTGCCCTGGAGGGTGGCTGAATCAGTGTTCCCAGCTGAGAAAGGGAAGCATGTGATCAGGCTGAGATGATCACAAAGAGGCCTCTAGGGTTGACCTTCTGCCATTCTCTCCCTGGAGAACTCGCTCAGTGTGGGTTTCACGGGACACTGCAGCCTCTCCTCCTGGCAGCAGCGAGGAGGAGGACACTGTGCAGGGTGAATGGTGTGTGGGCCCCTGAGCCCCACCTCTTTCCCCAGCCCTTCCCCTCCTCCTGTGCCCTGCCCCCTGTCTTACCACAGGGAACCTGGCCCTGGAGAGCAGGTCTTCACGCATTCCTCTTTTGTTAGGAAGTTGTTTCTGTTTCCTCCGCAACCGCCATAACTAAACTGCTCACAGAGGCCGGTTTCAGCGTTGTGGAAGTATCTCATTATCATGGCCTTGCAGTCACCCTTTGATTGAGGCTCCATGCAGAAAGCAGGCTTAGAAGCTTCTGGAAGGAGAGGGGCAATGGCTCAGTTATGAGGGTGGTCATCACAGCTCCATTCAAGGATAGCAACTAGAACTACGGGTTTGTTTGCAATAGAGAATATTAGGGTTGTGGAGGATGGTCAAATTGAAAAGCCCATTTGAAACCTCCTTTTTCAGACAGAATTATGAATGTTGTGTGGCATGATGCGATATACAAATGTATCATGTACAAATGTATATCTCCTCGTGAGTTATTGTAAGCAAAATTCATATAATGCCTATGATTAGCCTTAAAACTTCTATAGGATTCCCTGGTGGTCCAGAAGTTAAGAATTCTCCTTCCAAGAAAGGAATTCTGGGTTCAAATCCTTGTCAGGGAACTAAACTCCCAAATGCTGTAGGCACTGAGTCAGCAGGCCATAATTACTGAGCCTCGGACCCACAGCGAATCACCAGTCCACCCAAATCAATGCGTAAATGCTAAAAAAAAAAACCCACAGCATTATAACAGCAAAAAGAGGTCACAGGTAAAAACTATTCCTTATATGTCAATAATTATTGGGTATAGATAACTGAGTTTTATAAGACTATTAATGTTCTCTGCACTGATCTGTATGGTAAAAACATGTCACTACTCATAAAAATTGTGAAGGAATCATGCTATAAAGGAAAAGGGCATTTAAAAAAAGCATACCACTGTACACTTTGTTTACCTCATGGGATTCTATAAACTGAGTAATGATACTACTGATATTGTGGTTATAAGAGGAAATACATATAATTGTCTTTTCGTCTTTTCCCTGACACCATTCCTAAAAATCTTGGTATTTCTCATGTGATGAAAACAATAAAAGTGCCTGTTGGTATGTGAAGTCAGTGAGTTTGTTAATACCCTCATAAGCCATATGGGCTCTGATTGCACAGGAAAGGACTGCCTATAGGAGGGTGGGAAATTTCATTTCTACCCTCTTCCAAGGTGTTTTATCCACCAACCCACACATTCCCTCAACCTCAGGGAGGGTAATGGAACCATCTATTGAACAATCTCCAGTGGCTAATGATTTAATACATCATGACTAGGTAATGTTCTCATACCAGACACCCTCTTCCAACAACACAAGAGAAGACTCTACACATGGACATCACCAGATTGTCAATACCAAAATCACATTGATTATATTCTTCACAACCGAAGATGGAGAAGCTCTATACAGTCAGCAAAAACAAGACTGAGAGCTGACTGGGGCTAAGATCATGAACTCCTTATTGCAAAATTAAGACTTGAATAGAAGAAAGTAGGAAAAACCACAAGACCATTCAGGTATGATATAACTCAAATCCTTAACAATTATACAGTGAAAGTGACAGATTCAAGGAATTCGATCTGATAGAGTGCCTGAAGAACTATGGATGGAGGTTTGTGACATTGTACAGGAGGCAGTGATCAAGACCATCCACAAGAAAAAGAAATTTTAAAAAGGCAAAATGGTTGTCTGAGGAGGCCTTACAAATATCTGAGAAAAGAAGAGAACTGAAAGTCAAAGAAGAAAAGGAAAGATAGAACCATATGAATGCAGAGTTCCAAAGAATAGCAAGGAGAGATAAGAAAGCCTTCCTGTGTTCAATGCAAAGAAACAGAGGAAAACAACACAATGGGAAAGACTAGAGATCTCATTGAGAACATTAAAGATACCAAGGGAATATTTCATGCAAAGATAGGCACAATAAAGAACAGAAATGGTATGCACCTAACAGAAGCAAAAAATATTAAGAAGAGGTAGAAAGAATACACAGAAGAACTAAACAAAAAAAGATCTTCAAGACCCAGATAATAATGATTGGGTGATCAGTGGACTAGAGCCAGACATCCTGGAATGCAAAGTCAAGTGAGCCTTAGGAAGCATCACTATGAACAAAGCTAGTGGAGGTGATGGTATTTCAGTTGATGTATTTCAAATCCTAAAAGACGATGCTGTGAAAGTGCTGCACTCAATATGCCAGTAAATTAGGAAAACTCAGCAGTGGCCACAGGGCTGCAAAAGGTCAGTTTTCATTCCAATCCCAAAGAAAGGCAATGCCAAAGAATGTTCAAACTACCACACAATTGCACTCATCTCACACAAGAGCAAAGTAATGCTCAAAATCTAAGACAGGCTTCAACAGTACAAGAACAGAGAACTTCCAGCTGTTCAAGCTGGATTTAGTAAAGGCAGAGGAAGCAGAGATCAAATTGCCAACATCCAATGGGTCATTAAAAAAGCAAGAGAGTTACAGAGAAACATCTACTTCTGCTTTATTGACTACAACAAAGCCTTTGACTGTGTGGATCACAACAAACTGTGGAAAATTCTTCAAGAGATGGGAATACCAGACCACCTGACCTGCCTCCTGAGAAATCTGTACACAGGTCAGGAAGCAACAGCTAGAACTGGATATGGAAAAGCAGACTGGTTCCAAATGGGGAAAGGAGTATGTCAAGGCCATATATTGTCACCCCGTTTATTTAACTTATATGCCAAGTACATCATGCAAAATGCTGGCCTGGAGGAAGCACAAGCTGGAATCAAGATGCCAGAAGAAATATCAGTAACCTAAGATAGGCAGATGACACCACCCTTATGCCAGAAAGCAAAGAGGAACTAAAGAGCCTTTTAATCAAAGTAAAAGAGGAGAGTGAAAAAGTTGGCTTAAAGCTCAGCATTCAGAAAACTAAGATCATGGCATCCAGTCTGATCACTTCATGGCAAATAGATACAGAAACAATGGAAACAGTGGCAAACTTTATTTTCTTGATGTCCAAAATCACTGCTGATGGCGACTGCAGCCATGAAATTAAAAGACGCTTGCTCCTTGGGAAAAAAAGCTATGACCAACCTAGACAGCATATTAAAAAGCAGGTCTGCCAATAAACGTCTGTCTAGTCAAACCTATGGTTTTTCCCGTAGTGATGTATGGATGTGAGAGTTGGACTAAAAAGAAAGCTGAACACCAAAGAATGGACGCTTTTGAACCATGGTGTTGGAGAAGATTCTTGAGAGTCCCTTGGACTGCAAAGAGTTCAAACCAGTCCATGGTAAAGGAAATCAGTCCTGAATATTCATTGGAAGGACTGATGCTGAAGCAGAAACACCAGTACTTTGGCCACCTGATGTGGAGAGCTGACTCACTGGAAAAGACCCTCTTGCTGGGCAAGATTTAGGGCTGGAAAAAAGGGGACGACAGAGGATGAGATGGTTGGATGGCATCACCGACTCGATGGACATGAGTTTGAGTAAACTCCAGTAGCTGGTGATGGACAGGGAAGCCTCAACCTCCGGGAGGGTAATGGAACCATCTATTGAGCAATCTCCAATGACTAATGATTTAATGCATCATGACAAGGAAATGAAGCCTCCATAGAAACTTCAACAAAACAAGACATTCATGTTATTCAAAAGATATGGGATCCACCCAGGGAACAGTATAAAAACACACTCCATGTGAACCACTGCAGTAGCCTAATCACTGGGGCTCTGTCTCTGCTCTTTACTCCCTAGAGGCCACTCTGCACTGCAGCCTCAGGGATTCTCTTAATTCAGTCTTATCCCATGGCTCCTGGGAGACCAATTCTTCAGTGAGTCCCCTTTTCTCTGGCAGTCAAATTCTGATTCTTATAAAGCCCCTACAAGGCTCCTCATGACCTGCTCCCTTTACAAATCATTATATTCATGATTGGCAATCTGTTCAAAGAGGTCTCATCCCCTTCCACTCTTTTCCCCTCACCTACACATACTCATCTCCAGCAACACTGGCCCCTGCTGCTGCTCAGAGCATGGCAGGCAGGTGATTTCTGCAGTCTCTGCTCAACACCTCCCTATCACAAAGGGTTTCCCTGTCCCTTTAGACAAAAAGCACAGCTCCTTTCTCTGCCTCACTCTCTACCTTCCAAAAGCTGATAACCCACCATAACATTTCCCCCTTTGCTATTTTATGTCTCCCTTCTGGAAGGCAAGTTATTGTGCCATGTTTCCCCATCCCCAAGCACCATGCTTTGTAGGGACTTTATAATTCCCATTTTCATTCTCTCAACAAATGCAAGGTCCTTAAATACAAAGGATATAATTGATTTCCTTGTAGTACACAATTACGTTGATGATGGAGCACATCAACGTTATGGTCAATCTCCCTCTAATGTTCAGTCTGCTGAGAGGACAATAAAATAGTCTGTATGGGTGATCATTAACCCTGAAACCTCTCTGAACCCAAATATTTACGGATTTTTATGGAGGTTTTCAATAAATAGCCATATTTATTGAGTTAGTGGCCATTACTGACTGATCTGAATCTCAGGCCCTGCTCTTCTTCCCAGAGGTGCTGGCAAGAAAGTGGTGAAATTTCAAAATTCTAACTGGATGTTGAAGTTTTGGGGAAGACCCCCAGTACCTGAAGGTTTCCTGGGTTGCTTTCCCTGAGCGGTCTTATGACCTATCAAAGAAAGCAAATTCCAAGAGTTTCAGGAGGCTGGGGCTTTAACCAGGACAAGGATCAAATATGGATCAAATACAAATAATAAAATAATAGTCAAAAGAAGACATGGGAGAAGGCCAGGAGGCTTTACTCATATTGTCTCAGCCTTGATCCCATGAGCCAAACCACACAAGGGCTGTGTTTCTTGTGCTCCTGCAGTTCCTGCTCAGTGGTCACAGGTCTTTCTGCTTATTTTAGTAATAGAGGGATAATCACTATTTCACATCCTAAAAGATGATGCTGTGAAAGTGCTGCACTCAATATGTCAGCAAATTTGGAAAACTCAACAGTGGCCACAGGACTGGAAAAGATCAGTTTTCATTTCAATCCCAAAGAAAGGCAATGCCAAAGAATGCTCTAACTACTGCACAATTGTGCTCACCTCACATGCTAGTAAAGTAGTACTCAAAATTCTCCAAGCCAGGCTTCAGCAATATGTGAATCATGAACTTTCAGTGTTCAAGCTGGTTTTAGGAAAGGCAGAGGAACCAGAGAGCCAATTGCCAACATTCCCTGGATCATCAAGAAAGCAAGAGAGTTCCAGAAAAACATCTGTTTCTGTTTTATTGACTATGCCAAAGCCTTTGACTGTGTGGATCACAATAAATTGTGGAAAATTCTTCAAGAGATGAGGATACCAGACCACCTGACCTGCCTCTTGAGAAACCTGTATGCAGGTCAGGAAGCAACAGTTAGAACTGGACATGGAACAACAGACTGGTTCCAAATAGGAAAAGGAGTATGTCAAGGCTCTATATTGCCACCCTGCTTATTTAACTTATATGCAGAGTACATCACGGGAAACGCTGGGCTGGAGGAAGCACAAGCTGAATCAAGATTGCTGAGAGAAATATCAATAACCTCAGATATGCAGATGACACCACCCTTATGGCAGAAAGTGAAGAAGAAATAAAAAGCCTCTTGATGAACTGAAAGAGGACAGTGAAAACGTTGGCTTAAAGCTCAACATTCAGAAAACTAAGATCATGGCATCCAGTCCCATCATGGCAAATAGATGGGGAAACAGTGAAAACAGTGGCTGACTTTATTTGGGGGGGCAGGCTCCAAAATCACTGCAGATGGTGATTTCAGCCATTAAACTAAAAGCCACTTACTCCTTGGAAGGAAAGTTATGACCAACCTAGACAGCATATTAAAAAGCAGAGACATTACTTTGTCAACAAAGGTCCATCTAGTCAAGGCTATGGTTTTTCCAGTGGTCATGTGAGAGTTGGACTATAAAGAGGGCTGAGCCCAGAAGAATTGATGCTTTTGAAGTGTGGTGTTGGAGAAAACTCTTGAGAGTCCCTTGGACTGCAAGGAGATCCAACCAGTCCATCCTAAAAGAGATCAGTCCTATGTGTTCATTGGCAGGACTGATGTTGAAGCTGAAACTCCAATATTTTGGCCACCTGATGCAAAGAGCTGACTCATTTCAAAAGACTCTGATGTTGGGAAAGATTGAAAGCAGAAGGAGAAAGAGACGACAGAGGATGAGATGGTTGGATTGCATCACCGACTCAGTGGACATGAGTTTGGGTAAACTCTGGTAGTTGGTGATGGACAGGGAGGCCTGGCATGCTGCAGTTCATGGGGTTGCAAGGAGTTGGACATGACTTGGTGACTGAACTGAACTGAATCATCATTTGACACCTCAATATGTTTTCTTGCCCAAAGGTGGTAAAAGTATAAACTTCTTCAAATTAACATGTTGATGGAAAATGACAAAATTGGTCATGAAATGTGAATAAATTCTTTATACTCATGATTGGTAATCTGTTCAAAGTATGTTTACAACTAGTTTCCCCTGTTCAGATGAGGAAACTGCTGATGACTTGCCCCAGGACAAAAGTTTTGTGTGGTAGGGTCAAGACTAGTTAATGTGTATCACAGCCTATCTAATACATGCTTCTACCAGGAATTCTGAAAATACAGCTTATTTGTAAGAGTTTCTGGATACAGAGTCCTACTTTCTTTATTTCCTGTCCCCAAGCCTCACCTAAGCCTCTAAATCACGGAGCAGAGTGAGTGTGGATTTACCGCAACACCAAATATGTGATGTCTTTACCAACATCAATCAATTCCCCAAAGACACACTGGGTGTCCCCTGGTCAACTGATGTTTGATATGAAATCAATGCATTTAGTGCAGATACCACCCACTGAGGGCTCAGAAATGCCCTCACTTTAGTGCCAGCCATCTGATCCTGAGTTACTTACACTTGTGGCCAAATGGCTAAAATGTGGAGATTCCATGACCACCCCTCCACATTCAATGACAGAATGGAACTGACACCCAAACTTAAGAAAGCCCATACTTACTCTTCTCAGATGAACATACACAAAAAGTTCACAAACAGTGAAATGGAGGAGATATGTAGGACAAAGGGGAGTGGAGGTGTGTGGAGTCTCCATGCACTCATGAGCGCAGCACCCTCACATCAAGTACTTGTGTTCACCATGCAAAAAGCTCTCTGAACCCAAATGTTAATGCACTTTTGAGGTTTCAAGAAATTTGCTTATTGATTGAATCATTGGCCATTGGTGATTGACCTTGATCTCAGTGCCATTCCCTCTCCTCAGAGGTGCAGAAACCACAAACCTTTATCCTCCTCTTTCAGTATTTGTGTTGGGAACTCCTGTACTATGTGTTCCTTGAGATGTCTTTCTGAAGTCTTCTCCTGACCTGTGAATGGGAGTAAATTTCAAGAGTTTCAGGTGGCCTGTCCATGAAACAAGAAAGGGATCAAACATGGATAAGAAAATAACAGTCAAAAGACAACAAGGGAGAAGGCCTGGAGACGTTCGTAATGTGTCAGCCTTGGTCTCACAGCCTACCACGTAAGGGCTGTTTCTTGCTCTCCCTGCAATTGCTCTCCTTCAAGGTTCCACATCTTTTGATTCGTTTTAATAATAGAAGAAAATCCATTATTTGGTAAAGAAATATTTTCACTTGGCCAAAACAAGCAAGTAGAAAAAACTTTTTCATATTAACAAATTGGAGGTGGGGGGAATGGACAAATCTGGCTGTGACACGTGAATAAACTGTTTATATTCATAACTCATCATCTGTTCGAAGAACCCATGTTGTGTATTTTCCCTGTTCAGATGAGCAAACTGCAGTTGATTTGCTCCAGGACACAAGCATGTGGGTGGCCTGGTCAGAACAAGGTACTGTCATGTCACAACCTATTGATACACTACTGATTTTCTAGGAACTTGAAAATACAGATAACTGGTAAGCGTTTCCAGGTACAGAGTGCTAGTATCCTACTCACCTCTCCCCAAGCCTCACCTGAGCCTCCAAATCACAGGGGAGGGGGAGTCTGCTTTTTTACCTGACATGAAATACATAATTTCTCCACCAAAATCATCCAATTCCCAACACCGAATGGTAAACCACAGTCAAATGACTTCTCATAACAAATCTGTAGAGTTAGTGCCAATGACATATTGAGAGGGTAACAGGCAGGAAAGCCAGGGGTCTCCAAATGGCTCAGAAACTACTTGACAAACCAGTATGTTATACTCAGATATTGTTCCCCTAATCTATGTAAACAAAACTATTTGTATGGTAATCTGCCCTTCTACAAGATTCAAGTCAATCATTTTATGGCCTGGGATGAATCATCTGGTGCCAAGATTATCACAAAATGCAACTTATGGATGAGAGGCCTGGTACCATTCTGAATTTTAAGACATTCCTTTCTTTTCATTAACAGACTACTAGTGACTATATAACATCCAGCTGAAGACTAGCAGGGGGGTACTCTTTCTGACCCCTTCTGATGTCCATGTCAGAAGCTTTCTCTATCTCCTTTATACTTTAATAAAACTTTATTACACAAAGCTCTGAGCGATCCAGCCTCGTATCCAGCCCCGGATTGAATTCGTCTCCTCTGGAGGCCAAGAATCCCAGCGTCTTATCATTCAGCAACAACCTTTCAATATGTTGAGGGATCCAGACTGTTCTGACTTCAGATGCCAGCCATGTGGTCTAGGGTCACTCATGTTTCAGAGCAAGTGACTAAAGTTGAATTTTCCATGAATAATCCCACATCAATGCTCAGTACAAACTGGAGAATGAACTCAGGAAAACTCTTACTCATTGTTCTCAGATTAATGTACAGGATGAAAGTTAGAAAGAGTGAAATGGAGGAGACATGTAAGGCTAAAGGACAGTGGAGGTGTGCGAAGCTTCCCCCCACCCCTGGTTAGCACAGCACCCTCACATAACCTCCATTTGTTACCATCCCAAAAGCTCTCTGAATGCCAGTATTAATGAATTCTTATTGAAGTTTCACTAAATAGGCATATTGATTGAATCATTGGCCACTAGTGACCAAACTCAACCTCAGTGCCCTCTCCTTTCCCCATAGGTGCAGAAAGTTCAAACCTTTATTTCCACCATCGATTTTATCAGCTACACTTTTTATTACATTGGATCCTATTTCGATTATCCTGTTACCTATGAAACAAAAATTCCAACTTTTCAGGAGTCTTGGACCATGAATCAGGACAAGGTTCAAATATGAATAAGAAAATGATAGTCAGATGTGACAAGGAAAAAGGCCTGGAGGCTTTATTAATATTCTATCAGCCTTGGTCCCATCAGTCAACCACACAAGGACTATGTTTCATGCTTTCCCTGCAGTTGCTCTGCTCAGTGATCACAGGTCTTTCTTATTAATTTTTATCAGAGAGGGATAATCTCTATTTGACATATAAATATTCTTCTGGCCCCAAGTAAGTAGGTATAGAAACCATTTGAAATGAACCTATTGTGGTGGAAAATGACCAAAATTTGCCATGAAATGTGAATAAACTCTTTATAACTGATAATACATTCAAAAAACCCATAAGGCATGTATCCGCTCTTCAGATGAGGAAGCTGTAGATGACTTGTCCCAAGACACATGGCATGTGGGTGGCAGGATCTGGATAAAGATACTGCCCTGTCACAACCCATTTGATACACTACCTGATTCTGCCAGGAACTCTGAAAATCGATAACTGCTGAGAGCTTCTGGGTGCAGTGTCCTTCTTTCATTACTCCCCTGTCCCCAGGACTTACCTGAGCTCCCAAAGCACAGGAAGAGTGTGTTGGATTTACCTGACACCAGATACGTGGTGCCTCTAGCAACAACATCCAATTCCCTAAACACCCACTAAGTGTCCAACAAGTCAAATTAATTCTGATAAGAAATCAGGGGAGTTAGTACAGATTCTGCAAGTTGAGGGCTCAAAACTCTCCTCAGTTCATATGCCAGCTATGTGTTCCCTGTCACGTATGATTCAACCAAGTGGCTAAAACTTGGAAGTCCCATTACCCCAACTCCATGTTCAATAATTCAATACATCTGATGACCAAACTCAGGAAGACCACTCACATACGGATCTCATGTTATTATAAGGGGGTAAATGTATGGACAGCGAAATGAGTGAGATGTACAGGATAAAGTGGAAATGGAGGTGTGGGGAGTCTCCAGGCCCTAGAGGACACAGGACCCTCACATCACTGTCATGTGTTAGCACCCCAGAAGCTCTCAGAATGCCCATATTTCTGGATTTTTATTGAGGTTTCCCTAAACAGGCATAATGATTGAATCAGTGCCCTCTGGTGACTGTTCTCAGTCTCAGTGCCCTCTCCTTCCCCAGAGATGCAGAAAGTTCAAAACTAAAGTCACACTATTGAAGATATCTGGAACCACTTCTGGCTCTGACTGCTCATCAGGCCCCTTCTCTGGTTTCCCTCCAGTCCTATAAAGACAGCAAATCCAAGAGTTTCAGGAGGTCTGGGCCATGAACCAAGACAACGATCAAATGCGGATCAGAAAAAATCAGTCAACAATGAACAAGTGAAAATCGCTCCATCATGTCCAACTCTTTGTGAGCGCATGGACTATATAGTCCATGGAATTCTCCAGCCAGAATACTGGAGTGGGTAGCCTTTCCCTTCTCCAGGGGATCTTCCCAACCCAGGGATCGAACCCAGGTCTCCTGCATTGCAGGCAGGTTGTTTACCTGCTGAGCTACCAGGGAAGTCCTACAAATATAATATACTTACTCATGAGATTCATAATGTCAGTGGAGCTCAGAACTTGCAGCTTCAGACTTCCCTGGGGCGCAATAGTTAAGAGTCTGTCTGCCATTACAGCGTTCATGAGTTTGAACCCTGATTTGGGAAGATCCACGTGCCTCGGCACAACTAGGCAGGTGAACTCCAACTAGTGAGCCCAGATGCCTAGAGCCCCTGCTTTGCAACAAGAGAAGCCACCCCAACAAGAAGCTCACACACCACAACCGGAGAGCAGAGCCCAGAACTAGAGAATGTCCTCGTCTCCTGAAGAAGACCAATGCAGCCAGCACCAAAATAACAACACTGCCCCACCCGCCAGGAGAAATCAGAGAGGGCTGGCAGCACGGCCTCTCACCTTCCCCCCTCCCCTCATCCCTTTGGTGGCCTCCCATCATCCCTGGTACCTGTAGAGGAGAGGTGAGTCCAGACATACCTTGGTCCTGAATATTGTTTCTAAGCTCTAGGGTGCTGTCCACCAGACTGACCAGAAGGGCTGCAGAGAGGCAGAGCCAGATCATCTTCATGGCCTTGCAGGAGGGCTCCTGAGGATACTGGGGATGGACTGAGTTTTTAACATTCTGGCTAGGGGGTGACCTCAGGTGATAAGGAAGGGAGTGGGGAAGGGGAGGAGTGGTGTAAGTCCTTTTTATTACCCAATCTTCTTACCTAACCATGCCTCCTGCATTTCTCTGCAGGGGCCTACATTCTATTAATAGCAGTTTTTAGACTTGACTATGCCTGTGGGTCTCTGTAAACACAGATCATGATTCCAATATCTCACTCAGGGAAAGTCCCAGCACTTAGAGCAGTGCATGGCATGTAATGAATGGTCATGAGTGGATGCGAGTCGATCAACAGGCAGATAAGTGATCAGCAGTGTTAGCGCACATCCTCCTTTCAGCCTCCTGCACGTATCATTTCTCCTGGACCTCAGTGCCCTGATCCCCCTCACCTACCTCAGATGACAGGTGTGACACAGGTCACCTTCCTGCAACCACTGTCACAGCTTCTCCACTGGGTGGACGCATGCTCTTTACCAGACACTGGTCCAGGCAGGAATTTGGCTGGGGAAGCTGATGTCTTCCTGGGCTGTAACCCTGCAGTGTGTTCACTCTGGTCACGGCATGAGCACTGGAATCATGGAATATGGAGAGAATATTTATACTGTGACTCTAAAGAAATATTAATTTGGTCTTCTTCCTATTCCTGACAGAAAGCTCCCAACACTGCTGAAGTTTCCTGAGAGATGACAGCAACAAGGAGCCTTTTATCATGTGAGGGAGGTGACTAGTAAATACTCAGCCTAAAAAACCACTACCATATTGTAATTAGCCTCCAATTAAAATAAATTAATTATTTTTTTTTACTTAAAAAAAAAATCACTTAGCCTAAACCAAGGATGGAGTGTATTGTCAAGGTAACCAACACTTGATTGGGAGAGTGGGAATTTTCATTTCCATCTTTCCTCTTTCCCTGCCCCCGCACCTCAGGAAGGGGATCAGGGTGGAGGGTGAACTCATCACAAATGCTTTAAGATTGAAGGATTCGTGGTATGTGAGGAAGCCTCCAGAGAAACCTCAACAGAGCAAGTCATTCAGGTTCTTCTAAAGCACTGCGATCTACCCTAGGAACCACACGGGTACACACTGCCCCACGGCTCCCTGGGCCACTGCATCACCTGCCCAGGGGCCTCGGTCTCTGCCCTTGTTTCCTAGAGGCCACTCTCCACTCTGCAGCCTCAGGGTTCCTGTTTCAACTTGAGTCCTATCGCACGGCTTCCAGGACCAGCCTCTCAGTGACTCCCCAGCTCTTTCACAGTCAAATTCTGATTCTTACAAAGTCCTACAAGGATCCTCACGACCTGCCCCCACGGCCTCTCTGCTTCATCCCCTCCCACTCCCCTCCCCTCACCCACTCAGCTCCAGCCACCCTGGTCCTGGCTGCTGCGCAAACACAACAGGCTCATTTTTGGCGGCCTCTGCTCAAGGCCTCCTTATTCCAGAGTGTTTCCCTCACCCTCTTCAGCCTCTTGAATCCCCATCACTCTCTTTCCTCACAACATTCATCATGACCTGGCATAAGTTTTTCCCCATCTTCATTGCCTGTTGGCCTCTTAGATAGCATATTATTTTACTATATTTTGTTTACAGCTGTTTTTCTACACCAAGAAATATGCCTTCTGGGACAAAAAGGATAAATATTTGATAAATATTTGTCAAGTAAATGAATCTCCATGTCACACTCATGCCAAGTGTACAGGTATTGAAGAGTCTGGATACATTAAAGCTCATGTTAGTCTATTTGACAATGAGGGCTGTGTATGTTGATAGATAGATAGATAGATAGATAGATAGATAGATAGATAGATATGGCTTCCCTCATGTCTCAATGGTAAAGAATGCCTTCAGTGCAGGAGACCTGAATTTGATCGCTTGGATAGGACGATCCCCAGAGAAGGGAAGGGCTACCCACTCCAGTATTCTTGTCTGGAAAATTCCATGGATAGAAGAGCCTGGAGGGGCTACAGTTCATGGGGTCACAAAGAGTTAGATCCAACTGAGCAATTAACACTTTCACTTTCTTTCACTTGTCTGTATAATAATGTGTCTCTCTAACATTGTATATGCTGATATGAAAATGAAGTAATAGTCTGACAGGACAACAAACTGAGGTGCATTGAGATTTGACTTACATTGTACCAGCCTGGAAATAACAGTCTTTTCACCTTGAGCAAACTCTCAGAAGTACTGCATTTCCAGCTCTTCCTGCAGTTGTCTCCAAAGGTAAGAAGCCCAGCTGTCCCTCAACATCCTGATTAACTTCACAACAGAAGAATGATCATGATTTGACAGATGAAATATTTTTAGAGGGATGGTGAGGAAATGTAGGTAGACAAGTCTTTTGGAGTAAAATATTTTGGTGGAAAGTGAACCATCATGGACTGTGAATGTGCAAATTCTTTGTACTCATGACTGGTAATCCTTTCAAAAAACCCATGTAACATGGTCCGCCTATTCAGGAGAGGAAACTGCAGATGACTTGCCCCAGAACAAAAAGCCTGTGAGTATTAAGATCAGGAAAAGTCACAATCCATTTAGTCAAGTATGTGATTCTGCCAGGAATTCTGAAAATGCAGAGAACTGGGAAGGAGTTCTGAGTGGTCTCCCTGGATAACATAGTTCCAGACACAAATGATAGGGAAGAGTGAGTCCGGGTGTTGCCCCAGTCTGAACATGCGGGTTCTCTACCAACAGCAATCAGCTCCCCAACACCCACGGGCATCCAGGAGTCAGTTCACTTCTGACACTAAATCCGCAGAGGTGACAAAGACTGCACAGGGTGAGGGCTTGGTCCCTGAAGACTGTCCACACTTCAAGTGTCGATCACGAGTCCTGTGGTCACTTAACCCGTGTGACCCGCTGGCTACAAAATAAGAGGTTCCATGACCCACCTCCAAGTTCAGTGACTTATTTGACCACTCACAGAACTGAGGAAAGCCTTTTATTTACTGTCTTCAGTTAGTATAAAGCATGAAACTCAGGGACAGCAAAATGGAGACGCACGGGGGAAATGGGGAGGTAAGGCTGCCAAGCCTCGAAACCCTCTCAGGACTCTCCCCTTTACAAACCCTCGATGCTATCACCTCCTCTGAAGCTCTCTGAACCCAATCTGCATGGGTTTTAATTGAAGGTTGGAGGTAGGCGATTTGATTGAATCTTCGGCTGTTGGTGACTAAGCTCAGTACCCTCTTGTCCCCAGAGGGACTAGGGTTGATAGTTCCTAACCCTCTAATCACCTGATGGAATGTTCTGAAGTCCAGTCCCATCCAGATGCTATCTCAGGTCCCAGCCTTCACTCATCTCATGACTTACAGAAAGACGCTAAATTCCAAGTTTCAGGAAGCCTGGGCAGGAATGGAAACAAGGAACAAACAAACAAAATAAGGATTTTGTTATACTACATTGACTTTTAGGGACAAGATAGTGACCAGGAATGGAGAAGGAAATGGCAACCCACTCCAGTATTCTTTCCTGGAGAATCCAAGGGACAGAGGAGCCTGGTGGGCTGCCATCTAAGGGGTCGCACAGAGTCAAACACAACCGAAGTGACTTAGCAGCAGCAGCAGCAGTGACCAGGAAGAGAGATCTCAGTAATGGGGTCCCTATTCTGGTAGAGTGAGTTGGGGTACTTAAAAAAAATGTGAATACATAATTGGGGACTTCCTCAGTGGCTCAGATGGCAAAGAATCTGCCTGCAATGCAGGAGACCTGGGTTTGGTCCCTGGGTTGGGAAGATCCCCTGGAGAAGGGCATGGCAACCCTTCTTGCCATGGAGAATGCCAGTATTCTTGCCTGGAGAATTCCCATGGACAGGGGTGCCTGGTGGGCTACAGTCCATGGGGTCGCCAAGAGTCAGACACAACTGAGGGACTGAGCACAAAAACACATAGTGTTACCTTTTGAGAATCAAGGAAGCAACCTAGATGTCTATCAGCAGAAGAATGGATAAGAAAGCTGTGGTACGTATACACAGTGGAATATTACTCAGCCATTAAAAAGAATGCATTTGAATCGGTTCTAATGAGGTGGATGAAACTGGAGCCTAATATACAGAGCGAAGTAAGTCAGAAAGAAAAACACCAATACAGTATATTAACACATATATATGGAATTTAGAAAGATGGTAACAGTGACCCTATATGCGAGACAGCAAAAGAGACACAGATGTAAAGAACAGACTTTTGGACTCTGTGGGAGAAGGCAAGGGTGGGATGATTTGAGAGAATAGCATTGAAACATGTACATTATCATATGTGAAACAGATCGCCAGTCCAGGTTCGATGCATGAGACAGGGTGCTCAGGGCTGGTGCACTGGGATGACCCTGAGGGATGGGATGGGGAGGGAGGGAGGATGAAGGGTCAGGATGGGGAACACATGTCCACCCATGGCTGATTCATGTGAATGTATGGCAAAAACCACCACAATACTGTATACCAATTAGCTTCCAATTAAAATAAATTTTAAAAAAGAAACATCCCTGCAGTGAAAACTGCCCAATATCCCAGAAGAAATCAAGAGAAACTTGGCAGCCTCCACCCCACCCCTGCTCCCCAGCGCCCTCTGTGGACTCTCTTCATCCTACCTCATCCTGTAGAGGAGAGGTGAGCTGAAACACCCTGGGCCTGGTTGCTGATTTCACCCACCAGGATGCCGGCCATCACAGTGCCCAGGAGGACGAGAAGGGCTGCAGAGAGGCAGAGGGCCTTGCAGGAGGGCTCCTGAGGAAAGCTGGGGGTGACTGAGCTTCTCACACCCCAGCTGTATGGTGGGACAGGCGGCAAAGAGGGGAGTAAGGAATGGGAGGAGCGGGGGTCAGGCTTGTCCAGTGTGAAATCTCTCACAGAGCCAGACTTTCTGCTTTTGCCTGCTGGAGCCAGATGCCCAGTAACACTGCTTCTCCAGCTTTACTTTGCCTGTGGATCCTGTGAAAACACAGTCTGTGATTCCACAGGTGCAAGTTTTGTTTGATGCTCATGGAGCATCCCAGCACCTGGAACAGTGCATGACAAGCGATGGACAGGGAGTGAGTGGATGAGAGCAAATCAATGGGCAGATAAGTGCAGAGCTGAGTTTAGCTCAGGTTCTCCTTTCCAGCCTCCCATGGTATCATTGCATCCTGATAGCAATGTCCTTCCCCCCTCACCTAGCTCAGAAGACAGGTGTGACACAGGATGCTTTCCTGCAACTATTGCCACCACTTCTCCACTGGATGGATGCTTGCTGGCAACTTCCACTGGTCCAGGCAGGACCTATGGTGATGAGGAAAGTGATGTCCTGCTGGAGCAGCAACCCTGTTTTTTGGGTAGAAAAGGGGGTAAGTGGAGCGGGCAGAGGGGAAGCGGGGAGTTGATACACGTCTCTACAACCTGGCCACCTGCCATCCCTCACCTGGCTTCACCAACAGAAGTGTGCCTTCCTTGAGTGGATCTCAGGGGGCCTTGAAGACTGGCTGCAGCTGCCCCTTCCTCCTGCTCTCCCTCAGTGGTGATGGGGCCACAGGACCTTGGTTTGGGTACCAGCTCTACCTCTTCCTAACTTTGTTCCTGAGGATGTAAACCTCCCAGAGCTCCATGTCTTCGAGTGTCAGATGAGATCCATGCTGCCCACATCACGGGGTTGCCGTGGAAGCAACACTCAGCAAAAATATATTCCTTCTCCCTGAGAAGTCAAAGTCCTTTGTAGTATTAATAATAATGCTGAGTATTTATAGATGATAATATATAGACTCTTCTATGTGTTATATGTGTTATGGTCTTGACATGTATTAACTCATTTAATTCACAAAAGTCCTAAAAGAGGGTATGAAGGACTGTTGATATTTCCTCATGCTACAAAGAAGGAAATTGAGGTAAAAAGCAATAAAGTAATCTTTCTAAAGTCATAGAGTGGAGAGAGAATATTTGACCCTAGGAATCTGGTTTGAGTCTGTGCACACATACTCTTTGCATTGTTGGTTGTAAACTATGGTGCACACATGAGGGTGATACACCCACAACCCCCTCACTCACACCCATTTATCCACTCTCAGCTACAATCATGTAGCACAAGACCCCCACCCATTCACTCATCCACACATTGACAAGCATTTCCCAACCACACACACACACACACCCTGTGCTCCACTCCAGGCTCAGGGAGGAGGGAGCTGGGCTCAGTGCCCAGAAGCCCCAGGAGCAAGTCCAGCCAAACGTCAAGCAGGCCCAGAGCTGGGTGATGAGCTGAGACGACACGGGGGGCTGCCTTCCTGCACAGACACCCTTTCCCTGGAGAAGGGCAGGAGCTCTCAATACCGAGCTGCCCCAGGACAGAAGGGCTTCGGGAGCCTGTGACTCACCAACAAGCCACTGTGAGTGGAGGGTCTGCTCTCTCCTGAGACATCCCACATGCATGATTTCCTGTAGCCTCCTGTCCATCCTACAGCATCTGGGTTCTCATCCCATTGTGTCAAGGAGGAAGTACAGGCCCAGAGAGGTAAAACCACTTGCTCAGGACCCACAAAAAATAGACCGCACAACTAGGATTTCAGTTGAGGAACCCTCTGGCTCTGCACCTCTTCCTGCCTCGGTTTGTCCATCTGAGACCAGGAGCAGCAGAGCCTCCTCCTAACAACAGAGACTCCTCTTTTCTCCCCCTCCTCTCTCATCTGTCTGTCTTTCTCCCTCAAGTCCTCTTTTCCTGGTTCTCTTCACTCTGATCCGGATTAGATGCCCCCAGAGGAGAGGCCCCCTGATAATACAGTCCTCCCCTCCCCTCCCCGCTGCCTACTCTTGACTGTGTCCGGGCTCTAATTAGGAATCTTGCAGGCCTTTGCAGGCCTTTTCAGAGAAATTACAGGGCAGGAACCTCATATTGTTCATATTCTGGATAAGGACAAATAACCATGACAACCTGGGACCACAGTTCATATTTCTGTTCTTATCCTACATTTTTTCCCACCTGAAAAGTGAGATCTTGGATTCCATGCTATCTAAGGCTGTCTCCTGAAATGGATGGAATGCACCCAGGGCAAAGAGATGTTTAGATGTTTGAGATGCTATGCCCTCTGAGTTGTTGTTCAGTCACTCAGTAGTGTCCGATTCTTTGTGACCCCAGGAATTGCAGCATGCCAGGCTTCCCTGTCCTTCACCACTTCCTGGAGTTTGCTCAAACTCATGCCCATTGAGTGAGCGATGCCATCCAACCATCTCACCCTCTATCGCCCACTTCTCCTCTTGCCCTCAGCCTTTCCCAGCATCAGGGTCTTTTCCAATGAGTCGGCTCCATGCATCAGGTAGCCAAAGTATTGGAGCTTCTGAGAAGTACATTCACATCCCAGTAAAGGATGACCACTTTCTTGCTACATAATAAAACAGCACCTTAATTTTTGGACCACGTTGTACAATTTTAAAGATTATTTTCAGGATTAAAAGGAAGAGAATAAACCAGAGGCTGCAAACCTGTCTAGACTATATGTATTGTTAGCCCACAGAGTTCATTTTACAATTTTAAAGCATTTACAAGGTTTCACAGTGGGAGATTTCATATAAAAATTTCTATCAACGCTGGACAAGGAAAACAAACTAGCATCACAGTCCTGCAGTTTAACAAGGGCAGTGAGACTCACATTTGAGTGAGCATCAGAAACCCTTAGCCATTTGGTCAAACACAGATTTGAGAACTTCAGCCCAGAGTTTTTGGTTCGGTAGCAAAGGTGGGATCTGAGTGTCTGCATCAACAAGTTTCCCAAGGCACTGATGGTGCAGCTCAAGGGGCCACATTTCGAAAACCGTGAACTAAGCTATGGAGTGCAGCTCTCTCCTCAGGAGGGGAGCATTCTCTCCAGTTTCCATAATCCCCATCATTCCTTATTGTTCCCATGCCTCCATCCCTACCCCCACATACTTCCAACCTTAGGGATTACTTACCTGGTAAGATGGCATTTAAAATTGTGACCTGTGGGGTGGGCTCAGAGTAAGTGTTCAAAAAAGGTAGCTTGCTCTTCTATAACAATTCATCAGTTAAGTATTATTATTCCCTTTTTAGCAATGAAGATATTGAACTTCAGCTACAGAAAAGTGACTTGCTGGAAGAGAAACAGCTGAAATCAGAAGGAAGACACTTGCCTGTTAGTCAAGTGTCCTCAGTTATTGCAATGTCACTAATTCACAAGCACACAAACACCATCCAGGCAAACTTATTTTATATTAACATACATGATGCATTGAAGATTTTGGACATGACTTCATGAGAGTCAAATCATATTTACAAGAATCAGAGTTGTATCCTAGCAATTCTCGCAGCATCCACACAGTCCAGGTTCCAAAGGCTCTTGAAGAGATGGTGTGGTAGAGGATGAAAATGTAGTGAAGAAAAAGATTAGGACAAGATCCTGGATTCAATCCCAGGCTCTACAGTCGCTCCAATCCTAAGGAGCTTTTCTCTTGCATTCTGTCCTCCCTTCCTCCAATGTTCTTGGACTGTATCCTTTGTGCCAGGAGCTGTGCAAAGTTCTAAGGATAAAGAGAAGACTTGCTCTCAGGGTGCTTAGAGCTGACTGAATGAGACAGAAGTAAAGCAAGTAGACCCATGGAGGGAAGGAAAGAAGCAGATTTCTGCTGAGGAAAGTAGGGTTAAGAAGCAAGAGGGAAAGGCTGAATACTGTCACAGGCAGCCAGAGCTCAGTCCTGACTGGTTGCTCCTTGGACTTCAGCATCTCAGAGCCCAGTGCTCATGGCCTCTGCAAAAGGAGAGGAACTTGTTGATTGACATCGCTGAAGCCCCAGAGCTGGACAAGGGATACCTGGACAGGTCCTAGACCATCCTAGAAATGAGCAACCACAGTCCTCTCAGGACCACGATGACCACCAAAATACTCAAAGGAAGTGACTCTTCCAAGCCAAGTGGAGCGCTGAGGAGTACTGCGGACCTGCTCTGTAGAGTGGCTGACTTAGCGATCCACTCTGAGAAAGGAGAACATGATAATAAGCTCTGGTTATCAAGCTGGTGCTTCTATAGCTGGCCTTCTGCCAAGCTGGTCCATAGAGGACACGCTCAGTCCATCGTTTCAAGGACCCTGCAGCCACTTCCCCTGGGAGGCATCGAGGAAACAAATATCACTCTGGGCAGTTTTGAGGAGTATGTGCCCTCCTGAATTCCAGCTCTTTCCCCAGCCCTTCCACCCATGCCCTGCCCCCTGTCTTACCCAGGATAGGACAGCACCACCAAGGGTCTTAACACAGCCCCGCCCACCCACAAAGACCCACACATCTTTGTTCTTAACATTTTAGCTATCATATACAAAGGTCTCCAAGAACCTGGACTTGGCATTGTAGAAGTGTCTGATTATTTTCACCTTGCAGGGATCCATGTATGGAGGCTCCAGGCAGATGTCAGGCTGCAGGGCTGTAGGGATGGGAGGATCTCTGTGAAATAGGACGATGGTCAGCACAGCTGGGTCTAAAAGGTAAAAAACAGAACTCGTCAGTATGTTTGCAATAGAGAGTGGAAGGAATACGGAGGTGTGAATGTGAAAAGGCCTTAGATATCTTGTCTTTTAGGGCATTATTATTAATATTCTTAGGTTTCACAATGACAGGGTAATATTGTAAATAATTATATGTTGTTAATGAATATTTATAGATGAATTGGCATGACACATTGATTAACTGCAAATAGAACAAGAATAAAGGATATATATTAAGAATATTCTCCGTATGTTGATCATGACTGGAGCTGAACAATGGCCCATGACTTTATACTATTTTCTGTACACGTGTGTGGTTGAAAGCCTCTACAAAAAAAAAAGAAAGAAAGAAAGTGTGAAGGCATCATGATTTAATGAAAAAAGGCATGGAAGAAAGCCCACTAATATGTTTACTCTGGTTACATCATGGGCACTGGAACAATGAAATATTGAGGGAATATTGATACTACGATTTACATGAGAATAATTAATTTGGTCTTCTTCCAATTCCTGAAACAGAGCTCCTAAAACCCCTGGATTTCCTAAGAGATAAGAGCACTACAGGAGTCTTATCATGTGAGGGAAGTGACTAGTAAAGGCTAAATTTAGCCTTAGAATGAAGGTTGCTTGCCTGGGTAACCAACTCCTGATTAAGGGGTGGAGTTTTAATTTCCACTTTCTGCTTTTCCCTGCCACCACACCTCAAGGAAAGGAGAAAGTTTGAAAGTAAACCCACCACAAATGGCTAAAGATTTAATGAATCGTGATTCTTTATGAAGCCTCTACAGAAACCTCAACAGAGCAAGTTTTTCATGTAATTCTAATGAACTGTGATCCATCCAGGCAGCAACATGTGTACACACTCCAGGGCCGTCTGGACTAATGCAGCCGCCTGCCCAGGGGCCTCAGTCTCTGCCCTTCGCCCCCTAGAGCTCACTCTCCACACTGCAGCCACAAGGAACCTGTTTCACAGTGAATTCTATCCCATGGCTCCCCTGTCCAGTGCCTCTCTGACTCCCCAGCTTTCTGAGAGTCAGATTCTGATTCTTAAAGTTTTACAAGGCTCTTTAAGACCTGCCCCCATGGCCTCTCTGCCTCATCCCCTTTCACTCCAGTCCCCTCAACTCACTCAGGTCCAGCCATCCTGCTCCTGTCTGCCGCTCAAACACAATAGGCATGATTTTGGCAGGCTCTGCTCAACACCTCATTATCACAGAGGGTCTACCTGACCCTGGACAGTCTCCTTTATCCCCATCCTCTCTTTCTTCATGACACTAATCACCACCTGGCATAGGATTTTCCCATCTTTATTCTGTGTCTTTCTCCTATAAGGGTATTATTTTACTATATTTTGTTTACAGCTGTTTACCAACTCCAAGAACCATGTTTGTTTCCTGAACCAAAAGGATACATTTTGATAAATATTTCTCCAGTAAATGACTCTCCTATTTCATACTCATGCCAAGTACACCATCATTGAAGAGACTGGATAGAGTAAAATTCTTGTTAGTCTCTATGATGATGAGGCCTGTCTATATAATTAGGAGCGTAACTTTCATCTATATCATTATAGGAAATTAAAATATAGTCTGAAAGGGGAGCAAGAGGAAGGACATTGAGTCTTGACTAATATCATACCAGCCTGGAAAAAGCAGTCTTGGGCCCACAAGCAAACTCAAGAAAGTACTACATTTCTTGATCTGCCTGCAGCTGCCTCTGGAGGGAAGATGCTCAGCTGCCACTCAACTCTCTCATTAATTTCATCACAGAGAAATGATCATTATTTGACACGGATGTATTTTTTTTTTTTTGATGTGTCATGAAGAAATGCAGGTAGGTCATCAAGTCTTTCAGACTAAAAGCTTTTGGTGAAAAATGGACAATATTGGCCACAAATGTGTAAATTCTTTGTACTCATGGCTGGTAATCCTTTCAAAAAACTCAAGTAATATGGTTCCCCTGCTCTCACCAAAAAAAAAAAACTGCAGATGGAACTTGCCAAATGACACACAGCATGTAAGTAGTAGGATGAGGACAAGACACAGTCTGTGACAATCCATTTAATCAAGTACCTGATTCTGCAGGAATTCTGAAAATGTTGAGAAGTGGAGAGGGGTTCTGAGTGCTCTGCTCAACATAATATGGTCCCCTGTCCTTGAGCCTCACACCAGACACAAATGGTAGGAAAGAGTGAGTCTGAGATTTGTCCCTGACTCCATACATGTGGGGTCTCTGCCAATAGCAGCAAATTACCCCACACCCACTGGACATCCCAGAGTCAGTTCACTTGTGACACTAAATCCACAGAGGTGACTCAGACCCCACGAGGTGAGGACTGCATCCCTGAGAATGGCCCACACTTCAAGTGTTGATCATGAGCCCTGGGGTCACTTACACTTGTGAACAACTGGCTATAAATTCAGAGATCCCTGGACCCATCTCCCATGTTGAATAGGTTATCAGAACCACTCACTGAACTCAGGAAAGCCCTTTACTTACTGTCCCCAGTTATTATAAAGAGTAAAACTCAGGGATAGCGAAACTCAGGGACTGGAAGGAGAAGCATAAGACAAAGAGGGAGTAGGAAATACTGAGACTCTAAGCCCTCTCAGGACCCTACACTCTTCACAATCCCTTGATGTTATCACCTCAGCTGAAGCTCTCTGAACCAGTATTCATGTGTTTTAATTGAGGGTTGGATGGAGGCAATTTGATGGAATCTTTGGCCATTGCTAATGGAACTAAGTATCAGTACAATCTCCTCTCCCCAGAGGGACTGGAAACTGATCGTTCTAACCCTCTAATCATCTGATGGCATGTTCTGGGGTCCAGGTCCACATAGACACTATCTAAGATCTCATTCTTCACTTACCTCATGACTTATTGAAAGATATTAAATTCCAAGAGTTTCAGAAGGCTTGGGGCATGAACCAGGACATGGATCAAATATGGATATTTTTGTTATGCTAAAGTGGGGTTTAGGGACAAAATCGAGACCAGGATTAGAGAGTCTAGAGATGAAGTCCCTGATTCTGTAAAGTGAGGTAGGATCTTTTTAAAAAATAAATCTGAACACATAGTTTTTTTGAGAGTCAAGAAATGTCCCTAGAGTTCTATTGCTCACTTTCCAAAAGAAATCCAGAGAGGTCTAGCAGAACCCAGACCCTTGTTCCCAGCCTATTCCACGGACTCACCTCCTTCCTCTCCAGTCTGTAGAGGAGACGTGAGTTGGGACTCATCCTGGGCCTGGTTACTGGTTTCACCCCATGTGATGTGGGCCACTAGGGTGCCCAAGAGTTTGAGAAAGGATGCAGAATGGCAGACTCTGAGACAGCTGATAGGTCACTGAGGGATTCATCATGCGAGCCTTTTGATAAAACTCAAGTTTTAAGAGGATCCCTGGGGCTGCAGAGTGGAAAGTGTCCTCTAGGGGGCGAAGAGCAGAGACAGAGGCCCCTGGGCAGGCTGCCGCAGCGGTCCGGGGAGCCGTGATGGAGTGTGTGTACCTGTTCTGTTCCTTGGGTAGGTCGCAGTTCTTTAGAAGAACGTGAATGGCTTGCCCTGTTGAGGTTTCTTGCCCTGTGGAGGCTTCATCACAAATCATGATTCATTAAATCTTTAGCCATTTATAATGGATTCACCTTCCACCCCTCAGTAAGGGGAAGAAATCACCTTGGAAAACAGTATTGTCTCATTAAGAGAATGTTAGGAAGAACTTCTAGGATGCGGTTTGTGTTAAATGATTTGGGGGAGGGTTTCAGGATGATTGGTGTTATGAAGTGGGGTAGTTCTCTGAACTGGTATCTTAATCTTAACTCTAAGAAGGGAAGACTAGGTAGAGGTTAGAGCTGTACTTGATCAGGAAGTAGCAGTCACTCAAGATAGGGGGATATGTGGCCATTTGGGTGGTTTGTATAATGTAACTTCTTGTGTCTGTTCAGACATAATTACCAAATGTCCTACTTTTGTTTTGACCTTTCACAGACACAGCAGGAACTTGTCTGATCTTTCAGTTCTGTGTAATGTTTATGTTGAGCAAGAGAACAGAAGCCCCACTGTGGTGCCAGGTCAGACCTTGCAACTCAGAGGTTGCTTTTTGCTTCGTCTATCAATCTCATAATATTGTGATCAGAAGAAAAAAGATAAGATATATGTTAAATCCTTTGTGTAAGTATTGACAACAGTAACATTTTGATAAATGTCAGATCTGATGGCAGTAATAGTGATACTACAAATATGAATTTGATTTTTACTAAAATTATTAATTTATAACAGTGTAATGGGAAATGACTTGGTATTAAAGGAAAGAGACTGACTTCCATAACTCATTAAACTGCTGTGTGGTCTTGAACAAGTCATTTCATCTCCCTGAGACACAGATTATCTTTTAGGAAAAGAGGAGCATGGTGTCTGCATTAAGAAAACCCCAGACTTGGGTCTTTTAGAGAAGCATTATTATGCTGCTAACGTGCTTTGAACACCACAGAACAAGGCAAATTGTCTAGAAGCACATAGAGTGTTAGTTTCCTCGGCTCCTGACTCCTCTTTAAATGCTCTGTCGACTGTAGTAAAGAAAAAATAAAAATAGCATTGACTGTTGTAGTGTCCCCTTCTAGAAGTTCACTGTGAGGAAGTTCCCCCAGTGCCAGAGTAGAGTCACAGTCTGTCCTCCAAACAGGTCTCCTTCTTCC
The DNA here is from genome assembly GCF_023699985.2 of Odocoileus virginianus. Taxonomy (NCBI): domain Eukaryota; kingdom Metazoa; phylum Chordata; class Mammalia; order Artiodactyla; family Cervidae; genus Odocoileus; species Odocoileus virginianus. The sequence goes on along the minus strand of NC_069682.1, from coordinate 68,942,661 downwards.
TCAGAGGTAACTGAAAGCCCTCTTGCCTCAGTGATTGACCTCACCCAGGTCCAACCCTTTTCCCACCTCACTTTGCCATTATTTGACCCTCTGGCCAAACGAGTTAACATAATTACTCCTCATCATTATTATTTCAAAGGACTTACACTTGGCAGGGAGTAGGATATATGTCTATGGCCTCCATTGCTTTCAGAAAAAAAAAAAGTGAAGTTGCTCAATCGTGTCTGACTCTTTGCAACCCCATGGACTGTAGCCTACCAGGTTCCTCCATCCATGGGATTTTCCAGGCAAGAGTACTGGAGTGGGTTGCCAGTCCCTTCTCCAGTTGCTTTCAGAACTCTTCAACATGAGCAGCATGAGCTGCTATGTAAATATGTATGTATGTCACTATGCTGTGTAACATGTAAAGAGGAGGGAAATTTGTGACCCCAGGCCACAACGTTAGGAAAAGGCAGAACTGGATGCAAACTGAGGTCTCTGCTCCCAAAACCACAGGTGGAAAGACGAGAGTTGTGTGGTGTTGCAGGCGATCTGCCAGGGTGCCCTGAGGCAGGCAGCTCTCCTGTTGGTGAAACGAGGTGAGGGGCGGTGGGGGATCACACTACGGAGACATTTTTTCTCTCTGCTCCCCTTCAGCCAACTGCCCTTACTCTTTTTTTTTTTTTCCTACCCAGAATATCAAGTCTGTGCCCCAAATGGAGATGCTCTTCCCCCGGCTCACCATCTGCCTGGACCACTGCCAGGTAAAGAGCTGGTGTCTATCCAGTAGAGATGCTGCCGCAATAATTGCAGGAAGCCTGATATGTCACACCCACCTTGTGAAGAAGGTGGGGCTAAAGTGGAGCAGGGGCTGTAAAGACACCTACGGGAAGCTCAAAAGGAGGACCTGAGCTAACACACTGCTGATCACCTACCTGTCCTGTGATCTGCTCTTATCCACTCACGGACCATCCATCCCGTGCCATGCACGGCTCTAGGTGCTGGGATGCTCCTTGAGGGACCATATTGGACAAAATTCCACCTGCAGAATCATAATCTATGTTTCCACCAGGCCCACAGGCATAATCAAGTCTAAGAAATGTTGTTGCTGGGCACTTGACCCCAGCAGGCAGAGACAGGAAGTCTGGTTGGATGGGGAGGTCAGGCATGAACAGGACTAGCCCAGTCCTCCCCTTCCTCTTTGCTCTCCTCATCCTCCGTACAGTGGGGAGGTGAGAAGTTCAGCCAGCCCCCAGCTTTCCTCAAAGTCCTCCTGCAAGGCCACGAAGATGAGCCAGAGTCTGCCTCTCTGTAGACTTTCTCATCCTCCAGAGCACCCCCAGCAGGTAAAACCTGCATCCAGGCCCAGGTCAAGTCCCCGATCACCTCTTCTCTACAGGCTGGCGGGGGGGGGGGGGGGGGGGGGGGGGGGGTTGAGGGGAGTCCGTGGAAGGGACTGGGGAGCAGGGGTCGAGGAGGTGCAGCAAATCCTCTCTGGATTTCTCCCGATAAATTGGGCAGTTTTCACTCCAGGGACTTTTCTTAACTCTCAAAAGGTATCATTATGTGTTCAGCTTTGGGGGAAAAAAAAGCCTTCCACCTGACTCCACCAGATCATGGACCTCATCTCTGAGACCCTATTCCTGGTCACTATCTAGTCCCTGACCGCACTGTAGCGTCATAACAAGATCTGTAATTGATGCTTTTCTCCACTTATGCCCCAGGTCTCCTGAAACTCTTAGAACTTATTGTAATCTCTGTAAGTCATGAGATGAGTGGACTTGAGATAATGTCTGGATGGGACTGGACTCCAGAACATGGCAGGAGGTGATTAGAGGGTTAGAACTGTCAACTCCAGTCCCTCTGGGGAGAGGAGAGGGTACTGATATGGAGTTCAGGCATCAGTAGCCGAAGATTCAATCAAATTGCGGGCATCCAACCCTCAATTAAAACCCAAATAAACATTGGGTTCAGAGAGCTCCAGGGTGCCACTTCACACTGAGCAGCATTACACAGTAGGTGTATACACAGTAGGTATACAGTATATAACTATATACTATAGCTATACAGTAGGTCCTTCTTGGTTATCCAGCTTCACACTTTCTTTATTAATGGTGAGAAATTTCAATCCCACACACATCCAGAAAATAGTATTATAAACCCACAGACCGTTGTACAGCTCCAATCGTTATCAGCATATGGAGACTATTCTTAATACATATCCTCCTTTTTTGTTCTTTTGGAGCTAGTCAGTGGCATTATGCCAATTAATCTAAAGATATTCAGTAACAACATAACATTTACAGTATTACCCTAACAACATTGTTAGGGTGAGTGATGCCTAACAACATTGGTAACAATGCCCTGGACATAAGGATATCAAGGGGCCTTTTCACACTCACCCCCCTGCACCCCTACCATCTCTACTGCAAACAAACTGGTGGGTTTCAGTTGCTCACCTTGTAGACCAAACAGTGATGACCATCCTCTATTTGACTGTGATTCTCCCATCTCTGCAGTCCTGGGGCCTGACTTCTGCCTGCAATCTGCTTACAAGGGTCCCTGCAAGGCCAAAGTAATCAGATACATCTTCAACACCAAGTCCAGGATCTTCAAGTCCTTTGCTGCAAAACAAGGAAGAACAATGTCAAGATGGGGAAGGACTGTTCCAGACCCACAGTGGTGCCATCAGGCCCTGGGCTAAGACAGATAGAGGATGGGCTGGAGAAAGATGTGGAGCTCAAGAGAGCACACACTCCTCACAAACCCACAGTGTCTTTTTCCTTGGGGCATCCCAGGGGACGTGGCTGCAGTGTCCTTTGAAACCATGGACTGAGCATGTCCTCCAGGGGCCAGCATGGCATAGGTCACACCTAGAAGCCCCATCATGGCAATCTGAGACTACTCCCGTGCTCCCCTTCCTCAGATGGGAACATTAAGTCAGTCACCCTACACAGAGTCACCTCTCACCCTACGGAGCCATCTATATTGCTCCTGGGTGCCCCACCTTGGCTTAGAGAATTCGCTGCCTTCTTGGCAGCCATCCTCGTCTTGGGAGGACAGTGGTTGCCCCTTTCTGGGATGCTCTAGGACCTGTCCAGTGATGCAGTATCCAGGTCTGGATCCTCAGAGGTATTAATTAGCAAGTTCCTTTCCTTTGCTTCCTTGATGGCTCAGATAGTAGAAGCATCTGCCTGCAATGCAGGAGACCCAGGTTCAATCACTAGGTCGGGAAGATCCCCCCGGAGAAGGAAATGGCAACCCACTCCAGTATTCTTGCCTGGGAAATTCCATGGATGGAGGAACCTCACAGGCTAGAGTCCATGGGGTCGCAAAGGGCCGGACATGACTGAGTGACTTCACTTTCACTTGTCCTTTTACAGAGGACCTGTGAACTGTCCTCCTTGAGATGCTGAAGGACAAGTCCATGGCTGGACTCTGTCTGCTTCTCAAAATGTTCCGCCTTCTCTTGCTTCTCAACTCTATCCTCGTCAGCAGAAATCTGCCTCCTTCATTCCCCCCATGGGGCTACTTGGTTTAGCTCTGTCTCATCCAGTTGGCCCTAAGCACCATGAGAGCAAGTCTTCTCTTTATCCCTAGAACTTCTCACAGCTCCTGGTACAAAGGATACAGTCCATAAATACTGGAGGAAGGAAGGAGAAAAGCTCCACATGACTGGAGTGACTGTGGACCCCAGGATTAAATCCAGGATCTTGTCCTAATCTTCCCTCACTGCATCCTCACCTTTATCCTCCACCCCACCATCATCTCCAGAACCTTCTGAAACCTGCGTGCCTGGACCCTGCCCCTCCTCCCACAGCCACAACTGCTGGGACCCACCTCCTTTTCTTGATAAATATGATTTGACACTCATGAAGTCATGTTCAGTATCTTCAATGCATCATCTATGCTAATAACAGACTAGTTCTCTTGAGTGTTGTTTGTATATTAGTAACATTAAAAGAAATGGGACACACAACTAACATTTTCTGTACATGTCTTCCTTCTGATTTTCAACTTTTTTTCTTTCAACAAGAAACTTTTCCTTAGATGATCTTTGTTTCCTCATGTCTAAAATAAGAATGTGGGTGCATCCTCAGTCACTAGGTTGTGTCTGACTCTACCTAATCCACAGACTTTAGCCCGCCAGGCTCCTCCGTCCATGGGATTCTCCAGGAAAGAATACTGGAGTGGGTTGCCATTTCCTTCTCTCGGTGATCTTCCAAATCCAGGGATCAAACCTGTATCTCTTGCATTACAGGTAGATTATTTACCACTAAGCTACCAGGAAAGAGGGTTTCCCTGGTGGCTCAGAGGGTAAAGCACCTGCCTGCAATGCGGGAGACCCCAGTTCGATCCCTAGGAAATGGCAACCCAGTCCAGTATTCTTGCCTGGAGAATCCCATGGACAGAGGAGCCTGACAGGTTACAGTCCAATGGGTCGCAAGGAGTCAGACATGACATAACAGCTAAAAAGAAACTAACACCTTTTCCTGAACACTTACTGTGAGCCCGTCCCATAGTCACAATGTTAAATGCCCCTGGAGCAGATGAGTAATATGGCTGGACATATTTGGAGTGGGGGTGGAGGCAGGAGGGGCAATAAGGAATGGCAGGGATTATGGAAACTGGAAAGAACGCTCCCCTCCTGAGAAGAGAACAGCTCTCCTTAGCTTAGTTCACGAATTTCAGAACGTGGTCCCTTGAGCAGCATCCTCAGTCCTGGACGCCTAGTAGATGTAGATACTCAGATCCCAACCATGCCTTACCAAATCAAACCTCAGAAAGTGGAGGTCTCAGATCTGTGTTTCAACAAATGTCTAATGGATTCTGAAGCTCGCTCAGAGTTGAGACCCACTGCTCCCTGGCGACTCAGATGGTAAAGGTGGCTTCTCGATGCAGGAAACGTGGGTTCGGTACCTGGATTGGGAAGATCACCTGGAGAAGGAAATGTTTACCCACTCCAGCATTCTTGCCTGGAGAATCCCATGTAACAGAAAAGGGCTCTTGTTAAATGGCAGGACTGTGTTGCCAGATCACTTATTTTTCCAACAATGTGAGAAGTTCATTTTCTATAAAATCTCCCACTGTTAAATCCCAGAAATATTTCATAATTGTAGAGAGTACTATGTGGGTTAATAATACTTGTATGCTAGCCAGATTTGCAATCTCTGGTTTCCACTTTTCCTTTCAATCCTGAAAATTATCCTAACAAAAACAGTATTCACAACATCATTTGAAGAATGCAAACTACTTATTTCCAAAAAGTCAGGTGCTGTTTTATCATGTAGCCTGAAATTGACCACCCATGACTCAGATATAAATGATGGTCACAGGACAAAGCCTCAGAAAAATCTAAACATCTTCTGCATGCCCAGCGTACATTCCATCCTTTCAGGATGTGGCCTTAAGTATCATGGAATTCAAATTTCTCCCTTTTTTGACGGAAAAACTGAGGATTAAGGGGCAGAGATATGACCTGATATCAGAGTTTTGGGTTCTCTGGTCTTTATCCAGATACAAACCCTGTGATTTTCCTGTCTTGTGATTTCTCTTGAAGATGCCCCCAGGAACTGGGGAGGTTTCTAATCGGAGATCTCAGTCACTCATGAGCAGGGAGGAGGGAGAAGGGAGGAGGGAGGAGGAGGAGGGAGGAGGAGGAGGGACCAGTCTATCAGGGGGCTGGTGGGGGTGGGAGCAGGGGCTCTAGCCTGGGTCACACTGAGGAGGACCCGGACAGGAGGACACTGGCAGAGAAAGACAGATGAGAGAGGAGGGGGAGAAGAAAGGAGTTTGTGCTCTTAGGGGGAGTCTCTGCTGCTCCCCGATCTCAGGTGGGCAGACTGAAGCAGGAAGAAGGGAAGAGCCAGAGGGCCTCCTAAACTGAAGTCCTAGTCATGCCAGCTGCAAGTTGTGAGTAATGAGGAAGTCTCTTCACCTCTGAGTCTCTGCTTTCTCCTTGACACAATGGGATGAGACTCCAGATGCCATAAGATTGACATGAGGATAAATGAAATGGTACATATGAGATGTCTCAGGAGAGAGGAGACCCTCCACTCACAGTGGCTTGTTTTGCGAGTAATTGGCTATTGATGCCATTCTATCCTAGGGTAATCAGGACTGAGAGCTCCTTTCTTTCTCAACGGTGCTACATGGTTGTGTGCTGTGCTAAGTCACTTCAGTCGCATCTGACTCTTTATGACCCTATGGACTGTAGCCCACCAGGCTCCTCTCCCCACGGGGGATTCTCTGGGCAAGAGTACTGGAGTGGGTTTCCATGCGCTTCTCCAGGGGATCTTCCCAACCCAGGGAGTAAACCTGCATCTCCTGTGTCTCCTGCATCAGCAGGCGGGTTCTTTACCTCTAGCACCACCTGGGAAGTTACATGGTTGTAACTGCAAGTAAATATACAAGAAGGGCTTGTGGGTGTGTCAAACAGTGGCAGCTTATTCTCTTGGGTTCCAAAACCACTGCAGGCAGTGACTGCAGCCATGAAATTAAAAGACGCTTGGTCCTTGGAAGAAAAGTTATGACAAACCTAGACAGCATATTAAAAAGAAGAGACAAAACATTGCTGACAAAGGTCCATATAGTCAAAGCTATGGTTTTTGCAGTAGTCATGTACGGATATGAGAGTAGGACCAAAAAGAAGGCTGAGCACCAAAGAATGTATGCTTTTGAACTGTAGTCACAGAGAAGAGTCTCGAGAGTCTCTTAGACTGCAAGGAGGTCAAACCAGTCAATCCTAAAGAAATCAACTCTGAATACTCACTGGAAGGACCGATGCTGAAGCTGAAGCTCCAATACTTTGACCACCTGGTGTGAAGAGACAACTCTTCGGGAAAAAAGACCCTGATGCTATGAAAGATTGAGGAGAGGAGGAGAAGCGAGAAATGGAGGATGAGATGGTTGGATGGCATCACCGATTCAACGAACACGAGTTTGAACAAACTCTGAGAGATAGTGAAGGACAGGGAAGTCTGGTGTGCTGCAGTCCATGGGGTCACAGAGAGTCAGACACAACTGAGTGACAGAACCACAACAACAACACACCTGACGTGTGCACTCTGGTTCACAGCTTGCAACGCAGCAGAGCATGTGTGCACAGACTCTGCAGTCAGATCCCTGGGCCCCAATCCTCCCTCTACAAGCTATGACCCAAGCAAATTACTTTACCTCCTGTTATCTCAGGTACCTCCTCCATCACATGAGGAAATAGCAACAGTTTCTCCCTCTTTCTTTAAAGATTTTTGAGGATTAGATGAGTTATATGTGTCAGGTGCTTAGGATAATGCCTGCCACAATGAAGACTTAAAGCTTTACCTGGTGTAACTACTTATTACTGTTATTATTAATACTAAAAAGGCCTTAGACTTCTCAGGGAGAAGGAATACATGCCCATTGCCTTCATTGCTTCCACAGAAACCACATGATGTGGGCAGCACAGATCTCATCTGATACCTGAGGATACTGGACTCTGGGAGATTTAAATCCTCAGGAACAAAGTTAGGAAAACACAGGGCTGGTGCCCAAACCAAGGTCCTACGGTCCTATCGCTACTGAGGGAGAGCAAGAGGAAGGAGGTGGTTACCAGTGTTCTTCCGAGGTCCCCTGAAGTCCACTCAGGCAGACAGCTCTCCTGTTGGTGAAACCAGATGAGGGGTGAGGGGTGGTCATTCTCTGGAGACATGTTTGTCTCTGCTTCCCTTCTGGCCACTCCCTTACTCTTTTTTCTGCCAAAACATCAGAGTTTGTTCCCCTGATACAGATGCTCTTTCCCTGACTCACCATCTGTCTGGACCAGTGCCAGGTGAAGAGCTTGTGTGGGTCCAGTGGAGATGCTGCCAGAATGGTTGCAGGAAGCTTACCTGGGTCACACCTGTCTTCTTAAGTAGATACAGTTGAGGCAGGTGGGCATAGAGGCCCAGATGTGAAGACACCTGCAGGAGGCTGCAAATGGGACATGAGCTGACACAGTATTGCCCAATTATCTACCTTTGATTTGCTTTCATTCACAGAATGGCCATCCATCACTTGCTATGCACTGCTCTAAGAGCTGTGATGCTCCCTGAATGACCATATTGAACAAAATTCCACCTTTGGTATCACACCCTGTGTTTCTACAAGACCGACAGGTATAGTCAAGTTTGAGAATCAATGTTACTGGGCATTGGGCCCAGTAGGCAGAAGCAGGACCAGGAGAGGTGGGGAGATTACGCACTGTACAAGACGGACCCCTGATCATTCCCTTCCTCATTCCTCTACTTGGCTGTTCTAACCCCTCAGCTGGAGTGCAAAAACTCAGTCGGCCACCGACTTTCCTTAGAAGCCCTTCTGCAAAGCCACAAAGATGAGCCAGCTCTGCCTGTCTACAGCCCTTCTTGTGTTTCTGGGCACCTGGTGGGTGAAACCAGGAACCAGTGCCAGGGTAAGTCCTGGCTCACTTCTCTTCTACAGGCTGGGAACAGGTGATAAGGGGAGTCCATGGAAGGCGCTGAGGTATAGGCATGGGGTGGGCGCAGCAAAACCTCTCTGCATTTCTTCCGGTAAATTTAGCAGTTTGCACTTCAGGGAAATTCCTTGACTCTCAAGAGGTATCATTATGTGTTTTGCTTTGTAAAAGACATATCCCACCTGATTCTACCAGATCAGGGACCTCATAACTGAAACCCTATTCCTGATCCCTGCCTTGACCCTGATCCTACTGTAGCATCATAACAAAATCCAAATTTGACCCCTGTCTCCGTCCATGCCCCAGGCCCCCTGAAACACTTGGAATTCTGTATATTCTCAATCACAAGATGAGTGAAAGATGGGACCTGAGATAGTGTCAGGATGGGACTGGACTGCAGAACATGCCCTCAGGTGATTAGAGGGCAGTTCCCTCTGGGGACAGGAGAGGATACTGATACTGATTTCAGTCACCAATGGCCAAAGATTCAATCAAACTGTATCCAACCCTCAATTAAAACCCATGAACATTGGGTTCAGAGAGCCTCAGAGAAGGTGATACCATCAAGAGAATGTGAGGGGGGAGAGTCCTGAGAGGGCTTGGAGTGTCGGCATCCTCTACTCTCCATTTACCATAAGCTTTTCCACTTTCCCGTCCCTGAGTTTTATGCTTTACACCAACTGGGGACAGTAAATAAAGGACTTTCCTGAGTCCTGTGAGTGGTTCTAATAAGTTATTGAAACTTACAGATGAGTCTTCGAAGCTCTCAGTTTATTGCCAGTTGGTCACACACGTAAGTGACCCCAGGACTTGTGATCAACACTGGAAGTGTGGGCCGTCCTCAGGGAGGGAGC